>NC_053491.1:279293219-279939366 GCF_905171775.1 Rana temporaria
TTTAGACGAGTTTAGGAGAGTTTTATGTTTTTTTCTGCCAGTGAGCTCCAATCAGAAACCCGAATGAGAAGGTTTTTTTTTTGCCTCTAAACGTTGTTCTAAAAAATATGCCTGAAAATGTCCTAATGTGTATTATGGACACAAAGGATAAAAAACACTGAGTTGCTTCTACAGGCAGAATACAAAACTCCTGTAGAAGCAACGTTTTGTATGCCAGTGTGCATGGAGCCTAGAAGGTATTATTTTACAGCATAGGTAAAAACATGCTGGGGACAAACTAGATCTATACTCAGACAAAAATGAAAATAAAACATGGAGCACACTGGATGGACATCTTTTCTTTTTTTGTTTACTGCTGTCACTTTTTATGTTTTTATACTATATAGATATATCTATAACTATATATATATATATATATATATATATATATATATATATATATATATATATATATATATATATATATATATATTCTATATATATATATATTCTATATATATCTATATATCTATATATCTATATCTATATATATATGTATATATATATATATATATATATATATATATATATATATATATATATATATATATATATATATATTCTCTCTCTCTCTCTCTCTCTCTCTCTCTCTCTCTCTCTATATATATATATATATATATATATATATATATATATATATATATATATATATATATATATATATACACATGTCTTCAATTATCAGACAGGCCTGTGATGATGACAGATTTTATGCAAACCATTTTGAGGAAAGTTCCATTGTTTATTCTCTCAAAATGGTGAAAATTCATATAAATATACAGTACAATAACCAGCCAGTACAATATTGTATTCTCTATTATTTAATATGTCACATTACATTTTTTTTGCTCTTTTTTATTTTTATTTTTTTGTACATCCTGGTATATGTTGCTTAATCAAAGCTTTTTTTTGCCCCAAGGTACATAGCAGAAAGTATTGTGAAAGTGAGATAATAAAATACTTGTGCTGGCCATACATGCTTCTTCCATGTTATTATTCAAAGTGCGATTTTGTGAAAGAGATGGAAACCAAATGGAATAGCCATGCCTTCCTTTTCCATTGATTTAGACTTTTGGTGGAAAATGATTCATCCTTATGCATCCATGAGATCCATTGAGATGATTTGGTTATAATTAATTTGATTGTATTTTGATCAATCCGCTTATGTGGTTGCCTGGTGGAAAACGAGCTATGATGGATAACGTACAATCATATCTTCCAACTATCAATCAAATTCTATTTCCTCATGTATGGAATATCGATCAAATTTGTTGTCGACTACTCATCCATTATTGGAAGAGAATGCTTGGAAAATAATTCGAACATTTATGGAAGCGTGTATGGACACTTATGGACGGAATACCTATTCCTTATGTATGGAATATAGATCAATTTTGTTGTTGACTATGTATTGGTTATTGTAAGAGATTAATCGGAAAATAAATCGATTATTTATGGAAGCATATATGGTCACAAGGTACTTGATAGACATTATGGATCAAATTCCCTTTCATGTATTGAATATCGATCAATTTTATTGTTGACTACCTATGAATTATTGGAGAAGATTGGTTGGGAAAGAAATCGAATGCGTGTATGGTACTTGATAAACACTTGGATGGGGTGTAGCTCCTCAATGACCACCCATGAGCACTCACCTCCATTTTGTCCTCCTGTTTTGGAACCATGTCTTGACTTGAGCGTCGGTCATTTTCAGGGATTTGGCGAGGGCGGCTCTCTCTGCAGAAGCCAGGTATTTCTGGCGATGAAATCGCTTCTCCAATTCGCAGATCTGGACTCTGGAGAAAGACGTTCGCGGTTTTTTTCGCTTGGGAGGCGTCCGATTCTGATAAGGGTGTCCGATCCTGCGGGTCACTGTGAAGGGGGTCAGGGCTGCAGCAGCTAACATAGGTGACACAAAATTTAGGAGAGGGTCACTTTCTATATGTGAAGGAAGAACAGAATTAGTCACCTATGTATTAAACATGATGGAGATGGAGAGAGATGAATAATACAGACAAATCCATGGAAAGTGACAAAGTATTATATTACACCCCCACACCCTTTCCATTGATGCTATCACATGTCCCCTGTTTGTATTGCCTTCTCGGGCTACTTGCACTTAAGTTCATTATGCCCCGAGGTGAAAAAACACAGGCCATCTGCTTAGTACATACAATTAGTACATGCTGTACACTGCATAGAGACTTACAATGTTTCCATGTACTGTGTGTTCTAGTATTGTCTGGGGGGAGGAAATATACAATGAGACACACAAATGATTTCACCCAATGCAAAATAGGATTTCTCTCAAAATTATTACCAAGGGAGATTCACAGATAAATCATTTCTTTTTTATTTCTATGCATTTTCAGAATAATGAAAGTTTCATCCTGAATCCCAGTGCAATGCAATCAGGGTGAATGACCATGGAACCTTCCTCGAAATGACTCAAGAAGGAGGATTGCCAGGGAAAATCATATTTCTATGTTTCTATGTATTGTGCAGAGTATATTCGCACTAGGTAAAGTAATCAGTGTGAGCATTGGAGCTTCCCTGCAATTGCTTTACACACACACTGATAAATATATACATGGAATATATATAAGATGGGTGGAATACAGCAACAATACACAGACAATATGGCAAAGGTGGAGTAAAATCACATCTATCTTTTCTATCTATCTATCTATCTATCTATCTATCTATCTATCTATCTATCTATCTATCTATCTATCTATCTATCTATCTATCTATCTAGTCAGTTAAATTAATTTTCCCCTAAACGAGCAAGGGAACATTGATATGATAATATGAATATGATAATATATTATTATATATATCTATTCTAAACGGTACTAAACCAGTGTGAGGAATAGACTTTCTACAAAATTTTTCAAAAGTAACGTGTGACAGGAATATATATATATATATATATATATATATATATATATATATATATATATATATATATATATATATATATATATATATATAATTATATATATATATATATATATATATATATATATATATATATATATATATATATATATATATATAAAAATATATATAACAATTCTGAGTTCTAAAGTTGTCAATGTACTAGGTACATGAAATTAACGTGCCAATGAGCAATGAGCAATAGATCAACTATTATTAATTTAAATGAAAAAGGGGGGGGGGTTGTTACAGTAAAATCACATCTGTGTATTTCTATTTATGTATAAAGATATAAAGTAAGCAGTCAGTTAAATCTCGGTGCCAGCTAGCAGGGGAATATTTTTTTTTGTCCGTAGAACATTTAGAATTAACTTAAAAAAACAACTAACTAAGGGTATTGACAGGAAAATTATCTGTGTTTATCTATCTATAAACCTATCTATCTATCTATCTATCTATCTATCTATCTATCTATCTATCTATCTATCTATCTATCTATCTATCTATCTATCTATCTATCTATCTATCTATCCATTTTATGAAATAAGTATGCCAAAAAGGAAGCAAACAATTAAATAATAATAAAAAAAAAAAAAGATTATCTAGCTATTCACTGGAAAATCACATCTATATTTATCTAACTCCATCTACTGTATATGATCAGGCTTTTAATATATCTATCTATCTATCTATCTATCTATCTATCTATCTATCTATCTATCTATCTATCTATCTATCTATCTATCTATCTATCTATCTATCTATCTTTTCTATAAAATCAGTGTGCCAATAAGCAAGGAAACAATTAACATTTTCTAAAGATTGTTTAACTTTTTCTAAACTGTATTCACTTGAAAATCACATCCGTATCTGAATACCTCTCTCTCTCTCTCTCTCTCTCTCTCTCTATGTTATCAACCTTTTTATCTATCAGTCTATCTGTTAATAGTATTTTTATTTAATTACATTTACTGTATTATATCAAGCTATCTATCTATCTATCTATCTATCTATCTATCTATCTATCTATCTATCTATCTATCTATCTATCTATCTATCTATCTATCTATCTATCTATCTATCTATCCATCTATCTATCTAGTCTATAAAATCTTTGTGTCAATAAGAAATGAAACAATCTAATATTTACAAAGATTATTTAAGATGATCTAACGTAAATAATCTGCTATGTATGAAGGGGTGAATGGTCCTTACCTGAGAATCTTTCTTTGACAAATCTTCTGCTGCTTTCCATCCAGGGGAAGTTAAGGCTGCCAAGGCCGGGCACAGATGGCATGGTTGGGATGGCACTGGAGATGGGAGGTGGGACGGCACCAGGGATAGGTCGATGAGCTGGCACTCTGATGACTCCAGCTGGAGCCAGACTTAGGTTTACACTGTAAGATCCCGAGTCGTCAAAGATGCCAGGGAAGGAAGATGGCAGGGACGAGTAGGGGGCACAGGAGCGGCTGATCGGACTGCTCAGGTAGCTGGCGGTGTCGGAAACTCGGGAAGCGACAGAGTTTTCCTGGTCCGAGTTGTTGAGGATCTGGTCAATCCCAAAGCTAATGGGTTCATGTTGGTGTTGGGTCTGTGTGTTTGTGGGCTGATCCATCCTGTGTCAATAGAAAAATTGGCTATTCCTTTACAACAATCCCCGTCCTCCTTTACACCGGCTCCATGTACGTCCTGCTGGATGGAGACTGAAACTTTGCCAAGCTTGGTCAAGCCCGATAGGCTCTGTGTCATCCTTTTGAACCAAAGCTCGACTTTCAGCGTCGAATGTATTTCCTGCTACGGGGATTGGCGGAGAGGAGCAAGCCTCTGCGCCACGATTGGCTCCCACCTCTCATCAGCTGGCAATTCATTGAAACGGTAGCTTAGGGACTGTTCCAAGGTGACATCATTTTAACAAACGAACAATAGGTCAAATTTATTAGCTGGGATAATAGGTGCTGGAGATTGCAATAGTATGTTTAAAATACAATACCACGCCGGATCAGTTAGCGAGACCGACAAACAAGTTGGAAGCATTTATGCAAAGAGGATCCAAATGAAACGATCGTGTAGTCTGCTGTATGATCTCACCACTGACAGGGCAGAAATGCAAAGTCAGCCTGGGATGGCAATCATCTTACAACAAAAATCCTATTCAAATATCACAATCATCTAACTCTACGCCAATATTCGGATCCATGAAATGGCATATTCATAGCTAATACTATTACAATCGTTTTACATCTGTCCACAAGCATTCCAGTCTATGGAAAATCACATATGAACATATCACAGTCATCTCAGATTTGTTCACATATATTCTGATCCATTAACGTGTCATTTCCATATAAAAATCACTTATCTCAGATCTGTCCACAAGTATTCTGAATCATCTTAGATCTGTCCACAAGTATTCTGATCCATGAAATGTCATAGTAATAATATTAGAATCATCTTAGATCTGTCCACAAGTATTCTGATCCATAAAATGTCATAGTAATAATATTAGAATCATCTTAGATCTGTCCACAAGTATTCTGATCTTGTCATTAATAATATTAGAATCAGCTTAGATCTATCCACAAGTATTCTGAATCATCTTAGATCTGTCCACAAGTATTCTGATCCATGAAATGTCATAGTAATAATATTAGAATCATCTTAGATCCATCCACAAGTATTCTGAATCATCTTAGATCTATCCACAAGTATTCTGAATCATCTTAGATCTATCCACAAGTATTCTGAATCATCTTAGATCTATCCACAAGTATTATGAATCATCTTAGATCTATCCACAAGTATTCTGAATCATCTTAGATCTATCCACAAGTATTCTGAATCATCTTAGATCTATCCACAAGTATTATGAATCATCTTAGATCTATCCACAAGTATTCTGATCTTGTCATTAATAATATTAGAATCAGCTTAGATCTATCCACAAGTATTCTGAATCATCTTAGATCTGTCCACAAGTATTATGATCCATGAAATGTCATTAATAATATTAGAATCATCTTAGATCCATCCACAAGTATTCTGAATCATCTTAGATCTGTCCACAAGTATTATGATCCATGAAATGTCATTAATAATATTAGAATCATCTTAGATCCATCCACAAGTATTCTGAATCATCTTAGATCTATCCACAAGTATTCTGAATCATCTTAGATCTATCCACAAGTATTCTGAATCATCTTAGATCTATCCACAAGTATTCTGAATCATCTTAGATCTATCCACAAGTATTCTGAATCATCTTAGATCTGTCCACAAGTATTCTGATCCATGAAATGTCATAGTAATAATATTAGAATAATCTTAGATCTGTCCACAAGTATTCTGATCTTGTCATTAATAATATTAGAATCATCTATTGTTTATGTTTTAGTATCAGATCTGTGTGGATATTTCTTTCCTTGGAATAAGTTCTCGCTTTTGACCTAATACATTTCAATTTCACTGTATATTTTATATATTGTAACTTTATCCTACAGTTTTTATTGTAATGACTCTATTTTATTTGAAATAAAAACAAACTTGAATGAAAAAAAAAATCACCTTAGATCCATCCACAAGTATTCTAATCCATGAAAAATCATATTAATCTATGAACATATCACAGTCATCTCAGATTTGTTCCCAGATATTCTGAACCATTAAATAGAATTTTCATATTAAAAAATCATCTCAGATCTGTCCACAAGTATTCTGATCCATGACATGTCATATTCATATGTAATAATATTAGAATCAGTTTAGATCTGTCCACAAGTATTCTGATCCATGAAATGTCAGTAATAATATTAGAATCATCTCAGATCTTTCCACAAGTATTCCAATCTACATACATATCACAGTCATCTCAGATCTGTCCACAAATATTCTGATCCATTAAATATAATTTTCATATTAAAAAAAAAAACATGTCAGACTAATCTCACATCTGTCCACATGTACTCTGATCCATCATATAATAATAACATCAGAATCATCTCAGATCTGTCCACAAGTATTCCAATCTATGAAAATTCATATTAATATATAAGAAATATCAGAATCATCTCAGATCTGTCCACAAGTATTCTGATTCGTGAAATGTCATTTTCATATACAATCACATCAGATCTGTCGACAAGTATTCCAATCTACGAAAATTCATATTAATATATAAACATATCAGAATCATCTCAGATCTGTCCACAACTATTCTGATTCACTATAAATGTAATTTTCATATTAAAAAAAAAACAAAAAACATATCAGACTCCTCTCAGATCTGTGCACAAGTACTCTGATTAATAACATCAGAATAATCTCAGATCTGTCCACAAGTATTCCAATCTATGAAAATTCATATTGATATATAAACATCAGAATCATCTCCGATTTGTCCACAGCTATTCAGATCCATGAAATGTCCATATTTATATACAATCACATCAGATCTGTCCACAAATATTCGAATACATTCATATCATATCCATATGGAAACATAACAGACATGTGCTTGGTGTAGTAATTAGATTTAAATCTAGAATCATGATTTTCTAGGCATTGTCATTTTTTAAATGTAATATTTATACAATGAGACAATATTTATATTACTGTTTTGTGCATGTGTTGACAAGATCAAATATTTGGATCTTGTTGGAGTTTCTATAATCAGATATTTGTCTTTTCGCTACTTCTTGTAACAATGGATTAACATATGATGTATTTTATGTATTTAAGGGGTAAAGTAGGTGTAATTCCTGTGGATAAATAGCTAAGTGTTTATGTGTATCAGATTTATTCTATAGCTGTGGTAACATAATGTGATTGGCATGTAATGCTGGACTCATTATTATATAACAACACATTACTATAGGCAGTCCCAGTTGAATTGTACACCTTGGTATTTTATTATCAGGCTTTGAATTAAATGCAGAGCCTTTTTTCTAGGCATGTGCTTATGGCAGCCTTCTGTAGGAATATTTCCACAACCCTGATTTGCTCTGATTAAAATAAACATTAAAATAAATCAGTTTGCCGTTCAGTTTTAGTTAATTAAAGGAGGATACTGGTTTCATTTAATAACCTGTAATAGTGTTGGATCGGTGCTTGATATTGCTGACTTTGTAACTGGCAAATGATTTACAAGATAGGAAGATAACTTGTAGTCAAGGTTTTGTGGAGCCACACGCAATTGGAAGTTTAAGCAATAGCAATCGATACTTTTATTTACCAAAGGTAACATTAGATTGATCAGAAATGATAAGCAATACATAGGCAGTGTCATGACATTATTTTTATTTAATGTAATAGTTCTTTTTCTGACACTTTACTCCTGTATTTGCAGCAATGGCAGCTTTGCAGAGCCTTGGCAGGCTATAGCTGTCAGTGTGTAATGATCATTGTCCGTTTAATAAACAGTGATCATGCCTGGGTGATCATTATCTTTCCTCCATATTTCACCACTGCTGGTGAAAAGTTTCATAAGAGGCTCATTTATCATGGTGATGAGCAGTGATATGCAGCAATGAAATCTCACCAGGATGTGAGGAGTCTAGTCTGGAGAAAAGAGCAGGGAAGGCTTTTTCCCTGGGAGGAAACCTAAGATCCTCACAACAGAGGTCATAGGTTATTCCTCTCATATATGGGAATTAAAAATAATAAAAAAATATATAAAAATAGAAAGCACCCATATTGTTATTAATATTGTTATAGAAAGCCCCTACAGCAACATTCTAATAATAAACCTTCTCAGAGGCAACATTTTTATTTTCCACAATAATTTCTTTTTAGCTTTTTACATTACAAACACTTTTGTATGTATAGGTTCACACTTTTGTGCTGGGGTGTGTTGCATTAATGTGTGCTATGTTAGGTAGCTCAAATAAAATAGACTTTGAATGCATCCCAATGTCCCAGAGAATGCACATGCTCTATTTCTGACAGCACACCACACTGCAATGCATGCATGTCCTCTGGCAAGGTACCTTAAAGTGCAATTCAGAATGTATCCCCATACTATTACATCAGAATGATTGGCACTGCATCAAACCAATGCAAGTGCTGTGCATTTTGGTATTGTTTCTGCAACAAGAAAGTGTGAACTACGCCTAATCTCTGCGTCTGTTATTAGGGTGACAAATCAGAGGCAAACGGATGTTCTAATGTACATCTGTCTACATCTGTTTCCCTATAGTTTTGCCCATAGGGAAGCATTGTGGTCTGTTTTTCATCTTCCTCTTGACACCAATGTGAAGGGGGCTTAAAATAAAGTGAATTTGGTGCGGCAGTTGCAAGCAGCAAAACAAATTTGTTGCTGTTTGTCTGAATCTTTTTTAATTAATCAAAGAAGGAATAAGCAAGAAGTGCAATACGTGCTGAAAAGTGCCCTACTGGATGCTTTACAACAGGGGTAGGCAACCTGGGGCCTTCCAGCTGTTACAGAACTACAAGTCCCATCATGCCTCTGGGAGTAATTGTAACTTCCAGCCCTGCAATGCCTCATGGGAAATGTAATTCCACAACAGCTGGAGGGCCTCCGGTTGCCTACCACTGCTTTACATTATGAGCAATCATGGAGTTAGGCCTAATCATCTGAAAAATGCTAACTTCCTGTCTCTTTTCTCATGCCTCGTACACACGACCGAGAAACTCGACGGGCGAAACACATTGTTTTGCTCGTCGAGTTCCTTGTTAGGCTGTCGAGGATCTCGGCGAGCCAAATTTCTCCATTGCCGTAGAGGAAAAAGAAGACATGCTTTCTTTTTGGCTCAACGAGATCCTCGACAGTTTCCTCGTCAAAAAGTGTACACACGACCGGTTTCCTCGGCAAAAAAAAAAAAACAGCAAGTTTCTTGCTGGTTTTTGCCGAGAAACTCAGTCGTGTGTACGAGGCCTCAGTGTTTTATCAAAAAAAGACCTCTGTCGCCAAATCTGAGAGTGAAAAATCTGGTGCAGCTGTGCATGGTAGCCAATCAGCTTCCAGGTTTTATTGTCAAAGCTTAATTGAACAAGCTGAAGTTAGAAGCTGATTGGCTACCCTGCACAGTTGCACCAGTTATTGCACTCTCCAGTTTTAATAAATCGACCCCTTTGTGCCGACATTCCTACAACTTTCTATGTACTTATCACCGAGAATGCATAGTGAAGAAAGGGGATGAGATGTTCCCAGTCCCTACCTGCATTATCACAGTTTATTAAACACCTCACAAGGGACTTATCACTGTGATAAACTGTGATAGGTGTTTTAATGGTATATCACAGACATCTCTCTGTTTATGTGCACCATGGGAAATGACAAGCTAGTCTTTTGTAGCTCTTCCTGTAGATGTGATTGTTTTGAGATCTGACAATTGTATTGATATTTAATAACTGTGATAGCTATTCCATCAAGGACAATACTTTAGTTTTCTCCATCATTGAATATGTCTTAAGGAGCTTTGTTTTCCTACTTAAAGCGGGGTTCTGGGCATAATTTTTTTGTTTGCAAGCTAAAATTAATTACATTAAATAGTCCCTAAAACATATTAATAGCTCCCCAATCATTTCAAAAATCATTGCAAACACTTGCCTTATATCCTCCAGCTCACGTTGTGGCCGTATCCATCAAATGTGTGGGCATGTGAAGCCCAGTTCCTTTTTCTTCCTGGTTTTCAGGGAGAGGTGCATGCTGGGAGATTTTTAGGCACAGTAATGCCCAGAGAATCCTGGGAAATGAGTGTCATCATTTCCCAGGAGTCAATGGGGTCCTAGGACAGGAAGTTGAACCACCTAGGAACAAGAAACTAGACATATTACGAAATGTGCCTACTAACAGCCAGATAGAAGTGAGTAAAAATAGTTTTTTTAATTTTTTTTTTCACATTAAAGGCAAGCTGTTAATAGAAAGTTCATCTTTAGGGTGGAACTCCGCTTTAAAGTTTAAGAAAAGTGTAACTATAACTATACTTCTCCTCAATATTCCCCCCTTCCCTCCTACCTATCCTGCCTAATCTGTATATAAAAGTGTGTTTATTTATTTGTAATCAGTTCCAGTACAGTCACTTCATCCTGTAGTGGCAGGTATCTCCTCTGTGTCAGCGGGCAGCTGGTGCAGGGGGGAGGAGGGAGAGTTGCATGGCTGGGCCATTGGAGCCTATGGGTGACCTCATGGCTCCCAGAATTCACAGCAGTTGTTAAGTGCTTGCCAGGCATAACTAGAATGTTTAAGAATTGTTATAGTTAGGGTTTTTATCCACTTTAATATTATATTTGCACCAGCTAAGCTTTAACCAGAAAGGATAGAAAGATGTTGTAAGAGGGACTAGTTACTTCTGTTCCATTATTCCTTCTATTTTGTGTAAATCTTCCTTCTTTCCAACACCAAATATTCCCATACGATTACATTTTCTCCTCCATGCTTGACAAAGGGTACTAAACACTTCTCCGGCATCCAATAGTTTGATCCAGGTTTTACATACAGTATGCTCTTCTACTTTACACCTCAAGCCTTGTCCACATGGGCCAGAACCCGTTGTTTTTCCTGACGAGATTTTTGGCAAGAATCTCTTGCCGCCCAAGTGTACAGACACTCCATTCAAAAGAACCGCCGTTCTTTTGAATGGTAAGAACGCAGTGACATCATCGTGTACGACTAGAGCATGCGCTCGTCACATTCGATGCTGTCTCTGCCATCTTGCTGTACCCTACCTATGACTAGGACGCCATCACGCCTGCATCAAAGTAATTTAGAGCATGCGCGGGTTTCCACTGCGATAGGTAAGTATACACACTCTCGGGTTTCTCGGCAGGAAAACACTGCCGAGAATAACGACGAGAAAATAGAGAACATGTTCTCTATTTTTCTTGTTTAGATTCTGGGCAGTTTTCTTGACGAGAAACCTGAAAGCCTTGTACACACGCTCGGTTTACTCTGCAAGAAAGCTCTGCCAGCAGTTTACTTTCTGGTTCTTGCTGAGAAAACTGAGCGTGTGTACGAGGCTTAAAGCTTCATGAGACTTCTTCATTAATACTCTTTCCACCCTCTCTTCTATATAACAGGGTGAGGTGTTTTGCAGTCTATGGAGCTAGTAGGGAACAATGCTAACTCCAGAGGTAGAGCCACGACTAAGGCTTGGTGGCCGAAACGCGTTGGTTATTTTAATTTTTTTGCTGTTCTGGAATGAATATAATACAACTAATAAAACACCTCCAACAGTATATATATGACAGACCAAAAGTGAGCAAAAACGAGAAATGTTTTGTTAGAGTTTACATACACTTGATGTTCCATGGCAATGTGACACAATAGACTTCAGATTACAAAACAACAATAAGATGATGTGTTTTATATGAAATCTGTTTCACTTTGTCCATTTTGAAACCCAGTATTAACATTTGGAATGCTAGTACTTTGCAACACCCCCCCCCCCCCAAAAAAAAGACACTTTGCTTGTTTTAATTTACAATAATAACATATTTTAGCTGTGCTAATACAATTACAATGGTTTTAGTGATGACCAATTATAATTTAAACATAGTTACTCAAGTACTTATTACTTAAGTATGAGCTAAGAGAGTTGAAACCGGAGAAATGGCTTCTAAAAATGGGGCTCCGCAGTCATCTCAAGTAGTAATGGCCATTAGCACCATGAGTTATGTCTTGGCTATATTTTTTAAATCAATTGATAAAAAGTAACAATGCTTTTGCCAAAAAAAAAATCATCACATTTCTTAATGTTGAACATTAGTTTATATAAACACAGTGCACTAAATGTAATGTATGATGTATGTTTAATAAAGCACAATATATGAGTTTTTCTTGTGTACACAGAGAATAATAATAATGATAATAATAATATCTGTAAAGAAAATAGGAGTCAGTGCCACAACCTCTCTTTCAGGTTTATATGAACCAATTGCTAATAACAATAAAGAGGAATTGGAGTAATTGATGCAGTGTAATATTGCAGTCATTCCAATCAAATTATATATTACCCATGTTTCCTTCACGTGTTCGCTCACTGCTAAGGCTGCCTTTTCCAGGTGTAAATGTGAGCCATACATCATAGTTGACAGAAGCAATAAGGAGAGTTCTTCTAGGGTTTCCTGTAGTTAATATGTTCTTATGCTTTCCAAAGTGCTGTGCGAAATACATGTTATGCATGTGGGCCTCATTTACAGAAAACTGGGGGGAAGAAAAAAATGTTCATGTATTTATATACAGGCATACCCCACTTTTAAGTACACAAAGGGGTTTATTTACTAAAGCTGGAAAGCGCAAAATCAGGCTCACTTCTGCATAGAAACCAATGGGCTTCCAGGTTTTATTACCAGGCTTAATTGAACAAGCTGGGGTTAGAAGCTCATTGGTATCCATGCAGAAGTGATTTTGTGCTTTCCAGCTTTAGTAAATAAACCCCATTGTTTATTTAAAAGTGGGGGATGCCTGTACAAATGTTGTACATTTGGGTCTTTTTGTAAAAAAAAAAAAATTACCTGATGGCTGGAACTGGCAATTGTTCCTCCAGTTTTAGGCCACTTAAGGATGCATTCACAAATGTGAATGCACCCAACTGCAATTACATATGAGAACCCCAACAGAAGGCTGCCTGCCAGCTCCCAATTTCAGCCACTCGCATGTAATCGCATGTAATCGCTCATGCAGAGTGATGGGCCCTGGGTGTAGAGTGGCTGCGATTAGCTACAGGAGCTGGCATCCTCCTATTGCTTTCAATAGGGCTGCCTCCCGCAGTTAATCGATGGGAACCCCTGCTGGGCTTCTCGCATGTGGTCAGTGTTGAGTGCATTTAAAGAGGAAGTAAACTATGATGGGTTTTACTTCCTTTTTTTTACCCTGCAAAGTAAAAGCATAATGGGCTAGTATGCATCATACTCTAGCACAGTGGTTCTCAACCTGGGGGTCAGGACCCCCTCGGGGGTCAAATGATGATTTCCCATAGGTCACCGAATCATGGGCTGTTCCTGAAGCCCGCACCACCTTCCAAGCATTTTCGCGGCTGCCCAGCAGGACTGTCCCTGGAGCCTGTGGCCGCCCAGCTGGGCCATTCCTGGAGCCCGCAGCTGCCCACTCAGCCTCTTTGTAGCCGCCAATTCAGTCCATGGCATGGCTGGGGGGCAGAGACTAGAGGTCAGCTGACTGGTGAGGAATGTGAAGTGGGAGGGGCTGAAGGAGATCTCCTGATTTCGGCATAGGTGTCACCAGGGCAGCCATCACAAATTTTGGGGCTCCTTACACAGCTTTCGGCAGGGCCCCCCCAGAGCAGAGAAAGCAAGTGTAATCTCTTCTCTCCTGACGCGAGATAATAAGCGTGGGGGGGGCAGTTTCCCTGGGGACCATCGGGCCGCTTACAGGTTTAATGCAAAAATTAAATAAAAAATTTAAAAATAAAACGAGAGGGGGGGCCGGCCAGCCATGTAAGGGGCCCTGGGGACCATTGGGCCCCTTTCAGGTGTAATGCAAAAAAAAAAAAAATGGGAGCGGGGCCAGCCGGGCCCCTGGCGACCATCGGCCTCTTACAGGTATAATGCCTGTACCCCCCTAATGGCGGCCCTGGGTGTCACTGCTGCGAGACACCACAAATTCGGAGGCACAGTAAAGCCGGAGACACAGTGAGTAACACTACCTGTGATTATAGTTGCCATTAAAAGTCCCCACTACAGTTCTCAGATCAGCAGATGACCTTGATCAAAAGCACCCAAGTTGGCTGATCAGAACACCCCGCCAGCACTGCCACTTATCCTCTTCCCACCCACCCCCCCCCACCAAGGAGTAAGAGAAGGCATAAAAATAGAGAATACATGAAAGGCAGAGGAAAATGGAGGGAGGAACAATGAAAAGGGTAGAGAAAGAATAAGAAAGGCCGCTAGAGAGAGGGAAGGGGGGGGGGGCAAGAAATTAGGATACAGAGAGATAAAAGGGAAAGAAAGGAGAACAAAGAGAAAGAGCTGTACATCCTAAAATGTACCATAAGGGGTTTTAATACTGTGCGTGGAAGGGACTCAGGGAGCGCTAGGGGCTAGCGTTAGGGGCGCAAATTACTTGTCTTGCCTTGGGTGCTAACAACCTATGCTACAAAAATAATTTTACTGTTAGGCCTCGTACACACGACCCAGTTTCTCGGCAAAAACCAGCAAGAAACTTGCTGTTTTTTTTTTTAGCCGAGGAAACCGGTCGTGTGTACATTTTTCGATGAGAAAACTGTCGAGGAACTCGACGAGCCAAAAAGAGAGCATGTTCTTTTTTTCCTCGACGGGAATGGAGAAAATTGGCTAGTTGAGTTCCTCGACAGCCTAAGGCCCCGTACACACGTCCGAGAAACTCGACGGGCAAAACACATCGTTTTGCTCGTCGAGTTCCTTGTGAAGCCGCCGAGGATCTTGGCGAGCCAACTTTTCCTATTGACTAACGAGGAAATAGAGAACATGTTCTCTTTTTGGCCCGATGAGATCCTTGTCGGTTTCCTCGGCAAAAAGTGTACACACGACCGGTTTTCTTGGCAGAATACGTCTCCCATCGAGTTTCTGGCTGAATTCTGCCGAGAAACTCGGTCATGTGTACGGGGCCTAACAAGGAACTCGACGAGCAAAACGATGTGTTTCGCCCGTCGAGATCCTCGGTCGTGTTTACGAGGCCTCAGGGGTCCCCACAACTTGGGAAATTTTATCAAGGGGTCACGGCACTGGAAAGGTTGAGAACCACTGCTCTAGCACATTATGTGACACTTACCTGCAAACGAAGCCCGTGCTGTCCCCGCTGCAGGCCGCATTCATGTTTACTCCTCTTCCTTCCGGGGGCTGTGCACTCCGGCTCTGTGACTGGCTGGAGCCGCGTCAATTTCAAAAGCCAATATAAAGTAATAGGAGTGGGAAAAAAAGGACTCGTGGGTTTATACAATCTTGTTTTTTGTACAATTCTGCTTTAAAGGGGCGTGACAAGGGGTGTGTCCTATGCCTGCATACCATGCTGATAGGTGTCCCTCATTCCCATCTCAAAAAGTTGGGAGGTATGCTACAGTCCATTTAACGTGGTTACTTATGGGTCACGTTCAAATCTTGGCATTTTATGGATAGGTCTAGGGACTGTTTTCTGTTTTTTGAGTCCATGGACTTCAATGGATCAAAAATGTGTGTTGAAAAATGCAAAATGCACCTGGAATATGTATACTGCAACCTGCATAAGTGTGAACCAGGCCTAAGTGTACATTATCAAATGCTGATCTTTAGATTTTTGGTTATATATCTGAACATGTGCATGTGTGCATGTCCCCTATTGAAAACAATTCATCTGTCTGCATTCCATTGTGAAAAAAAAAATTATTTGAATAGTGTTTTTTTTTTTACAGTCGTGTGCAGCTCCATGCACACTGGGTTAAAAACAAAACTGCCAGCAACCTTGGCAGAAAAAAAACACTCATAGGGCTCATGCGCACTGCAGTTAAAAAAAAAAGGCTGCTTTTACAGTAATTTGAGCTTTTATTTCAGCATAAATAAGCTTGTACTTTTTTGGGCTATTTTGCACGTTTCTATTGATCTTCTTCAAGCTTTTTTTTTAGTATAAGTGTTTTTTTTTTTTTTCACAAACCCTACCCTACCTAATTTTTCCTATTTTTACGTTTGTGTCTCTTCGACCTTCTTTGAGCTTTTTCATGCTCTTTCGTGCGTTTTTGGGCACTTAGGTGTCATTTCTACTTGAAAGCTCCTCTCAAAAATTCAAGTTTGGTGGGTTTTTGTTTTGTGCTCGTAAACTCCTGAAAAAGTTGATTTACTAAAACTGGAGGGTACAAGATTTGGTGCAGCTGTGCATGACAGCCAATCAGCTTCTCACTTGCGCTTGTTCAATTAAGCTTTGCCAAAAAAAAAAAAGGAAGCTGGTTTCTATGCAGAACTGCACCAGATTTTGAACTCTCCAGCCAACCCCATAGTGAGCGTGAACACATTGGCTAATATGGAGGGGAGTTTGTAGACAGGAAAAAAAAAAAGGAGCCCAAAAAATCTCAAAAGCCTGTAAAAGCCTTTCTTTGAGCTTCTTTGAGCATGAGCCCTAGAAAGAGCGATTTCTAAGCTTGCTCTATGAACACTGGCTTTGTCATTGGGGAGTAGATAAGAGCATTTTATTATGTCTATGTGCATGCAGTTTACTATTGGCGTTATAGTAGAGGATGCAAAGTGTTGAAGTCCAGGAAGCACCCCCTAGAAGGACATGCTGGGTCTTGTAGTTCGTTGACACCCAGTATGTACTTTCCCCAGGCTCCCTGTACCATTCCTCCTCGCTGAGCAGCCTTTGTACATATATTGCAGCAATAACAAGGAGGATGGAAGCGTACCGGACAAGTCTAATTGAAGTCTATGATTCCAGGGTCTGATGTGATCTACAACACCGAACACTCAATAAAACTATCAAATTAAAGCGCTCAGAAGAGGCAGGCTTTTATCAATCGTGCTCCCCATAGACAGACAGACACCACCCGAGCTCTGCTCACTATCTACTGATATATATATTGGAGTCACACCGCCGACAGGACCAAACATCCCATCCTACCATCTACACCACCATACACAACTTTCATTCATCAGCAGCACACAAAGGAAAGCCAATTTAAGGCTTACATCCTGTGACAAATGAGCTGCTTTTTGGTAAATGCTATTAATCGGCTTAAGATGTCATTTATCGCATATATTTACATAAATCGGCTAAGGAAGGGCCACTTCAGTGTCACCCAATTGTACAAGCGTCGCTAAGTAGAGCCCCTGATAGGAGCCTGCTGGCAATGCCCCCCATCTCTATACAAGGGAGGGACTTGGCATACAAACTGCTACAAACGTGACAAATAATCAAATTAAATAACACAAGGAAGAACATTTAATACACTTGACAGTTATGGTCAACAAAAGGGAGGTGATGACGTCGGGGAAGCCATAGAACTACGGCCAAATGCCTTCCATTACACATACAGCAATGGAAAAAATAGCTATGACACAACTGTGTATATATAGATATATATATAATATAAAATAGTAATAATTATTATCATTATGTGTGTATATATTATCTATATATCTATATATACACACACACACACACACACACACACACACACACACATAATAATAATAATAATAATAGTAATTATAATCATACATGTGTATATTTATATTTATATTTATTATATATATATATATATATATACACACACACACACAAACATAATAATTATAATCATACATATATATATAGTACACATACACACATAATAATAATAATAATAATAATAATAATAATAATAATAATAATAATAATAATAATAATAATAATAATTATAAAAATAATAGTTTTTATTATAATAAACTGTATAAAAATACTTTTTTTATTATTATTTTTATAATATGATATACTAAGTGAACATGGCTTAGACAGAGTATAACAATACATACATGCACACACTCATTCATTAGTTTAATGGTTAGCACTCATGCCTTGCAGGAATAGGGTCCCTGGTTCAAATCCCATATATATATATATACACATATATATATATATATATATATATATATATATATATATATATATATATATATATATATATATATAAATATAAATAAAATACTTATTTTATTATTATAGTTATAATATGATATACTAAGTGAACATGGCTTAGACCGAGTATACATACATCATGCACACACTCATTCATTAGTTTTATGTTTAGCACTCATGCCTTGCAGGAATAGGGTGCCTGGTTCAAATACCATATACTGTGTATATATATATATATATATATATATATATATATATATATATATATATATATATATATATATATATATATACAGGGCTTTTTTTCAGGGGGAACTTGGGGGAACTCAGTTCCACTACCTCTGGCTCAGACCCTTTGGTGCCTGCTCACCACAATCACTTGTAAACACAGAAGTCTGGTTTCTGTGTTTACAAGTGACAGCTCTGCACTCTGTGTGTAACCCCCTAAACTCTGCACTCTGTATGTAATGCAATTCTGGTATTTAATGCCCCTTTAAGACCCTTCTACTGTTTGTGAAATCTGAACGGGGTCGTAGTTGAGTTCCTGCACCTATTTTCTGAGAAAAAAAGCTCTGTATATATATATATATATATATATATATATATATATATATATATATATATATATATATATATATATATATATATATATATATATAAATACTTATTTTATTATTATATTTCTTATTATTATATTTCTAATATTATATACTGAGTGAACAGTGCTAATACAGAGTATAACAATACATACATGTGCACACTCATTCAGTAGCTTAGTGGTTAGTGATTAGCACTCTTGCCTTGCCGGCCTCATTTCCTAGCAGCATGGAGTTTGCATGCTTTCCCTGTTCTTGCCCCGCTTTCCTTCCACACTCTAAACACATATAGGTAGAATAATTGTCTCCTGTCTAAACTGGCTCTATAAGCATGCAGGTGAAAAAGGGATCTTAACTTGTAAGCTCCTTGGGGGCAGGGACTGATGCGCTGTATAAATTGCCGGCACTGTATAAATGAAATACCTGTAATAAATCCATTATTCTCGGGTATCATATTCTATTAATGCGCCTTTCAGATAGAATGCGACTTATCTTATTATGTATAGAAAAACCCAACAGGTCTGAAGGGCAGATATGCTTCTCCAGTTTAATAAGGGAGGTGACATGGATTTAATTAATAAATAGAAGAGCTCATTAAGAAGAGGAAGGCACTATTAGCTTTATTGGATTAGTAGAGGAAATGGGATTGCTCCAATACTTGCAGGTATACCCAGGTCCCACATAAGTAAACTTATCCTTGTAGAGTGATATGATATCTGCATTTAGGCTGCATACATAATCACGGCCGTAAATGCATTTCCTCTTGTCACATTTAATCATCAGATAAATTTCTTAAAGTAGCTTCGCTAAAAAAATTTAATATTTTAAAAGCAATTAGCCAGGACGCTAAAAGCTCAATTATGAAGCGAAGATAAAGGATGGATTATCATTGTTAGAAGAAGCCAGTGGTTTGCATCATCTAAAGTAGTTGCCAGTTGGAAACATGCGAGGGGTGGATTACAATGTATCATCCATCCATTCATCCATCCATGTATCTAATCCTACTCATCAGAGGGGAGAGGACAATAACAACACATACTGTACATACACTTTGGATGTATCTAAGACCTCCATGCTAAGTATATAGGGCTTGCTGGATTATATTCCCCATAGAATAATCCAAATGACAACATTTTTTATATTAATATAATTCATTCTTTTTATATGCTGCCATTAATATCCACTAATCTGCAGGTTCAGGGAAAATGACTCGACCTGAGTTTGGTGTGTTATAATGGCCATATATGCTTCCATAAATGATCAATTTTTTTTCTCATTAGCACTCATTGTTCAATATTCAACAACACATTTGATCGATATGAGACACACACACACACACACACACACACACACACACACACACACACACACACATATTCCATCGGTTTCTGATCAAAATGTTTTCATTGAATTGCATGGCGATCAGATAAAACAGTAGCATGTGTGGCCATGCACAATACAATCTGATTGTATGATCTCCTTTAGATCTACCATCAACTATGTAGTGCAGAGCAGGGGCAGACTGACAACTCATGGGCCCCCTGGGCAATAGGAGATTATGGGTTCCCTGGGCAATAGGAGATTATGGGGCCCCCAGGTAATAGAAGATTATGGGCCCCCTAGGCAATAGATTATAGGGCAATACAGTATAATACACACAGTATACACACACAGTTTACATACACACAGAATACACATACACACACTGACAAGGTACTGGAGAGGTGGGGCAGCTATAATCTTGGGATTTTTAAAAAAACACAGATTTTTACATACTGTCCCTGGTTTTACTGAGGCTGGCAACTCTAATGGGGCCCCCTACTTGCATGGGGCCCTCGGGCAGTGCCCGAGTGCCCGAATGGTCAGTCCGCCCCTGGTGCTGAGGCATGCCTGACTTTATACACATTGAATAGGTTGTTTAGGTGTGCCGTCATTATACATAGGGGTTGATTTACTAAACTGGAGGGTGCAAATTCCAGTGCAGCTCTGCATAGAAACCAATCAGCTTCCATTTAAAAAAAAAAAAAAAAAAAGCTTAATTGAACAAGCTGGAGGTAGAAGCTGATTGGCTACCATACACAGCAGCACTAGATTTTGCGCTCTCCAGTTTTAGAAAATTAACTCCACAGTGTTGGTATATTTAAGGCTGGCCATACACAGTGCAAATATCTTTCCTGCAACCACAAATTGCAGGAAAGAAATGTGCAAGATATCCCCATCAACACAGGCAGTGCAATTGTCTTCTCCCAACGCTGGGATAAGACAGTGATTATCGCTAGTGGCTATAGCAGCCGCTAGCGATAATCACAAGATCACGATAGATCAACTTGGTACATTCAGCCTGCCGAATAAGAATTTGAATTGTGTAATGCAGGCCTAAAGCTTACCACACATCTTAAAATGTTATTGTACAATCTCCCTTTCACTGTACAATCATATTAAACAATCTCTTTGAGATTTACCGTCAACTATATAGTATAAGGGCCTGTCTAATTGGATGCAAATTGAAAGTATTGTTAGGTTTGTCCTCATATTGTATGTTTTTGGTAAATCTAAAGGAGATTGTACATACACAGACATGACTCCTAGAGGCAGAGGCATGATGGGATTTGTAGTTTCAGCACAGCTGGAGTGCCAAGGTTGTCTACCCCTGTATAGTGTGTGGTCTGCTTAGAACTACCAAAAAGTATGTAGTACAAGGGTCTGCATGATTGGAGAGAGAGATTGTCTGATTGTAATGTGCACAGTGAGCCTTAAAGCAAACCTTCACCTATCCCATGCCTCCTCTCCCTCCCTATAACACAGTTGCAAACAAATACAAAATAAAACTTTTTTTTTTTGCTAAGGTTCAGCTCCCTCATTCTTGCCTAGACAAAGGTGACGTACCCAGACCCAGCACATGCGTAGCAACACCACAAGTCACTCCGAGATCCTCTGCCACATGTCTACGCATGCACACGGTCCTGCTAAATGCCTGCTGGGATTTCTACATCACTCATCCCAGGAGGCAACTCGAGATATCTTGCGCATGTGCAGAAACAGCATGGTTTACTGTCAGGGCCAGCGACAAATCTGCAAATGTGCTGGGGTCCCGTGGACCTGGCAGAGATCCCTGTAGTGTGTCTTCACATGGTCCAGGTATGAATTCAAGATGGCTGTGCAGGAGATGAGCAGCGTAGGGAGAACTTTCCCCGCAAGCAAGAAAACGCAGAACTCCATGGACTAATAAGTACAGTAAAACCTTGGTTTGAGAGCATAATTCGTTCCAGAAACATGCTTGTAATCCAAAGCACTTGTGTATCAAAGCATTTTTTTCCAGGGTATAAAAGAGAAGAGAGGCGCCTCTAAGTGTAGCAATAAGTTGCTAAATGTTGTACCTTCATTAAATGTAACCATATTGCTACACTAAGGCCCCATTCACACCTGAGCGTAGCATTTTTGAGTGTTTTTTCCCGCGTTTTGTCGCACGTATTCATGCGTTTGCATACAGCGTTGTCTGACGTTTTTGAAGTTAGTCGTTTTTTATTTTAGCCAATAGGAAAAATGATCACCTCTCTCATCATTTGTTGCTATGTTATTAGATTTTTTTATCTTCTTCCTGGGTGAATATTCTATTTCACAGAACAGATTAAAGCGACAAAACGTCGGAAGAAACGCTCGTTGTCACGCTAGATGCTTGAATTGAGCGTTTCCATTTGTTTCTATGGTAATACAAACGTTCAAAAACGCCCAAATCAGCCCAATTCGAGCGACAAAAGAGGGTCCAGAACTTGTTTGAGCTTCAGGCGTTCGGCTTCAGACGTTTTGGAGTGGAGATGTGAACCATCTCCATTGAGAATAATGGATTTTTTTCCCCTCTAGCGTTTTGGAGCTTCATGCTTCAGGCTACAAAACGCTCAGGTGTGAATGGACCCTAAGGCCCCGTACACACGGTCGGACTGAACCGATGAGAATGAACCGGAGTTCAGTTTCATCGGACCAAACCGACCGTGTGTATAGGCCATCGGTCTGTTTTCCTTCGGTCCAAAATTTTAAAACTAAAACATGCTTCACAACCGAACCGATGGACCGCTGCCCCATCGGACCAAACCGATGGTTAGTACAGAAAAGTATCGGTTCAAAACCCGCACATGCTCAGAATCAAGTCGACGCATGCTTGGAAGCATTTATTCAGCACGTCGTGTGTTTGACTTCACCGCATTCTGACCCGATCAAATTTTGGACTGACGGTGTGTACACATATCAGGCCGTACGGCCACTTCAGAGGTGAACCGATGAAAACAGTCCAATGGACCAGTCACATCGGTTTGGTCCGACCGTGTGTACAAGGCCTTAGAGGCACCTCTCTTCTTTTTTATACTCAGTTGTGACATGACGCTACTCTTATATCAAGACAACGCTTGTATATCAAGGCAAAATATATTAAAACATTTTGCATGTCTATCAAAACGCTCTCAAACCAAGTTACTCTCAAACCAAGGTTTTACTGTATGTTTTTTCTTACTTTTAAACAGAGACAAGTTTTAGGATTGTATTTTTGATTGTAAGGGCGGAGTTCCTTTTTAAGGAGATTGTACAATAAGACTCTATAATC
Organism: Rana temporaria; assembly: GCF_905171775.1. NCBI lineage: Eukaryota > Metazoa > Chordata > Amphibia > Anura > Ranidae > Rana > Rana temporaria. Next base: position 279,316,924 of record NC_053491.1, read on the forward strand.
TTATTGGCCAGCTTAGGGAACACTAGAGTTCAAAGGCTGGCCGAATTAGCCAAGATTCCAATAACTATATTCAGAAGGGAGGTAAGGAGACCATCACATTCATAAACGCTTTTTTTTTTAGAACTTTACCAACACAGTTTAGTCCTCATTTCAAGGTTAGTAGTACTGACAATCCATGTTCATAAAAAAGTATGTGTGTGTTTATACAGACAAATCATTCAGACCCAAAATGGGCCCCGACCATGAGGACATCTTCTTTCCTGGTTATAGAAGGTTAGAACAAAGGAGCCTGGATGGCTTATATAAATAGACAGTCAGTTGAAGTTGACGAAAAGCTCGAATAATGTTTCCTTTCTGGAAACAATCTGAAGGAGTGATAGATGTGTTGGGGGCCGCTCACTTCCAGGTTCTCCTATGACAAAGTCCATGTGAAATTATGGGTCTATTATTCCAGGGAGCTCTCAGAGCAGCCTGGGAGGCTCAAAAAGCCCTAATTTGATTTTTTCCACTTGCACTTGCGTGTCTAAGCTGACTGGTCATTAGTTTGAGTTTCTATAGAGTGGAGATAATTGGATTTCCAAGATACCAGCAAGCTGGTGTTGCCAGCTTTCAGTAAGAAGCATCCCAGCTCTGGAGATAGCCGCAGCAGCCTAGTGTCAGTAGAGACACAGAAGGGACAGCAGGATGGGTGGGAGGGGGTGGAGGATACACTACTCCTGGCCTGGCCCGAAGGCACCATTTCTAAAAAAAAAAAAAAAAGCCTCCAGTCCCGTCTACAACTTGATACTCAGTGAATTGTACCGAAAAATAAAATTATACTCTGTTCTGGATCAGGGAAGGCTTTGTTAGAGAAAATTACAGCTTGATCTGCATAATGGGGGCTTTGGATGCCCAAGGCTATCTCTTTATTGCATGTGTGTCTGCTGTTATCAATTTCGTGAACAATTTCACAGGGAGCCTGGCAGACTTGAACTGGAATAATATGCAAAGATGAGCTTTGAATAATGAATGATGTGCTTTTAAACCAATTCCAAAGTGTCTGTGATAGTACAATATAAAAAGGGCTGGTAAGTAATAGTGTATTTAAAAGGCGCTGGTATGTTTTTATTACAATATTTAGAAGATATCTTTATTATTTTTTTCCAAATGTATCACAAAGTTCTTCCAACGATCCTGAACCCTTTTTTTTTTCTTAGTGAATAAAATGTGTAATTATTCTTATCTATAGGTTGTAGCATCCTTTAAAACAGTTAGCTTCCTTATTAAATATTAACAGTGTTTTAATATAGGCTTTTGAATTTGATATGTTGACATTGTAGAGTTTTCCCTGCAATTAGCGAGAGGATTTAATCAGATCCTAAACTGCTTGATGTTTGAAGGCACCGAATTGTCATTTGTCCTACAGATATTTTTCTCTCTCGTTTAATGTGCAGAGAGGTGTGAAAGTGGCCCTTGTAGTGTCACCAGACATTAGGACTTCCATGACTAATCACTACCAGCAATGGAGCTTGTGGCCATGGCAAATAAATACACACACTGGATAATTGCTGCACTTTATTTTGTTACTGACAGCTTGAGCTGGAAATGCCAAGTTAAACATCATTCGGAATGTACGAATCAAGTAATACTTGGCTTATTTAGAGAAATAGCACTTTTTTTTCAACCTTCAGCCTATTTATCCTATTTTCTGAATTTTAGTTAAATAGTTAAACATTCGAGGTTCCAACAGCTTTTAATTTTCATCCGATACCAGACTAAATGGGAAGTAGAAAGCGGTATTCGAGAAAAAAAAAAAATTCATACATGTATAATCCAACAGCATTTACTTTTATAATTTTATGTTATATTTTATATATTAAAATTTATATATATATATATATATATATATATATATATGTTCTCTGTCATACTACTAGCTTTTCTTACTGTCTGCCTTTCTATCTATCCATCCATCCATCTGTTTGTCTGTCATCTCCTATTTATTGCCTAACAGTACAAAAAGTCTGTAGATGTTCTTACCGTAATTTGTACAGTAGGATATGTTAACTCCAAATACCCAATTAGATGTATAGGATTAAAAAAAAAAATCAAGGAGAATGCACAGAGGTTTGTGTAAAATCTTCTCCTTTGGAAAATCAGCTCTATCTTTTCTTCCATATTATTGGCAGTTGTAATAGCAGCTTAAAATGTTCATATTTTGAATTATGAGAAACTCAGGAATTAATTTTCTTTGCCATCATAGCAATTTATATTTGCAGGCCCTGAGGATATTTTATATCCCTACATTTTCATTTGTTGATCACATGCTGTTAAGAAATTGATTTTCCCCACTGATGCTACATAATGGAGATCATCACTTCGTACACATTGAGCTATGTAAAATAATTGTGTTGGAGTATTATTAATAAGAAAGACTAATTAAACTAGTGTTTGAAAATTATTTGTTTTGGAATATTTAAAAACAAGATTGTGTTACTCATGATTATAGAGCTTCTGCTTCATTAAAACACTGTTGTGTGCTGTTAAGTATTTTTTCCCTCATATTCAGATGAAAAAAAAAAATCTGGAACATTTGCTTAATGACTGTTTTTTGTCTACTTATTTATTCATTGCATATTTACTTTCCAGCAGTTTAACACATTTACTATTTTTTCAGCATTATATAGTACAATGTAAAGGTCCACTGTGCTGGTATTCCTGAGTTTAGTGTTCTTAAACGATTAATGTAATAAAACAAAAGCATATATGTTGTTAAAGACCATTATACATAATTACATTTTTGAAGAGGTGTACACATTTGGCATGCATTATAAATAGGGCCTATTAGTGGGGTGTAGGGGTGGGAATGGGAAGAAAAATTGGGAGATTACCCATTCTGGGTAAAAGCATTTAACTTCATGGAGAAGGTAAAATGAAAGAGGTTTTGTTGTCTTTAAGAAAAGAGTAGGCTTTAGATGGCTCCTGAGTCTTATGGAAGCTTCATTCATCTATCATGGACCTATTCAGCTACATGTACATGGGTACAGATGCCTGTGCAGCATAACAACACTATGGGGGTTATTTATGAAAGGCAAATCCACTTTGCACTACAAGTGTAAAGTGCACTTGAAATTGCACTGAAAGTGCACTTGGAAGTGCAGTCGCTGTAGATCTGAGGGGGACATGCAAGGAAAATAAAAAAACAGCATTTTAGCTTGCACATGATTGGATAAAAAAATCAGCATAGCTTCCCCTCATTTCAGATCTACCCCTCAGATTTACAGCGACTGCACTTCCAAGTGCACTTTCAGTGCAATTTCAAGTGCACTTTGCACTTGTAGTGCAAAGTGCATTTGCCTTTCATAAATAACCCCCTATGTATTCTTGTTTTCCTGAATGTCCTAGAGCTGCGTACAGTTGCCCATAGCCACGAATAGCAGCTGTATACAACTATTTGCGTACAGTAGTGCATGAGCACAGACTTAAGGCATCAAATGCACCTATTCATATTGATGGGCGGCAGTATACAGCTCTAGGATATCCGGTAAAACAAAAATACATGGGTATTTACTATACATGGGCAAAGGCGCCCATGTGCATGCAGCCATTTTGTGCCAAGCAAAATGGCCACCCAATAGTGTCAATATTTAATATTTTTTCACAGAAAAAAGCAACTGTGAAAGAAGTAAAATAAAAGTTTAAATAAAAAAAGAATCAAGCACAAAAGAAAATAAATAAAAATAAATAAAAAAAATTAAAAACACAAAGGACACTACAAAAATAATAACAAACGAAATAAACTAAGCTACCCTAAATGCACCTAAATAAATCTTTTTGTTTTGTTTTATAAAGCCAATTTCACCTCCAAAAATCAAAATCAAGGCTTTTTGTGCTTCCCAAGCAGCTGCCAAAGCTGCATAGCGTAATAGACCTATAATTTCTACTAAGAAGCTCAATGAGCGAAATTGAAAGTTTCCTCTTTGGTGAAGTTCTGCTGATGGCAAATTTGGCAATTTTGCACCAAAATAAAATTCTTTAAATGCACTCTGCTCATCCCTAATCATCATGGAATATAGCAGATATTTTCTCATGAGCACCACAAAAAGTTAACAAGCTGTGCAGAAATAAAAAGAAACAAATAATGTTTTGGATTTACTAAAGGCCCATGCTTGCATTCTCACAGATTATCATGGCTATGTTCATTGGTCAGTATCTGCAATACATCCTACCATGAGCATTGAACTAACAAAAATAAATGAAGAATAGTTTATTCTGAATAATTTATAGAACAAAGCTTTTTTTTTTTTGGGGCATACATTGAAATAGTTTGCACGATATCATTTAAAAATGTTAACTTGTTAAAAACTTGTAGAGATTTACAATATATAATTTAATTACCCATATATAGCTTATAACGCATACTGTATATAGCTTATATTTCATATAAACAATTAGATACAAAACTGGTCCCCTAATAAAGAACAAAATGCATAAAATCTAAAATGTTTTTCTTGAAGTGTATCTAAAATCCAATGAAGTGTAAGGCCCCGTACACACGACCGAGTTTCTCGGCAGAATTCAGCCAGAAACTCGGTTCAAAGCTGAATTCTGCCGAGAAACCCGGCCGTGTGTACACTTTCGGCCGAGGAAGCCGACGAGGACCTCGGCGAGGAAATAGAGAACATGTTCTCTATTTCCCCGTTGTTCAATGGCAAAAGTCGGCCCGCCGAGTTCCTCGGCGGCTTCCACACTGAACTCGACGAGGAACTCGATGTGTTTGGCACGTCGAGTTCCTCGGTCGTGTGTACGGGGCCTTAGAACCATTATGACATTCTTATTGCTGCCTGTGTCCCTGCTGGGTATATTTACCCACATTATTTGCCCTAATGACCGTTGTCACCAGTACAGAAAGTGAGAGAAAAGCCCAAATCTTGAGTTGTCACTGGAATAGAAATAGAGAGAGTCTTTCAATGAGGACACTTCTTCAGAGAGAGGATCTACCTTGCTTTGGAGAGACTGCTCCAAATCTCAATACTGGGACACAGTCAGCAAAAGGATAATTTTTTTTAGCTTTAGGCTTCATTCACATGGGTGAGGTCTTAAACTGAAAGGGGTGTGGCCTTGACAGGAAGGGGTGGGTCATATTTAAATTAGGGGGTGCACAAGTTTAGTCAGGCCTAGGGCAGCACAAAACCTAAATACACTACTTATTAGAGCCCCCCTTTTACATCAGGGTGTCCCATCACATCTGAGCCCCCCCTTCACATTGGAATCTCCCATTCCCATCAGAGTCCCCCATCCCATCAGACTTTCTCCTTCACATTAGCGTCCCCCCTTCCATCAGATTAACCCTTTCACATTAGAATCACTATTCACATCAGAGTGACCACCCATGACATCCAAGTTCCCCTATTCACATTATAGCATCCAAATTTAACATAAGAGCTCCTCCCTTCACATTAGAGTCCTCCACTTCACTTCAAACTCCCCTCCTTACATCACAGTACCCACCTTCACATTCGAATCAGCCCCTATCATATTACAGTTTACCCCTTCACATCAGAGTCAGGCCTCGTACACAAGACCGAGAATCTCGTTGTAAAATAAACATCGTTTTCCTCAACGAGTTTCTTGTCAGGCTTGTCGAGAATCTTGTCAAGCTTTCTTTGCGTACACACTGTCAAGACAAAATCTCGTTGTTCTGAAACGCGGTGACGTACAACACGTACGACGGCACAATAAAGGGGAAGTTTGATTCCACTGGCACCACCCTTGGGGCTGCTTTTGCTAATCTCATCTAGCACTAGCCTTGTCCTTATGTGGCATCTTCATTGTGCTATTCCGGCCCCCCTATCCGTGGTTGTATGGACACCCAAGGGCTGTGTTATCTATTGACACATTGCCCGCCCCTGGCCATGCCTTGCTCGCTCTTTGCTGCCCAAACCATCTCCGCCTCCCCTGTAATACCTTGCTGATTGGCGCGTGTCTGGCCGCTGCGCTGTTCTCTTTTGGCCGGCGGCTGACTTCACGCCGCACAGCACTATGGGGATTGTCGGCGCGCAACGGCGTGCGCACATGCTCAGTGGCTATTTTTTGTCCACAGCTGTTCAGTGATCACTATCATTGACCAGCTGGGGGGCTATTTAAACAGGCTCATTCAGCACTTGTTTGCTGTTGAGCCTGTTGGGTGCTGTAACTCGGTTTTGCTTGGTAAAAGATAAATGCTATTTGCTATTTTATCTCTTGGCGTTTTTTTTTTTCTTTATATTTTTACACCTCTGTGCTCTTGCTTGACTTTATTGTCATCCCTGAGAATTTAGGACCTTCTTTTGAATGGTCTTTATGTATTTATATTTTTCAGGTTTTCTTCCTATTTGCCTTTTAAAAGTCTTGTGTGATGCTATAGGATTTAGCTATTCACCTACTGACTATACTGCTAATTTTTCATCACTGGCAGTCTAATCAGCACCCATCTGTCTAAACTTTAAATTAATTCAAATCAGGTATGTATGGAGGCTATGTTAGTCCCTGTTAGAGGATAAGCTACCACAAATTGATATTTTGTGGTCTTTTTAATCCCTAACTTTTTCTCTTTTTTTAAATTTTTTATACTTTAGTATGCAATACTAGCCCCCTGCAACCACACTAAGGTTTGATTGGTGCTGTTGAGTAGCGCTGCGATTTGCTGCATTTGGCTCTGCTTCTTGCATGGATACAGGGTAGGTATGGCTCCTACATTAGCCTTTTCACACTGGTTATTTTCCACACACAAGATCACTGTTTATTCATTTATTCTTTGAGAGTGTAGCCCTGCTTTGAGACATTCATTTGTTTATATTTCTCTGAACTAATTTTGTGTATGTATCCTTTAATAGATTGTACAAAACATATTGACTGACACATATCCCTGAGGAAGGCAACGATTTGCCGAAACATGTCGGGACTCTGTAACAACTTATGTCAATCTTAGTCGATCCTTAATGTTTTTATACCAATTTTCTACTATTAATAAAATGTTTATATTTTTTCAATTTTGTTTTGATTCATTTGTACGACTTGTTTAAATGACACTGCTCTAATCCCTATTACTCTTCCACAATCTTATTTGCTAATCTCATGTTACTGCATGTTAAGTAAAAGTTTGGTGAGAGACGATTCACACTTTTCAGTCTGTTACAGCGTGACGAATGTGCTATCTCCATTACAAACGCTACTTTTACCGAAGGCGCGCTCCCATCTCATACTTTATTCTGAGCATGCGCGGGTTTCTAAGCATACACACGAACGTGTTTCTCGTCGTAAACCAGCCCAACGAGAAACACGACGAGGAAATTGAGACTCCCGACGAGTTTTCTCGACGAAAAACATACAGACGACCGTTTTCCTCTGCAAAAAAGCTCTGCCACCAATTTTCTTGATGGATTTTGTAGAGGAAAACAGTTGTGTGTACGAGGCCTCAACCTCCATTGCATCAATGTTCCCACCTTTGCATCAGAGTCAGCCCTCCTCACAATAGAGTTCCTCCTTCACATCAGAATCAGCCCTCCTCACAATAGAGTTCCTCCTTCACATCAGAGTCAGCCTCCATTACATCAGAGTTCCCACCTTCGCACCAGAGTCAGCCCCCTTCACATTATAGTTCCCCCTTCACATCAGACTCAGTCCCCATCTTATCACAGTTCCCTCCTTCAGATCAATGTCAGCCCCTATCACATCAGAGTCAGTTCTCATCAAATTAGAGTCCCCCTTTACATCAGAGTCAGCCCTCTTCACAACACAGTCCTCAGCACCCCTTCACAAATAGAGTTTTACTTTCAAATCTTCGCTGTGGCTCCAGCAACATGGCAGATGACAGGGGGTGGATCAGCCTGACCTGGATCAATGTCATGTGCTTCCATAGCACTGCCCAGCTGGCCAGCAGCTCCATAGCATTGAATGACACTATGAATTCTGCTCTCCACCCCGGCACCACGAATGATGTGGTGCAGCAGACAGGGGCAGGGCCATACTGAATCAGCATTGGAATTACACGAATTACAGCTATTTATATGGTACCATCAATTTACGTAGCACTCTACATGCTGTACATTTACATCAGTCTATGCTCTCAAAGAGCTTACAGTCTAAAGTCCCCATCTCACATGCATACACATACAGGGGCCAATTTAAAAAAGAGTCACTTAAAACATCAACATATCTTTGAAGTGTGGGAAGAAACCCACCCAAGCATAGGGCTTACTATGCAAACTCCATGCGGATGATGTCTTTACAAGGATTTAAACCAAGGATTCCAGTGATCCAAGGCAGGAGTACTAACCACTTAGCAATTGATTTCACCTGTCAGTGTTTATAGAGCAAAAGCAAGTGTGGTAACAGAAAATGACTTACTGTATTTGCAACAAAGGAATTGCTCATAGTAAGATGCAAGATGTTCATCTTGCTGAGCATTTTAAAGACAAACATTGGTTTTTTATCCTCTTGTAAGAGGAGGATCAATAGGTGTGCGCAGCCTGTTGTATTAGGGTGTGCACCCCAAATCTCAAACACACGTCTTTCTCTGCAGCCTCAGTTGCACGGGACAGTGAATGAATGGGAAGTGCTCTGTGCTGAGGAGCTCCCTGTAAATTCAAAAACTGAAGCACAGTTTACTATGCTTCATTTATGAATGAACACAGTGAGCGAGTGTGTTCACTGTGTTCATTTAGAAAAGGAAGGGGCTGGTAAATTACATATTTACTAGCCCCTTCCTCGGCTCTCCATCTTGAAACATCCCCTGCATCAGTGGGGAGAGAGGAGAGGAGGGAAGCCAGCAGCACTGCAGGACTGGAGGTCCAGCACGGGGCAAATCTGGGGAGTAGGGGCAATCGGCACCGCACGTAGTGATTAGGGTGTGCCCAGGCAGACCTGGCACACCCCCTGCACATGCCTATGGAAGGATCTATTAAACTATACCCTTTCATGTAATAAAGACATTTGTTTAATAGACACTATTTGCACTTAATTTACTTCATCTCATTCTTTGTTCTATTACATTGCCTCATAGAGGTTGCAGTGACCACACATTCAGGTGCAGAGAAAGGCCTCATCCTCAACTGCAGCAGTGTGGTGGCTGCCATATTTTTCCTTTTTTTTTTTACTTTACCTAGTACCTTAAGCCTGGTAACACATTTGCTAAATCTGTGTGGCTATGCTACTTTCACTCCTGTGCTGTTTCAGTAGAGGGCACCATGGTTGAAACTATGGCAGAACTTCAAATATGTCTGTCCTTGTTAATCTTCATTACATAGAGGCTAATGGGATTAGTAGAACAAAGATGTGGATTAGAAGAAGGGGTGGTGGCGCTACCTCCCACTAAATGCTCATCGAGTCTCAGTGAATATAATGTGTCTAAACAAACATCTATATAAATGTGACTCCTCATATGTTACCAATAATGCAGTGAAGCCTGATAATGAGGCTAATAAATGTAAACAAAAGGGTCCTTTATTAAGGTCTAACTGTGTGAATACAACATAAAAAACCCATACATATAGGTCAAGCCTAAGTGCATGTGCAAATATACACTGAAATTACTATAGTGCATCAATATGATAAATCAACATAAAGTGCAAAAAAAGTATAAAAAATTATAAAAAATGAGTGAGGTATAAAGATGATAGAATTTTTTTTAATATATATATATATATATATATATATATATATATATATATATATATATATATATATAAAGTGTCCAGTGCAACTGTGATATGAATCACCAAACCAGCACACATAAAATTAGTGTGACTTGCAGCTGTGTGGTTTATAGTTCAGGATATGCTTTAAATCCAATAAGAAAACACAAAGCACATGAATTCTTCAGAATAGTTCCAAGTGACAAAAGTGCTTTCAGCTGTCAGATAGTGACTTCTGTGAAACCCTCTTGTGTCCCCGCTTACCAGATCCTAGAACCCCAACGGGGGTATCAGGCACATCAGATGAAATTCCGGCTTATCCACACAGGGGGTCCTTGTATCCAAGCTGAAGCAGTCACTTATACGCTCATGCAGGTATTCAGTAAACGGATCCAGTGGCAAAGGCAGATAGAAATTCCTCATATAGACAGAGACAAAAAAACTTCCATAGTGTAATCCAAGATAAATGGTAGGTATTTATAAAAAATAGTATAAAATAAAAAACGAACCCAAATTAATAAAAAGCCCAGCGGTATAGTACAAACCACAACAGCAGGTAAAAAATAGACAGCTAAGCAGTCTCTGTGGTCCAGGGCATAGATACCACGGCGTGCGCTTCACCTTGCATTTCATCCGCTGCTCTCGGGACCATCCGGCGTGATGACGTAATTTGCGTAGTAGAACAAAGATGTTTTTGCTGTCCTTTCAGCTCACAGGAGTGACAAGGATGCTGCATTTCTGGAAACAAACAGGTATTTTCTGGACTTTTAGCTTGAAAAGAGAAGACTAATGCAGCCACCACATCCAAGGACTGGTAAGCTGCAATATATTAAATGTTTTTGTTTGTGTGCTTAGTTATTCTATAAGGATGAATCTAAGGATAGTAGGTATAATTGAACATAGAGAGGGATATGGGACTTTGTGTGAGGCAGGTGGCAACCAAATAGGGTAATACACGTACAGATGGCTTATCAATTTGTTTATTTGCCATAAAGAGGGTATAAAATCTCACTCAATATGAAATATATAGCAAAGCCATTGCATATATACACACAACTAGTACAGTTCATGAATACCTATAAATATGGATATAATTACATATTTCAAACAGTTCAAATACATATACAAAAAGATACTTGGTGGGCACACCCTAAAAATGCTATACATCTAAGCTGGTGCTGCTATAAGACCAAATACAGTACAAAACAGATTATAGCGCACACATGCAAAAATGACATTTATCCTGCAAGGCTAGTTAAAAACACCTGAACATATTCAAAAATACGGGGGTTTGGTCACACTATATAGTCATATAGTGCTAAGCCCACTTACTGCGACAAAGTACCCCGAATTAGTGGGTCCTACCCTAGTAATAGAATGAAAGAACCTGGGTCTCAACCATGGGAGATATACTCCTCTATGTGGGAGAACTGAAGGATTTCTTCCTATACACTGGTGGCCACTAATGTGAGGTAATGAAGAGGGGGAGGGGTGCTCCAGCCAAGAGACCTGGTCAGGGTCCATACAAAATACAAAAAGATACTTGGTGGGCACACCCTAAAAATGCTATACATCTAAGCTGGTGCTGCTATAAGACCAAATACAGTACAAAACAGATTATAGCGCACACATGCAAAAATGACATTTATCCTGCAAGGCTAGTTAAAAACACCTGAACATATTAAAAAATATGGGGGTTTGGTCACACTATATAGTCATATAGTGCTAAGCCCACTTACTGCGACAAAGTACCCCGAATTAGTGGGTCCTACCCTAGTAATAGAATGAAAGAACCTGGGTCTCAACCATGGGAGATATACTCCTCTATGTGGGAGAACTGAAGGGTTTCTTCCTATACACTGGTGGCCACTAATGTGAGGTAATGAAGAGGGGGAGGGGTGCTCCAGCCAAGAGACCTGGTCAGGGTCTATACAAAATACAAAAAGATACTTGGTGGGCACACCCTAAAAATGCTATACATCTAAGCTGGTGCTGCTATAAGACCAAATACAGTACAAAACAGATTATAGCGCACACATGCAAAAATGACATTTATCCTGCAAGGCTAGTTAAAAACACCTGAACATATTCAAAAATACGGGGGTTTGGTCACACTATATAGTCATATAGTGCTAAGCCCACTTACTGCGACAAAGTACCCCGAATTAGTGGGTCCTACCCTAGTAATAGAATGAAAGAACCTGGGTCTCAACCATGGGAGATATACTCCTCTATGTGGGAGAACTGAAGGGTTTCTTCCTATACACTGGTGGCCACTAATGTGAGGTAATGAAGAGGGGGAGGGGTGCTCCAGCCAAGAGACCTGGTCAGGGTCTATACAAAATACAAAAAGATACTTGGTGGGCACACCCTAAAAATGCTATACATCTAAGCTGGTGCTGCTATAAGACCAAATACAGTACAAAACAGATTATAGCGCACACATGCAAAAATGACATTTATCCTGCAAGGCTAGTTAAAAACACCTGAACATATTCAAAAATACGGGGGTTTGGTCACACTATATAGTCATATAGTGCTAAGCCCACTTACTGCGACAAAGTACCCCGAATTAGTGGGTCCTACCCTAGTAATAGAATGAAAGAACCTGGGTCTCAACCATGGGAGATATACTCCTTTATGTGGGAGAACTGAAGGGTTTCTTCCTATACACTGGTGGCCACTAATGTGAGGTAATGAAGAGGGGGAGGGGTGCTCCAGCCAAGAGACCTGGTCAGGGTCTATACAAAATACAAAAAGATACTTGGTGGGCACACCCTAAAAATGCTATACATCTAAGCTGGTGCTGCTATAAGACCAAATACAGTACAAAACAGATTATAGCGCACACATGCAAAAATGACATTTATCCTGCAAGGCTAGTTAAAAACACCTGAACATATTCAAAAATACGGGGGTTTGGTCACACTATATAGTCATATAGTGCTAAGCCCACTTACTGCGACAAAGTACCCCGAATTAGTGGGTCCTACCCTAATAATAGAATGAAAGAACCTGGGTCTCAACCATGGGAGATATACTCCTCTATGTGGGAGAACTGAAGGGTTTCTTCCTATACACTGGTGGCCACTAATGTGAGATAATGAAGAGGGGGAGGGGTGCTCCAGCCAAGAGACCTGGTCAGGGTCTATACAAAATACAAAAAGATACTTGGTGGGCACACCCTAAAAATGCTATACATCTAAGCTGGTGCTGCTATAAGACCAAATACAGTACAAAACAGATTATAGCGCACACATGCAAAAATGACATTTATCCTGCAAGGCTAGTTAAAAACACCTGAACATATTCAAAAATACGGGGGTTTGGTCACACTATATAGTCATATAGTGCTAAGCCCACTTACTGCGACAAAGTACCCCGAATTAGTGGGTCCTACCCTAGTAAAAGAATGAAAGAACCTGGGTCTCAACCATGGAAGATATACTCCTCTATGTGGGAGAACTGAAGGGTTTCTTCCTATACACTGGTGGCCACTAATGTGAGGTAATGAAGAGGGGGAGGGGTGCTCCAGCCAAGAGACCTGGTCAGGGTCTATACAAAATACAAAAAGATACTTGGTGGGCACACCCTAAAAATGCTATACATCTAAGCTGGTGCTGCTATAAGACCAAATACAGTACAAAACAGATTATAGCGCACACATGCAAAAATGACATTTATCCTGCAAGGCTAGTTAAAAACACCTGAACATATTCAAAAATACGGGGGTTTGGTCACACTATATAGTCATATAGTGCTAAGCCCACTTACTGCGACAAAGTACCCCGAATTAGTGATATACACACATCATAAAATAGCGAAATAGCAGCACATTTCAGTAACCCATGTATGGAGTAAACAGGGGATTAGAAAGTAGCAGAGATGATAGAGTACATGTAGCAATGATTGTTAAATTGAATAAAAAACATAAAAAACATCAATGCTCAACGTGTTTCGTGTTACTAAGACACTTTATCAGGAGTGGGTGCATCCACTAGTAAGTAATACTGGGCATATGCTATAGGCCCCCTAACCAGAGGGAGGAGGCGGACCTCCTATCATAATTTGGATTAGCAACAAGTTTGGGGAGTGTCATTATAATGGGGGATATTAATTATCCAGACATAGACTGGGTGGAAGGAAACACACATTCATCTAAGACTGGCCAGTTCCTAAATGTCTTGCAGGACAATTTCATGGGTCAGATGGCAAATACACCAACTTGAAACAAAGCGTTACTAGACCTACTTATTACCAATAATACAGACCCGTTCACAGATGTGGAAATATGGGGCAATTGAGGAAACAGCGATCACAGGTCAATTTGTTTCAGCATAAATCACACAAATAGGAAACATTAGGGGAATACAAAAGAGACAACTTTCCTAATTTACGATCCTTGCTAGAAGATAATAATTGGGATAAAATCTTAGGAACAAAGGACATGGAGGAAAAATGTGTATGCTTTAAGAGCATAATAAATAAGGGCATTAGCCAATGCATCCCAATAGGAAATTATTTTAAAAGTGCTAAAAAAAAGTCCTGGGTGGCTTAACTCCAACGTAAAAATGCATATAAAAGCAAAGGAGAAAGCCTTCAAAAATAAAAAGCTGAGGGATCATCATCAGCATTCCAACTTTACAAAGAATGCAACAAGAAATATAAGGGTGTAATCAGGGCGGCTAAGACAGAACACGAAAGGCACATAGCGGAGGAGAGTAAAAAAAATCCCAAGAAATTCTTTAAGTACATAAATAGTAAGTAAGGGAGGTCAGATCATATTGGTCCCATAAAGAATGATGAAGGGATTCTGGTTACAAAGGATGGTGAGATGGCGAAGGTATTGAATTTATGCTTCTCCTCCGTCTTCACGATGGAATCGAGGGGCTTCAGTAACCAAAACTGCAATATTTATCCTCAATGACACATCACAGGAAGTACCCCTATGGTTAACAGAGAATAAAATCATAAACAGACTTGAAAAATGTAACACAAATAAGTCACGAGACCAGATGGCTTGCACTCGAGGGTCCTTAACCCCCCTGGCGGTATTCCCGAGTCTGACTCGGGGTTAGATTTTTGTGCTAGGATCGGTAACCCCGAGTCAGACTCGGGCTTGCCTCGCTGGATCCACAGACAGTGTTTACTTACCTTGTCCCTGGATCCAGCTATGCCACCGCGCTGTGTGAGCGAGCGGGACCTCGCTTGATTCACACAAGGTCCTCCTGTGTCGCCGATCTCCGTTCCCTGCGACGTTACGACGCATGGGGGCGGAGATCGGCGCCAAATTCAAAAACATAAACAAACACATTACATACAGTATACTGTAATCTTATAGATTACAGTACTGTATGTAAAAAATACACCCCCCCTTGTCCCTAGTGGTCTGTCCAATGTCCTACATGTACTTTTATATAATAAAAACTGTTCTTTCTGCCTGCAAACTGTATATTGTCCATAGCAACCAAAAGTGTCTTTTTATGTCAAAAATGGTTTTAGAGCAGCTAGAAAGCGATAATAAATTATAATCACTTGCAGAATTGTGCGATAGCGATTTGTGGGGAAATTCATCATAAAAAAATAAAAGCAATGACAGCGACAATTCTGCAACTGAGCAAATTTCAGTGATTTTGAGTTGATTACATTATTGAATAATTTTTATTATAATTATATTATTATTTGTTATAATTATTTATAATTATTTATTATATTATAATTTATGATTTTGTTTTTAAAAAAATTTCATACCCGGGATGCCTACTAGTCTCTTGTTTGGTCAGATTTAAGTGAGTTATTCCTAAAAATTACAGGCCTACAGTACAAATCACCAAATTTCCTTGCAAATAATGGTACCGCTTTCAGCACCTTTTTTCTGAAAGAATCATACCGCCAGGGAGGTTAAGGTGCTCCGTCAAGTAATTGGCAGATTGTTGTTCCTAATTTTTACGCACAGTCTACTGACTGGTTTGGTACCAGCTGATTGGTGAAAAGCCAATGTAGCACATATCTTTAAAAAAGGACTATAAGGGACTAGATACAAGATTTTCGGAATGAAAGCAATATCATTAGTAGTAATCAGCATTGATTCATGAGAAATCGTTCTTGTCAAACAAATCTATTAACCTTCTATGAGGAGGTGAGCTGCCATCTAGATGAAGGAAGGCCGGTAGATGTAGTGTAGCTAGATTTTAAAAAGGCATTTGATACAGTTCCCCACAAACGTTTACTATACAAGCATGGACCAAAGGGTGAGTACCTGGATTTAAAACAGGCTACAAGGATGAGTTCAGAGGGTAGTGATAAATGGGGAGTACTCGGAATGGACCAATCCTATTTAATTTATTCATAAATGATCTGGAGGATGGGATAAACAGCTCAATCTCAGTATTTGCTGACGATATTAAGCTAAGCAGGGCAATAGTTTCTCCGCAGGATGTGGAAACCTTGCAAGCAGATCTGAACAAATTAATGGCAACTACATGGCAAATGAAATGAGGTTAAATGTAGAAAAATTTAAAATAATGCATTTAGGTGGCAAAAACATGAATGCAATCTACTTACTAGGGGGAGAACCTCTGGAGGAATCTAGGATGGAAAAGGACCTGGGGGTCCTAGTAGATGATAGGCTCAGCAACGGAATGCAATGCCAAACTGCTACAAGCAAAGTCAATAGAATATTGGCATGCATTGAAAAGGGAATTAACTCCAGGGATAAACAATAATGCTCCCACTCTACAAGACTCTGGTCCGGGCGGCCACACCCGGAGTATGCCGTCCAGTTCTGGGCTCCAGTCCTGACAAAGGATATGCTGGAAATGGAGCGAGTACAGAGAAGGGCAAAAAATAATAATAAAGGGACTGAAGATCCTTAGTTATGAGGAAAGATCACAAGCACTTCAACTTTTTCTCTCTGGAGAAGAGACGCTTGAGAGGGGATATGATTTAAATTTACAAATACTGTACTGCGAAAGGGAAATTAAAAAGACTCACAGCCATTCACTAAAATTAGAGGAAAAGCGATCTAACCCGAAACTGCGTAAAGAATATGGATTTATGTTCCACAAGCAGTGGTTTCAGCAGGGAGCATAGATCATTTAAAAACAAATATTAGATAGGCATCTAAACGACCACAACATACAGGGATATACAATGTAATATTGATATAAAAGTGCACACACACACAGGTTGGACTTGATGGACTAATTTATTTTACAGGACAGGTCACTTCGTACATGGATAGCTTGTGCATGGGTTAATTTTATAGGGGACAGGTAATTCTGCATCCTCTGATATGTCATCACATGATTTCAATATGCAGTATATTCAGGTTTAAAGTATTTTTGACGATTATCAGATGACATGACCTGACCATGATGGCGTGTGCGTGCACGTGAGGAGGACGCGCCGCGCTCTTGGGTGGGGGGAGTGAAGATCTATGGGATCGATAGGAGGAAGGACGGACCGCGACGAATGAGGGAGAGAGACAGCAGCCCTCGTACAGCACGTTGCGCGATACGCTCACCGGCTCTTCATGGAGCCGCTGGAACCATCTGTATCCCGCCGTGTTAAGGGCTGCAGATAGTGAGGAACTGTCCCGCTCCGCTGCCTGCTGCCCATGCCCATACAAGTAAACTGGAGAGGACGGGGGAGGCAGAGCAAGTAGCGGGAGGACGGCACCTGTCGGTCGCAGTGGCTCCTGTCAGGTCATAAATCAACACAGACGTGAGTATGCCGAGCCAGTGGACACGCTGAGCTCGGTTGGATTTCTCCTACACCCCTCCTTCCAGTGGGTCAAGAACGAGAGGTACACTATGTATTATTATTTGAATACTGTTGAAGAAGACCAAGAAGGTCTGTAAACAGCATCTTATGTGAAACACATTGTGAACTCATTGTGAAGGGAGATATATCTAACATTTTGAATATGATATGCTGCTTCTATCAAGTGCCAGGAATGTTGATATAGGTTACATAAGTTGCATAAAGGTAAAGAGCTCTGCAATGCTTGGTATAACACAGAACAATTAACCACACGTGAAAGGAGGGCTAGTAGTGGAGGAAATTGGGAACCTAGAGACAATTAGCGGTTTCTTTTAAATGACCCTCAATAAAAGGGGTGGACAAGGACAAGGACATATTAAACTGACCGAATGGGACTATATACACCGTAACTGAAAAAGTTAGAACAAGACAAGATTGGTATGGGTATACATGTGTGTATGTATGTACATATATGTGCGCTTCTCCTTTTTTCGCCTCCGTGTACTACTCTAGGGGCGGGTCCATCCCCCGGTATTTTTTAGGCTGCTGACCGCAGTATTAACTGTATGCCAATTCTCCCTTGGGGAACCCTTAGGCATTCCCCGGTCCTGGTTTTCCTTCTTTTTTTTTCTTTTTTTTTCCCCAGGGACCTTCCCCCCTTTTCCCAGGACATGCAACAATAGGAAAAGGACTAAAAAGGGAAGGAAACCTGAAGCTAACCTGTCCCCCCCTCTTTAATGACCAAATATTGAACAGTAAGCAGGTGAACCCCGTTTGGTCAAACCCCTTGCAGATACAGATATTATATGCCTGTATCCGATCGGTCAACATCTTAAAACCGTGGTTAAGCACATAAAAGGGGGAGAGGTCCAATAGATAAAAGAAGGGGAAGGGAAGAAAGGGGGGGGAACAACGATCTCCCTTTAAATAAAGAAGACGGGGGAGAAATAAATCCCTTGGATATCTTGTGTAGAAACATTAAATAAAAGGGACTTTTTGTTAAAAACTGGAAAATATATAGGAGGAAGGAAGAAAGAAAAGGAAAGAGAAAAAAAAAAAAAAACCTTTAAAATCTCCTGTCCCACCCCGTCCGGTACACCATACTGGCCCATACCCCTATACGGAGTCTTGTATTAAATTGTTGGAAATAAGAGGTCAAGCTGGGGAAGAGAATCAGAAGGAGGGAGACTAATATGAGCAGAATGACGAGTAGATCAACAAAAGGGGGCCCTCCAACTACCCCAAGTAACATAACAGCAACAAGCTCAATAAGGCCATTTGTGACCAGAGGGGAAAGCCTGCGTGCCTCCGGTACCCAGGGATTAACAAAGCAACAACAAGTGAATAAAGTAAAAAAGACCGAAAAAAAGAAACCCCAGAGTGATACTTCCAGGGAAACATCTATAGAGGAAGGACCTACAGGGAGTGGACTGGAAAGCAGCAGGATGGATGATCGAAGCGCAGACACTCAATCCCCCTCCAAGGGAGAAATGGCAGAGATGCTGTTAAAACTGGAAAACGCGATAAAAGGCGAAATACAGAATCTGCGGACGGATTTTGGCCATATGCTTTCCAGAATAGAAACAGCAGAGGAACAAATAGAGAAACAGGCACAGGAGGCAAATACATGTAGAGCCCAGATGGACCAGATCCAACTACAACAAAGACATATTCTCTATAAATTAGAGGATCAGGAAAACAGAAATCGGAGACAAAATTTAAGGATAAGGTTCATACCAGAGAAAAGGGGTGAGGACCTCAGGATAATAACGCAGATGATATTTAATCCAATATTGGAAAGAACTGTAGAGAACCCAGTCAGGATTGAAAGGGTCCATCGAGTAGGAAATCCGAAAAGAGCGACCTCTGAGCGATCAAGAGATGTCATAATAAGGTTCCGATTTTATGAAGAAAAAGAGGCAATTTGGAAGAAGCTGAGGGGACAACCCCCGATAGTGTTTGAAGGGATGGACCTGCAGATATTCACCGACGTGGCCCCAGAAACTTTGGCAAGGAGATGGTTGTTAAAACCGCTCCTAAAACAGATGATGGACTCAAATATCAAGTATAATTGGGGTTTCCCTGCCTGCCTAATTGGAACAAAAGATGGGAGATCTGCGACATTGAGATTTCCTGAGGACTTGAATGAATTCTGTAGGAAACTGGAGATTCGGGTCCCTGACATACCGGGTTGGGAGTAGGGGGCGGGGGAGGGGGGAGAGTGGAGAATGGAAGCTCCGCCCCCCCCTTGTTTCCTCCCCCTCTCTCTCTCAATTTTTTTCTAGCCGCCCCCTTGTGGGCCCTATTTGAGGCCCCCGGTTTCTTTTTATGCTTGTTTTTTGTTTCTTTTTCCTTCTGACCTCTTTTTGTTTTTTGGCCTTCCTTCTGTTCCTTGGTTGGGCCCTGTGCCCCCCCCCCTGCCCCGGGTGGAGAAACCGGGATGGGGGGGGAGATCCCAGACCCCACCCGGAGCAATCTGAACCAAGACATGGAAAATGGTTCAGAGGTCTTAAATAGGCCAAATTGGGAGGGCGGGAGGGAGGGGAGGGGAGAGGGGAGGGGGGGAGGGAGGGAAGAGGGGGGGGAGGGGGGGGAAGAGAGGGGGGGTGGGGGGAGGGAAAATACCCTGTCTCACCAAAACAATCAAAAGAAAGCATAATCTGAAGAAAAGAAAAATGTTAGACCTAGACTTAGGGAAGAAGGCAAAGAAGAAAAGGACAAAAGTACATCAAAGATGCCAGTAATTAAATGTCTATCATATAACGTAAAAGGCCTCAACAGTCCATCTAAGAGACATAAGGTGTTAAAGGAGCTGAAGAGGTATAGGACAGACATCGCTTTCCTACAAGAAACCCATCTTACACTAGGATCAAATATAAGGCTATATTCCCCCGACTTTCCCGTATGGTACTATGGAGATACTATCTCCAATAGGGCCAGAGGGGTAGCAATTGGAATAGCGAAGGGGACTCGGTTTGTCTTAACAGACAGACTGACAGACCCAGAAGGGAGATTCCTCTTCTTAAGAGGAAAACTGGAAGAGGCGGAATATACTCTCGTAAATATATACGCGCCAAATACCTCCCCGATGAAATACCTACAGGGAATATTAGGGAAATTAAAAGATTTTAGGAGGGGAAAGATAATACTGGGAGGGGATTTAAACTTCTGTATGGACCCAAAAGTCGATAAGACACACCAGACATCTGAAACCCAAGATAAACAATTAAGAAAAGTAAAAGATAGCCTACATAGAAGCCAACTAGTAGACACATGGAGGATCTTTAACCCAAGCCAACGAGATTTTACATTTTATTCCCATGTTCATGGAAGCTACTCTCGGATCGACCACATTCTCGTTGAACATAGAATGTTGGAAATGGTGGTCGAGACGAGAATAGAGACCATGACGATATCCGACCATGCACCTATTAGTATATCTATAAATATTTCAGGTAATCAAAGACCCTATCAAAATTGGAGACTAAATGAGGAATTATTGATTGATGAGAAAAGTTTGTTAAGGGTGCAAAAAGAATTAGAAGAGTATTTCAAGACAAACGAGACAGACGAAATTTCGGCAGCAACATTATGGGATGCTCATAAGGCGGTGATAAGGGGGGTCCTGATATCTGAAGGAGCAAGAAGGAAAAAAGAAGAGAATAGTAAAAGGGAAAAACTAATAGAGGAGATTTTTAACCTAGAACAACAACATAAGAAAATGGGGAAGCAACGAGATTTATATTTGAATCTAGTTGACAAGCGGAACAAACTCAAAGAACTAATGGATCAGGACACAAGAAGGGAATTTAATTCAATAGCAAGAGAAAGATATAGATGGGGAAATAAAACAAGCAAACATCTGGCTCGGATGGTACAAAAAAAGAAATCAAGGAACCATATAGATAAAATCAAAAACGGGAAAGGAGAGGTCTTATACACAACAAAAGATATTGCAGAAACATTTCGACTATACTACGAAAAACTATACTCGGTAGAACAAAAGAATTGGCAAAAAGGTGAGAAAGAAAAAAAGATCATAGCATTCTTAGAAGAATCAGGATTATCAAAAATCAGCCAAATAGACGCAGAAGGGATGGATAGGCCAATTACGGAAAATGAAATTAAATTAGCACTAACAAGCTCAGCCTCAGGTAAAAGCCCGGGCCCAGATGGCTTCACAGTAATGTACTACAAAAAATGCAAGGAGATACTCCTACCGAGACTATGCCAGTATTTTAATGGTCTTGGAAAGGAGTATAATCTAAGTAAAGAGGCATCAGAGGCAACTATCACTATTATTCCAAAGGAGGGCAAGGTCACGGGAAGTTGTTCAGGCTACCGGCCGATATTTCTGCTAAATACAGATTTAAAACTGTTTGCAAAGGTACTGGCTGGGAGAGTTAGACAAGAAATGACAAAACTGGTATACCCGGATCAGACAGGGTTTATCCAAGGAAGAGAGGGGAGAGACAACGGAGTAAGAACACTCCTGATTCTGCGGAGAATGAAGGCAATGGGGTCCCCAGGACTACTCCTGTCGATAGACGCAGAAAAAGCGTTCGACAGGGTAGACTGGGGACTTATGCTGTCCACTCTGAAGGGAATGGGGTTTGGACAGAGGATGATGGATTGGATTGCCACCCTCTATAGGTCACCTACGGCCAAAATAAAAATAAATGGCAGCCTCTCTCAAACCTTTCTAATGAAAAACGGAACAAGGCAGGGGTGCCCTTTGTCGCCACTCCTGTTTGTTCTATCATTGGAACCTCTGCTGGCCAGAATTCGTAATTGTCAAAAAATAAAGGGGGTCAAAATAGGAGAGGAGGAACACAAACTCGCTGCCTTTGCAGACGACGTCCTCTTCTATTTAGAGGAACCTAAAACATCAATTCCAAACCTATTAAACTTATGCAGCGATTATGGAGAAATTTCAAATTTTAAATTAAACATCACTAAAACGGAGATCATGGGTATAAACATAAGTAAGACAGATGAGCAACTCCTGAAAGCGAAGTACCAGTTTGCTTGGGTTAAGGAACTAAAATACTTAGGGATATTCTTAACCAAATCAACCAGGAAAACCTATGTGAGAAACTTCATTCCCTTATTAAACGAAATTAAGACAGAAATAAAAAGGGTGGAAAATAGAGTAATATCATGGATAGGACTAATTAATTATTGCAAAATGGTAATTTTACCAAAAATTTTATACAAATTTCAGATGATCCCCATAGCCCTTCCAAGAACACTGTTCTCTGCCCTTAGAAAAGTAATTATGAATTACATATGGAGAAATAAGAAACACAGGATATCACTCCAGACGTTAAAACAACCAAAAAAAAAGGGGGGACTTGCGGTTCCGGACATTAAGGGATACTATGACGCAGTTGTATTAACAAGAGTGGTGGAGTGGGCCAGAGTCAACAAAGAAAAAAGGTGGGTAAGATTAGAAAATGAATTATCACAGGTGAGGTTGGATAAGATAATTTGGAACCCCCCCCAATTTAGGACACTAGATAAAAACTTACACGAGATAACAACGAATGCACTTAAAATATGGGACACTGTTTATAGGAAAACCGAGAAGGTATATAACTCACCACTTATAGCACTGAAAAATAATGATTACTTTGCACCAGGTAAAACACAAGTAGGGGGAAACTGGATCAAAAAGGACACTGCACAATTAAGGGACATAATGAATGAAGGTCACATTTTAACACTACAGGAGTTAAGACTCCAAAAAAATTTAATGGAAATTAATGAATGGAGGTACCGGCAGCTAAACCATTTTATCCAAGAACTCCCACACCCATTGAGGTCAGGAGATCAGTTATCAGAACTGGAAAAAATATGTACCAAGGAAAGTTCTAAAGGAACCACCTCAATGCTATACGGGATTCTACTAAAGATAGAGGAGCAGAGTATACCTCCATTCATTAAAAAATGGGAAAGGGAACTTGGGACACAACAGGATAAGGCTACAATAGAGAAAATGTTGGCTCTGACACACTCCTCTGCGGTAGACAGCCGTACTGCGGAGATGTGCTTTAAATGTATAACCGGATGGTACATGACACCAGATAAACTAAGAAAATTTAAAGGGGGACAAACAGGAGATTGTTGGAGGGGCTGTGGATCATTAGGAAATATGGCCCACCTTTGGTGGGGATGCCCTAAGGTAAAGAGGTACTGGGAAAAAATATTGTCCAGTGTAGAAGAGATCACAAAGAAAAAGATCAAGATGGACCCATGGGTTGTCTTATTCCACGGAGGGCAAGAAGGTATAAAAAATTATAGGAACACCCTTGTACCACACCTATTGAATGCCGCAAAAAGATTAATTCCAAGGAGGTGGCAGGAGATGGAATGCCCACCAATCTGGGAATGGATCGATGCGGTTGAAGAAACCTATAAAATGGAAGAACTGAAAGAGGGAATAGAGGGCAATAATATGTCACAAAACACGAAATGGGACAACTGGAGAACCTTTAAGAAATCATGGAGTTACGCAGAAAAGTTAAGGGAAGACATTTAAAAGTTAACCTAGAAAAAGTTGGAGAGAATTAGAGTTATAAGAGATTGTTTAAGGTGAGATGGGGGGGGTGGGGGGGGAGGGAAGAGGGAGAATAAGGGGAGGAAATTGTAACGGTATATATTTTTTGTCTTTTTCTTTCTTTGCCTCCTTTTTAAGGGAAGGGGAGCAAAAGGATTGAAACAACAATAATAAATATAATAATAAAAAAAAAAAAATTCACATAAGAAGCAACACTAATGATGCGAAACCAAAATAGAGATGCAATGGGCTGGCACGCAGAACATGAGCATATAATGCACACTCTATGAGGTAGAGTCTGAAGTGGGGAAAAAATAAAAAATAAAAAAATAAAGTATTTTTGACGTGCAACTGAATTCGTTTTTTAGTAACCTAACATATTAATTAATTTTAAACACTATGCAATGGGTCAGGCGACCCCAGTTACCTTTTAAGAGGTATGAGAGTGCTTATTATGGATCACTGTAATGCTTCTATGGTATTTCAGTGGAAATTAAAATGTGGGATCAAAAGTTAATAATTTCTACATGTTTCATTCCTGTGAGAAATCAGAAATGAGTCAAGATTGCTCACTTTTATGTTAACATTACTGTATAGTGTATCGCCTAAAAAGGTGCTTTAGGAATCACTCCTAGTTGTGAAGGTTGAATGATTGAATGTCCTGCGGAATTGACATTGGAGGGAATGATACCACTCCTTGATTGTGAATCAATAATGTGTTGAGTAACGTGCAAGAATTTGACTTTAGGTGCCTGTAAATGTGTTTAACCACCCTGGCGGTATGATTATTTCAGATTTTAGGTGCTGAAAGCGCTACAATTATTTTGCATGGAAATTTGGCGTTTTATATTGTAGGCCTGCAATTTTTAGGAATAACTCACTTAAATCTGTCCAAACAAGAGTCTAGTAGACATCTCGGGTATAATAAAATAAAAAAAAACAAAATCATAAATTATTATATAATAAATAAATATAAATAATTATAACAAATAATATAATAATAATAAAAATTAACACTTTAAATTTATTGATGACGAATTTACCCACAAATCACTATCGCTCAATTCTGCAAGTGATTCTAATTCATATTTGCTGTTTTTTAGCTGGTCTAAAACCACTTTTGACATAAAGGGACACTTTTTGGTTGCTATGGACAATCTCCAATTTCCAGGCAGAAAGAACAGTTTTTTTATTATATAAAAGCACATGTAGGACACTGGGCAGACCACTAGGGACAAAGGGGGTGTGAATTTATTTCATACAGTACTGCAATCTATAAGATTACAGTATACTGTATGTATCGTGTTTATTTACTTTTTTAAATTTGGCGCCAATCTCCGCCCCTGTGCGTCGTAACGTCGCAGGGAACGAAGCTTGGCGGCACACGGGCACTGTGTGAATCGAGTGAGGACACTGCTCACTCACACAGTGGGGAGGCATCGCAGGATCCAGGGACAAGGTAAGTAATTCCCTGCCTGTGTACACTGCTGCGAGCGATCCCGAGTCTGGCTCGGGGTTACCGCTTTTGGTTCTGAAATTCCACCCCGAGCCAGACTTGGGAATACCGCTCAGGGGGTTAAATGTCCAATTGGCTGTGACCCCCTACTCTCTACTGCATGGGTACCTCAGTGTAAACGGTGGAGAAAAATTACAAATATAAACATCACCGTGTAAATTAAAACCACCACCTTACTTAACCTGCTTCTGTGAAATGCGTTGAGACCCACCAGCATTTCCGTGATTGTCCTGTGGTACTTGCGATGATAGAGAAGACAAAGATAATTTATCAGATCCAAATTCATCCAGGGTTGTACAGTACCTTGTTTTGTGTGCCCAAATATGCACTTCTTAGATTCTATGTTTCACCTGTATGCTTTCCCCACATTGAAAGCCAGTATACAGTATCTCATAAGTATTTTTAGATAATAGGGTTGGTTTACTAAAATTGGATAATGCAAAATCTGGTGCAGCTGTGAAAGGTAGCCAATCAGCTTCTAACTTCAGCTTGTACAATCAGGGCCGCCATCAGGAATTATGGGGCCCCTTACACAGCTTCAGGCATGGGCCCCCTGGAGCAGAGAACCGGGGGGGGGGGGGGGTGCTGCCGCCATAAATTGAGAAGCGGGGGGGGGGAAGCGGGGGGGGCCTTTACACAAAAACGAAGAAATAAAGAAAAAATATATAAAAAAAGGGGGTTGCCATCTGGGGCCCTGGGGACCTCTGGGCCCTTTAATAATATATATATATATATATATATATAAATGTATGTGTGTGTGTATATATATATATATATATATATATATATATATATATATATATATATATATAGATAGATAGATAGATAGATATATAAAGAAATTGCAAAAAAGGGGGGTTGCCATCCAGGACCTCTGGGCCCTTTAATAAAAATGAAAAAAAGAAACCTCTGGGCCCTTTAATAATAATAATAATAATAAAAAATATATATATATATATATATATATATATATATATATATATATATATATATAAAATTAAAAATAAACATTTATGAAAAAAAAGGGGGGTTGCCATCCAGGGCCCTGGGGACCTCAGGGCCCTTTAATAATAATATATATATATATATATATATATATATATATATATATATATATATATATATATATATATAAACAAAAATAAAAAAATAAACATTTATTAAAAAAAAGGGGGGGTTTGCCACACATCTGAGCTCTGAGCCCTTTAATAATATATATATAAAAATATATATAAAGACAAAAAAATATATATTAAAAAAATATTTTTTTTTTATAAAAAAGGGGGGTTGCCATCCGGGGCCCTGGGGACCTCTGGGCCCTTTAATAATAATAATAATAATATTATATATATATGGGGACCTCCGGACCTCTAAAAAAAAATGGCTCTTTATTAAAAAATAAAATAAAAATATATATAAAAAATATTTTTTTTTATAAAAAATAAATAAAAAAAGGGGGGTTGCCATCCGGGGCCTCCGGGCCCCTGGGGACCTCCGGACCTCTAAAAAAAAAAAAAAATTGCCCTTTTTTTAAAGGGGGTTGCCATCCGGGCCCCTGGGGACCTCCGGGCCCCTTACAGGTGTAATGCCTGTACCCCCCTGATGGCGGCCCTGTGTACAATTAAACTTTGACAAAAAACCTATAAGCTGATTTTGCACTCTCCACTTTTAGTAAACCAACTCCAATGTCTTTGTTATATTGTTCTTAAATATTCTCTTCAAACCCTTGATTCTTAACAGTAATTAGGATAATTATTAAAATATAATTTTTTTTCTACGTAGAGACATCACAATCGGGGTTATTTACGAAAGGCAAATCGACTTTGCACTACGAGTGCAAAGAAATTTCACTGAAAGTGCACTTGGAAATGCAGTCGCTGTAAATCTGAGGGGTAAATCTGAAATGAGGGGAAGCTCTGCTGATTTTATCATCCAATCATGTGCAAGCTAAAATGCTGTTTTTTATTTTCCTTGCATGTTCCCCTCGGATCTACAGCGACTGCAATTCCAAGTGTACTTTCAGTGCAATTTGAAGTTCACTTTACACTTGTAGTTTGCACTTGTAATGCAAGTAGATTTGCCTTTAGTAAATAAGAAGGGTAAGTAAATACTCTGTGGCTCCTACTGAATTTTGCCTTTAATCCCCTTGTGGAGGCTTCCATTTGTGGATTAACATTATATTACATTGCTATAATCTTTTTATATGGACTATAACCTGAAGGACCTATGAATAAATGGTTGTGGAACGAATCACTTGCGTTTCCATTATTTCTTATGGGGAAATTTGCTTTGATGTACAAGTGCTTTGGATTACAAGCATGTTTCTGGAATGAATTATGCTCACAATCCAAGGGTTTACTGTATATGTTTTATTTCACAAGTTTGGAGCTCATGTTTTGAATCCAACATATGCTCTCCCAGTGGCAAATCTTTTCTATATAAAAATGATGTTCTTGATATAATAATAATTGTATTATTCTTTTCTGCAACACAAAGCCCCCTGGGGTATTTTTCCTTCTTATAATCATTTGGGGTGTGCAGCACACTCACCCACCGCTAATATTGCTTTTCCCTTGCTGCTTTAGTAAAAAACCCTGAGAGCCGGTTCACACAGGGGCAACCTGGGATCCGACTTGAAGTCTCCCCAAGTCGTCCCAAGTCGCGCGGTTGAGAAAATCAATGGAAGTGAATGGAGCCGTCTTAATGTACACTACTGAAGTCGCTCCGAATTCAGAAAAGGTTCCTGTACTACTTCAATCCGACTTGTAGGCAACTTGTACCCATAGATTTCAATGGAAGTTGCCTCAGAAGTCTGATCACTGTCTTAACTGAAGCAACTTTCCAGGAAGATAACATACATTTGTCAGACAAACCCCTCCCCCCTCACTCCCACATAGCTGATTGTTGTTTGATTGGCCACTGGAAAGCCTCCTGTCCTGGAAGTGACTTGAAGTTGCCTTGTAAGTTGCCTGATGATTCATACTCAAGTCGTGTCCAAGTTGCCTCCCAAAGTCGTGCTAGAAGTTGTGTTGCCCCAGTGTGAACCGACTTTCAATGTATCAACATCAATATCCGATGAGTATCGACATATTATTGGTACATTTTTGGAGATTTGCTTCATACAACTTTTTAAATTCTAGGGTGGTCTTTCTAATGCTTAGGAAAAGTTGCATTTTATTCCCCAGGGGTTGAGAATTTCATTAAAATATTTTATTTATAACTTTTATTATAGGTAAAATAAAAAAAATGACAAAATAACGCCTATGATACAGTCTCTCACTAGCATTAACACAGCAGGTTTTATTATTTTCCTACGTTTTTCTGCTGTAAGTGAGTTTTATTACATGATAATTCTGTCAGAAGATCAGTTGTTTTACAGCTTTCTTTAACATTCCAAGCAAAAGTGGCAGTTACAGGTGGTAAAATGACAGACTTGGGAGAAATCAAAGTCTTCTGAAGGGAAACAGTCATTTATTTTTCTGACCTATAACAGCGTATAAGTAAGCAAAAACAATGTATCTTTAGAGTTGTAATTTAAAAAATAAAAAATTCAAACAGTGAGTGTGTAAAATGAATACTGGGATTTATTGATGCATAGTCAGGGGCATAACTATAAATCATGGGACCCCATAGCAAATTTTTCATGGCACCTCCCCTTACTGGCATTGATCTTAAATCGATATTAAACCCAAAAGCAAACATTTATTATATTGCAGCTTACCAATTTTTTAGATTTAGTGGCTGCATTTGTTTACCTTTTTATTCTTTCTTTTTTTTTCTGGTGATTCAGCTAGTAGGTCTGTTGTTTTTCAAAACAGTTACAGGGATAAGACAAACAGTTTGCCAATAACAGGGGTGGTTACAATAACCAGCTTTTATTTATTTATATGAAACTTTTACCCCAAAAGGAAATAAAAACTGTTAATTATAATTTCTTATAAAGTATTAGCTGGAGTTTGGCTTCAATTTGTAAGTGTATTTAAATCTGCGAATACATCTTACACTCTCCTCCCCAAAGACAGACTATGCTTCTGTCCAAAGGTGCCTCCTGTGTTACTCCATCCAAAGTGGGGGTACTGTAATACAGGAGGTGTGTTACTGGCCAGGTTACTAGGTGAAAACAGGGTAAAGAAAGCCAAAAAAAAAACACCAGTGCAGCCAAAACATCTAATGACTGGCTGCAATATATTTCATTTTTGGTTTAATACTAATACACACTACCAATAAATACAGTGATTTTAGAGCAGCCAGCTATTCTACATGATCTCTGCAACAATGTCACCATAGTGATACTACACTTGCTCTGGTGACAGTGTGTAAATATATATATGTGTATGTATATTAAATGTAGTACTTTAATTGTTTTCAAATTTTTCTTTAACATCCTGTCACCAGAACAGTGAAGTGTTACATAGTTAGTCTGGTTGAATAAAGACATATGTCCATTCAGCGAGTTATCATTGATGACACTGCACTACTGTCAGGAACCAGCAGTTGAGACAGCCAGATAAATGTAGCTACACAAGGAAACTGGGACCAGACCATGTATGTATGTATGTCTTTAAAGTGAGATTTATTTTGTGAATAAAAGATAATCACACACGAGCAAACAATAAACATGAAAATGCATGAAAAGCAAAACGAAATAACAAAATGCCTAATCAGCAGTCCTAACCATGCCTAATTATATATAAATATATATATATATATATATATATATATATATATATGGAGTGGCCTCCAGATGCTGCCTCCAGATGTCCCATCATGCCCCACTGTCGGGTTCTGGAGGCTGGCCGAGTTCTCCGTCAACAGAGTTCAGCTGGGTGGCAGTCTGGGAACCAGCATTGTCCGGCTGGGCGGCAGCCCAGAAATCATCACAGTCCTAATAATCGGCTGGCAGCAGATCACAAGCAGGCTTGGCAGAAGACAGCCAGTCACCAGTGGATAGCAGGGCACCAGTGGCAGTCTTGGCAGCCGACAGCAGGGCACCAACGGCAGGCTTGGCAGTGGACAGCAGGGCACCAGTGGCAGGCTTGGCAGCAGACAGCAGGGTTCCAGCGGGAGGCTTGGCAGCAGACAGCAGGTCAACAGTGGCAGGTTGAACCCCATCGACAAGCATAGAGGCAAGTTGAACTCGATTGGCAAGCTGAACCCCATCGGCAAGCTGAACCCCATCGACAAGCATAGAGGCTGGCCGTACCACATCTGCAAAGATAGAGGCAGGCTGAACCTCATCGGTAAGCATAGAGGCAGGCTGAACCTCATCGGTAAGCATAGAGGCAAGCTGAACCTCATAATCAAGCATAGAGGCAGGCTAAACTCCATCTGCAAACATAGAGGCAGGCTTAATCCCATCAGCAGGCAGCATGGAAGCAGGTTGGACCCCATCAGTAGGCAGCATGGAAACAGGTTGGACTCCATCATCAGGCATCATGGAGGAGTAATGGACCGCATCAACAGGCAGTATGGAGGAGGAATGGACCCCTACAGAGTCAAGCAGCAGCATGACAAACAGTGTACAAGCAGGAGCAGCCGAAACACAGAGGAAAGGTGCAGTAGCAAGGGTGAAACTTACAGTATCTCATAAAACTGAGTACATCCCTCACATTTTTGTTAATATTTTATTATACCTTTTCATGTGACAATACTGAAGAAATTACACTTTGCTACAATGTAAAGTACTGAGTGTACAGCTTGTATAACAGTGTAAATTTGCTGTCCCCGAAAAATAACTCAACACAAATCCATTAATGTCTAAACTGCTTGCAACAAATGTGAGTACACCCCTAATTGAAAATGTCCAAATTAGGCCTAATTAGCCATTTTCCCTACCTGGTGTCATGTGACTCATTAGTGTTACAAGGTCTCAGGTGCGAATGAGGAGCATGTGTGTAAAATTTGGTGTTATCACTCTCTCATACTGGCCACTGGAAGTTCAACATGGCACCTCATGGCAAAGAACTCTTTGAGGATCTGAAAAAATGAATCGTTACTCTACATAAAGATGGCATAGGCTATAAGAAGATTTCCAAGACCCTGGAGCTGAGCTGCAGCACGGTGGCCAAGACCATACAGTGGTTTAACAGGACAGGTTCCACTCAGAACAGGCCTTGCTATACTTGACCAAGGTGGTTGAGTGCACGTGCTCAGCATCATATCCAGAGGCTGTCTTTAAGAAATAGACATATGAATGCTGCCAGCATTGCTGCAGAGGTTGAAGGGGTGGGGGGGGTCTGCCTGTCAGTGCTCAGACCATACACTGCACACTGCATTAAATTGGTCTGCATGGCTGTCGTCTCAGAAGGGAGCCTGTTGTAAAGATGATGCACAAGAAGTCCCGCAAACAGTTTGCTGAAGAGAAGCAGACTACTGAAACCATGTCCTGTGGTCTGATGGGACCAATATAAACTTATGTGGTTCAGATGGTGTCAAGCGTGTGTCGCGGCAACCAGAGAAGGAGTACAAAGACAAATGTGCCTTGCCTACAGTCAAGCATTGTGGTGGGAGTGTCATGGTATGGAGCTGCATGAGTGCTGCCGGCACTGAGAAGCTACAGTTCGTTGAGGGAACCATGAATGTCAACATGTACTGTGACATACTGAAACAGAGCATGATCCCCTCCCTTTGCAGACTGGGCCAGAGGGCCCGGTCTTCTTGGCTCTTCATTGGATAGATTGATAGCAGCGCAGCCATTGGCTCCCGCTGCTGTCAATAAAATTCAATGTTGCGGGTGTCGCAGGGGCGGGGCCGAGAAAGGCATTCATGTCTATGGATGCAAATGCTGCATTCGGGAGCGTGCCCACAAGGTAACCCCCTTGGGGGGGTTATCTGAGGCGGGGAGGAGCCGAGACAGCCGCCGAGGGACCCCAGAAGATGAGGTTCGGTGCCACTCTGTGCAAAATGAGCTGCATAGCGGAGGTAAGTATCACATGTTCGTTATTTAAAAAATGTTTTTTTAACCTTTACAATCATTTTAATTCCAGTCCTGCAGTTGAATGTCAGTTACATATTGTATAACCTGGCAATATACACACACCCCTAATGTACCCCTTTAAAACAAATGCCAGGAATTGGTGCGCGCTCTGTTACAGTTACTTTGGCTGCTGTGTAATAATTAGAACCACCTTTAGGGTTTCTGTCAGTAGTAGTAGTATGTTTGTGGTACTACTGCAAAGGTTCTCATTTATCTAGGTATACACTTGTATACTGTATATCTATAATTTACCTAGTAGTAGTAATTATTTACAACCAGCAGGACTTTGTTCTGTAATATTGAACAAGTATTTGTGCTATGTTTATTTTTTTCTCTACTTTCAGCTTAGGTTATTTTAACTGCCATATTAACATTTATAAATTCAATAGATACAGAATATTATTACTTGTAAAATGTAAGTGACATTGATTACTATGATGGTTAGATATATTTATAGTTATTACATCTGTAGTACAGTGGGTAGCCTGCGTTAGCCTGCCAGAACTATCCTCAGCTGAATTTACCTTGTGTTTAACAGTTTTTAGCTTCAAAGAAAATTAGCAATGAGGAGAACCATTTAAAAAATCTATAGATCTATAATGAGGATGGTACACAGTCTGCTGCTATTGATCCATCATCTCTTAAATCTGATTATCTGTAGTTGGATTAGTTGGAATTAGCATTAGCATGTGAGTGATAGACTAAAGCTGGCTATATATTGATCTTTTTTTTGTTGATCAGCCAGTGAGCTGATTAAAAACAAAACAAAACAAACTGATTCTCCCATCCACACAAGCAAGATGGGTGGAGTAATCCTTCCCGCTGCACTACTATATCCTGACAGCAGGGACTCCACCGCTGGCCGAATATACTGATCAGCACTGCAGTTGATTGACTGCATGCAGTGATCGAATGAAAATGTTCTATTATTCCTGAGAAAAGCTGATTATATCATTATACTGATTTCTCCCAAGTGTAAACTAAACTGATCTATTTTCGATTCATATATGGCCAGCTTAAGCCTTCCTCTTTTGAGAATAAAACTGAGCCAGCAAGTACCATATGTTTTGTTTATACCATTAGAGAAGCTTGAAGTGAATGAAGTCTATAAATTTACAGTGCCTTGAAAAAGTATTCATACCCCTTGAAAATTTCCACATTTTGTCATGTTACAACTAGGGATGAGCTTCTAATTCGAGTCGAACTCATGCTCGACTCAAACATTGCCTGTTTGCCTGTTCAGCGAACAACAAACAATTTGGGGTGTTCGCGGCAAATTCGAAAAGCCATGGAACACCCTGTTAAAGTCTATGGGAGAAATCTAAAGTGCTAATTTTAAAGGCTAATATGCAAGTTATTGTCCTAAAAAGTGTTTTAAAAAGTTTTAAAAACTGCCATTTTTTCGGGAGCAGTGAATTTAATAATGCTTAAGGCCTTGTACACACGAGCAGACATGTCCGATGAAAACGGTCCGCGGACCGTTTTCATCAGACATGTCTGCTGGGAGCTTTTGGTCTGATGTGTGTACACACCATCAGACCAAAATCCCAGCGGACAGAGAACGCGGTGATGTAGAAGACACCGATGTTCTCTAACACGGAAGTACAATGCTTCCACGCATGCGTCGAATCAATTTGACGCATGCGCGGGATTTCGGGCCGCTGGTTATACGTCATAACCAGCGGACATGTCCGATGAGTCGTACTAACCGACGGACATGTTTCCAGCAGACAAGTTTCTTAGCATGCTAAGAAACTTTTGTCCGCTGGAAACCTGCCTGCTAGGCCGGAAAAATGTCCGCTAGGCCCTACACACGGTCGTTCATGTCCGCGGACCAGTTTCAGCGGACATGTTCGGTCGTGTGTATGAGGCCTAAGATCAAATGGTAGGGGTACAATATACCCCATTACCAATTCACATAGGGGGCAGGATCTGTGGGTCCCCTTTGTAAAAGGGGTCTTCCAGATTCTGATAAGCCCCCCGCCCGCAGACCCCCACAACCACCGGGCAAGGGTTGTGTGGATAAGACCCTTGTCCCCATCAACATGGGGACATCCTCCCCATGTTGAGGGCATGTGGCCTGGCACGGTTCAGAGGTTTAGTGATAAATCCACAAAAATGAATGTGATAGAAATGAAAGTAAATGTGAAAACACTATTGAAATACATCAAAATTCAATAATGAAAGGTATAAGGAAGCCAAGAGGCTTCAACAAGTGATATGAAGAAAGTCCATATAGAAGTAAACTCAGTGGTGAAAATCTTCCCATACGATGGCACAAAGTACAGGAACAACAAGTTGACTGTTGAAATTCTCACACTCTACATGTGATGAACAAATGAGGTACTCTTACCGGAACTGGTGGACTCATCTGTTATATAACAGTGGGTAAAACAGGCTTAGGATCTTAGAGACCTGGAACTGGATCAATGTAGAGGGATTTCTATGGTTCCCACAAATCTGGATCAATCCTGTAGAGAGTGGTCCGTTGTACTGGGATATAGGATGCACACTTTCTCCACTAGCAGATGAATGTCAAAGTAGATCTGAGCATGCTCCAAACAACACTAAAATATACTGCACTGATATATACTGCGTTAAACGTGCACCTACACCCTGAAATATTCAGCGTTTAATGTGCAGTAACTCGCTGAAATATACATTGTTAAATGTGCAGTAAAGCACTGAAATAATGCAGTGTTAAACGTGCAGTAACACAATTAAATATACTTTGTTAAACGTGCAGTAATGCACTGAAATATACTTTGTTAAACGTGCACTAACGAACTGAACTATAGTGCGTTGAATATGCATTGACACACTGAATTATACAGTGTTAAAACGTGCAGTAATGCACTGAAATATAGAGCGTTAAATGTGCAGTAACGCACTGAAATATACAGTGTTAACCGTACAGTAACACACTGAAATATACAGCGTTAAATTTGCAGTAATGCACTGAAATATACAGTGTTAAACATGCAGTAATGCACTGAAATATTCTGCATTAAACGTGCAGTAACACACTGAAATATACTACATTAAATGTGCAGTAACACACTGAAACATACTGTGTTAAACATGCAGTAATGCATGGAAATATACTGCGTTAAATGTGCAGTAACGTACTGATATAAACACGCAGTAACACACTGAAATATACTTTGATAAATGTACACTAACACACTGAAATATACTGCGTTAAACATGCAGTAACGCACTGAAATATACAGCGCTAAATGTTCAGTAATGCACTGAAATATACTGTGTTAAACGTACATTAATGCACTGAAATTAACTGTGGTAAACGCACAGTAACGCACTAAAATATATTGCATTAAGCGTGCAGTAATGCACTGAAATATACAGCATTAAACGTGCAGCAGTGTACTGAAATATACTGCATTAAACGTGCAGTAACGCACTAAAAAATATACTGTGTTAAACACGCAGTAACACACGGAAGTTTTCTGCGTTAAATGTGCAGTAACGTACTGATATATACAGCGTTAAACACTCAGTAACACACTGAAATATACTTTGTTAAACGTAAATTAATGCACTGAAATATACTGCGTTAAACATGCAGTAATGCACTGAAATATACAGCGCTAAACGTGCAGTAATGCACTGAAATATACTTAGGTAAACATGCGGTAATGCACTGAAATATACTGCATTAAGCCATTAAGCAAGCAGTAATGCACTGTGTTAAAGGTGCAGTAACACACTGAAGTATACTGCGTTAAACGTGCAGTAACACAATGAAATATACTTATTTAAACGTGCAGGAAATATACTGCGTTAAATGTGCAGTAACGTACTGATATATACAGCGTTAAAGGGGTTGTAAAGGAATTTTTTTTTCATAATAAGCATCCTTTACATGCAGACATTCCTCTTTTCACTTCCTCATTGTTCGTCTTTGCTCAGAAGTTGCTCTATTTCTTCTCTGTTCTGTTCACTTCCTGTTTGTCTGATTTTACTGACCACTGTAAAGGGAGGCTTTACTGCGGTGGTCAGTAATGTGCTTACCCCCTCCTGGGAACTACATCTGTGTGGCTCTCTACATGTTAGAGACTTCAAGGAGGTGTAAATTACTGGGTGTGCCGCAATTCATACTGGGAAATGTAGTTCTTACATGAACGATCAAGCAAACCAGGAAGTGAATGAGAGAACAGATGGGAGAACAGCTACAAATACTGTAGCTGCTTATTTTTAATATAAGGATATTACCTGTCTAGTGATCCAGCGATGTCGACACTGGAGCCAATTCTTCAATTGGCTTCAGGTGCATGTGCCGGGCATCTTATTTAAGGGAAACCAGCAGTGAAGCCTTCCAGCCTCACAGCTGGTTTCCTTCTATGCATGCGTGAATAGCATTGCACTTTGTGAATGGTCCTGCAGTCTTCTTGGCCCTTTTGCTCTTCCCAAAAGTCTGTGGGGGGGAAGGGGGAGAGCCGAACTGCCTCATAGATCTGACCCGGAAGTGGGAGTGTGTACCTGTCTAACCCAGGTACCTTCTCCCCCCCCAAAAAAGTGCCAAATGTGGCAGTGGAGGGTGCAAACAAGTAGAGCTTCCCCTTTTGGGTGAAGCTTCACTTTAAGTCTAGAGGAGGCAAATTGTGGCCCCCTGTAGAACTGTTGGACAAACTATTGCCAAGTACAATACATTTCACTGGAAGTCATGCACTTCTGCGGGGGACCTTTGTCAATTCAAACAAACAAAAATAAGTACATTAACTGTGGAATTTTTTACTTTCAAAAGTTTTTTATTTTCACAAGTAGCATTTTTACAAAGAAAGATAGAAAAGCAAAGACCATGTTGAGATGTATGGGAAGTGAACACAGAAACAAGAGATGGTACTATAGGGTTAAACCACACCATCAACATTGCTAATTTCCAATCTCTGCAAATCTATAAAGCAGTGGTCATCAACCTTGTCCTGCAGGGCCCACTAACAGGCCAGGTTTGCAAGATAACTGAAATAAATCACAGCTGATATCATTTGCTCCTCAGTGATTGCAGTATTCTAGATCTTGCATCTCCCCAAGGTAATACATAAAACCTGGCCTGTTAGTGGGCCCTGCAGGACAGGGTTGATGACCACTGCTATAAAGGACTTATAATAAGACCGACCATCAAAAGCTACAGAATAGAGGCTCTTAAACTTGGGGGTGCTTTCCTCCCCCTGGAGTCAAACTGTACCAGGAGATGGGATCAAACTGTGCCAGGAGATGGGACACCCACCCCAGAGTGGGCCAACCCAATAAACAATCTATTGCTAGGGAAGAGCCCTAACCTGATCTTAATAACTGTTAACAAGTATCCCAGAGTACAAAGGAAGGTGAGAAGGCAGGAAAAAGAGAAAAAAAAGGAATAACGTGTGGGGAGGTGGAGCAGAAAATTGAAGTCAATCACCAGTATTTTGGGCTATAGGAAATGGGACCAGATAATTATTGGGTAGAGGCTGCTTGGACCCAACTAACCCGTCAATAGTCACCGGTCAAAGGGTTTGACTAGTATTTTGGGCTAGGTCCTGAGTGGGTCCCACATATAGTGCCCAAGGTTCCCAGATGGTTTCAAACTTATGGACCATGTCTGACAGGATGCTAACTAGTTTCTCTTGGGCCATAACCCAGGAAACTTTCTGTTTGACTGCATTTATTGAGACAGATGGTTATTTGCAGGCCTTGGCTAAGGTTAGCTTGGTTCCTATGAGTATGAAGTGTATCAATTTACAGTTATATTTGGAGATCTTTGGGATGTGTGAGTTCAGTAGAGCGACCTCTGGAGTCCTGGGGACTTTGCATCCCGTGACCACTCTAATGAGCTTAAAGAACTTTTTCCAGAAAGATCTGATTGTGGGGCATTCCCACCAAATGTGTGCTAACATGCCCTTCATTTGGCATCCCTGAAAGCATAGGGGACCTGCTGAGGGAAAGATCGTTGCTAATCTAGCAGGGGTCATATACCATTGTGTCATGACCTTTAGGCTCGCTTTCATTAGGGATATGTTAAGAATGCCCTTAAATGAAGTGGAAAGAACCAAGTACCAGGTCCCCAGGCTCCACTAAAATTGAAGATCTTCCTCCCAGGCTAACATGTATGGTGATTTCTGAGCCTGCTGGGAAAGTGACGCATAGATGATCGAAATGCCACCCCTCTATTCCATGGCTTGACTGCACCACAGTTCATATGCTGTAAATTTGGGAGTTCAGGTTTATCCTTTCAGATACTGAGAAGGAAATGAGCGATTTTATTGAGCCTGAAACGTTCTATTTGTGGGAGCTCCAGCTTGCTAATACAATAGGCTAATGATAGGGGGCCCCTTGAAGTATAGAAGTGACCAATTTGGTATAGCCCCTTGTCCAGTCACCATTGGAATGCCTTCATGTCCAACCCTGGAGGCAAGTTCAATCATTGATTGTGATTTATGAAGCTACAGTATGTCACAAAACTGAGTACACCCCTCACATTTTTGTAAATATTTTAATATATGTTTTCATGTGACAACACTGAAGAAATTACACTTTGCTACAATGTAAAGTAGTGAGTGTACAGCTTGTATAACAGTGTAAATTTGATGTCCCCTCAAAATAACTCAACACACAGCCATTAATGTCTAAACCGCTGGCAGCAAAAGTGAGTACACCCCTAAGTGAAAATTTCCAAATTGGGCCCAATTAGCCTTTTTCCCTCCCTGGTGTCATATGACTCATTAATGTTACAAGGTCTCATGTGCTAATGAGGAGCAGGTGTGTACATTTTGATGTTATCACTCTCACTCTCTGATACTGGTCACTGGAAGTTCAACATGGCACCTCATGGCAAAGAACCCTTTGAGGATCTGAAAAAAATAATTGTTGCTCTACATAAAGATGGCAGAGGCTATAAGAAGATTACCAAGACCCTGAAAGTGAGCTTCAGCACAGTGGCCAAGACCATACAGCAATTCAACAGGACATGTTCTACTCAGAACAGGCCTTGCCATGGTCTACTAAATAAGTTGATTACACATGCTCAGCATCATATGCAGAGGTTGAAGGGGTGGGGGTTCATCCTGTCAGTGCTCATACCATACTCCACAGACTGCATCAAATTGGTCTGCATGGCTGTCATCCCAGAAGGAAGCCTCTTCTAAAGATGATGCACAAGAAAGCCTGCAGTTTGCTGAAGACAAGCAGACTAAAGACATGGATTACTGGAACCATATCCTGTGGTCTGATGAGACCAAGATAAACTTATTTGGTTCAGATGGTGTCAAGTGTGTGTGGTGGCAACCAGGGGAGGAGTACGAAGACAAGTGTGCCTTGCCTACAGTCAAGCATGGTGGTGGGAGTGTCATGGTCTGGGGCTGCATGAGTGCTGCCAGCACTGGGGAGCTACAGTTCATTGAGGTAACCATGAATGCCAACATGTACTGTGACATGCTAAAGCAGAGCATGATCCCCTCCCTTCAGAGACTGGGCTGCAGGGCAGTATTCCAACATAATGACCCCAAATACACCTCCAAGACAACCACTGCCTTGCTAAAGAAGCTGAGGGTAAAGGTGATGGACTGGCCAAGCATGTCTCCAGACCTAAACCCTATTAAGCATCTGTGGGGCATCCTCAAACAGAAGGTGAAGGAGCAACCTGTGAAGCTCTGGTGAACTGCATGCCCAAGAGGGTTAAGCAGTGCCAGAAAATAATGGTGGCCACACAAAATTTTGACACTTTGGGCCCAATTTGGAAATTTTCACTTAGGGAATACTCACTTTTGTTAACAGCGGTTTAGACATTTATGACTGTGTGTTGAGTTATTTTTAGGGAATAGCAAATTTACACTGTTATACAGGCTTTACACTCACTAATTTACATTGTAGCAAAGTGTAATTTCTTCTGTGTCGTCACATCAAAAGATATAATAAAATATTTATAAAAATGTGAGGGGTGTACTCACTTTTATGAGATGCTGTATATACAGTAGCTGACTGCACAATTGTTATGCATATGATGCACTCCTAGTTTGCTGTGCAAGTTAAACATCTATATTCCACCCACCAGCATATGAAATCTCGTATGTTCAGTAATACTTGAACTTGTGGACATATGCACACAAATTCATGCATGGTAGGCACATAAAAAAATTGCTACTAGCACTCAGATCCAAAAACAATAGATACAATAATTTTCCTATTTTAGTATAGTAAACCACTTTTGTAAGTACATTCTGTGTAAGGCTGGTTTCACACTGGCATTCCGTTTTTAAGTTCAGTTTAGTCAAATTTTTTTGGTTTACATCCGTTTTCATGTCTGCTCACTTCCGTTTAAAAAAAGTAAAAAAAAAAAAAGTGACTTAACTGAACTTCGAACACTGTATATAGCTGGTTTCTAAGGAGGGGACCGGGAAGCTGGCCTGATGAGAAAAACCGATGAATTAAATAAAACAAAATTGCTGGAAAAAAATCACTAAAAAAACAACGTGGGGTTCCCCTTCCCAGGTCCATACCAGGCCCTTCAGGTCTAGTAAAGATTCGGAGGGGCCCCCCTACACGCCAAAATGTAATAAAAAAGAAATAGAGTCCCCCCAAAATCCATAGCAGTCCCTTATCTGAGCATGCAGCCCGGCAGGTCAGGAAAGGGAGGCCATGAACGAGCCCCTCCCTCCTGAACCATACCAGTCCGCATTCCCTCAAAATGGGGGGCTGGGTGCTCTGCGCTCTCCATCCCAAAGCACCTTCCTTCTATGTTGATGGGGACAAGGGCCTCCTCCCGACAACCCTGGCCGGTGGTTGTCGGTGTCTGCGGGTGGGGGACTTATCGGAATCTGGAAGCCCCTTTAACAAGGGAGCCCCCAGATCCCGCCTCCCCATGTGAATGGGTAGGGGTACATTCACCAAAAAAAGCAGTGAAAAGTAAAATAGCTCTGGGCTATTTTACGCCCGGCGCATGTGCAGTTCGAATGGCACGGTGGCGCGCTTCATTTAAATACAAGCCGCCCCCTTGGAATTACGTGGGGATACGCCGGGCCAATTACACTACGCCGCCCCAAACTACGGAGCAAGTGTTTGGGGAATACAGCACTTGCTCCTGTAAGTTGGGGCGGCGTAGTGTAAATGGCTTACGCTACGCCCACCTCAAATCTACGAGAATCTGGCCCCATGTCTCTATACCCTGTAAACAGTAATTTCAGCAAAAAAATAAAAAATTCCTTTACAACTCCTTTAATTAAAAAATATTTTAATCTATTCTGTTGTGTGATTTGTTGAAAGGAAACACCATAAAAGTCTCACTATATATTTTCTTTTGTCTATTTTCGGAGGTGATGTACTAGTTCTTTCA
Organism: Rana temporaria; assembly: GCF_905171775.1. NCBI lineage: Eukaryota > Metazoa > Chordata > Amphibia > Anura > Ranidae > Rana > Rana temporaria. The sequence continues at coordinate 279,358,720 of NC_053491.1, forward strand.
TTCTCTATAAGACTCCCTGTTTAATAACATGTCAAAACAGAGTGTACCTCTGGTATATATACCTTTGGTATAGTTTGGTAGAAATCGTTCAGCATCAGGACAGTACACAAGCACTAGAATAGTTGGTAAATAGAGAGACACTGTAGGTTTAGTATCATAGTGATTGGATACTATGTAAGCATTTTGGTTAGGTAGCAAATAAAAAAAGTTAGATGGGGCAGGTTTTATCTTGTAATACAAGTTAAAGTGTACTGTCCAAGAGACAAAAGCCACACATATTTTACAGTGGCTGGACCGAGTTTAAGTAGCTAGGTCACAATTTAAGAGGGAGAGAAGAGGGAGGATTTAAATAAACATTAACATATATTATTTAAGAGTCAAGAGCCACAAATATTTTATTGTGGCTGAACAGTAAAGTAAGCAGGTTGGTTAGACTGCATATAAAGGAGAGGCAGTTTTTATTTGATTTAATTTAATAGAAATGTGAGAATATTGTTTAAGAGACAATAGCAGAAAAGAACAAGAGCTGCAAATAATAATAATAGGCTGCAAACTTTGGGGCACAGAGCAGGGTTTACCCTACAACAATTGGAAACAAAAGAAGTTGTTGGACTTTAAATGAAGCAGAACTACTAAGTAAAATGGATCAATCAATATAGAAATTGTTTATTTGGTACAAAAGGCATACATACATCATGAGATAGAAAAAAGTATTATAGTAAATTGTAATAACCATATAGTTAATAATAACATTAATAAACAGTAATAATACATGCTGTTACTATTACAATTTTGGTCTGCTTACCCCATGTTTAGCATTCTTTATTATGTTGAGATAATAATCATACTATTACTGTTTAATAATTATATTATTAACTATATGATTATATTATCACAATTTACTATAATACGTTTTGCTATCTCATGATGTATGCATGCCTTTTGTACCCAATAAACAATGTCTGGTCATGTGAAAGCGCCTTTACTGGTGCAGATTATACACTTGATATCAAGTATATTTTTCAATGATGCTTCCAGAAACTGGACACTTTTTGGGAAATATCACGTTACTCAAAAGCTGCTGTTGGTGCTACTGTGATATACAGCAGCAAATCTACTAATAGGGGCCAGTATCTTCAGTGGTGGATGGAAAAGCAAGATACACACCAGGAATGTCATTGGTTAATCAGGTTATTGAAAAATAATGGTGGGGACTGTCATAGGAATGCCAGCAGAGGGTTGCAAAGCAATAGTGGTGACTCTGATGAACAAAACCTTGTAATGCATAATCCTTAAACAATGCCACAGCATTCAGGAGTGTAGATACAGTAGGCAAGCGTCACAGATTGTTTTGACTGGGGAGAGCACAATGCGGTGGCACTTGCTTGAGAAGTAAGATCTTCATTAGGGATGAAGTTGAGCTTAATTGTTGCGTGACTGTCTTATAGAATATGGTGATATCCGTGTCTGATTCCTAAGACAGTCATGTATTAAGGAGCTGTGTAACATGACGGATCCACTGACTGTCTTACAGGAATTAGATACAGATATCACCATAGCCTATACGGCACCAAGGGGTGAATGTGTTGGGAGCCCTTCTGGACCTGGAAAAGGGCCTTGGCTGGGCTAAAGCCACAAGCACTTATAATGAGGGATCAATTGGAGCTGGTAAGCAAGCCATTTAGCTGTTGGTGGAGGCACTGATATTTGTATCACTTTGGTGGTGGATGGTGGAGGTCGCTACCAGGAGTCATTTTTACTTCACTTGCGGACTGATTTTTTATTAACTTATTTTTCACATTGATATCACATTATTTATGGACTGTTTGATTCAACTTATATGATTGATTAGTGCAATCTATTTGTTTTTGTTTAATTACTGTGCACATGTCTCACAGAAGGTTTGCTTCTTATATCTCTTTTAGAGTTTTCTAGCACGTTTTTTTTCTCTCACTTTTTTAATGAATATATCATTGTTTACCTAGGAGATGGTACACGGTATATATCTATAATTCCTTTGACAGTCAAAGGGCTAGTAAATCAGTTATAATTTACAATTGATGTTTTTTTCAAAGTATACCGATGAGGTGAATGGTAAGGTGGTAGACCATCTGTGCATTCTACAGCAGGGAATGGAAAACATTTCTTAGAAAGAGAATAAAGAGCAGTGAGAGAGAATGTTGTTGAGGGGTAGGAGCACCTTTCAGAGAGCAGTAGACAGCAGTCGTCCAAATGTGGTACCGACTTATAGGTTTAGACTGCTGCTTTTCCTAGTGTTGGTCAACAGAGCTCTTCAATGTGGATCTCTTTTAATATTCCTTCAGTTGACAGCACTGTTGTGGTCCTCAGTCTATTCTTGCTGAGCCAAAGAAAAAATAACCAGTCACGTGGGAACTGCATGCATGTTGAACCACTTAATATTCTACCATGGAGCAGAGGAAGCAGAACTTAACCAAATCAGGTTGGCAGCAAAAGGCTAGCACTTCTCTTCCTCATCATTTCTGCTTCTCCTTCCTCAACATTCTCCTGGTGCATCTGCCACAGCATCAGTTGTAACTATTGCAAGGGAGAAAAGTCTAACAAGGGAGCTCAGAGATTTACCATGTTTCACATCCAGCAGTAAAGAGGGTCATAGGGCCAGGATTAAGGGCCAGGCTAAGGATGATTAAACCAAAGCCTGTTATCTCAGTAGTACTCGTCAACACCCACCCACCCTCTTCTACGACAGCCTTCCCTGGACAGGTTTCCCTTCCCTGCTGATTGAGTGTATGAAAAAATTTCCAGACCAACCCCAAAGCCCAGCATCTTTATGCCATCTTGGTAAAGCTTCTGGCATTGCAGCTACTTTAATGCCAGCTAGTGGAATCAGTCCCCTTCAATCTGCGCTACCCTACAGTAGCATGCCAACATTATTTTGCTTAGAATGTCATCTCTGCTTTCCCCCAAAATGTTGCATAAATTTCTCTGTGTTGCTGGACCATGTTGTTAGCAGAAGAGTACATGACCACAAACATGTCATTGAGTAAAGAAGGCTATATCGTCTGATTTTTTTTTTCTCCCACTTCAGACTCAACCATGGATAAAAAGGATCTATTAGACGAGGAGAGGACCGCCCTCCAGGCCCCCATTTCACTTGCCGATATCATCTCCTCTATGGTATTGCATCATAAGTGGTTTATATTCATTTTAGTTAAATGTATGATTTCTTTTTCTTTTTTTATATATATATATATATATATATATATATATATATATATATATATATATATATATATATATATATTTTTTTCCCCCGTCCTTTTCATCATTCATTTTAGTTTACAAAGAAACAACACAGTAATCTGAGTCTAAGTGGAAAAAGAATACCCTCTCTTCCCCTCCCCTCACCCCCCAATCCCCCCCTGCCAGCATCCTTTTTATAGTTTCGGTGCCATTATTTTACTACAACTCCCCTCTACTGAATATATCTCTATCTCCTTGTGCCCTTGTGCCCTGGCTCTCACCGGGCTGCATGAGAGGGACCGCACAGGCTCGAATGTACCCGCACGATCTCTCCCCCGCTGATTGTCCCGCATGCGAGACCATCCCAATCATATCCAGTGAGATAGCTCAGACCTCCAGTCAATACTTTATATACCCATAGCATCAGCATAACCCATTGTATATTTAAACCTTTTCCATTTCTCCCACTTCTCTTCAAATTCTTCCCATTTCTCTTAGTCTCTAAATCTTAAATGTTCTAGGTTATAGATTTCCTCTACTCTGTTACACCACCCTCTCAATGAGGGGCTCTCTTTTCCCTTCCAGTTACGCGCTATCAGATATTTTGCCGCGTTCAAAAGTTGTGGGACCAAAGTCTTCAAATATTGTTTTGTTGGAATTCGGAATCCGTGCAATACACATACCCAAGGGTCGTCCGGAAGTTCGTTATTTGTAATTTCTTGGATTTTTTGTCTGATCTCCCTCCAATATCTTCTTATTTTAGGACATGTCCACCAGATATGAGCCATAGAACCGACTTCGCCGCAACCCCTCCAACATCGTTGTGATGCGGGTCCTGAAAATGTATATAATTTATCCGGCGTAAGATACCATCGAACCAAACATTTGTAGTTTAGTTCTCCAGTATCATTATTTATTGAAGTTTCATGGACCCTTGTAATTATTTGGCTAATCTCAAACTCATTAACCCGAGAACCCAGCTCCTCCTCCCACCTCTCAATAAATGGTAGGGCATTCTGTGTTCTTGTTTCGTTTAATATCTGGTATATTTTAGAAATTGTGCCCTTCTCGATCTTCCCTTCGCATAATTTTTCGAGGGGTAGTAGGTTTGTCTCCGCTCTTACCGGTTGGGGAAGACTGTTGAAAAAATGTTTTAGTTGTGTGAACCGCCATTCATTTAGAAGTATCATTTATTTTTTTATTTTTTAATTCCTGAATTGTTAAAAGCCTATTAAACTTCATGACATCTTTTAATTTTGTGTTTTCTTGTAATATTCATTTTCCAAAACTATTTTTTTCCCCCGGTGGGAAATATTTAGTGTCCGTTAAAGGAATTAAGGGAGAATTATAGGCCCATTTATTTTTTATGTGCATTTGGTCCCAAAGATTTAGTGCATATTTCGTAATATAGTGAGTTTCTACATTAATTCCTCTATACTGTGCCGGAACCCAGATTAATTTTCCCAATGCTAATTTACTCATTGTGATTTCCAAGTGTACCCACCCTTTTTCTGTGTTATATTTGGCCCAATCCATAAGACGTGTTATAACTGTCGCATAATGATATTTTCTTAAATCCGGTGCCCCTAACCCCCCATGTGATTTATCTTTAATCAGTGTGCTAAATTTAACGCATGTTTTTTTCCCTCTCCAGATGAATTTTACGAACATTGATTGTCATTTTTTAAAATAGACTTGAGGAATGGGTATTGGGAGCATCTGCATTTTGTAGAGTATCTTCGGTAAGATTGTCATTTTATAGATGTTTATTCTACCACTCCAGGACAATTACCCTGGTGCGATTCTATTTAATTCAGTTTTAACCTCGTTTATCAGTGCCATGAAATTAATCTTATATAAACTTTCTATGGAGATTGCTAGCTTAATTCCCAAATATTTTAAGTCTTTTTTCCAGGCAAACATAAAGTCTTCTTGTAGGGCGCTTCTATCTTTTTTTAAAATGTTGATGCCCAATATTTCAGATTTAACGGGGTTTATCTTGAAATTAGATATTTTACCATATTCTTTAATTGTTTCCATTAATTTCGGTCCTGGGGCTCGTTACGTAGAACAATATGTCGTCCGCGTAAGCAGCAATTTTATGTTCTTCGCCCCCTAGTGTTAATCCCTTAATGTCCGAGTTTTGCCTTATAGACTTTAACAGGGGTTCTAATGCCAGCGTAAATAACATTAGTGACTAGGGGCATCCCTGTCGGGTACCATTTTTCATTTCAAATAACTCTGATAGAGTCCCATTGACTTTGACTCTCGCTGTGGGTTTGTTATATAATGATCTTACCCACTTTTTCTAATCTCCTCTATCACCAATAGGGTTCTAATCCCATTGTCCCTTCCTTCCCTGCTGTAATGAACCGCAATTGGTCCGTATGCACCATGTCCTGCATCACCTTTTCCATCCTAATAGCAAGAATTTTTGAGAAATTTTCTAAGTCGGTATTAAGAAGGGAGATCGGTCTATAGCTAGAGCATAAGGAGTCGTCCTTGCCCTCTTTGGGAATTACTGATATTATTGCTTCAACCGCCTCTTTCCTCATTTCCCATTTTTTACCAATCCCATTATAATAAGAGCATAGTTTTGGGGTTAATATATCTGAGAATTTTTTATAATATGAACTAGTCAAACCGTCAGGGCCCGGACTTTTCCCATTCGGTAGCTCTCGAATGACCCTACTTATTTCCTCTTCTCTTATGGGGCTTTCAAGACCATTGCATTTATCCTCTGAGGCCCCGTACTCACGACCAAACATGTCTGCTGAAACTGGTCCACGGACCAGTTTCAGTGGACATGTTCGATCGTGTGTAGGCAGTAACGGACAGGATTCCAGCAAACATTTGTCTGACAGACCGTTTCCCAACGAACAACTGTTTCCTGGTCTTGCTTTAAAACAGTCCGCTGGAATCGTGTCCGCTCGGACATGTTCGGTCGTCTGTACACAAAAGCAGCGTACAAAAATCCCGCGCATGCTAAGTCAAAATGAGGAGACGGGAGCGCTCGTTCAGGTAAAACTTGTGTTTGTTTGGGATATGGCACATTCGTCATTTGAAAGCTTTTATTCTAGCAAGAGAACAATGTCTTAAAACGACGCACTAAACAACAGTTTATTGCCTCGTTTTATTCATTGTTCTCTTGCTAGAATAACCCCGCTCTCTTGCTGATGCAATTTCAACTGAGTTGTCCCATACTGAAATGTGACATTTCTTGCTTGTGATGTAATCATTTAAAAATGTTTTCTAGGCCAGACGTGTGTTTTTGTTGGTGGTCCTCCATTTTTTTAACTTTTATTTTTGTAAAGGAATGTTCATCTTATTATTTTTTTGGGTGTGTTTCTAGTTATGTCACCATTTTGTTCATTTTGTTATTACATGTTATATTTCTTTATTAGGGCATTTTTTTTTATTTTTTATTTTTGAATATTTAACCATGTTGGCACACCAAATGTCCCCCCCCCCAAGGAGTTTGTGTCCTTTGTAAATGACCCATTGTATTTTTTTGTAATGTTTGCTGCCTAATAATCCCCACAGTATAACAAACAATAGACACGTTTTCAAATGAAAGCAAAAAGCCATTTATTTTGGCAAATGTCATCACAAAAAATAAACAGAACGGCAGCACTAGAACAGATAGCAAACTATATGCAAACTCGCATTTCCAACATGGTGAAGGATAAACTACCAAACCTCAGGAGGCAAACAAAAAAATCTGAAGCAGCAGCACAGAACCAAAGGAACCCAAACTGTGGTAGTCCAAACAATATGTCCTTTGTGTGGAAGGAAATGGAAGGCAGGGAATCACCGTTTCCTCCTCTTTCCAGCCTTCCCTCCAGGCTGCCTTCCAGCGGATCTTACACGGGCTCTTGCAGGTGGGGTCGATGTGGCAGCAGGAGGATGGTGTTCAGCAAGCCGGGCCGGGTCACATAGCCCAGTGTCTGGGGTCAGCAGGTCCTTCTGCATCCACCAAAGGACCTGGTTCATCAGGGCCTTTGCCAGTCTTCTCTGCTCCTCCCCCCCTTCATTTAAATCGTGTGCCAAGGAGGCACTGAAGGCCTCTGTGGGGTTGAGGGGGGCCCTCATGATGGCGCTTGCCTCCTGGATCTTGCGGAGGCTTGCCTCCTCCACAGGCCTCAACTGGTGGTGGTTGTCCTGGGCGGGGGGACCTGCTGCAGGCCACTGGGCCCGGCCTCCTCCTGGCTGCCACTGACCCCGGCCTCCTCCTGGCTGACAGAGACGGGAGGATCTGCCACCTCCTGGCTGATCTCTTCTTCCTGTGTCAAAAAAAGGGACATGTTTTACTATTTTGCCAAATCAAAACACACACATTTCATGTTTTTATTTTATTATTTTTGGTTCATTATAACTTGAATATACTCTCCTTCTGACCCCTGCAGTTGTCATCCCTGACACCTATTTGTCTGGCGACCTTTTTTTTTGGTTTTCCCAGCTTGGCTTTTCTTTTACAATATCAACTCATTAATCCACCAATAATTATTTACGCCAGAAATATAGAGGAAACTACTATACCTCCTCATCGAAGGGTGGCAGATCTGCACCTCTTCTTCCTGCAGGGCTGTGGTCATCTTGGGAAGGTCCGCTGGAATGTAGCGTGGAGGGAAGGTTGGAAGCAAGACTAGACATCGATTTCCTGCCCTCCATTTCCTTACGCAAAAAAGACATCTGTTTGTAATACCACAGTTTAGGTTCCTTTGCTTGTGTTGCTGCTGCTCCAGACTTTTTAGATTTATTAGCTTTGTATGCTCTTCTATATGTGCTTCTCAGGTTGGCAAGTTTATCCTTCACCATGTTGGCAGTGCATCCTGGCACCCATGTTTGCATATAGTTTGCTAGCTCCTCTAGTGCTGCCGCTCGTAAATCTTTATTGCAATAGTACGTGTTTTTTGAATCCCACAGGATGGGCGTGTCCTCAAATTTTTCCAGTAAGGCCTCTATTGCTTCCTTCGTTTGGAGGAGGTCCATTTCCCGGCCTTATTTTCTGATGTGATTTTGGAGTCTAGATTAGCAAAACATAAACCAAATAAAACTAGATATTAAAAAGGCTCAGCGTTGACCTTGATATAATATGTGTCTCTAAATTTATGACCTATATATAATTACAAACACAGTCTCTCTTGTTGTAAAAATGATGGCCAGCTCTGCCGCATTGGTAGTACCAAACATTGATTTGCTACATGCAGACCCTTTGGTAACATTGCAGTAACTAATTTTAATATAGAAACATAAACAATGCTTACAAATGAGAGCATTCATCTAGGCACTCTTTCATGTGTAGATCTCCTGCCCCTGAGCATGGATGACATAAAAGACACTTCCTAATGACCTCTGTACAACCAACACTGAACAATACTTTGCCTGATCTGAATACACCATTCAAAAAGATTTAAATGAGGTACAGCATTGTTCACATCTCTATTTTGTAAGGGGTCCAAAAGCATTTGGATACCAAAATAACATTGTGGTACTCAAGAGACAGAATAGCTTAAAAAGGGTGCAACCAACAGACCAAACCCCCATCCCATGGCTCTCCATTTTCTAGGCCTCTGCTGATCCCATTTTGAATTTCCTTACCTTCCTGTCTCTCGCTCCTCGTTTCTCACGCTCGCCTAATTACCGCGTAACCTGCGTAATCACGGCGTGCGCCTTTTATACACTCGGCGTATGTATGAAACGCCGCCCTCGTCAGCTTTGCCATGCCCCTAATCAATGTGTTTCGGAAATATGGCGTTAACTGTGTATGTTCTGGAATCGCTCGAATATTCTCCGCGTAACCTACGTAAACACGTTGTTTGCATTCTCTACACTCCGCGTATGTATGAAACGCCGCTCTCGTCTCCGCCCATGGCGGAACATTTCCTCTTTTCCCCGCCCATAATCTCTGTGGGAAGGAAATATGGCGATGTCACACGAGCGGGCACGATGCTCTCAGGCCGCAAGTGAAGGGACAGAGGCTGGGACGTCCCGATCCAGGCAAAGAAGATACAAAGCCACTAATATGCGGTTCGAGGAAATGGTAGAGTTAGTTTCCATCATGCGGAAGAAGGGCTTTGATGGTGAATTAGGGCCATACAAGACCCCTAACCGCCGAAAGGCACACATTATGGACAAGGTGGCGAGAAGAATGCAGAGGATGTTTGGGATCACCAGGTCCAAAGAACAGCTCTGAAAACGCTGGTCCGACTTAAAATTGAGGGAGCCACATCAGATGAAGAAGATCCTTAAAATTCTTCGTAAAAGTAAGTAAATTTTTTTGGGGTTGGGGGGGGGGATTGTCAGCAAGAATGTGTTGACATGTATATTTCGACATCTGCCTCCTTGGCCTGCTTGTACTTTTGAAGACATGTTGAAAGTTTTTGTTTTTTACGTAAATACCTACCTATTTAAAAATAGTGTTCTTAGTAAACCGCGTAACATCACATCGTTTAGCAGAAATGCAAGGTTATTCCAGGAACAACACACCTGGACATGGCTCACTGGCCAAAAACTTGGTTTGCAAACATTGTGTAAAAGCTAGTTTAGAAAAATCAAATTAAGAGAATGTGAAAGGCAAACAGGATTCATTCTAAAAACAGTTATAATAAAGCAGATGTTTTCCCATCTGCAATGCAGAGCACCTGTGTCTCCAAAAAAAATGTCAAGTTTTTGGTAGGGTCTCCCAGAAATAAAGTTTAGGGGGGACATCCATGTGTGTCACTTTGCTAAAAAGGGGCAGGATCAGAGCTTGGCATAGAAGTCTGTCAAAAATGTAGGTTTGGTGAAAGAAAAAACTAAATAAATGAAAGCCTCTTCTAAGCAATGTATGCGATTTCTGCTCTCCAATATCTGTGTGCTGATGAGTATACCTTTTGTTTTGTGTTATTTAGGGGAAAGAAGACGCCAGCATTTGGAGGAGGCAGAGAGGGCCAGACAAGGCCAAAATCTTCCATCTCGCCATGTGGAGGAGGAGAAGGATGTGGAAGGAGAAGAGGATGTGGAAGGAGAAGAGGATGTGGAAGGAGAAGAGGATGTGGAAGGAGAGGAGGATGTGGAAGGAGAAGAGGATGTGGAAGGAGAAGAGGATGTGGAAGGAGAAGAGGATGTGGAAGGAGAAGAGGATGTGGAAGGAGAGGAGGAAGGAAGAAAGGAGGAAGGAAGAGAGGAGGAAGAAGTAATTTTGGATTTAGAATTTATAGCAGATGAAGGGCAAGTTGCGGAAGAAGAATTTGGCGAATTGAAAGAAGGTGGATTGATGGATGAAGGAGGAGTTGATGATGATGGGGAAGTGGTTGAAGAAGGAGGAGTCGTGGAAGATGATGGGGAAGTGGTGGAAGAAGGAGGAGTCGTGGAAGATGATGGGGAAGTGGTGGAAGAAGGAGGAGTGATCGAAGATGGCGAAGTTGTGGAGGTGGAAAGGAGCAGACCATCAGGTCAGTGTCACCCCAGCTTGATTTGGCAAAACATATGTAGATAGGCCTCATCAAATATTTTTGTTTTGATTGCCCATTTTAATTATTTTTTAGGGGATGAAGATAGTGTTGCAAATTTTTTGCGTGCAAGTGCTGCTATAATTATTCAGCAGGTAATGGAGTGCAGCACTGAAATGCACAATATGCGTGAAAGGATGGTTGTCATGGAACAGAATGTAACAAATGTCCTTTTGGAGTGCAGCACGGAAATGGACAATATGCAGCAAAGAATGATGGTCATCGAAGCAAATTTTAAAAATATTATTGACATGATGGGCCGTGTCAAAGACTGAAACACCCCCCGCCCATCCCCCGCCCCCACAACCATTTTTAAGTTTTGAATAATGAATACGCCAAAATTTGAAGATGCACACACAGTGTGCCAACATGTGCTATCTGCCATCACAGGATATCGATTGTCTGTGCTTTGTGGGTACAACCACCTCCTCGCTCCTCAAGTAGTTGAGAGGAAGGGTTTGCTCCCCCAAAACACAGACATTGATCACCCATGATGTCAGATAGCACATGTGGCCATTTGTCTGTTTAACCAATGACATTTGTCGAATTCACACTGAATGTGTGCATCTTTAAATTTTGGCGTGTTCCAGTGTGAAAGCACACCATGACTGACTGCTGTTGTGAATTGTTTACATTTTTGAATGTTTAAGTTCTATTGGTTTGCCATTTTGACCTTTTGACCTAAGAAAAATGTGAGAAAAGCAAGAACCCAAAACAAAACAAAAAAGAAAAATTTGGGATATATCTATATATTTCTAATTATATATCTTCAAAAAATAAGACAAAAAATTATGAAGTCTATATTTAGATGAAAAAAAAAGGAAAAAGAAAGCTTTATTTTTAAAAAAAAAAAAAAAAAAAATCACTTTGAAGGAAATAATGAAAAATATTACAAATTTAAAAATATTATATTTTTTACGTCAAAAAACTTGAAAATATGAAAATTTTTTTGAAAACAAACAAAAAAATATTTTTATATTTTGCGAAAAAGCAGCCAAATCAATATTTGATGACCTAGATCTTTTTTTTCTTAATTTTTTGTGGGAAACAATTATATTGTGTATATATATATATATATATATATATATATATATATATATATATATATATATATATATATATATATATATATATATATATATATATATATATATAAACATTTTTAGAAATTTCCGTTAAAAAAAATGTCAACATTTTAACAAATGTATATTGTAACAAAAATTTTGGTCAAAAATAAAATGGTCACAAAAAATTTAAATAAAATAAATAAAAAATATGACTCAAAATTTTAAACACATGTTTGGCGAAAAAAAAGACTACTTTTTGGTGTGGTCATGAACAAGCTGAAAATAAAAAGCTTGACCTAAAAATTGAAAATATGAGTGGCTTCTTATTTCTAGACTCAATACCCTGTTTGTAGATGAGTGAATAATGTGCAAATGTGGTTATTTACTAAAAGTGGAGAACTAAATTTCGCACTATAAGTGCAGTAGTTAGTTTGAGAACCAGGAAGACAGATAAAAAGAGAAAAAGCATTAATGACAAACAACTGTATAAAGTCCAATGGTCTAATTATTTATTAGTTCTGTGAATATTTCTTTCTTTTGGGGGCCGAATTAGAAAGAAATATGATCTGGCATAGCAATGGCCCCCCGACCCATAAAGTACTCAACATATTTGTCGCGTACCTCACGAGCTGATTGGGTGGCCAAGCCAGCGCGACCAGTGTCCAGCCCGGGAAGGGGATCTGAGGGTAGTCTTGCCTCAGAACCGATGTCGGGTAGGTACGTCTGGGAGTGCCTGCGTAAAAAGTTGTGCAAAATGCAGCAGGCAAATACAACGGTGTTCAATTTATATTCCGCCAAGTGTATCGCTGTCCTGAACAGGCGGAACCGGTTGGAGAGGATCCCAAAGGCATTCTCGACTACCCTCCGAGCCCTGGCCAACCGATAATTAAACACCCTCCTCTCTGAGGTGAGGGTCCTCTGGGGAAAAGGCCGCATGAGGTGAGGACCAAGCCCGAAAGCCTCGTCTGCTAGGAACACAAACGGAAGTCCTTCCACATTATCTTCATCTGGTGGCAGTGCCAGACCACCAGCTTGGAGACGATCATAGAAATCAGTCCGTGCGAACACTCCCCCATCAGACAGCCGGCCGTTCTTCCCCACGTCCACATATAGAAACTCATACTGTGCCGACACCACCGCCATCAACACAATACTATAATAACCCTTGTAGTTATAATAGTAGGACCCCGAGTGGGGTGGGGGCACTATGCGGACGTGTTTCCCATCTATTGCTCCACCGCAGTTCGGGAAATCCCACCGCTGGGCAAATTGGGAAGCCACAGACTGCCATTCCTGTGGTGTGGAGGGTAGCTGTGGGGACAAACAAATAAAGAGATTTAGTACTTTGGCACATAAACATAATCCTACAAGCATCCTTGTGCTACTTCACAGTATTAAAATTGCATTTCGAAAATGTGCAGGGATAATTTGGGTAATGAAATATATAGGGACACTTAATTAAGAGACTCCACAGCCCTCTGATGGGGACTAAAAAAGTTTTAAGGGGGGGGGGGTTGGAACAGAAAAACCAAAAAGTCCTGTTTTAAAAATTGGCAAGGTGGGTTTGTCCCTAGGATAGCATGCTGGACAGGTTAATATTGGGTAAGGGACAAATTTACAGGTAGGCCAAGAATAAAACATGGACAGCTTATATCAACATGCATAGGGAGAAAAGGGAACGTTAGTTAAAAAACACACAGCATATCTGGGAAATAAAATAAATAGTTAGTTGCCCACATTATTAAAGACAGATTGTGAGGTTAAAATGAGGAAACTTACCTTAATATACTCCTCCTGCAGAACTTTGATGATGGCAGCACACGTGTCCGGTATGATGACCCCAAGCGCCTGCGGAGAGATGCCTGTCGAGAACTTGAGGTCCTGCAGGCTCCTCCCAGTCGCCAGGTACCGCAACGTGGCAATAAGCCTCTGCTCGGCCGTGATGGCTTGGCGCATCACAGTGTCCTGCCTCGTGATATAGGGGGACAGAAGATCCAGCAGACGGTTGAATACGGGGTCCGTCATGCGGAGAAAGTTCCTATAGTCATTAGAATTATTCTCCTGGAGTTCCCTAAGCAGAGGCATATGTGAGAACTGGTCACGCTGGCGCAACCAATTCTTGGTCCAGAAACGCCTCCGCCCCCTGTTTCTGGCCAAAGTACTGGAATGATGAACATATCCAGCAGCCATCCCATAAACAGCACCAACTCTCGAAAATTGACGCTGCTGCTCCGTCATGGCTTCAAACCGGCCGGCTGGTCAGTCAAGAACACACTCCAACAGAAAGCACTCGCAAATCCAGCACTACCTGCGAGGAACGCGTGACAAACAGATACGAGCGTACAGGACGCAACTGCAAAAGCAGAAACAACCTGCAAGCCTATAGTCGAATGACAACTACGATCCCGCAAGCACGCGCACTGAACCCGTGAATACAAGCTGTAAAAGCGTGGAGACCGAAAAGCGCGAATCAGCTCTAACCAAACCTTCACTAACACGAGCAAACCCGTAACTAGCAAAAGAGGAACAGAGGGCGGCGCCATTGACTTTGGTCTTCCCCTTTATAGTGACGTCGTACGTGGTTTACGTGCACGCGTTCCGGTACGACGGGAATTTGGTCCGCTGGTGTGTACAAGCCAGCGGAACAAAAGATAAATCAGCCTTGTTCGCCGGAAACTGTCCGTCAGACAGTTTACAGCGGACAGATCCGGTCGTGAGTACAAGGCCTGAGATCCTATTTAACTCCACTTTTCTCAAATATATTTTAATTTGTTCCTCTTTTAATATATCCTCTTCTTTAGTACTCTTGTCTGATTAAGAAGGAAGGGTGGCTAATCCTTTGATGGCTGATAAGAATCTAAGGCAAGGCACACCATAAGAACTAGTTACACCACCAAGCAAACACTCACCTGTTTCCCCTCCTCCTAATTGGCTAATTCCTCCTTGTCCTCATCCTCATCAGATCCAATATGTTTCCCCACTGCCACAGAGCATAATCAACATTCTAGGTGAAATACTGACATGCAGTGTTACAGCTAGTATGCTGGGGGGACAAGAGTCACACCAGACCAAGGCTACATGCAGCCTCCAGGTCCAGCAGCAGGAGGAAAGGAAGATGCTTCTGGCAGCTTGTTGTATTTGGGTTACTTTATGATACAATGCCTGCATAAGGTTTCTTGTATTTAGGTGATCAAAGGACCACTGTTTGGTGGCCAACCTATTAAAAACTCTGTTACAGGGGTTACATGTCACCATCTCAGGAGGAGCCCAAAATGTGGCACTTTAAGGCGGTTTTGCATAACAGCCTCTTTGCTGCAATTCCTGTTGATACAAGGATTTGCCTCCACTGCTCCCCTCTGCATACTTGAAAAGCTGACCCCCTATTCACCCTTTTTTGGGAGGGGATATTATTCAACCCCATCTCTTGTCTCCATTCTCAAATAGGCCAGAATGACATCAGCCCCGATCCAGCAGCCTCCTGGGATATCTATGTTCACCCAACAGCTGGAGGAGGGAAAATCTGATGGAGCATTTTCATGCGTCTGACTGCAAGAGCCTAGAAGAGACCTCTTGCTTCTGATTAGGGATGAGCTTCGTGTCCGAGTTGAACCCATGTTCGACTCGAACATCGTATGTTCGACCGTTCGTCGAAATACAAACGTTACTGGCCATTCGCGCCAAATTCGAGTGGCGCGTCACGGCCCATAATTCACTGCGGCATTGCAGTGCATTGCTGGCTGATGATTGGCCAAGCATGCACTATGACCCGCATGCTTGGCCAATCACAGCACGCAAAAAACGGAGAGCCATAATTGGCCAAAGCCAGGGTGGCTTTGGCCAATTATGGCTCAGGGGGTTTAGTACACGCCTCACACTATAAAAGGCCACCTGCCTTGTGTAGTGTGTTGCTGCGGTGGTTAGAGACAGAGAGAGATAGAGAGAGAAAGAGAGTAAATTTTTCTAGGTAGATAGAGCAGGCAGGTTAGTCAGTTAAAGTTACATAGCTAGATTCAGGTAGGGGCGCGCATCTTTAAGGCGGCGTAGCGTATCGTATTTACGCTACGCCGCCGTAAGTCAGAGAGGCAAGTAGTGTATTCACAAAGCACTTGCCTCCTAACTTACGGCGGCGTAGCGTAAATGGGGTCGGCGTAAGCGCGCCTAATTCAAATGAGGATGGGGGGGCGTGTTTTATGTTAATGTTTGGTGACCCGACGTGATTGACGTTTTTTGAAGTTTTTTATGAACGGCGCATGCGCCATCCGTGTACATATCCCAGTGTGCATTGCTCCAAAGTACGCCGCAAGGACGTATTGGTTTCGACGTGAACGTAAATTACGTCCAGCCCCATTCACGGACGACTTACGCAAACGACGTAAATTTTTCAACTTTCGACGCGGGAACGACGGCCATACTTAACATTGACTAGGCCAGCTATTTGTTCGACTAACTTTACGCCGGGAATCTTTACTGCGATGGGCGCACGTACGTTCGTGAATCGGCGTATCTAGGCATTTACATATTCTACGCCGAACTCAACGGAAGCGCCACCTAGCGGCCAGCTGAAAAATTGCACCCTAAGATACGACGGTGCAGGCTGTCGTATCTTAACCACTTAAAGACCTTAGGTGTTTTTCAGATTTGGTGTTTGCAAGACTAAAACAGTTTTTTCTGCTAGAAAATTACTTAAAACCCCCAAACATTATATATATTTTTTTCTAACACCCTAGAGAATAAAATGGCGGTCATCGCAATACTTTTTGTCACACCGTATTTGCGCAGCGGTCTTACAAGCGCACTTTTTTTGGAAAAAATTCACTTTTTTGAATTAAAAAATAAGACATCAATAAATTTGGCCCAATTTTTTTATATATTGTGAAAGATAATGTTACGCTGAGTAAAATGATACATGAACATGTCACGCTTTAAAATTGCGCCCGCTCGTGGCATGGCGTCAAACTTTTACCCTTAAAAATCTCGATAGGCGACATTTAAAAAATTCTATAGGTTGCATTTTTTGAGCTACAGAGTAGCTCTAGGGCTATAATTATTGCTCTCGCTCTAACAATCGCGGCGATACCTCACTTGTAAGATTTGAACACCATTTTCATATGCGGGCGCTACTCGCGTATGCGTTCGCTTCTGCGCGCGAGCTCGTCGGGACGGGGCACCTTTAAAAAATTTATTATTATTATTTATTTTTATTGATTTTATTATTTTTTACACTGAAATAAAAAAAAAATGATCACTTTTATTTCTATTACAAGGAATGTAAACATCCCTTGTAATAGAAAAAAGCATGACAGGTCCTCTTAAATATGAGATCTGGGGTCAAAAAGACCTCAGATCTCATATTTAGACTTAAATGCAAGAAAAAAAAAAAAAAAGGAAAATTTGTCATTTAAAAAAATGACAACAAAAAAATTGTCTCTTTAAGAGGCTGGGCGGGACTGACGTTTTGACGTCACTTCCACCCAGCAGAGCTATGAGGACGGGTGGGGGCCATCTTGCCCTCACTCAAGTCCTCACTCTCCAGGCGGCAGCATCCGATCTCCTCCGCCACTACCGACGGCTACGGTAAGCGGCGGAGGGCGTGGAAAAGCGGCGGGAGGGGGGGGGCCCTCTCCCGCCACTGATAACGGCGATCTCGCAGCAAATATGCAGCGGAGACCGTCGTTATCGTTTACACGGCCGCCCACAGAAAATATGGATACCTCAGTTGTGGCAGCGGCTGCTGCCGTTACTGAGATATCCATATTTAAAAAGAGGACGTACATTTACAATACGCGGGTCTTTAAGTGTTAACTAGGTTTAAGTGTATCTCAGTTTGAGAATACACTTAAACTTACGACTCGCAGATTCCGAGTTACGTCGGCGTATCTACTGATACGCCGGCGTAACTCTCTCTGAATCTGGCTAACAGTGTGTAGAGGATATATATGCATCCCAGGTGTTGTACATATATTTATACACTATATTGTTTAGCTAGATCAGCTATTCCTAATTTACTGGCAGGCAGGTGATTGTGCTAGCTGCAGTATTCTCACGTGATGTATTGCCTGTGTCCTCTGCAGTGTGCACCATAAAGCTACGTGGTGTGTGTACTGCCTTTGTCCTCTGTAGTTTGCACCTGAAGCTACTTGGTGTGTACTGCCCGTGTCCTCTGCATTTTGCACCTAAAGCTACGTGGTGTATACTGCCTGTGTCCTCTGCAGTTTGCACCTAAAGCTACGTAGTGTGTGTACTGCCTTTTTCCTCTGCAGTTTGCACCTAAAGCTACTTGGGCCTAGATTCACGTAGGGCAGCGTAAGTATGTGCGGGCATAGCGTATCTTATTTACGCTACGCCGCCGCAACTTAGAGAGGCAAGTGCTGTATTCACAAAGCACTTGCGTTCTAAGTTACGGCGGCGTAGCGTAAATGGGCCGGCGTAAGCACGCGTAATTCAAAATAGGCAGGTCGTGGGTGTGTTGTATTTAAATTAAGCGTGACCCCATGTAGATGCATGGCCGAACGAACAGCGCATGGGCGCGCATGCTCAGTATCATGTCGTATTTACACCCAAAGATACGCCGGCTCAATGCCTGTGACATGAACATAACCTATGCACAGCCCCATTCACGTACGACTTACGTAAACAACGTAAAAAGATACGCTTGTTCCGACGTCCATACCTTGCATGGGCTGCGCCACCTAGAGACCAGCTTTATCTTTACGCCTGCGTATGTCTTACGTAAACGGCGTAACTAATTGCGATGGGCGTACGTATGTTCGTGAATCGGCGTATCTTGCTTATTTACATATTCGACGCGGAAATCAACGGAAGCGCCACCTAGCGGCCAGCGTAAATATGCACCCAAAATACGACGGCGTAGGAGACTTACGCCGCTCGTATCTTGGCAGAATTTATGCGTAACTGATTCTATGAATCAGGCGCATAGATACGATGGCGCCCCTTTCGGACTTACGACGGCATATCTGGAGATACGCCGTCGTAAGTCTTTGAGAATCTGGGCCTCAGTGTGTACTGCCCGTGTCCTCTGCAGTTTGCACCTAAAGCTACTTGGTGTGTACTGCCTTTGTCCTCTGCAGTTTGCACCTAAAGCTAATTGGTGTGTACTGCCCGTGTCCTCTGCAGTTTGCACCTAAAGCTATGTGGTGTGTACTGCCTGTGTCCTCTGCAGTGTGCACCATAAAGCTATGTGGTGTGTACTGCCTTTGTCCTCTGCAGTTTGCACCTAAAGCTACTTGGTGTGTACTGCCTGTGTCCTCTGCAGCTTGCACTTAATGCTACGTAGTGTGTACTGCCTTTGTCCTCTGCAGTTTGCACCTAAAGCTACTTGGTGTGTACTGCCCGTGTCCTCTGCAGTTTGCACCTAAAGCTACGAGGTGTGTGTACTGCCTTTGTCCTCTGCAGGCCATTAGTATGTCTGTAAGGACAACAAGGAGAGGCAGAGAGTCACGCGGGCAAGCAGGCTCTGCGTCTAGAGGCAACAGTGCTGGTTGTGGACACGGTGCATCCTCATCAGCACGTGGCCGCTGGAAATGCTCGTCCTTGTTTTCGGCAGCTGGCCGTGTTGAGCCGCAACATGCCGAAGACTTGGTAGAGTGGATGACGAAGCCGACCTCATCCTCCTCATCCTCTCTCACCCAGGCTCAGGGTACTTTGTCTGGCAAAGCAGCTGCCAAGGCATCCTCTTCCCTCTGCTCAATGGAATCAGTCACTCCTTCGCACCACTGCTATTTGCAACATATGTCTCAAGCATATCACGCGTGGCCAAAACATCACCCGCTTGGGCACCACATGCTTGACCAGACATATGTCGACCTGCCATGCAGTTCTTTGGCAAGCGTACCTCAAAGACCCACACCAAAGAACAAAGTGGACTTCCCCTTGCCCCTCATCAGCTGGGATCTCCAACCCCACTATGCCCTCAGTCCTCTCTGAAGCCTGCACTGATAGGACTGAAGGTGTAGAATTAGGTGTGTCACAGCCTAGTACGTGCGGGCAATCTACTATCGGTACACCAATGGCAGATTGTATCAGGTAAATTTCCCTGCCCCAGCTGCTGCAGCGCCGAAAGAAGTACTCTCTCAGCCATCCACATGCCCAGCGGTTGAATGCTAGCTTAGCTAAATTGTTAGCACTTCAACTGCTGCCTTTTCAGTTGGTAGATTCTGCCCCCTTCCGTGAGTTTGTGGAATGTGTGGTACCTGAGTGGCAAGTTCCCAAACGCCACTTTTTCTCGCGGAAGGTGATTCCGGCTCTCTACCGGCATGTGGAAGGCAATTTCCATGCATCGCTGGACAGGGCGGTCAGTGGTAAGGTGCATATTACCGCAGACTCATGGTCCAGCAGGCATGGACAGGGACGTTACCTATATTTCACAGCGCATTGAGTAACTCTGCTGGCAGCTGGGAAGGACGCAGGACAAGGTACAGTAGTGTTGGAGGTTGTTCCGCCACCACGCCTCCAAAATGCTACTACTGGTTGTGACACACCTCTCTCCTCCACCCCCCCTCTTCTTCTTCCTCTGTGGCCTCTTCCTGTGCTGATGTGTCATCGGAACTAGCGGTGCTCCGTAGGTGTTCAAGGGGCTACGCAGGTGCTTGAGCTGGTGTGCTTGGGGGACAGGAGCCACACTGGGCCAGAGGTTCTGTCAGCTCTGCAGGGGCAGGCCCAGAGGTGGTTGACGCCATGCCAGCTTAAACCAGGAATGGTGGTTTGCGACAATGGCACCAAAATCCTCTCCGCCCTGCGACAGCGACAACTGACCCATGTGCCCTGTTTTGCTCATGTCCTTAATTTGCTGGTGCAGCGGTTCTTGGGCAGGTATCCGGGCTTACAGGATGTCCTGAAGCAGGGCAGGAAAGTCTGTGTGCATTTCCGACGGTCATATAATGCCAGTGCTCGGCATCAGTGAGACTGTCCCTCTTATTCACATGTTGGAGCACACGCTATGTGGAATAATGGACAGGGCCCTTGAGGCAGAACAGAGGGAGGAAGAGGAGGACTTCCTTACCTCTCAAGGCCCCCTTTATCCAGACAGTGTTCCTGCTTGCCCGCCTATCACACAGGAAGAGGACGAGGAGGAAGATTGTGTCAGCATGTAGGTGGAGCCTAGCACTCAGCATCAGCAGCAGTCTTCAAGGGATCAATTACAGTCCCAAGGAACCCATGGACTTGTACGTGGCTGGGATGAGGTGGCTGCGGATAATGTCAACCTCAGTGACCCAGAGGACTCCGCACCGAATGCCTTAGCAAACCTACATTGTATGGCCTCCCTGATCCTGCAAACCCTGCGGAAGGATCCTCGTATTCGTGCTATCAAGGAGAGGAATCATTACTGGCTGGCAACTCTCCTTGATCCACGTTACAAGAATGAGGTTGTGGACCTTATCTTGCCGGCACAGAGGGAGCAGAAGATGAAACATCTTTGGGAGGCCTTGCAGAAAGGTCTGTGCAATGCTTTCCCAGAGACTGGGGTGTTACAAAATCCAGGTCCTGAACAACGTGTTGCTGAGGCTTCGGTCAGTCACAGAAGGAGCAGTGGAGAAGGTGGCCGTCTGACCAATGCGTTCAGAGAATTTTTTAGTCCACAGTCCCAAGGTATGACCGGTTCCAGCAACCATCGCCAGCGTCTGTTTTACATGGTGCGGGAATACCTAGGGGCAAGATCAGACTTGGACACCTTTCCCACCAAAAATCCTCTGGCTTACTGGGTCTTGAGGATGGATCACTGGCCAGAGCTTGCACAGTACGCAATTGAGCTACTGGCTTGTCATGCATCCAGCGTTCTTTCAGAACGCACATTCAGTGCTGCTGGAGGCTTTGTAACCGATCACAGGGTGCCCCTCTCCACCGACTCGTCGATCGACTGACCTTCATAAAAATGAATCAGGCTTGGATCACCACCAGCTACCAAGCACCTGATGCTGATGTAACTGAACAATTTTTTTTGAAATGTCAGATCCCTTCAAGACTGCCTATGCTGATGCTGAGTGACTATCCTGTTATGCTGAGTGACTATCCTTTTCCTCCTCAATGATCATGTTGATAACTTGTAAGAACATTTTTGTCACCGCCACCAGTGGTTAAGACCCAATTTTTCTGCCCCTGTTTAACAGGGACGTGTAATTACAATTTTTCAGGGTTTTTGTGTAATATTCAGGCCAAAATATGCATTTTAACATTTGTGCAAAATAAAAAGAAAAAAAATTGTCCAGCAGCAAAAAGGTTAACATTATTCACTGATTGGTTGCCAGGGGTGGCTTGGTAATTTTTCAGCAAAATGATTTTGCCAAAATCACTCCACTCATTCCTAATTACTAAACAATTGCGTGTTTCTACACAATACTAAAAGCTTTTTTGTACAATTAATAGTATCGCAGATGTAATTCAGGACAATTGTTGACATAAAATACTATTGTGATTTTACAGCCGGCCATAGACGTTTCGAATCTCGGCCAGTTCAGCAGGGACTAGTCGAGATTCGAGCCATGTATGGGCAGGCTGAATCAATCAACTTGAGTACAGCCAGCCTGTCATATTTGACATGCAATTATTGATAGCGGGCTATTATAGCTGCTAGCTGTAATCACGGGTGTTCTCCTGGCGGGGACAGCTCCCCCCCCATAAGGAGAACACAATGGCTCCGCGGGAGGGATTCCTCCATCAACACTGACTGTGTTGATGACTGTGTTGATGGGAGAATAAAGTGATTTGCTTTGCTGCAATCCGAGGTTGCAGGAAAGAAAATCACTCTGTCTATGGCCGGCTTAAAGCGACATAAAATAGAACAACATTTTTTAAACCCTATTTATACTGTTAATGGTGTTGCAGTTTGTGTACATTAAAAGACAGTTGTACTAAACAGACCTTTTGTGTTTTAAATAGAAAAAAACAGCATATCATTTTTATTTTCAAACTTTTTTATTGAAGAGTTTCACAAGAACAAAGGGTAATGCACTTAAAAAAACAGTTGTCAAGGTTTAT
Organism: Rana temporaria; assembly: GCF_905171775.1. Taxonomy (NCBI): domain Eukaryota; kingdom Metazoa; phylum Chordata; class Amphibia; order Anura; family Ranidae; genus Rana; species Rana temporaria. The sequence continues at coordinate 279,381,494 of NC_053491.1, forward strand.
GTACATAAAGAACATACAACGAGCATAGTATATGTAAGAGTACATAGGACATAGTAGAGTATAAAGAGATATGAACATATCAAATAAAATGCTTTACATGTAACCATGGAGAAGGTTAGGGGTGTAGTTCTCTAATCTCTACCATCAAGGCACCCCAATTGGGCTCAAACTTTGTCAAGGGTATAGACTACCCCCTCCCCCTCTCTGTTGTCCAATGTGTAACTTCATGTTACGAATTGTGATAGATTGTACAAGCAATATCATCCAAGCAATAATTGCAAATCTGCACATTCTGTAACATATTGGTCATAACGTCAGGTGATATCTGGAAAGAGGGGCTATATAGATGACATGGGAAGAGGATTAGGGACTCCATTCTCCTCCGCTAGGGGGTGTTGGGTGTTCGGTTTTATTATTTAGGTAGATAGTTGAGCAAATTCGTCTGTTGTTACAAAGTGGTGCCAACAGGACTAAATATTGTTGAATTTGGATTGAGTCTCTTTTGCTTGGTGGACAAGCTCCTCCATTTCTGCGGTTTTTGTGATGCGTCAAAGCCATTCTGTTATTGTAGGAGGGTTGGAATTCCTCCAATGGCATGGTATGCACAATTTCGCTGCATTTATCATATGTATGGCTAGAGAGCGACTGTATGTTTTAAGCGAAGGGTAGGTGTGGTGTAATAAGAACTGTTCGGGTGAATTCTAAGAAGAATGTCATGACCTGGGTTGTAAGGCAGTGGATTTCCTTCCAAAAAGGTTGGATTTGTGGGCATGACCACCAAATGTGTAGTATTGAGCCTTCACTGGCGTTGCATTGCCAACATTTGGGCGAGACTGTGGGGAAAATCTTATGCAATTGCGAGGGAGTCCTGTACCACCTTGAGAGAATTTAAAATCCGTTCTCCTGGGTTGAGACATTAACTGTTCCTTTGTGTATGCACATGTATATATATATTCCTATTCCTTCTCTGTTAAGTCTAGGGAAAGTTCTTGTTCACATTTGCAGCTTACTTTATTGGATTTGGGGTTGTGATTGGAGAACAGCATGGAATATGTGGTGGAGATCAAATGTCTTTGTGGCTCCTGTTTGCTGCAGAGTGTTTCGAATTGTGTTTTCTGGCGAGACCAGAGTTTGATAAGTTTATGATTGGTTAGAAAGCATCTTTTTGATGTGTCTCTTCACACTTTTAAAAAGATCTAAATTTAGTAAAAACTCATAAAGAACTATTTAAGCATGCAGCTAATTTTGGTCATGGCTGTTAAATCCTTTGCATCGTCAGTGCAGTCCACCCTTTATTTACAAAGCAGTACAAAGAGGAATAGCAAGACCTACTGCAGTGTTGGTACAGATCACTGATATGGTAAGAAAAACGGCACAGACAAAGACATAAGGGAAAGGATGGGGGGGGGGGGGGGGGTGTTGTAGGATAAATGTAAAGATACATGTAATTGTAGGATGAATGTAAATAATTTAAGGAACATTATGGATAATGTTTTATTCCGTTCATTTGCTAAGAATTTTAATTTGTAAAAAACACCATAAATGCATTATTTATATATTTAAAACAATTTAACACGTTACACCTATCATTAAAAATCACACTTCACATTAATCAATAAGGTACATGTCAGCATTATCAGATTACATAATATTTTTCAGTAAAAGAATACCTACCTACTGCTTTAAGTGCTTTCATGTTACTAACAGACTAGGTTAGGATGACATGGTGTCTGGTTTCACATCACTAAAGTCTATTGTTTTCAATAAAAGAGATCTTATTAATGAGTTAGGAGGATGAGAAGGAAGCAAAGCCTGATTATACAATGAGCAAAAATAACTTCTGAAACTTTTATAATTACAAACATTTATAATTACAAATTATATAAAAAAATATTTTTTAATAACATTAACACACTTTAATAACGCAATTTATACTGATTACATCTTACCAGCTGACCTTTTTTATGTATCCCTAAAAAACATTATAAAGGTTGTAGGTTTTCCTTAAACTTTTGCAATATACGTTACAACCTAGGAAAATCTTAGCTGCACACAATATTTTGGTAGCTTACCTAACCACAGTCACCCCAACATTGAAGCTTCCTTCTCCATATTTTGTTTTAAAAGATACATATTCATTCAAAAACCTGTGTACCTACTTAAGAAACCTTTTCACTAAAAATGATGCACCACTGAAATGTGTGTCAACTCAGGCACCCAATATTTTTTATCTTTCGTTACTTCTTGGGATACATTAGATAGGAACATGAACTAAACTCTTGTCCCACTGATGAACAAAAATGAATAAAAAATGAAAAGTGATTAGGCTAACCTTTAGGAGTAAACGCATACACAATATTGGTATGATGTTCAGCACTAAACCCTCTTATGAAAAACAATAACGTTTAAAATTTAAATGAAAAGGCATGCATCTGCATGCTGATACATGAAGGTGCAACCATGTGAATGGTGAGTGAATTGAAAGATGTGGGGGATTAACCCCTAAAAACTAGTCTTTAACAAAGTCTCTAAATGAAGGCTGTAAAGGGAGCGAGGCTGCTTCAGGCGCGGGCTGGGGAACCCGATCACTGTGAACAAAAGGAAATCTAAAGGAGGAGAGGGAAGCTCCAAGCCAATCTTTTAAACAGCTTAGGAATTTATTCAGTATATAAGTATAAAACAACACTAAAAACTTGTGTGAAAAATGTTGGAGCACTTGCAGAGTGCTAGAGCGGGTGGGAATTTCCACATGCAGTGTCACAGGAGCACAGGAGGGCTGCCGGAAAGTCACTGTTGAGGAATCCATGAGCACTGTGTGTTAGCCACAGCTGGAGCCTCGATAAGGCTTATGGGGATGTCAGCTGTGTGTCTCTGGGTGGGAGTGGTCCAGGGCTGCAAACTGGGGAGCCGCTCATACGGTGTCTGGCCAATCAGATATGCAAACTGGGGAGCAGCCCACATGCTGTCTGGCCAATCAGATCTGATTGGCCAGACAGTGTTTGGGCGGCTCCCCAGTTTGCAGCCCTGGACCACTCCCATCCAGAGACAAACAGCTGACATCTCCATGAGGCTTATCGAGGCTCCAGCTGCGGCTAACACATGGTGCTCATGGATTCCTCAATAGAGACTTTCCGGTGGCCCTCCTGTGCTCCTGTGACACTGCATGTGGAAGTTCCCACCCGCTCTAGCACTCTGCAAGTGCTCCAACATTTTTCATGCAAGTTTTTAGTATTGTTTTATACTTAGAAACTGAATAAATTCCTAAGCTGTTTAAAGGATTGGCTTGGCGCTACCCTCTTCTCCTTTTGCTTAGGCTAACCTTTGTCATTTCAGTCAGTACTATAACAAAACAATCTGATTTCAAATTATTAATACTACAATGATGCTAAATTACACCACTTACTCCAAATTTTATGAGATTTGGCCATGTTGATAGATACCTGTCCAAAATGATCTCCTGATGCTTTTTACAACTATAAGAGTTAAATAAAAGAAAAAAATCTGTTAAAATGCTGGTAAAGCTTTTTCTCGCTCCTAAAGAGGACCTTGTAGACCATTTATATTCATATATCTGCTACTATCTATTTCAATTCTTTCATAACCCATGATGCTACTCTTCCTCTTGTCTTTTTTACTCTTTACACCCACCCCCCCCTTCTCCCCATCCCCCTCCACTCTCAATCCCTTTAACCCAGTTGTTATACTAGCTGTAATGGGAGTCACTTTTGGGAACAGATTGAGCCAGAAAATAACGGACAGTCAGAATATATCTTGGGCTACCTGAGATGGGACTATTATGTAATTATTATCCACATTATATTCCAGGATATCTGTAAAAACTATTTACAGGTTGTTGATTCTGAACTCAACAGGTTAATTGAAAAAGTGACTCATTCCCAATGTGGGGACACTTACTGTTAGGTGTTAATGTCGTCTGTTGTGATGTAAATGAATCTAGGATGGCTTCTGAGGATCTGTCATTGTGGCTTGTGCTAAAGGACCCTGTATTGTGTGCGGGAGTCCTGTGATAAATGTGAATTGCAAGTTAACAGACAGTCTAAAGGTCATGTGTCTGAGACATTAGCTGTAGTTAATTAGCTTATGTAAATTAGATCAGGAGCCGGAGTCATGATGTCTACCAAAAAGATGTGTATTGGGGCTCCTTGTGTAATGTTGTGGGTGGAGTTATTGTTCATTTTGGTTACTAACTGTATATAAGAGCCTGATTTTCTCAATAAAGGGTCTATTCGTGTGGAACCTCAAACATAGCTGTGTGTCTCGTTATTGGGGTTTGTTTGCCTGACTGTGGAGTGTCGATGGCTGTCTTGGGTTGGGGAATGGATTATCTTAAACAGCGTTAACACCTGTCCCATTCGGGGTTCCGTTACACTAGCCTTCTTAAAGTTTTTTACATTAAGTTTCCCAAAATAAAATGTTCAAAGGGATTTGTAAACTCAAATACAGATGTTTAAAATAGATGGGCAGGGGCGGAGTAACAACATGGCGCCGTAAGGACTCAGGGCGGCAGTAGCAGCTCCATGCTCCTCTCTAGGTGATCAAGACAATGGGACTTTGAAGCTAAAATCACCCCAGACCATCGCTAATCCCGATCTATACTGACCCACCTGGGGAGGCTGGCGGCGTGGGTGCCTGTGTGCGGTGTGTGCTGTGTGTCCGGCTGGCGTCCTCCGTGCGGAGTGTTGGAGTTTGGCCGGGGAATCCCCGGTGAGTAGCCGCTGCACTGAGGGGGTGTGTCTGTGCCCTTGGTGTGCGGTGTCTCGAGCATCCAGTGATTGGATACCAGGCGGAGTGACGTAAGAGGAGGAGGAGGTGGAGGAGATAGCCGAGTACTGCACGAGGTCTCGCTGGGTGCCGCTCCGGACGCCGACGTTGATTTTTGCCCTATTACAGAAGAGATGTTGTGGAGGCGAGGAACCCCGGGACTCGGAAGATGATCGGTTGGACCAAGCTGAGTGACCACGCTCAACCCATTCTGCCTCCACAAAAACGGATGAAGGTCTCCCTCCCATTGCCCGCCTTGGACTGTTTAGGAACAAAAGGGGAGGTGAGTGAGAAGCTGAGAGCGCGGAGATGGTAAGGTGAATAAGACTGCTATCTGGCTTTTGCTCCACTGAACTGAACTGAGATCTTGCCGTTTTCTTGCTGTTACTTGCTGGTGCTAAAGGAAATATGCTGGTTAAAGTCTCATAGAAACGCAATTATAAGAGCTCTCAAGCGCACATAAGCCCCTGGGAGAGCTGGAAAAAAAAAGAGTCTGTCTGTTTGAACTGAAGTGGGTTTAGGACTGTTAAAACTATGCTGAAATAAGGGCTCTAATCTGTATGAGATAAGCAGCAGCTCTGGAAGAGATAGAGTGATGCAAGAGGAAGGCTGCCTGTTTAACCTATTGCCTATTTTGTTCCTATGAGATATTGTTCTAAGTCTCTTGAGGTCCCAGCTCCAGCTGATAAAGGAAAGCTGTGTTTTAGGGATGGAAAAAACGGACATTTAACATTTATTAATTTTTTTACTTATTCCTTGTTGTTCTCTGCCCAACGGCAGGCCTAAAAAACCAGGAGCCAGCGGAAGGGTGTGCTCAGGAGGGGGAGTAGATACACATATTCTGTCAGCCTCTGTCACACATTCTATTAGCCTCTGTCACACACGTGGTCAGCCTGTGAGGGTTAGACAGCTCATTAATACACGTCACTAAAATCCCTATATACAGGTCTTGGACAAAAGGGCAGAGATGGTGCGGAAGGCCCCAAAAAATACTCAGGGAGGGGGCTCAGGCCGCAGCACAATGAGGTCATATCTTGTGTCTGAAGGACTGGAGAGGACATTGGATAGCCCCAAAGGAGATAGCGATAATGGTATATCTGGGACATCTATAAAGAGCAAAGGACAGTCTGAGGGGGAGGTCTCAGGGAAAAAGAAGGAGAAAAACAAAGATCAATCCCCAGTAGTAAAAGGTCAGAGTAAAGTCCTAAAGACCCCTGAGAGTTAACAACAACAACCCAGCTTGTTCTCTGATACCTCCCCTGAAGACTCCCAAGCCCCACCAACTAGGCAGGATATGATGGACATGACAGAAATGATATTACGCCTAGAAAAAAACATCAAGGGGGAAATGGGAGCAACAAGAAGAGATATACAGAGTGTATTACAGAGAGTGGAAGGGATAGAGGAACAACTGGAGGAGCATAGAAATGCAATAATGGAATTAAGAGATAGGGCTGACATGGACTGGACAGAAATAAGAAATGCTCGTTATAAATTAGAGGATCATGAGAACCGCAGCAGAAGAAAAAACTTGCGCATAAGAGGCCTCTCAGAAGAAGTTAAAGATATAGAACTGGGGGAGGTGCTGCGAGGGATATTCAATACAGCTCTAAAAAGGGATGTGACAGCTCCAATGCATTTTGAACGGGTCCACAGAATACAAAAATTATACAACACACAGAGAGACCTACCAAGGGACACTATAGTCAGATTCCTAGAATATAGCCAAAAGGAACTGGTATCTCAAAGCACAAGGAATTCTGCTACTATGGAATATAAGGGGGTCAAGTTACTCCTGTTTTCGGATCTTGCACCAGAGACACTAGCACGAAAGAGGGCGCTGAAGCCACTAACCAGTCATCTACAGACAAAGGACATTCCGTATAGATGGGGCTTCCCAGCCTGTCTGTCGGTCAAGAACCAGGGGGTCTCAGCAGTTATTCGTTTCCCTGAAGATGTAAAGGAATTCTGTAATAAGCTGAATATTCAGCCAATGCAAATAGACAACTGGGAAAAGAGACCTCCAGCCTGGAGAAGATGGAGGGAACAGGAATGGAATAGGGCATAGACTATTAAGCCTATGTCTGATGTGGGGTGTTTGCTCTGGGGTATTGGGACGCGGGGAGGGTGGGTTGGGAGGCTGGGGGACAAGGGTGGCTGGTTACCAGGTATCCGCGGGGATTGCCCCCTGCTTCTTATCTCCCCTTTGCCCGTTCTATTTTTGGTAAAGGATCTGAGTAAGCTCAGTGGGCCATATTCTTAAACAAGTTACGTAGGCGTATCAACAGATACGCCTACGTAAGTCCCTTTCCTATGTTTAAGTGTATTCTCAAACTGAGATACACTTAAACATGCCTAAGATACACCAGCCTGCGCCGTTGTATCTTAGGCTGCAATATTTACGCTGACCGCTAGGTGGCGGTCAGCGTAGAATATGCAAATGACTACTCACGCCGATTCTCGAACGTACGCTTGCCCGCCGTAGTGTTTTAACGTCGTTTCCGTAAGCGATACGCGGCGTAAAGATAAAGATGCCCCCTAGGTGGCGTACTCAATGTTAAGTATGGCCGTCGATCCCGCGTCGAAATTTCAAAATTGAACGTCGTTTACGTAAGTCATCCGTGAATGGCGCTGGACGCCATTTACGTTACAGTCAAAACAAATGACGTCCGTGAGACGTCATTTAGCGCAATGCAAGTCGGGTAATTTACCCGACGGAGCATGCGCATTACGATCGGCGCGGGAGCGCGCCTAATTTAAATGATCCACGCCCCCTGCCTGGATCATTTGAATTAGGATGGCTTACACGGGTGGACTTTACGCGATGCCGCCGCAAGTTCACAGGTAAGTGGTTTGGGAATCCGGCACTTGCCACTTAAACTTGCGGCGGCGTAACGTAAAGTACATACGTTCCGCCGCCTGAAATGTATGAGAATATGGCCCAATGTCTAGAGAGAGAATAAATGGCTGTCACTTGGGGAGGGGGGAAATATGGAGCTGATATGCCGTCCCTGGACCAGGTGCCGTCCCGATTTAGTGGACGGGGCCTGGGAAATGGGGGGTCATAGTAGACATCCCGAGGAAAGGCCCACTCGGCAAGTGGCCTGGACGGGCACAGACCGAGTGAGTCTTAGCATTGAGGTTCAATGCGTTGGGGGTGGGGTGGGAGAGGGTGGGGGGTATATGTTGTATATGTGGTCTCAAGGTACTTTGACTAAGATTTCCTTTTTTGATATTAGTTTGATGTTGAACCAGGAGTATGGTTTAGTCTTTCTATATACTGAGAAAGGGCCTGGAGTCTCTCATGTTCTGTGGAGATACGATATGTGCTCCCTATTGTGGGGGGAAAAAAGTGAAATATAGGAAATGGCTGCATTAAAGATTGTCACGTACAATGTGCGAGGGTTAAATAGCCCAAGTAAGCGGTATCAGATACTACAGGAGATGAAGAGACTCTCGGCCAATATAGTGTTGCTCCAGGAAACTCACCTAAAAATAACATCAAAAACTAGATTAAATTCAAAGGAATTCCCCATATGGATTCATAGCTACTCCCCTAATAAAAGAGCAAAGGGAGTTGCAATAGGGTTCGATAGAAACACATGGTTCTCCCTAGAAGCTACAGAAGTAGATCCCGATGGAAGATACTTGTTTGTCAAGGGTACTATTATGAATATGAGATACACATTGGTAAATGTGTATTGTCCTAATGTAAGGCCGGCTGTCTATCTGAGAAAAATTTTGAATAAATTAGAAGGATTTAGAGAAGGTATGGTGATTCTGGCAGGCGACCTAAATTTTGTATTTGATGCTCTATTAGACACTCAACCCATCTCACTGAGATCGGAGGGGAAATACCTTAGAATGGTTAAACATAAACTATATCAGATGCAATTGGTGGACGCCTGGAGAATCTTCCATCCGAAAGATAAGGACTACACATATTTCTCAGTGGTCCATGGGTCATATTCAAGAATCGACCATGTCCTGCTAGATCATCGGCTGCTTGAAGGACTGATAAGGATAGAAATAAAATCTATAACACTGTCAGACCATGCCCCAGTGGTATTATCCCTAGATTCAGGGGAGATCCCGGCTGGATGTCCAGTGTGGAGATTAGAGGAGTCCCTAATAAATAATACCAAGACAGCCGATGATCTAGAAAGGGATATGAGTATATTCTTCAAAGAAAATGATATTGAAAACATCGCGCCAGCCACGCTCTGGGAAACGCACAAGGCATTTGTGAGAGGGAGGTTTATAGCAGAAAAGGTCAAGAGGAGGAAGATTAGGCAGGCACGGAAACAAACACTACTAGAAGAAATCCAGGTCCTCGAACGGAAGCATAAAGAAGTACAGGAAGAGCAGGTCCTAAGGGTTCTATCTAGTAAGAGAGAAGAGCTCCGGGACCTCCTGGAGCAGGAAACGAAATGGATTTTCAACAATGTGAACAACAAATGTTATGCTCTAGGTAATAAACCGGGGAGATTGCTAGCAAGGACCATAAAACCAAGAAACACACAGAACTCTATCCTGAAAATAAAAGATAGAAACGGAGAAATGAGACATTCCACTAGTGAGATAACTAAAATATTCTATGAATACTATCAAAACTTATATAATGTTAACAAGGGGCAAGGGGATATAGAAGTTCAGAATAGAAGGAAAAAAATTAAACAATACTTAGAAAAGGTTAAGACCCCAGGCCTAGTAGAGGAAGTAATAAGTGACTTAGAAAAAGAAATAACAAAAGAGGAAATAAGTCAAGTGATTAGGAGCATCAAAATGGGGAAGAGTCCTGGCCCTGACGGGTTTACGTCACTATATTATAAAAGGTTTGGGGAGATACTGGTGCCATTTTTCCAGAAGTATATGAATTCAATAGGGGGGGGGGCATGGCAATGCGTAAGGAGGCCCTGAATGCTCACATAACTTTGATAGGGAAGGAAGACAAGGACCCCTCCTTGTGTGCCAGCTATAGGCCGATCTCTTTAATAAATGTGGACATAAAAATGTATTCAAAAATTCTTGCGGAGAGAATAAGGCCGCTCTTAACAGGCTTGATAGATAACGACCAAGCAGGGTTTGTACCCGGGAGAGAAACGAGAGAAAACATTCTAAGAGTAATATTTCTGTTGCAGAAAGCTAAAAAGAATAAAGAACCAGTAGTATTCCTGTCTTTAGATGCCGAAAAGGCGTTTGACAGGCTGGATTGGGAATTTATGCTAGCAAACTTATCCCATATAGGATTTGGTCCAAGTATGCTCAGGTGGATAGGGGCTTTGTATTCGGATCCCTCGGCTCAGGTGAGGGTGAATGGCACCCTTTCGGACAGCTTTTCACTTTGTAATGGGACCCGGCAAGGATGTCCGCTTTCGCCTCTCCTATTCGTCCTATCATTGGAGCCTTTATTGGAAACAATACGGATGAATCAGGAAATAGAAGGGATAAAACTGGAGAGAAGGGAGCATAAGATATCCGCCTTCGCGGATGACATGATGCTATTCGTACCTAACCCCAGGGAGACACTGCCTAAAATAATGTCGGAATATGAACAGTACGGTGAGATTTCAAATCTCAAAATTAATAAAGACAAAACGGAGATATTAAGTATATCATTAAGTCCACAGGATCGTAGGGAACTTGAGGGGCTCTATCCATTTAAATGGAAGCAGAGGAGGATGAAATATCTAGGTATATACCTGTCCAGCATGGAAAAATACTTCTATGAAGATAATTATATACTATTATTGAATAAAGTAAAATCTGATTTAAAAGGATATAGTATAGATAGAGTATCATGTGGGGAAGGGTTAATACTATAAAAATGATGATTTTGCCTAAAGTTCTTTATATTTTTCAAACACTTCCGATAAAAATTCCAGAAATATATTTTAAAATCTTGGAAAAGTTAATAGGAGGTTTCATATGGAGGGGGAAAAAGCCGCGTATAGCAGCGGAGACCCTGATTAGATCTAAAGAGGAAGGAGGAATACAGCTGCCGGACTTCAGAAGGTACTATGAGGCGGCGGTATTGAGGAGGATTACAGACTGGGTGCAGGGTGAGGGTGGGAGTAAAAAAAAGTGGGTAGAAGTTGAAGAAAGTTTAAGTAAAAAAGAGCTGGGAAATATAATATGGGTACCGAGGCAATATAGAGGACTACCCCTGGACATTCCTGTAATAACAAAAGAAACTTTTAGAATATGGGATAAGGTTTGTAAGAAAAATAAATTGCCCTATAATAGCCCGCTGCTGCCACTTACTGGTACGGACTTCTTCCCGCCGGGCAAGGAGGGGGGGATGTACCTGAGGTGGGCAACCTCAGACATTCTAAGATTGAAGGATATAATAAAAGGAAATGAACTATGTTCGGTGGGAGAACTCCAAGAGAAATATGGACTGCATCCAGGAGACAGGTGGAGATACAGACAAGTCCAACATTTTGTTGGCACTCTGTCGAAACCCCTGCGAGCTATGAATGAACTAAATCAACGGGAAAAATATATGACCCAAGGAGAACTTGGGAAATGGGGAATATCAAGCTTCTATAAGATGTTGACAACCAAGATAGAGCTAGGAAAATTGAAAATAATAGAAAGTTGGGAAATATAACTTAATCAAACCATATCTAATAAGAAGAAGAGACAGGTATTAGAATACGTCCAGGCTACATCGATGGATGCAAAAGTAAAATAAACCAATTATAAGTTACTTACTAAATGGTACTACGTGCCAATTAAATTGCATAGAATGAATAGTGAGGCCTCCCCCCTATGCTGGAGAGAGTGTGGGATGGAGGGTACTCATGCCCACATATGGTGGCAATGCCTCCTCATACAGGTATACTGGCGGGAGATACTAGGACTGATAAAAAAAAATAGTGGATACGAGATAAGATATGATCCATGGGAATGTCTGTTTCACACTACGAGTATGTCCAGGAAAAAGTATAGAGGTTCCTTGGTCCCGTTCCTATTGAATGGAGCCAGAGGCACTAATACCTAGGAACTGGAGGAAAAAAAGAGTACCTTTGATAGGGGAATGGCTCCAAGAAATTGATAAAATGAAAGTGATGGAGGAGCTGTGGTCCTATCAGGTAGAGTCTGGGCCAAGATATGAAATGATTTGGAGGGGATGGAGGGACTTCAGGGCTGGGGGGCGGGAGGGGGGAGAGGGGGGTGGAGAGAGTGGAGGGGAATAGAGGAGACCGCTAGTGGGGACTCCCTCTAGAGTATTGGTGTTTATTGTTTTTTTTTTTTTTTTTTTGATGGTGGGGGTTTATATTTCAAAATGTGGGTAAAGTTCACAATAAGGGAAAATCACAGTCCCAATAATAGAATGTTCTTTCTGCTTCTTTTCTCTTTTTCTTTTCACAATATAGGGGTAATTGTTTTATTCCCCTTTCTGACTATGTTGCTTTTGGGATGTCTTCTGTCCTCTTTTTGTACACTTAAATAAATACACAACAAGGGGAATTAACCCCTATATTTTTTTTCTAGATAGATTTAGTGTCTCTTCTTTCTTCACAACACAGGGGAAAGTGTCGTGTTTTTTTTTTTTTCCTTTTTCACGGTGGAGATTCTCTCCCTTTTTTTTGTAAAATGCACAACTAGGGAATTACTCCCTATATTTGACACAGACTTGATTTATTGTTTTTTTTTTTTCTCTCCCCCTCTTTTCTTTAATTTTTTTTTTTTTTATTCCACAATATAGGAGAAATTGTCTTTAGTCTTATTCTCCTTCTTATTGGGTAGTTTTTGCCCTCTTTTTTTTTTTTTTTTCTTGTCAAAACGGGGAAATTGTGTATATGTTTTTTGATTTTTGATTTCCCCTCTTATTATATAGGAAAATATAATTTTTTTTTGTGTTATTTTGCACATTGAAGTCAATGCACAAGCAGGGGAAGTAATCCCTATATTTTATATAGATTTGTATATAATTTTCTTTTCCTTTTTTTTTTTTCCTCCTCTTCCTTCTCTCTCTCTTTATCTCTCTCCTCTCTCTCTCTCTCTTTTTCTATGTTCTTCCCCCCCTCCATCCACTATAGGTAGTGTAGCCCTATCCCTGGATATCTCCCATAGAGAATAGATAGGGAAAGATCGGCTCGGGGGTGGATTGGGATGGAGAAATCCAGGAGTAGTACGTAGTAGTGGCAGAAGATGATCCAGCTTTTATACTCGTTTAGTGTAAGGGGTACATATAGAGACCATATATGTTAGTCTGTATATTGATTTTATGTTGTATTTATTGTACTGTTTTGTAAAAAAAATGAATAAAAGATTTTTGGAAAAAAAAATAAAATAGATGGGCATGCATGCTTTATACACTTCTTTATAAGATATGTTGACTGTTAGTTGTAACGTGTTCTTTGTACCCAATAAAATCTTAATAAAAACAAAAAGCAAAAAAAGCAGGTCTGCTACACTCAGTCTCATCCTGATAGTTTATTTACTGTTTCTTCCTATTATTGCCAGTGCATTGTATAGTTTCCTGTTAAGAAATTAAACTATAAGTCTACTTGTTTACATGTCTGTCAACTAAATGCCCATCAGGTCTTGATTTTGAAGCTTCAGACCCATACTACTATGAGCAGTTTTTAGAATTAGTTTATCAGTGGGTACTTCTTGTATGAAACTCCTTTCTAGTCCTCTGACTCCCTGTTTTAGAATTAGTCCTGAGCTGTGGATCAGAATAGCTATATAACATTCTCTGCAAACATACCCTTGTTTTTTCTCTATCTCTTTGTGTTTACATCTCTGCCTCTTCCATTAAACTCCTTTCTCTTCATTTAGTGTAAACTTTGTCATGGTAATTCAGCTAGAGGAAATCTTGCATACATTTTAGTTTGACTTATTAATAAAAGATATTCTTCAACAATTGTAAATCTACAATTATTTCCTTTTTTTGTGGTACAAGTACAGTAATATGTTTCTAGATCTTGGGGCTGGCATGCAACATTTTTAATTTACATTCCTGGTTTGGTTCTATGCACAGGTGATCACTAAAGTTTAATACACTAGTTTGCATTATTTGCAATTTTTGCACAATTTGCAATATTTCTGAACATAGATCCTATGGCCTGCAGGGGCAGTCAAGCAAGGATTTTACGGAGAAATTCCTGTTTTTGTTGAACAAAATTACAATCATCTTAACTGTATATGGTGCAAATATTTAAAAAATTTAGAATTTTACTAACTAAATGGATTTGGGGGACCTGTGTTCATTATTATCGTCTGATCAGTCTCAGCATTTGTCAAGTTTTTACTTTCTATTTATTTAGAGGAGTCTTACAAATTAGGAAATAAACTTCTTTTGCAGTGTATGCGCAAAATTTGTTTTCAAAGTTTGTTTAGATTTTTTATTTCAGGGGGAATTTTGTTCATAGTGCATTTGTGCATAGGTGTGTGTCCGTCCAGAACTGATGTGTGAGCATAGGGCAGCCCATCAAGCCTGGCAGTGCTCAAGCGAGGGGCCGCTCCTCTTGCTGACACAAGAGTTCTAGTTTTCCGTGGTTGCTGATTAGGGATGAGCTTGCATTGCTGGCTGATGATTGGCCAAGAATGCACTATGACCCGCATGATTGGCCAATCACAGCGCGCAAAAAACGGTGAGCCATAATTGGCCAAAGCCAGGGTGGCTTTGGCCAATTATGGCTCAGTGGGTTTAGTACACATCCCACACTATATAATGCTGCCTGGAAGTTGGCCTTGTGTAGTGTGTTGGTGGTTTACAGAGAGAGACAGAAAGAGAGAGTGTAATTTTTTGGAGTTAGGTAGAGCAGGCAGGCAGGCAGTCTAGTCAATTAGAGTTACAATGTTTAGAGGATATATATGCATCCCAGGTGTTGTATATATATTTATACACTGTATTGAGTTTAGATAGATCCGCCCTTCCTAATATACTGGTAGGCAGGTGATTGTGCTAGCTGCAGTATTTTCACGTGGTGTACTGTCTGTGTCCTCTGTACAGTGTGCACCTAAAGCTACGTCAATAGATTTGCTGGTGTTTCTCATATTAATTCCTAAAGGCAATAGAGCTGCACGATTCTGGGAAAAATGAATATATACAGTATTTGTGTGTAAATAAAAAAAAAATCTCAAAAACGCATGCTAACAAAAGCACAATGCATTTTGGTGCAGCGGCATTAAAAAATAAAATAAAAAAAAGACCCATGCACTTTGGTGCTATTGAGGGGTGGCAGGCAGTTCATTCTCAAATTAATAGGCTGTTCTGCAGCAAGGCACATAATCTGATGCATCGCATAGATGTGAAGTTGAACCTTTAAAACACAGTCAGGAGGTCGAGGGGCATCAAAAACCACAGCAGTGATAGCTGATATCAGCATGGCTGTTTTGTACAACGTCACTACAGTACTACCCTACCTCACTGCGCACTCACTGCTCTATGTTTTCCAAAAAGCTTAAAAAATATTAGATTTTTTGTCTGGAGCTACACTTTAAAAAAGTACCAGTTCAAAATTACAAACAGCTTATACTTAACAACAAACCTACAGTCCCTGTCTTGTTTGCACCACCTGTATACTGCTGTTCAAAGTATATAGGGCCAAAGGGGCTGATAATGACCTGGGGGGAGGGGGGCAGGGAAACCCATGCTATTTTTCTCAATGATTTTCATCCATATTGCAGGGACCAGACATTACATTAAAGCCGTAAGCAGTTTTAAGACTTTTTTCCTAGGCCTCGTACAGACGAGAGGATATCCGCTGGAAACGGTCCGCCGGACCGTTTCCAGCGGATAAATCCTCTAGCGGATTTGGATCTGATGGCTGTACACACCATCAGATCGAAATCCCCGCGGAATACATCTGCGGTGACGTGGCCACGCCATCGCCACGACGATGACGTGGCGACGTGCGCGACCCTGGAAGGGAAATACTTCCACGCATGCGTTGAATCATTACGACGCATGCGAGGGATGGGAGCGGACGGAATGATCCGGTGAGTCTGTACAGACGACCGGATCAGTCCAGCGGATAGATTTCTTAGCATGCTAAGAAATTTTTATCCGCTGGGAATCCGTCGGCTGGATTTTTATCCGCTGGGAAATGTCCGCTAGGCCGTACACACGACGGGATCTATCTGCTGGAACTGATCCGCGGATCAATCCCAGCGGATAGATCCGGTCGTTTTTACGGGGCCTTATAGTAACACCCAGCAGGTACGATATTTAAAGGAATTTTTCAATTTTTTTTCACTTTAAGCATCATTAAAATCACTGCTCTAGAAAAAACTACAGTTTTTAAAACTTTTTTTCCATTGATACATGTTTCCTGGGGCAAGACCCGGGTTCTTAAACCCGTTTTACGACAATAACTTGCATATTGGCCTTTAAAATGAGCACTTTTGAATTCGAACGTTCGAGTCCCATAGACTTCAATGGGGTTCTAAAAGTTTGCGCGAACGTTCGGTCTGTTCAACGGTTCTGGTGCGAACTAAAGGGGGGGGTGTTCGGCTCATCCCTACTGCTGAGTGCTGATGTGCAGGAATGAATTCCTCACACTGGGAGTCTTGGATCCCACACTGTCTCCACCAACTCCAGTTGGAATACCTCCCCCTCCCATCTCTATCTCGGGCTGCACAGAGAGAGAACTGAGGTGAGTCACAGTGTTCAGTGTGCTGTTTGCTGGGGGATGGCATCCCCAGCATCCCTTTACACATGTTCTGGACTGCCCCTGCTCTAAATGTTTTATGGCATGATAGATTGCATACAATACACAGCCCCTGCCCATTCCTGTGCCTAGTCAATCTGCAGATGTGATGTATAATGAGATGTACCAAGGGCCCTTTCCCACTGACAGTACTGGGGCAAATGGGGGGAAATGGGGCAAATGTTTTATGGCATGATAGATTGCATACAATACACAGCCCCTGCCCATTCCTGCGCCTAGTCAATCTGCAGATGTGATGTATAATGAGATGTACCAAGAGCCCTTTCCCACTGACAGTGCTGGGGAAAATGGGGGGAAATGGGGCAAATGTTTTATGGCATGATAGATTGCATACAATACACAGCCCCTGCCCATTCCTGCGCCTAGTCAATCTACAGATGTGATGTATAATGAGATGTACCAAGAGCCCTTTCCCACTGACAGTGCTGGGGCATCGGCGGTAAAGCGGCGCTAGTTTTTGCTGCGCTTTACTGTCATTTTAGAGGTACATTTAACCCCCATTAGCGGCCAAATAAAGGGTTCAAAGGCGCCAGTGGCAAGGCGCTTTGCAGGCACTGCCCATTGATTTCAATGGACAGGGGTGCTTTAGGAGCCGTGTATACACGGCTCCTAAAGCGCCTCAAAGAAGCTACATGCAGGAATTTGTAAGGAGTTAGGAGTTAGTAAAATGACGACGCCCATGTGGGGGCACCATAAATATTTCTGCACCCAGGCGCCTGTGACCCCAGGATCGGCCCTGATTGGGTATTTATTTCAATATATAAATTGCTTATACATATGCCAGAACAAAAAGTTAGGAATTTAAATAAACATACTTATCTTAAATACACTTATATTCATTCATTGTGAGCATTCTATTCATGCAAAATAACTGATAAGGAACACTTCTTAACAGGTAGATTTTTTTATGTATGGGTTTGTAACTTCCAGTTAACACAACTTAACCACTTTGGGATTATTCACAAATAATAGGATTTTTATAACAGCTTACCTGTAAAATCCTTTTCTTTAAGGTACATCACGGCACACAGAGCACCAGTAATTACTACATGGGTTATGAGCCACCTTCAGGTGATGGACACTGGCATAATCAAGACCAGTAGTCCCCCTCTATATAACTCCTCCCACATGGGGAGTACCTCAGTTTTGTAGCACAGCAATATATAATAATCCCAAAAGCGGTGAGGGACCTCTGTGTCCCGTGATGTACCTTCAAGAAAATGATTTTACAGGTAAGCTGTTATAAAAATCCTATTTTCTTCACAGTACATCACGGGACACAGAGCACCAGTAATTACTATATGGGATGTCCAAAAGCAATGCCATCTGAGGGGAGGGAGACACCAACAAATAAAGCAGACCTCCATCAGACATAAGGACCTATACTGCTGCCTGCAAAATACTGCACTCAAAGGCGACATCCTCCTGTTGACCCAAATCCACTTTTGTGAATGTATGAACAGATGACTAAGTTGCGGCCTTGCACACTTGAGCTATTTGGGCCTGGTGACTCACTGCCCAAGAAGTGCTAACTGCCCTGGTGGAGTGCGCTCTAATACAGAAAGGCAGAATTTTCCCTTGTAAATCATAAGCTTTAGTAATAATCTGACGAACCCATCAAGAGATGGTCGACTTGGATGCTGCCTGTCCCCTCCTGGGGCCTCCTGGCAACACGAACAATGCATCCATTTTGAGACTCTGAGCAGTCGCTTCCAGATAGAAGCTAACTGCTCTCACTACATCGAGAGGATGCAATGATTCTTCCACTGCCGAATTTGGCTCTTGAAAAAAAAAAGACAGTAAAATATCAGTTCAAATGAAAACCGGATACTACTTTAGGCAGAAAAGACGGCCGGGGATGTAACACTACCCTGTCTTTATGAACCACCAGAACTTATTCTCTGCAAGATAACGCTGCCAAATACAAGACTCTTCTTGCGGAAGTTACTGCAACCAAAAATACTAGCTTCCTTGTGACCATGGGTAACAGGGCCTCACACATTCACTCACAGGGAGGCCCTGAAGGACTGACAAGACCAGATTCAGATCCCATGGGCAGATCGGCAACTTAATTGGTGGATTCATGGGTGTTATGCCTCGTACACACAATTGCGATTCCTGAACAGAAAAGTGCGATGTGAGCTTTTTGTCGCAAATTCTGACTGTGTGTATGCTCCATCGCACTTTTTCTGTCAGAATTCCGGCCAAGAAAAGATTGAGAGCAGGATCTCAATTTTCGTGACAGGAAAAATTCCTGTCGCAAAACGCATTTGTCTGTATGCAATTACGACGTGCAAAAAATGTGCATGCTCAGAATGAAGTACGAGACGAAAGCGATCTGTCTGGTAAAACTAGCGTTCATAATGGAGATAGCACATTCATCACACTGCAATTTATTGGATCTTTTAATGCAGCGCATTCTTTTGATCTTTATAATGCTAGAATAAAGAAGTTGTTTTGCTGCTGGTATTCACACAGAGTTCTGACAAACGTATTTCTTTATTATTTCTTGTGAATATCTCCATAATAATGTTTCAAATTTATTTTTATTTTTATAGTCTATATATATTTTTCCCTTTTTTTATTTTAATCCAGATCTCCATTTTTTAGGATTATTTAAATGTTTTTTTCTAGTGATCTCCATAATCTTTTTTTTGTGTGTCAAGTTACTACAACAACATTATTATCTTGTATTTTTTAACCTCAAGGAGGTTGGTTGGTCCCTTGTTAATTTGACATTGTATTTTTGAAATGTACCTACCTACTCACAAATAGGGGTGCAACAGATCGTCACCGATCCGTGATTCAAACGGGTCACCCCGTTCAGATCGGCACACCCCGCGATCCGCGGAGCGCTCCGGAGCCTCGGCCTAGGAAAGTCCCCGGCTTCGGCCTAGCTCCAGAGCGACGGCCATCTTGCTCCACCCAGTGTGCTTGCCAGAGCCCAGTGCACAGCATGACATGCCTCCCCGCCTCAGCGCGCTGAGGCAGGGAGGCATGTCACGCTGTGCACAGGGCTCTGGCAAGCACACTGGGTGGAGCAAGATGGGACCACAGACATGTGGAGAGGAGACAGATCTACACCTGCCGGTAGGAGATGCATGGCTGTCTGTACAACAGAGGGGGGGCCTGTGACACCAGAGGAGGGGTGACACCTGAGGAGTGGGCGGCCCTGTGACACCAAAGGAGGGGGTGACACCAGAGGAGTGGGGGGCCCTGTGACACCAGAGGAGGGGGTGACACCTGAGGAGTGAGGGGCCCTGTGACACCAGGGGAGGGGGTGACACCAGAGGAGTGGGGGGCCCTGTGACACCAAAGGAGGGGGTGACACCAGAGCAGTGGGGGGCCCTGTGACACCAAAGGAGGGGATGACACCAGAGGAGTGGGGGGCCCTGTGACACCAGAGGAGGGGGTGACACCAGAGGAGTGGAGGGCCCTGTTACACCAGAGGAGGGAGAGCCGCTGTGACACCAGAGTGGAGAGGGACACCGGTGATACTAGAGTAATGATAGTGATTAGGGGGCAAGCGGACATCTTGTTACACCCAACAGAGTTTTAGATTCAGTTATTTTCATCACAAAACGGAGCTTATTTGCTTAAATACAGTAAATCTGCCGGACTGTTTACATGTTAAATTTTAAAAGCCGCAGCAAACCTGCTGACCTTACATGGTTGCTAATGTGACAGAACACCTCTGATTTAACTAAATGTGAAAATCTGAGCTGTTCTGTCACATTGTTCTGTCACATTGATTTACATGTACTGTATTTAAGCAAATCTCCATTTTGTGATGAAAATAACAATCTAAAACTCTGTTGGTTGTAACAAGATTAGTCTTTTTTTTCCTTTATTGCTGATCCGAAAAATGATCGGATCCGTGACTCCTGATCCGAGGATCGATCCGATCCGTGAGTTTTTTGATCCGTTGCACCCCTACTCACAAACAAACTGTCCTTTTTTGAACAAAAACACATAGGCAAGTATTTACTGAAAAAAAAATAACCATTTATTCTGTCTCTTAAAGAAAATAAAGAGGAAGGCAACGATGGATAAACTGCTGGAATTTGTGAAGCCTTTGTACCCCAGGGCAGACATCATATTTTTGGAAAAGCAAACTGGTAGCTTGAGAAGTCCATATAATAGGGAGCACAATCTGGTCATGGACTCCCAGAGATCAGGAACAGCAGCAGATGACATATATGTCCACAGTGTGTGGCACTACAACAGCCTGCGTCTTCTGTCAGACCAGACTGAACCCAGGCCATCACTTTCTTGTCTTCTTTGTAGCCTTCCCTCCATGCGTGCTTCCACGCTGTGGCATTGTGGCAGGTGGTGGAAGTGGTGGAGGAGGTGGAGAAGGAGGATGGTGGAGCTTACAAAGTAGGTATCTGAAGTCAGTTCGCCCCTCAACATCTTATTTAGGGCCATGAAAATTATATCCTCACAGATGAGGCAGTGGCCCTCCACCATTAGCTGCATTTTGGCTTCCACCATGCAGGCATAGGCCTTATTAACGCTGGGGGTGACTCTCAGGGTCTTCTGAGCCTCCGTAATAAGGCCCAGTGCTGCCCCCTTCATGTTACTCCCCCTCCTGGGCATTTTTTTTGGAAGGCGGAGGGGAGGCATCTGTAATCGGGTGAGAGGACTGGGCCTGGCCAACTCCTGGCTGGCACTTACCCCTGCTACCTCCTGGCTGGCACTTGCCCCCGCCACCTCCTGGCTGGTACTACGTGCCCCGCCACTTCCTGGCTGCCACATTCTGGATCTTCATCCAGGCTGATGTCTTTCTGTGTATAAAAAAGGGACATAGTTTTAGTTTTTCGTTCATTAATCACACACAATTTTGAGCTCATGACTGTTGCAAATTGAATGTTAATGAATAGAAAAGACTATCATTCTGACCCCAGCATTTTTCATTCTTGTCCCAATCATTTTTGGCCACTACTGTCTATTGATATGTAAATCACTTTTTGGTAAATCATTAATTTGTTATCAATAATGTATGTGCCCCTCATGCCACCAATTTTACTTTTCAAAAAAAAGTCTGCAGCTTTACAAATTCCAGAAGTTTTTCCATCGCTGCCTGCCTAGCTGGTTTGTTTTTGCAGAGTGGGTTTTTTTTTTCACACAAACAGGGCAGATCCCTGTACCTGTCTAGGAATTCACAGAGGAAATCAGGGTCCTTAAATATATACATTTTCTCTGCAAGATAACTCACAAGAGAAATACTAATGCCAGTCTAAACTCTCATAATCTTATCCCAATATAGGCCTTAATCTGATGCCCCAAGTAAAAATCTTACCTTTGTTCTCACGATCGGCACTTACTCTGCTCACAGATCGTACGTATTACGCAAGCCCGTTACGCTTTATATACACTGCGCATGTGTGAAACTCAGCCCACGTCACCCGCCCCTGACGTTCTTTCTAGTATATTCCCCGCCCCTTCTCTTTCTGCACCCAGTGGGAGAGAAACAGCAGATGGCTGATAATTCCACTAACGACGAGGAAAGTCCGGAGCCAGAAACATCACGATCCAGGAGGAGATATAAGACCTCAAATATGTCCTTTGTAGAGATGGTGGAGATGGTGAACATCTTGAGGATGATGGGAAGCATGGACCGTACAAGAACCCTAATGTGAGAAAGGCCAAGATCATGTCTAAAGTTGTGATAAGTCTGCACAGGAATTTTGGGGAACGACGATCCAAGGAGCAAGGGAGCAAACTAAGGGAGCATGATCAATACAGAAGGATCAAGAAAATGCTTAAAAAAAGTACGTATTTCTCCAGTGTTCCTATTATTATTATAACTTGCATGTTCCACATTAGTGTATTACACAGCAAAAAACAGAAGTTTAGTGTAAACATTTTCTTTTTTGCTAAAATTATAACAGGTTCAAACACTTTACCTTTTTGACAATAGCTATCCTATTTTTTACCTAAAAAGGCCAGAAACTAGATTTGTCCATTATAAGGCTATAACATTGTAATGCTGGCCATACATTCAGGGCCAACTTTAATATTGATTGGACCCTGGGCATACATTTTCTTTCTCTCCCCCCAAGGCAGTTTCACTCTCCACCCCAATATCACAATAAACAAACAAACACAGACATAGACTTATCTAAAAAAAAAACTGTTAAGGCCCCGTACACACGATAGAATCCATCCGCGGATAAATCCGCACAAATGGGTTTCAGCGGATATATTCTATGGTGTGTACACTCCAGCGGATCTGTTTCCGCGGATATTTATCCGTCGAATGGCTTTTCAGCAGATCGAATATTTGCTGAGATGCTAAACAAATCTATCCGCTGCGAATCTATCCGACGGATAGATCCGTTGGTTAGTACACATTATCCGCGGATAAGAACCACGCGCATGCTCAGACAAAATAAGGGGATGGGAGCACTCGTTCAGGTAAAACTCTCGTTTGCACCCCTTGCAGGTCGGGATGATGTGGCAGCAGGAGGAGTTAGCAGGTGTTGTGCAGGATAGGCCGGGTCACTCAGCTCAGTGTCATCGGTCAGCCAGCCCTGGTGCAGCCATAAAAGCACCTGGTTCATGAGGTTCCTCACACGCCTCTGACCGTCCTCCCCCGCTTGGGACAATTCGTGGGCCACATACGCACTGTAGGCCTCAGTGGGGTTGAGGGGGGCCCTCATTAAGGCGCTAGCCTCCCTTATCATTCGGAGGCTCTCATCCTCCACCTGCCTCCTGCGCCTCATTAGGCCTGTTTGCCTGACCCGGGGGGGAGGGAGTTGCCTGGTGGGGCTGACCGTGGGCCTGGGGCCCTCCTGGCTGGTGCTGGGCCCGGCCTCCTCCTCCTGGCTGACAATGACCCCTTCCTCCTGGCTGGCAGGCAGCTCAGCATCATTAGCCAATCTTTCCTGGCTGCTCCCTTCTTCCTGTGTTAAAAAAAGTGACATGTTTTACAATTTGGCACAAGCAAATCACACACATTTTCATGCTTTAGACTGGTTTGTTTTATCTTACTTTAAACTTGAATAGACTCTCCTTCTGATCCCTGTACTTGGCATCCATGACCCCTATTTTTATGACCATGACTTTTATAGTCCATTTTTTGGTTTGGGATTACAATATCAACTCAATAAACAAACAAGAATTAGCAGCCCAAAAACATTTTTTTAAATACTCTACCTCATCAGAAGTGGAGAGTCGCAGATTTTCATGCCTGCCAGCCAGCCCCTCACCGTCCTCCTCCTGGCTGTGGTGATCTGTGGAAGGTCTGCTGCGATGCTGTCTGGGAGGAAGGCTTGACATTGATTGCCGGCCCTCCATTTGATCCCCCAAAAACTCCATCTCCTGGTAGTACCACAGACTTGGCTCCGTGGACTCTCTTGCTGCTGCTCCTGATCTTTGCTCCCGAAGTTCTCTTCTTTTTGATCGGTATGCGGCCCTCAGGTTATTCATTTTGGTCTTCACCATGTTGCCTGTGCAGCCGGGAACCCATGTCTGCATATATGTAGCTATTTCAGCAAGTGCTGCCTTTCGTTGGTCCCGCTTTGAATAATTTGGATGTTTTGAATCCCAAAGTAGGGGCATTTCCCTAAACTTCTCAATGAGACGAGAAATTATCTCCTTTCCCACGATAGTTTCCATTTGGGAGTTGTAGTATGAAAATTTATGATGAACACTGTTAAACCAAAAAAAAAACATTAAAAAATGCCCATCATTCACATTGTATTCATATGTGGCCCCAGATTGATCTTGTACTATGCAAACACAGTGTCTCCTGCAGCCAAAATGCTGGCCAGCTCTGCCCCATTGTTGTGACCCAAAATGAGTTCACATGCAGACCCTTTTTCTAATCATTTTGCTAAATACGTGTAATCTAGACCCATCCACAAATTTTGAGATTGAGACCTTTCATGAAGGCAGTATTTAATGTGTACTTAGCCTGCCCCTCATCATTCCGGACATATAAATACACTTCCTAATAACCTCTGGCCAACCAACACAGAACAATACTTGCATGATCACAATACACCTGGCAAAAACTAAAAATAGGTAGAGCATTCTTCACATCTAGATTTAAGTGATGTGTAAAAGCATTGTGAGAATTAAATTCAGTTTGGGGGACACAATAAACATACTAAGTTGCGTTAAAAGGCTGCAAACAACAGACAAAACCACAATCCCATGGCTCTCAAGTTTCTAGGCCTCTGCTGATCCCATGTTTAAATTTTTTACCTTATCTCTAGCTCCTCGTGCAGCTCAATGAAATAATCTCCGCGTAAGCAACGTAATCACGTCGGTTCCCTTTTATAGACTCCGCGTGTGCGTGACACATCGTCACCATTGCCATGCCCCCTAATCAATGTTAATTCTCAAAATCTGGCGTTAACTGTGTTACTGCTGTCAAATGTTCTACTAATCTCCGCGTAAGCAACGTAATCACGTAGGTTCCCTTTAACAGACTCCGCGTGTGCGTGACACATCGTCACCATTGCCATGCCCCCTAATCAATGTTAATTCTCAAAATCTGGCGTTAACTGTGTTACTGCTGTCAAATGTTCTACTAATCTCCGCGTAAGCAACGTAATCACGTAGGTTCCCTTTAACAGACTCCGCGTGTGCGTGACACATCGTCACCATTGCCATGCCCCCTAATCAATGTTAATTCTCAAAATCTGGCGTTAACTGTGTTACTGCTGTCAAATGTTCTACTAATCTCCGCGTAAGCAACGTAATCACGTAGGTTCCCTTTAACAGACTCCGCGTGTGCGTGACACATCGTCACCATTGCCATGCCCCCTAATCAATGTTAATTCTGTAAATCTGGCGTTAACTGTGTTACTGCTGTCAAATGTTTTACTAATCTCCGCGTAAGCAACTGAGCAGAAACGGGCGCATAATCTCCGCGTAAGCAACGTAATCACGTCGGTTCCCTTTTATAGACTCCGCGTGTGCGTGACACATCGTCACCATTGCCATGCCCCCTAATCAATGTTAATTCTGTAAATCTGGCGTTAACTGTGTTACTGCTGTCAAATGTTTTACTAATCTCCGCGTAAGCAACTGAGCAGAAACGGGCGCATAATCTCAGCGTAACCTACGTAATCA
This sequence comes from Rana temporaria, assembly GCF_905171775.1. Taxonomy (NCBI): domain Eukaryota; kingdom Metazoa; phylum Chordata; class Amphibia; order Anura; family Ranidae; genus Rana; species Rana temporaria. The sequence continues at coordinate 279,407,053 of NC_053491.1, forward strand.
CGTCTTATTCATTCTCTACACTCCACGTATGTATGAACCGCCGCCCTGGTCCCCGCCCATGACGGGACATTTCCTGATTTCCACGCCCCTAATCTCTGTGGGGATGAAAGATGGCGATGACAGGCGAGCATGCACGGAGCTCTCAGGCCAGAAGTGAGGGGACAGAGGCAGGAACGTCCCGATCCCGGCCTAAACGTTATAAGGCAACTAATATGTCTTTTGACGAAATGGTGGAGCTGGTAGAGATTATGCAGAGGAAGGACTATGATGGGCAATATGGCCCATACAAGACCCCCAACCGCAGGAAGGGGAAAATTATGGAGAAGGTGGCACGTAAAATGCAGAGGATGTTTGGCATCGCAAGGTCCAAGGAGCAGCTACGGAAGCGGTGGTCCGACTTAAAGCTCCGTGAGCCACATCAACTCAAGAAAATAAAAAAAATCCTCAAAAAAAGTAAGTTATTTTTTGGTTTGAGGGGTGGGGACAATTGTCTTATTTGAATGTTTGGTCAGGTACATTTCTACATCTGTATCCTTGGCCTGGTTGTACTTCTGAAAACCTGGTTAAATAATTGTATTTATCAAAATATCATTTGCTTGGCCAACGACTGTTAATAGGAAACCTTGTTCACATCAGGTTGCTTCTCAAAAATACGATGTTGGCCCAGGAACAACACACCTGGACATGCCTCTCTTGCCAAAAACATTGTTTGTAAACATTGTGGAAAAATTTATTAATCGAACAATTAAATCCAAGAATGGGAAATGCAAACAGTGCTACTAAGCAGGTGTTTTCATATCTGTAATCCAGAGCACCTGTGTCTCCCCCAAAAGATTACACTAAAATGTGGATGGTCTCAGCTCAAAATTTGAAGGGGGGGACATCCATGTGTGTCACTTTGCTAAAAATGGACTTAATCAGAGCTTGGCCTAGAAGTCATCCTAAAATCTAGGTTTGGGGTGATAAGACAACTAAATATTTTTAGAAAAAAGCCTCTAAACTTCGATGCAATGTGTGCGATTTCTGCTCTACAAGATCTGTGTGCTGATGAGTATATACCTTTTTTTTGGTTATTTTTTCTAGGGGAAAGAAGACGCCAGCAATTCGAGGAGGCAGAGAGGGCCAGACACGCCCGGGATCTGCCATCTGGCCATGTGGAGGATGTGGAGGAGGAGGAAGGAATAGAGGAGGATGTGGAGGAGGAGGATGTTGAGGAGGAGGTGGAAGGAAGAGATGAGGATGTGGAGGAGGAGGTGGAAGGAAGAGATGAGGATGTGGAGGAGGAGGTGGAAGGAAGAGATGAGGATGTGGAGGAGGAGGAGGAAGGAAGAGAGGATGATGGCGTAATTTTAGATCTGGTAGTTGTTGAGGAGGAAGATGAAATTCAAGAAGAAGATTTTGGTGATTTTGAAGATGGTGGATTGGTGGAAGAAGAAGAAGGAGGAGTTATTGAAGATGGAGAAGTGGTGGAGGAGGAAATCAACACGACATCAGGTCAGTGTCATCCCAGCTTGATAGGGCAAAACAGATGTAGATAGGGTTGCCACCTCATCCCTTTAATCCCGAACACATATGGATTACACATGTTCTGTGGCTAATGTAATGCAGATATGGCACCAGGTGAGCAAAATTACCACCTTTTAATCAGCCACAGAACCTGTGTAATTAATATGTGTTCTGGTTTAAAGTGATGAGGTGGCAACCCTAGATGTATCTAGGCCGGTCAAATGGCTAATTTTATATTTTTTCTTAATTTTGTAGGGGATGAAGATGCTGTTCCCCATTTTTCTCGGGCAAGTGCGGGAATTATAATCCAGCAAGTAATGGAGTGCAGCAGCGAAATGGCGAATATGCGTCAACAGATGGTTCAGATGGAACAGAATGTGCGCAATATAATTGTCGACTGCTGTGCCGAGCTGGACACTATGCGGCAAAGAATGGTGGTTATAGAGCAAAACTATAAGAACATCATTGACATGATGGGCCGTGTCAAAGACTAAACCAACCCCCCCCGCCCATCCCCCAACCTGTTTTTATGTCTGACTCAGCAACACGCCAAAATTTGAAGATGCACACACAGTGTGTCAACATGTGCTATCTGTAATCACAGAATATAGAATATCTGTGCTTTGTGGGTACAACCCCCTCCTCGATTGTAAAATATTTTTCGAGGAAGGGTTTGCTCCCACAAAACCCAGACATTGTTCACCCATGATGGCAGATAGCACATGTCGCCATTTTAAAGTCTTTTGTTGTGGTATAACTGACATTTGGCGAATAGCACTGAATGTGTGCATCTTCAAATTTTGGCGTGTTCCGGTGTGACCTCACACCATGACTGTTTTTGGGAATGCAAAAGTGACACATTTGTGGTTTTATTTTTTGGGACATGTTTTATATTTTTAAGTTAAAAAATGGCTTCCATTCAACAAGCCATAGAAAACAGAAAAAGTGAACAAAAAAATTTAAAAATAATGTTAAAAAATCAAAAATTAGATCACCAAAAAAAGATTGGTTAACACATCGATCCCAAAAATGAGATCAATCTTTTTAATGGATTTCAAAAAAACACCACAAAAAAATAAAAAAAAAAAATTAAAAAATAATCAAAAAATAAATGTTTGGAAATATTTCCCCAAAAAAAAAAAAAATATTATTGGGTGAACAAATATGTTTTAAAAATGTGATCAATATTTTAACACAAAATTACGCCAAAAAAGAATGAACAAATCCAAAAGGTCCAAAATCTGCACCAATAGTTTTTAAAAAAAAAAAAAAAAAAAATTTGATGACACCAAAAAGATTTTGTGACGTTTACAGTTGTTAAATCCATTTTTGGGGGTAAAAATTGTACAACATTGTTTGTGAACACCAAAAAAAATTTGAATAAATGGTTTTGAACCAAAAAAAAAAAAATGGATACGTAAAAAAAAAAGCCAAAAAAAATACAAAACTTGAAAAATAAAAATGTTGGCATGTTTAATACCAAAAAAATTCCTTTAACCAGTTCCCGACCCCCGCATGTACATATACGTCCACAATATGGCACGTACAGGCACATGGGCGTACACGTACGTCCTCGCCTATTAGCGGGTGGGGGGTCCGATCGGGACCCCCCCCGCTACATGCGGAGGTCGGGTCCGCTCGGGGAGCGATCCGGGACCACGGCGCGGCTATTTGTTTATAGCCGCTCCGTCGCGATCGCTCCCCGGAGCTGAAGAACGGGGAGAGCCGTGTGTAAACACGGCTTCCCCGTCCTTCACTATGGCGGCGCATCGATCGCGTCATTCCCTTTATAGGGAAGACACGATCGATGACGTCATTCCTACAGCCACACCCCCAAACAGTTGTAAACACATACTAGGTGCACCCTAACTCCTACAGCGCCACCTGTGGTTAACTCCCAAACTGCAACTGTCATTTTCACAATAAAGAATGCAATTTAAATGCATTTTTTGCTGTGAAAATGACAATGGTCCCAAAAATGTGTCAAAATTGTCCGAAGTGTCCGCCATAATGTCGCAGTCACGAAAAAAATTGCTGATCGCCGCCATTAGTAGTAAAAAAAAAATAAAAAATAAAAATGCAATAAAACTATCCCCTATTTTGTAAACCCTATAAATTTTGCGCAAAACAATCGATAAACGCTTATTGCGATTTTTTTTACTAAAAATAGGTAGAAGAATACGTATCGGCCTAAACTGAGGAAAAAAAATGTTTTTATTTATGTTTTTGGGGGATATTTATTACAGCAAAAAGTAAAAAATATTGCTTTTTTTTCAAAATTGTCGCTCTATTTTTGTTTATAGCGCAAAAACTAAAAACCGCAGATGTGATCAAATACCACCAAAAGAAAGCTCTATTTGTGGGGAAAAAAGGACGCCAATTTTGTTTGGGAGCCACGTCGCACGACCGCGCAATTGTCTGTTAAAGCGACGCAGTCCCGAACTGTAAAAACACCTTGGGTCTTTAGGCTGCATATTGGTCCGGGGCTTAAGTGGTTAAGAAAAAACAAGGAAAAAGCTGACAATAAAAAAAGTTGTTTGAAAATCATTACAAGGAGTGGCTTGATTATTTAAGATGCTGAATACCCAGTTTGGAGATGAGTGAATAATGTGCAATTGTGTTTATTTACTAAAACCTGAACCCTACATTTGGCACTAGAAGTGCACTATTTTTTTGGCTAACCAGGAAGACAGAAAAAAATACAAAAAGCAGTAAGGACAAACAACTGTATAAAGTCCAATGGTCTAATTATTTATTATTTCTGTGAATATTCCTTTCTTTGGGGGGCCAAATTAGAAAGAAATATGATCTGGCATAGCAATGGCCCCCCGACCCATGAAGTACTCAACATATTTGTCGCGTACCTCACGAGCAGATTGGGTGCCAATGCCAGCGCGACCAGTGACCAGCCCAGGGAGAGGATCTGAGAGTAGTCTTGCCTCAGAAACGCTGTCGGATAGGTACGTCTGGGAATGCCTGCGTAAAAAGTTGTGCAAAATGCAGCAGGCAAATACAACGGTGTTCAATTTATATTCCGCCAGATGTATAGCTGTCAGGAACAGGCGGAACCGGTTGGTGAGGATCCCAAAGGCATTCTCGACTACCCTCCGAGCCCTGGACAACCGATAATTAAACACACTCCTCTCTGAGGTGAGGGTCCTCTGGGGAAAAGGCCGCATTAGGTGAGGTCCAAGCCCGAAAGCCTCGTCCGCTAGGAACACAAACGGAAGTCCTTCCACATTGTCTTCATCTGGTGGCAGTGCCAGATCACCAGTTTGGAGACGATCGTAGAATTCAGTCCGTGAGAACACTCCCCCATCTGACATCCGGCCGTTCTTCCCCACGTCCACATAGAGAAACTCATACTGTGCCGACACCACCGCCATCAACACAATACTATGATAACCCTTGTAATTATAATAGTAGGACCCCGAGTGGGGTGGGGGCACAATGCGGACGTGCTTCCCATCTATTGCTCCACCGCAGTTCGGAAAATCACAACGCTGGGCAAATTGGGAAGCCACAGACTGCCATTCCTGTGGTGTGGAGGGTAGCTGTGGGGACAAACAAAAAAAGAGATTTAGTACTTTGGCACATAAACATTGCAAACATAATCGAAAAACCATCATTGTGCAACATCAACAACAGGATTCACATTTCACACATTTTTCGATTAATCTATTAAAAAAAAAAAAAAATATCGAACACAAACATTTTGATCAGTAACAGCCCTAATACCAACATTTATTATGCTAATTTTATTTATTTTTGAATTGTCTAATATGTTTTTAGGAGTGCACCGTATAACAACATGTTTATAATTTTTTAAATTTTCTGTTTTTCAAATTTCTGTACAGAAAGCAATATGCAGACAGAAAGTGAAGAGGACCCTGAGGATGCAGAGGAGACCAACAAATTATTAGATGCAGCAGACAATTCTCAAATTACTGAAACTGAAGCAGAAACACCAGAAGCAACATTGGCCAGCAACAGACAAAAACGACCGAAAAAAACAAAACAACAACTGTAAAGCCTCATACACACGATCAGTCCATCCGATGAAAACGGTCTGAAGGACAGTTGTCCTAGGTTAACCTATGAAGCTGACTGATGGTCCATGGTGCGTACACACCATAGGTTAAATAACCGATCGTGTCAGAACGCGGTGACGTAAAACACAACGACGTGCTGAAAAAAACGTTCAGTGCTTCCAAGCATGCGTCGACTTGATTCTGAGCATACGCAGGTTTTTAACCAATGGTTTTGCATACTAACGATCGGTTTTGACCTATCGGTTACCATCCATAGGTAAAATTTTAAAGCAAGTTGCCATTTTTTTAACCTAAGGTTAAATAACCTATGGGGCCTACACACGATTGGTTTGGACTGATGAAAAACGATCCTTCAGACCGATTTCATCAGAGGACTTCCTAGATGTTGTTAAACAATTGTTTAACAAACAGCAAAAAGATGGAGGAGAATTGGAGTCCTTTGCCAGAGGCATGGTTCCTCAAATGGCCAAAGTAGCATCCGAATATCAGTGTGATGCCGCGTACACACGACCGTTTTTCATGACGTGAATTTTTTTATTTTTTTTTATGTCATTAAAAACAATCGCGTGTGGACTCCAGAGCATTTCCATGACGTGAAAAATGGGCATTAAAAATTTAGAACATGCTCAATTTTTTGGTGCCGTTTTTCACGTCGTGAAAAACGGTCGTGTGTAGGCTTTTACGACGTGAAAAAAACGCGCATGCTCAGAAGCAAGTAATGAGACGGGAGCGCTCGTCCTGGTAAAACAAGCGTTCCTAATGGAGATAGCACATTCATCACGCTGTAACAGACTGAAAAGCACGAAGACTAAGGCCGCGTACACACGGTCGAACATGTCCGCTGAAACTGGTCCGTGGACCAGTTTCCGCAGACATGTCCGACCGTGTGTACGGCCTAGCGGACAGGTTTCCAGCGGACAAAAGTTTCTTAGCAAGCTAAGAAACTTGTCCGCTGGAAACATGTCCGTCGGACATGTCCGATGGTTAGTACACTTAATCAGACATGTCCGCTGGTTATGACGTGTAACCAGCGTCCCGAAATCCCGCGCATGCGTCAAATTGATTTGACGCATGCGTGGAAGCATTGCACTTCCATGTTGAGAACATCGGTGTCTTCTACGTCACCGCGTTCTCTGTCCGCGGGGATTTTGGTCTGATGGTGTGTACACACATCAGACCAAAAGCTCCCGGGAGACATGTCCGATGAAAACGGTCCGCGGACCGTTTTCATCGGACATATCTCCTCGTGTGTACGGGGCCTGAAAATCACGAATCGCCTCTCACCAAACTTTTACTAACATGAAATCAGCAAAAGCAGCCACAAGGGTGGCGCCATTCTAATGGAACTTCCCCTTTATAGTGCCGTCGTACGTGTTGTACGTCACCGCACTTTGCTCAAGCATTTTTTTTTCACGATCTTGTGTAGGCAAGGCAGGCTTGACAAGAATCGTGTTGAAAAAAACATCGTTTTTTTGTAGACCACTAAAAATGGTCGTATGTACGCAGCATGAGATGCATTCTGAAGTAATGCATCTCATTAATTTCTATCAGCAGCAATCTACACAAAATAGAGATGCACCGTAAGAGGGCAACATTAGTCATCAGTTTTCTGGGAGGTACGATGATCCAGGTACCTCGCACTCACAATCATACCCATCTGCTGCAGCTTCGAGATTTCAATTCATGTCCCAAAACCCATATCCCAGTTTTCAAATAATGTTCCAAAACCAACCATGTTTTCAGGGAGGACCTTACGAAGTGCAGCAATATTTTCAAAATGTCCAAGCTCCCCCTCTTTTTGTTAAAGTTTTACATTGGTTAATATAATTTTCTCTGTAAAATGCACATGTTGACGGTATATCTTAAAGGGGTTTTCCACCCATTTTTTAAGTTTATTAAAAGTCAGCAGCTACAAAAAGTGTAGCTGCTGGCTTTTAATAAACTGACACTTACCTGCTCCAGCGTTCCAGCGACGCGCCGGCCGGGGGTCCGCTCCTCTCCCCCCTCCCCGGCCGGCGTCTTCATTGTCACTGTGGGCACCCGGCCGTGACAGCTTTCGGCTTCACGGCCGGGCACCCACTGCGCATGCACGAGCGGCACTGCGCATGCGCGAGCAGCGCGGCCCGGCGCTGCGCTGTTTGATTGGACAGGCGATCGCCTAGGACCTGACGTGTCCTAGGCGATCGCCTACAGGGAGGGGCTGCCAAAAGGCGATTAAGCTTAATCGCCTTTGCAGCCCCTCGGCGGAAGGAGGAAGTGGGACAGGAAGTCCCCTTCTCCTGAAGCCCCCACCCCCCCCAAAAAAATTACATGCCAAATGTGGCATGTAAGGGGGAAAGGAGTGGGTTAAGAGGAAGTTCCATTTTTGGGTGGAACTCCTCTTTAAATTCTTTTCTGTTTTGCACATGTTGTGCATTTTTGATAATATATATGCAATAATAAATATATATATTTTTGGATACATTATTTTCTGTTTTGCACAGTTTATGCATTTTTGATAATATAAATGCAATAATAAATATATATTTTTTCATAAACAATTGGAGGGCCATTTTATTACGTGTTTAACCACTTCAGTCCCAGACTATTTGTCAGCTTAAAGACCAGAGGACTTTTTACAATTTGGCACTGCTCTGCTTTAACTGGTAATTGCGTGGTCATGCAATTTTGTTCCCAAACAAAATTTGCATTCTTTCCCCCCCCCACAAATATAGCTTTCTTTTGATGGTATTTTTTTTTTTTTTATTTCTTTATTTATAAGCAGGGAAATGGGTCCACAAGAACCACCATGGCAGTACATGAACATTCAGAAAGGCAATACAGCAATATGTTTAGTACAAATGTACATAATAACAGGTTGGTCTATACTGTGCCGGCTAGCACCCGATACCACCACCAGGGGCCCTATGTCACTTCAGCCGTCTAAGGGCATGGTTAAATGCCCACCGGGACTGCTGGTAGGCTCCCGTGTGTGAAGGTCAGGTCGGTTTCCATGGCTCTGTAAGCCCATTTCCGTTACATTTTCAACTTTTATCCAGGGAACAATAATAGAGAAGGAGATTAGGAATAGAGAGCTTGTCAGCCCTTGGAAAATACCGAAAGAGGTGCCACAGGGGTACCAAGCTAAGAGACAGATGTAGATTAGTGCGAAAGGTAGAAAGGGAAAGAGAGGAGAGAAGCAATGAGGGAGCGGGGTGGGGTTGAAGGGGGGGGGTAGGTGGGAGTGAATGAGGGTCCCACGAACATGGACATTTGTGCCCTCTGTAACCCCAGAGGGTACCCCATTTCTGGGTCATCTTCCATTCCCCATGTGTGGGAGCTTCCAACCTACAATTTCAATGAGTTCAGACTGAGGCGTTTCCACCTTCTTTTGATGGTATTTGATTGTCTTTGCGATTTTTATTTTTTGCGATATAAATGGAAAAAGACCTAAAATTTTGAAAAAACATTTTTTTCTACTTTTTGTTATAAGAAAAAAATCGAATAAACTCAATTTTAGTCATACATTTAGGCCAAAATGTATTCAGCCCCATGCCTTTTGTAAAATAAATATCAATAAGCGTATATTTATAGGTTTGCGCAAAAGTAATAGCGTCTACAAACTAGGGTACATTTTCTGGAATTTACACAGTATTTTGTTTATCACTGCCTAGCTCATTTCTTGAGGTGCTAAAATGGCAGGGCAGTACAACCCCCCCCCCAAATGACCCCATGTTTGAAAGTAGACACCCCACGGAAATTGAATAAGTGATTGAATAATGACAAAAAAAAAATTCACAAAAAGTTGTCACTAAATGATATATTGCTCACACATGCCATTGTTATATGTGGAATTGCACCCCACGCATGCGCACAGGGCCCCGAAAACCTAGCACTGCCTTCAGAATATCTAAGGGCGCAAATTTTTGATTTCACTCCTACTACCTATCATAGTTTTGAAGGCCATAAAATGCCAAGATGGCACAAACCCCCCCAACTGACCTCATTTTGGAAAGTAGACACCCCAAGCTATTTGCCGAGAGGCATGTTGGGTCCATGGAATATTTTATATTTTGCCACAAGTTGCAGGAATATGACAAACTTTTTTTGCACAAAGTTGTCACTAAATGATATATTACTCAAACATACCATAAGCATATGTGGAATTACACTCCAAAATACATTATGCTGCTTCGGGGATACCACATGTGTGGGACTTTTTGGGAGCCTAGCCGCGTACGGGGCCCCAAAAACCGAGCACTGCCTTTAGCATTTCTAAGGGCGTACATTTTTGATTTCACTCCTCACTACCTATCACATTACCTCTCAGCAAATAGCTTGGGGTGTCTACTTTCCAAAATTAGGTCATTTGGGGGGGGGGGGGAGGTTGTGCCATCTTGGCTTTCAATGGCCTCCGAAACTGTGAGAGGCAGTGAGGAGTGAAATCAAAAATGTACACCCTTAGAAAGCCTAAAGGCGGTGCTTAGTTTTTGGAGTGCCGTAGGTGGCTAAGTTCCCAAAAATGCATGAGGAAGAAAAGTGTTACTGCGCTGATCTAATTATCCAGAGGTATTAAATCTCTGGGAGTATGGACATAAGTGAAATATCAGGGCCACAATGTACCCAATTTAAAATGTGAATAACCTGGATACAAACAATATATAAAAAAATATAAGAAATATATGAGTCATACAAATGTGACACAGTGATTTCAAACTTGAATCGTATATCTAGATCAGTATGTCAGCATACAATCCATATGCCACAGTGCTTCTATGAGAAAAATGGCTGTTGCTGCTACTGACCAACCAAATAGTGAAAACAATACGAAAGATATTACAAAAAATATTGTGTATATATATGTGTATAAAACTACAATATGCAGTATGCCAACTGCACCGTGAGTTGTCCAATAACCGATATTGGAACAAAATAAATATCAAAAAAGTGAAATAATTATCAAACAACCATACAAATGTGCAATGTGCTGACTGCACTTAAAAATAGTCCAAATGGCAGGCAATCTTGCTCTTATACAATAGGTTCCAGCAAACACAAGGTTCAATGTTGGTAATACTGTGTAGAGGAAAGTGCCGCTATCTCTTCCACCCGACAAAGATGTGCCACCATCACCAATGGTTAAAATCAACACTCACCAGACCCCAGATATTATTAGGCTCCAAAGTGGTGTCTTTTCTTTGTCCGTCAGTGGGTGTTGCCTCCTTTTCCCTTTTACAAGGTGTCATCAATTCCTCAAAAACAAGGGGCTCATCATGGTGTAGTATATTAAAATATGTATTTATTTAAAAAAGGTAAAAAAAATAACACTTACAATATAAAGTGCCTCTGACCGGCACTGAGTGTCTTTGGCAGTGTCAACCGTTAAAAGCCGCTGACCAGCATTTAAATGGCGTCCTAAGAGGTGTGCTTGCCCCGCTGTGCTCCGCATGTATTGCTACAAGGGGTCCGGGCGCGCTGGTGTGCTGCACCCTCTATGTGCGTGTCCAAACAGCCTCTACGCGTTTCGCTAATTGCGTCGTCAGGAGAGCTGTGGACACTACTGTTTAAGCTGTATTTATACCCCTGTGGATTCACTGAAATGCTGCAAGGTAGTCACAGGAAACAGGAAGTCTTCCGGCCACCATCTTGGCTGATGGCACAGGAAGTTCCTGTTCCACCATTTTGGTTACTGGATACCTGGCTATTTGCCAGTCCTGGCTGTTACTGGGTCTCAGCAATAAAAATATGGATATACCCCTGTGGATTCCCTGAAATGCTGCAAGGTGGTCACAGGAAACAGGAAGTCTTCCGGCCACCATCTTGGCTGATGGCACAGGAAGTTCCTGTTCCCCCATTTTGGTTACTGGATACCTGGCTATTTGCCAGTCCTGGCTGTTACTGGGTGTCAGCAATAAAAATATGCCCAGCAGCCAGGGTGGCTGTGTGTGTGGGGGGCGCTATGTGCGCTGCTACCTCCGTTCGTTTGTGCACCTCCCCCCCCTCCGTGTGCGGGCGCTTATCGCCGTGTGTTATTCCCTGTATTATCGCCGCAACCGGAAGTGCTTGTGCGGCCATCTTGCCTCCGTCACCGGAAGTGTCCGTTCCGCCATTTTGGTTACTAGCATCCCATGTTTGTCTATGCCTGTTTTGGGTAATGGCTAATTCTCCACACAGGATGTAATGCTAGTCATTTTAGCTACTGGCAATGGTCCCTGTGTAGCAGTCACCGTCTCTGGTTGACGCTGCCAGGGACACTTTACAAAAAACAACATTTTATCACCTATATTACTTTAAGTGGTCAAAAGCTGTGTTTATTAAAAAAATGTATTTACTAAAAATTAATCAAACACCATGAGGCCATAAACAGCAGGAAACAAATACAGTTTTCATTTTTCTGCTGCTATATTTTGACTTTTCTGTATAAACACTTCTCAGTGTGTGTTATTACTGATATTTTAACCCTGTATTGTTTAATACACATACTCATTGGTTTCTAATACTTGATGGTAGGTGATCTATCATCAAGTGATCTAGTGCTGTTTAATTTTATTAATTTTTTTTTTTTTTTTTGGTTTAATTTTCTTATAATTGTTTTGCAAATCTATAAAAGTTTCAAAACTGTTAAAGGCCCTGTTTGGCGCAAACTTAATGTCCTTGTCTAATACCAGTAGTTCCTCCTGGGAGAATTCAATGTTAGTTAGGTTGAAGATCCCTTCACCTAACCCACCCTTTTTCTTTTTGCTTCCCCTTCTGTACCCTCTCCTTCTTGGGGGTTGTGATTCCACCCCCCTCTGCCGGTCTGAAAAACCGGCATAGGTGGTCTGAAAGACTCCCCCCAGTCCCTCCATTCCCCCTGCCATTGGGGTGGCCCATAGTTTTGGCCATAGTATCCTCTCCCTCTACCCCTTTGGCCTCCCCTCCAGGGTCTGGAGTATTGGCCATAATAAGGGGGGTAGGAGTGTTGTTGGGGTGGTGGTGGTGGAGGTGGTCCCCCTTGTTGGTTTTTATTTGGGATGGATTTATGTGCAATATTTTTAACAGCCGGAGTGGCTGCTTTCTTTTTCACATTAGTAGTCTCAATTTTCCCCTGGGAGGTGCTTGCACCCTGCGTTTCGTTCGTTTCCATTTCGCCATTGAGGGATGTATTATTCGAATTGGGTATTATATCATTCTCTTGCCAGCTATAAATTTTTCCTGCTGCATAATCTTTCTTATCTCGTTGGTATTTTTTAACCTTTTTGTTTTTGATTTCATTATCTAGTTTAGTGAGGAAATCTTGCAATTTTTTAGCTCTGGTGCTGTAATCATCAGTGCTGCTATGTGGGGTCATGTTCTCTTTAAGGCCGTTAATGGTTGTTTCAATTTTCTTTAGCTTTATCTTTCTTCTATCAATAATAATGTCCAATAATTTGTTTTCACATCCATTAAAAAAGTTATACCAAGCTTGTGTTGGGCCCTCCTCTGTTAGCCCATCATTGGGTCCTAAATCCCACCTTAACCTACGTGGTGTTATGTGGGCTTGTTTGTATTTTTCCAAAGTTGCAATGTCCCACCACACCCTTATTTGTTTGTCCATTAAGTTTTTTAACTGTTTGAACCCTTGTTCCAGATTGACTGTGGTGATATCATCTGTATTTTCAAATGGGTCTCCCATTTCTAACCTTCTACTGGCCAGGAATGAGAAGACCTCCATTTATGCTGCCCGTGCGGTAATTTAGGAGAAAACAATTGGTTGTGAATGTCACCGGCGCAAAAGAAAATAAATAAATAAATAAATGTGAACCGTGATCTGCTGCGGTACTGTGTGCCCTTAGTGGGGGTCAATAGTGCATGAGGAAGAAAAGTGTTACTGCGCTGATCTAATTATCCAGAGGTATTAAATCTCTGGGAGTATGGACATAAGTGAAATATCAGGGCCACAATGTACCCAATTTAAAATGTGAATAACCTGGATACAAACAATATATAAAAAAATATAAGAAATATATGAGTCATACAAATGTGACACAGTGATTTCAAACTTGAATCGTATATCTAGATCAGTATGTCAGCATACAATCCATATGCCACAGTGCTTCTATGAGAAAAATGGCTGTTGCTGCTACTGACCAACCAAATAGTGAAAACAATACGAAAGATATTACAAAAAATATTGTGTATCTATATGTGTATAAAACTACAATATGCAGTATGCCAACTGCACCGTGAGTTGTCCAATAACCGATATTGGAACAAAATAAATATCAAAAAAGTGAAATAATTATCAAACAACCATACAAATGTGCAATGTGCTGACTGCACTTAAAAATAGTCCAAATGGCAGGCAATCTTGCTCTTATACAATAGGTTCCAGCAAACACAAGGTTCAATGTTGGTAATACTGTGTAGAGGAAAGTGCCGCTATCTCTTCCACCCGACAAAGATGTGCCACCATCACCAATGGTTAAAATCAACACTCACCAGACCCCAGATATTATTAGGCTCCACGAACGGAGGTAGCAGCGCACATAGCGCCCCACACACACAGCCACCCTGGCTGCTGGGCATATTTTTATTGCTGACACCCAGTAACAGCCAGGACTGGCAAATAGCCAGGTATCCAGTAACCAAAATGGGGGAACAGGAACTTCCTGTGCCATCAGCCAAGATGGTGGCCGGAAGACTTCCTGTTTCCTGTGACCACCTTGCAGCATTTCAGGGAATCCACAGGGGTATATCCATATTTTTATTGCTGAGACCCAGTAACAGCCAGGACTGGCAAATAGCCAGGTATCCAGTAACCAAAATGGTGGAACAGGAACTTCCTGTGCCATCAGCCAAGATGGTGGCCGGAAGACTTCCTGTTTCCTGTGACTACCTTGCAGCATTTCAGTGAATCCACAGGGGTATAAATACAGCTTAAACAGTAGTGTCCACAGCTCTCCTGACGACGCAATTAGCGAAACGCGTAGAGGCTGTTTGGACACGCACATAGAGGGTGCAGCACACCAGCGCGCCCGGACCCCTTGTAGCAATACATGCGGAGCACAGCGGGGCAAGCACACCTCTTAGGACGCCATTTAAATGCTGGTCAGCGGCTTTTAACGGTTGACACTGCCAAAGACACTCAGTGCCGGTCAGAGGCACTTTATATTGTAAGTGTTATTTTTTTTACCTTTTTTAAATAAATACATATTTTAATATACTACACCATGATGAGCCCCTTGTTTTTGAGGAATTGATGACACCTTGTAAAAGGGAAAAGGAGGCAACACCCACTGACGGACAAAGAAAAGACACCACTTTGGAGCCTAATAATATCTGGGGTCTGGTGAGTGTTGATTTTAACCATTGGTGATGGTGGCACATCTTTGTCGGGTGGAAGAGATAGCGGCACTTTCCTCTACACAGTATTACCAACATTGAACCTTGTGTTTGCTGGAACCTATTGTATAAGAGCAAGATTGCCTGCCATTTGGACTATTTTTAAGTGCAGTCAGCACATTGCACATTTGTATGGTTGTTTGATAATTATTTCACTTTTTTGATATTTATTTTGTTCCAATATCGGTTATTGGACAACTCACGGTGCAGTTGGCATACTGCATATTGTAGTTTTATACACATATATATACACAATATTTTTTGTAATATCTTTCGTATTGTTTTCACTATTTGGTTGGTCAGTAGCAGCAACAGCCATTTTTCTCATAGAAGCACTGTGGCATATGGATTGTATGCTGACATACTGATCTAGATATACGATTCAAGTTTGAAATCACTGTGTCACATTTGTATGACTCATATATTTCTTATATTTTTTTATATATTGTTTGTATCCAGGTTATTCACATTTTAAATTGGGTACATTGTGGCCCTGATATTTCACTTATGTCCATACTCCCAGAGATTTAATACCTCTGGATAATTAGATCAGCGCAGTAACACTTTTCCTCCTCATGCACTATTGACCCCCACTAAGGGCACACAGTACCGCAGCAGATCACGGTTCACATTTATTTATTTATTTATTTTCTTTTGCGCCGGTGACATTCACAACCAATTGTTTTCTCCTAAATTACCGCACGGGCAGCATAAATGGAGGTCTTCTCATTCCTGGCCAGTAGAAGGTTAGAAATGGGAGACCCATTTGAAAATACAGATGATATCACCACAGTCAATCTGGAACAAGGGTTCAAACAGTTAAAAAACTTAATGGACAAACAAATAAGGGTGTGGTGGGACATTGCAACTTTGGAAAAATACAAACAAGCCCACATAACACCACATAGGTTAAGGTGGGATTTAGGACCCAATGATGGGCTAACAGAGGAGGGCCCAACACAAGCTTGGTATAACTTTTTTAATGGATGTGAAAACAAATTATTGGACATTATTATTGATAGAAGAAAGATAAAGCTAAAGAAAATTGAAACAACCATTAACGGCCTTAAAGAGAACATGACCCCACATAGCAGCACTGATGATTACAGCACCAGAGCTAAAAAATTGCAAGATTTCCTCACTAAACTAGATAATGAAATCAAAAACAAAAAGGTTAAAAAATACCAACGAGATAAGAAAGATTATGCAGCAGGAAAAATTTATAGCTGGCAAGAGAATGATATAATACCCAATTCGAATAATACATCCCTCAATGGCGAAATGGAAACGAACGAAACGCAGGGTGCAAGCACCTCCCAGGGGAAAATTGAGACTACTAATGTGAAAAAGAAAGCAGCCACTCCGGCTGTTAAAAATATTGCACATAAATCCACCCCAAATAAAAACCAACAAGGGGGACCACCTCCACCACCACCACCCCAACAACACTCCTACCCCCCTTATTATGGCCAATACTCCAGACCCTGGAGGGGAGGCCAAAGGGGTAGAGGGAGAGGATACTATGGCCAAAACTATGGGCCACCCCAATGGCAGGGGGAATGGAGGGACTGGGGGGAGTCTTTCAGACCACCTATGCCGGTTTTTCAGACCGGCAGAGGGGGGTGGAATCACAACCCCCAAGAAGGAGAGGGTACAGAAGGGGAAGCAAAAAGAAAAAGGGTGGGTTAGGTGAAGGGATCTTCAACCTAACTAACATTGAATTCTCCCAGGAGGAACTACTGGTATTAGACAAGGACATTAAGTTTGCGCCAAACAGGGCCTTTAACAGTTTTGAAACTTTTATAGATTTGCAAAAAAATTATAAGAAAATTAAACCAAAAAAAAAAAAAAAAAAAAAAAAAAATTAATAAAATTAACCTCTTCCATACCGGGCAGTTATACACCCATCCATACCGGGCCTATTCTGGCACTTCTCTCCTACATGTACAAATCATAATTTTTTTGCTAGAAAATTACGCAGAACCCCCAAACATTATATATGTTTTTTTTAGCAGACACCCTAGGGAATAAAACGACGGTCATTGAAACCTTTTATCTTGCACGGTATTTGCGCAATAATTTTTCAAACGCCTTTTTTTGGGAAAAAAATTGTTTCATGAATTAAAAAAATTTAAAAACAGTAAAGTTAGCCCAATTTTTTTGTAAAATATGAAATATGATGTTACACCGAGTAAATAGATACCTAACATGTCACGCTTTAAAATTGCGCACACTCATGGAATGGCGCCAAACTTCGGTACTTAAAAATCTCCATAGGCAACGATTTGAAATTTTTTACAGGTTACCAGTTTAGATTTACAGAGGAGATCTAGTGCTAGAATTGTTGCTGGCACTCTAACGCACGCGGCGATACCTCACATATGTGGTTTAAACGGCGTTTACATATGTCGGCGGGACTTGCGTGTGCGTTCGCTTCTGCGCGCAAGCTACCGGGGACAGGGGCGTTAAAAAAATAAATTTTTATTTCTTTTTTTTTTTATATATATTTATTTCTTTTTTACACTTTTTTTTTTATTTTTTTTTTATTTTTTATCACTTTTATTCCTATTACAAGGAATGTAAACATCCCTTGTAATAGGAATGTGTGTGACAGGTACTCTTTATGGAGAGATGCGGGGTCAGTAAGACCCCACATCTCTCCTCCAGGCTGGAAAGCATGAAATCGGTGAAAAAAAATTCACCGATCTCATGCTTGTGGTTGCTTAGCAGCCGCAATCGCGGCTTTGTTTACTTACGGGACCCGGGCGTGACGTCATCACATCGCGCCCGGGTCCTCCGACGGTCATAGAGATGACTGGTGACCATCTGGTCACCAGTCATCTCTATGCTTCCTGCGAGCGCCGGACGATTCGTTCTCCGGGCCCCCGATGGCACGGGAGAGCCCGGAGAAGCACCGGATGGCGGCGGGAGGGGGGGGATGTCCCCTCCCGCCGCCTGTAAGAACGATCTAGCGGCGGAACCGCCGCTATGATCGTTCTTACGTTGTGCAGAATCGCCGGCAGTTTAGAAGGATATCTGAATGATGCCTCTTAGCTGCAGGCATCATTCAGATATCCACCCAGAAAGCCCAGGACGTCATATGACGTCCACTCTGAACGGCAGAAGTTCTTTGTGGACGTCATTTTACTATGGGCCGGTAGGGAAGTGGTTAAACAGCACTAGATCACTTGATGATAGATCACCTACCATCAAGTATTAGAAACCAATGAGTATGTGTATTAAACAATACAGGGTTAAAATATCAGTAATAACACACACTGAGAAGTGTTTATACAGAAAAGTCAAAATATAGCAGCAGAAAAATGAAAACTGTATTTGTTTCCTGCTGTTTATGGCCTCATGGTGTTTGATTAATTTTTAGTAAATACATTTTTTTAATAAACACAGCTTTTGACCACTTAAAGTAATATAGGTGATAAAATGTTGTTTTTTGTAAAGTGTCCCTGGCAGCGTCAACCAGAGACGGTGACTGCTACACAGGGACCATTGCCAGTAGCTAAAATGACTAGCATTACATCCTGTGTGGAGAATTAGCCATTACCCAAAACAGGCATAGACAAACATGGGATGCTAGTAACCAAAATGGCGGAACGGACACTTCCGGTGACGGAGGCAAGATGGCCGCACAAGCACTTCCGGTTGCGGCGATAATACAGGGAATAACACACGGCGATAAGCGCCCGCACACGGAGGGGGGGGAGGTGCACAAACGAATGGAGGTAGCAGCGCACATAGCGCCCCACACACACAGCCACCCTGGCTGCTGGGCATATTTTTATTGCTGACACCCAGTAACAGCCAGGACTGGCAAATAGCCAGGTATCCAGTAACCAAAATGGGGGAACAGGAACTTCCTGTGCCATCAGCCAAGATGGTGGCCGGAAGACTTCCTGTTTCCTGTGACCACCTTGCAGCATTTCAGGGAATCCACAGGGGTATATCCATATTTTTATTGCTGACACCCAGTAACAGCCAGGACTGGCAAATAGCCAGGTATCCAGTAACCAAAATGGTGGAACAGGAACTTCCTGTGCCATCAGCCAAGATGGTGGCCGGAAGACTTCCTGTTTCCTGTGACTACCTTGCAGCATTTCAGTGAATCCACAGGGGTATAAATACAGCTTAAACAGTAGTGTCCACAGCTCTCCTGACGACGCAATTAGCGAAACGCGTAGAGGCTGTTTGGACACGCACATAGAGGGTGCAGCACACCAACGCGCCCGGACCCCTTGTAGCAATACATGCGGAGCACAGCGGGGCAAGCACACCTCTTAGGACGCCATTTAAATGCTGGTCAGCGGCTTTTAACGGTTGACACTGCCAAAGACACTCAGTGCCGGTCAGAGGCACTTTATATTGTAAGTGTTATTTTTTTTACCTTTTTTAAATAAATACATATTTTAATATACTACACCATGATGAGCCCCTTGTTTTTGAGGAATTGATGACACCTTGTAAAAGGGAAAAGGAGGCAACACCCACTGACGGACAAAGAAAAGACACCACTTTGGAGCCTAATAATATCTGGGGTCTGGTGAGTGTTGATTTTAACCATTGGTGA
This sequence comes from Rana temporaria, assembly GCF_905171775.1. NCBI lineage: Eukaryota > Metazoa > Chordata > Amphibia > Anura > Ranidae > Rana > Rana temporaria. Next base: position 279,426,535 of record NC_053491.1, read on the forward strand.
TGGTGGCACATCTTTGTCGGGTGGAAGAGATAGCGGCACTTTCCTCTACACAGTATTACCAACATTGAACCTTGTGTTTGCTGGAACCTATTGTATAAGAGCAAGATTGCCTGCCATTTGGACTATTTTTAAGTGCAGTCAGCACATTGCACATTTGTATGGTTGTTTGATAATTATTTCACTTTTTTGATATTTATTTTGTTCCAATATCGGTTATTGGACAACTCACGGTGCAGTTGGCATACTGCATATTGTAGTTTTATACACATATATATACACAATATTTTTTGTAATATCTTTCGTATTGTTTTCACTATTTGGTTGGTCAGTAGCAGCAACAGCCATTTTTCTCATAGAAGCACTGTGGCATATGGATTGTATGCTGACATACTGATCTAGATATACGATTCAAGTTTGAAATCACTGTGTCACATTTGTATGACTCATATATTTCTTATATTTTTTTATATATTGTTTGTATCCAGGTTATTCACATTTTAAATTGGGTACATTGTGGCCCTGATATTTCACTTATGTCCATACTCCCAGAGATTTAATACCTCTGGATAATTAGATCAGCGCAGTAACACTTTTCTTCCTCATGCACTATTGACCCCCACTAAGGGCACACAGTACCGCAGCAGATCACGGTTCACATTTATTTATTTATTTATTTTCTTTTGCGCCGGTGACATTCACAACCAATTAAGTTCCCAAAAAGTCTCACACATGTGGTATCCCCGTACTCAGGAGAAGCAACAGAATGTTTTTTGGGATATAATTCCACATATGCCCATGGCATGTTTGAGCAATATACAATTTAGTGAAAACTTTGTGCAAAAAAAAAATGTTTTCTTTTTCCTGCAACTTGTCAAAATATAAAATATTTATAATATATAAAATATTCCATGGACTCGATCGAGCCCCCCCATCCGATGGGAGGCAGGGACGTATATATACGCCCATTTACCTGCCCGTACCATTCTGTCAACGTATATCGTAGTGCGGCGGTCGGCAAGTGGTTAAACTTGCACGGATACATTATTCATATATTCTTACCTTAGCGTTATAAGTAAATGTTCACATGGTGATATTGCTAACCTGCAATTGGTATCCTGTCTTACCAAGTCAGGGGTTAAGATGTCAAGCAGAAAGTCAAATCTGGCAAGGAAAATATTGAAAATGTTTTTAATAAATCATAATCTAATCATGATCTAATCATAATCCAGGGAGTAGGGTTAGGGTTGAAGGTTTGGGACTAGTAGAAGTGGGATTAGGGTTAGGGTTGAGGGTTTGGGACTAGCGGGACTGGAATTAGGGTTAGGGTTGAGGGTTTGGGACTATAATGCCGCATACACACCATCACTTTATGTGATGAAAAAAAACGACACTTTCTGTGAAGTAAAAAATGACGTTTTTGAAACTTCAATTTTCAAAGACGAAGTTGCCTACACACCATCGTTTTTCTCACAATGTTCTTGCAAAGTGAGGTTACGTTCCACCACGTTTTACCATTGAAGCTTGCTTCATAAGTAGCTTCTGGGCATGCGTGGATGAAAAAACGTCTTAGAAAACGAAGTTTTTTGCTACACACGGTCAATTTCTGTGAAGTAAAAAGTGCACTTTTGAAAAACGACACATAAAATTGAAGCATGCTTGAATTTTTTTTGGTTGTTTTTTACAAGACATAAAATGATGTTTTCCCCCACACACGGTCAATTAAAGTGACGTTTTTGAAAACGTCATTTTTTTCCATCACATAAAGTGATGGTGTGTACGCGGCATTAGAAGTGGGATTAAGGTTAGGGTTGAGGGTTTGGAACTATTAGAAGTGGGATTATTGTTAGGGTTGAGGGTTTGGGACTATTAGAAGTGGGAATAGGGTTAGGGTTGAGGGTTTGGGATTTTGGGAATAATCTCAATGGGATGGAATATTATCACTTACGTTGTCATTTTTGAACTTTAGTGGGTGCTCTCTCAAGTTCTGATAGAGCAACACAAATTGCCCTCTTGAGCAGTGCGTTTGTAGAATGGGATGGATCCAGTAGCGACGTTCCTGCCTCTGTTTCAGGACATGTTCCATAAACATTAGCACAAAAAGTAACAGTAGCTCAGTAAACTCCATTTTCTCTTTGTTCAGTCTCTTTACCCACGAAATACCAGGAAGTGTACAGGATGTGATGTAAATGGGATGGGATTGTAAGCTAACGCTTTAAAAACGCAAGCGTGTTAGCGCTAATGTTAGCGCTAACACAGTAAAAGAACGTCTAAAACGCGGCAATGCCTCAGTGTGAAAGTAGCCTAAACATTACAATATATACATTTAATCAAAGCTCAAACCCTAATCACCTAGGAGTTCTTCCTAACACCATCACCCCAATCCAATATGTAATAACTCCTCAGTTGCTTTGAAAAAGCTAACATGATTTTAAGATAAGGAGAGATAGGGATAGAGAGATAAGGAGAGATATAGAGATAAGGGCAGATAGAGATATAGAACCAAGGAGAGATAGAGATAGGGGGAGATAGAGAGAGATAAGGAGAGTGTAATGCCCCTGTCGTTTTCTATAACGACTGGTTCCTTCCCCCTTTCATTCTACCTGCTCCCAATGAAATTTCTCGCCTTCCAGCGCTCTTTTCTGAATCGGCCGCGTCACTTCCGGTGCGCGGACGATTGCGTTCCACCCTGGAACGCGGAAGTGCGCCTGGCGTTCTCCAGCTGATTCCCATGCTTCTCCCCTATTTAAACCTCCAGGCATGGCGATCAGGTGTTCCACAATTCTTGTAGGTCGCCTGCCGCCTCCTGGGAGACAGAACCAAGCCGTACCACGCTCTCCGCTGGGACCTCAGTACAACACTCAGGAAATACTCACCGCAGACCCTGCATCTTCTCCATGCCTTCTTGCAACTCTTCACTCAGCACTGTTACAACTTACATCCTCTGCTGGAAGCTACTCTCCAGGCACTCTCTGTCTAAACCTTCCCATTAAGCAGGACTGCTACTACTATTGGGACCTGGATTAATCTACCTAATCAACAAACCGCAAGTATCTGGGTTTCCAGCATATATATATTCTTACTATCTGCATGAAGTTAATGCAGATACACTTGCCTTATGATTAAAGTGTTACCTGAGAATTAAGTGAAGTTACTAATCAGTAGTTCATATGCTATTGTGCCCCTGAGTACTCTGGAGACTGTCTATCTATATATATGATGCCTATATGCAAATAAGTATATAGGATTTGGTGATGTTGCTACTAAAGAGGTTGTGATGAATTGATCCCTAAACTTTCTTAATAACATAGAGAGTGACCAAGGGTATCACTCCTGAGAAACCTCAAACAGCTGTGATCCAATCCTTTTATACACCTTGCAGGGTCTTACATAATTGTGGAACCCAAAAAAGATTTTTTTGTAAATGGATCCTGCTGACTTAACTAATCATTTGCTTGGACTTTCACAACGGGTTGACACATTAACCGCCTCTATGAATCAGCTTATGCTTGAAAATGATGCACTTCGCAATCAAAATTTTGCCCAACCCAGAGAGCGCCCCGAACCTAAAGTATGTTCTCCAGAACCTTTTTCTGGCGACAGAAGAGTTTTTCGACAATTTATTAGCTCATGTCGTCTCATGTATGAACTTTGCCCTCGCACATATTACTCGGACAGAGTCAGGATACTCACCTTAATTTCCTACCTCAAAGGTGAACCTAGAGTTTGGGCAGACTCATATGTAGAGGAGCATGGAGATCTTCTTGGTGCCTTCAATACATTCCTTGATGAAATGTCCTTACTCTATGAGGATCCCAATAAGCAATTAACCGCAGAAAACACTATCCGTAATCTCAAACAAGGGAAAAGACCAGTTGAAGATTATATTTCTGAATATGAATGTTGGAGTCGTGAGACCCAGTGGACTGACGTCGCACTAAGGAATCAGTTTAGATTAGGCCTCTCAGAGGCATTGAAGGACGAGATTGCTCGTGTAGAGCTTCCTACCTCTCTAGAGGATCTGATGCACCTATCCGTAACTATAGATCGACGCCTTCGTGAGAGGAAGGCTGAACGTGCTATTCAATACCCACATACTCCGTTCAGAAGATCCAAATCACCCCCCAAAGAGATACCTATGGAGCTCGGCTCTATTAGAGGTCCTCTGTCCCCTTCAGAAAGACAACGACGTAGATTGAATAATTTATGTCTATACTGTTCCGCATCAGATCACATTGTTTCCACTTGTCCCCTACTAAAGAAGATCTCTGAAGGTAACATTACCAACATATGTATGCCCACTTCTCGAGGTTCTACCTCTAATTCTTATATTTTTGTTACTCTTGCTTTACAGTGGGACCAAGAAAAGATCTTTATTGATGCAATGGTGGATACTGGAGCTTGTGGCAATTTCATAGATGCTGGAATTGTACACTCAAATAAAATTCCTTTTTCCTTTAAGCAATTACCTTTGTCAGTCACCTTCATTGATGGCTCAACCTCCTCCTGTGGTCCAGTCTCTACACAAACCTCTCTTCTTACGGTTTCCTGTGAGAATGGACACACTGAGAATCTCTATTTTGATATCATTCCTTCCCCTCTTTTTCCTGTTGTACTTGGTTTACCTTGGTTACATCTCCATCAACCCACTATCCATTGGTTCAGTAAATCAGTATCCTTACACTCAAAATATTGTAACGAGACCTGTTACCCTAACCTATCTCTCCTTGTTGCCAATACACTTAATCCTGACCTTCCGACATACTTACATGATTTTGCAGATGTCTTTAGTAAGTCTAATGCTAATGTTTTACCACCCCATCGCATCTACGATTGTCCTATTTATATTATTCCTGGTAGTTCTATACCGACAGCTAGAATTTACCCTCTATCACAACCCGAGTTAGTTCATCTTAAGGATTATCTAGACGACAACCTCAAAAAAGGCTTTATACGCCCTTCTACATCACCTGCTAGTGCTGCCATGTTTTTTGTTAAGAACAAGGATGGATCTCTCCGACCTATTATCGACTACAGATCTCTTAACAATATCACAGTAAAGAACCGTTACCCTCTACCACTCATCCCGGAACTTATTGAAAGACTTCAGACATCAAAGATTTTCACTAAATTGGACCTTAGGGGTGCCTATAATTTAATCAGGATCCGTCCGGGTGATGAATGGAAGACTGCATTCAAGACCCGATACGGATTATTTGAATATTTGGTAATGCCATTTGGTCTTTGTAATGCACCTGCTACCTTCCAATGGTTTATCAATGATATATTTAGAGACTTACTTGATGTTTGTGTCGTGATCTATCTGGATGATATCCTGATTTATTCTGACAACATTCAAGATCATCAAAAACATGTTAGGTGGGTATTGGCCAGGCTCAGAACACATTCTTTGTATGCCAAATTGGAGAAATGTGTTTTTAGTCAAAGTACCATTTCTTTCCTTGGCTATCAGATTACCCCTCAGGGAATCCAGATGGATCAAACCAAAGTGGAGACTATTCTCTCCTGGCCAATTCCTAAATCAAGAAAAGCCTTACAACGATTTTTGGGATTTTCAAATTACTACCGTAAATTCATTAAAGATTTTTCCTCCACAGTAAAACCGTTGACTAGCCTGACTAGTATTAAAGTACCCTTTCGCTGGACTAATGATGCTCAAAGATCTTTTGAGTCACTAAAGCATTCCTTCACCTCTGCACCCATTCTACAGCTACCTGATGCATCATGTAATTTTACTTTAGAGGTCGACTCCTCTCATTTCGCTTTAGGTGCAATACTATCTCAACAACCCTCTCTATCAGAACCTTTACATCCTGTGGCTTTCTACTCCAGGACCCTAACACCCTCTGAGAAGAATTACCCCATAGGCGAGAAGGAACTTTTAGCCATTAAGGATGCTTTAACAAACTGGAGACACTTTTTAGAGGGTTCGACTCACCCAATTACTATTCTTACAGACCATCGCAATCTACAGACTCTATCGGCCCGACAGGTTAGGTGGAGGTTGTTTTTTGACAGATTTAATTTTTTCATTTCTTACAGACCAGGATCACAAAACACAAAGGCTGATTCCCTTTCTCGAATGCTCGAGGACCAAACCACTGACGTTCCTCCTCTCTCCATTATACCACCACATCGTTTCGTCGGGGCTACTACTAACTTTAGGCAGTTGCTTTCTCTCTCTTTCGCAAGTAATGACTCCCCATTACCTCCTGATCTCACTAGACAACCTGATGGTGTATACACTTTCAAAGATAAACTATATGTACCTCCAGAACTACAGCTTCAACTTCTTAAACAGTTCCATGACTCTCCTCTAGCTGGACATCCAGGTATCAAGAAGACTTATTTACTTCTTAAAAGAGATTACTGGTGGCCTCAGATGGTCAAAACTGTTCAGGTTTATGTTGCCTCCTGTGATGTTTGCGCCACCAATAAACACTCTAAGAGACCCCCATACAGACTTTTATGTTCTCTTCCTGTACCAAGTAGACCTTGGGAAGTAGTCTCTATGGACTTTATTGTCGATCTCCCAAGATCACAAGGCGCAAACACGATTATGGTCACTGTGGATCTTTTAACCAAGATGGCACACTTTGTCCCTTTAAAGAAACTTCCTACCTCATTAGAGACAGCTAAAGCTTTTACTGAACACATTCTTAAGCTTCATGGAATTCCTACTCAAGTTATTTCAGATCGTGGATCACAATTTGTCTCAAAATTTTGGAAGGCCCTATGCAAGTCTTTACACATTGATCACCGGATGTCTTCCGCATACCATCCTCAAACAAACGGACAAACTGAACGTATAAACCAAATTTTGGAACAGTATCTTCGTTGTTATTGTAGTCACCTCCAGGATGATTGGTACCAGCTACTCCCTTGTGCTGAATTTGCCTACAACAATACTACCAGTTCCTCCTCTCAGTTCTCACCTTTTTTTGCTAATTACGGTTTCCATCCCAACAGCCTACCTTCCACTATTTCGGCAAATGATGTTCCAGCAGTAAACGATTATCTCACTACTATAAAGGATACTTTGGTTGAACTTCGTTCCAATTTAATAGCAGCCCAGCAAAGACAAAAGAAATATTATGATACTCGCAGAACACCTCCACCAGCATACAACATCGGTGATTTAGTATGGCTTTCTACTCGAAATCTAAGACTCAATGTACCATCTAAGAAGCTTGGACGACAGTTTACGGGTCCTTTTCCTATTTCACACATAATTAACTCCAACGCTGTTAGACTAAAATTACCTACAAACTGGAAGATACATCCAACTTTCCATGTCTCCCTCATCAAACCCTACACTCCCAACCCTTTTCAAAACAGACTTCCACAACCCCCTCCTCCAATAGAGGTTCTAGGTGAAACAGAATATGAGGTCGAAAGGATTCTTAATTCCAGGAAACGGGGTTCAAACATTCAATATTTAGTTCGTTGGCTTGGATACGGTGAACAGGATGATTCTTGGGAAAATTCTTCAGACATACATGCCCCTAAATTAATCAAACAATTTCATCGTAGGTTTCCAAACCGTCCATCTTTAATGATTAATACTATTGAGGCCACCTTGAGGAGGGGAGTATGTAATGCCCCTGTCGTTTCCTATAACGACTGGTTCCTTCCCCCTTTCATTCTACCTGCTCCCAATTAAATTTCTCGCCTTCCAGCGCTCTTTTCTGAATCGGCCGCGTCACTTCCGGTGCGCGGACGATTGCGTTCCACCCTGGAACGCGGAAGTGCGCCTGGCGTTCTCCAGCTGATTCCCATGCTTCTCCCCTATTTAAACCTCAAGGCATGGTGATCAGGTGTTCCACAATTCTTGTAGGACGCCTGCCGCCTCCTGGGAGACAGAACCAAGCCGTACCACGCTCTCCACTGGGACCTCAGTACAACACTCAGGAAATACTCACCGCAGACCCTGCATCTTCTCCATGCCTTCTTGCAACTCTTCACTCAGCACTGTTACAACTTACATCCTCTGCTGGAAGCTACTCTCCAGGCACTCTCTGTCTAAACCTTCCCATTAAGCAGGACTGCTACTACTATTGGGACCTGGATTAATCTACCTAATCAACAAACCGCAAGTATCTGGGTTTCCAGCATATATATATTCTTACTATCTGCATGAAGTTAATGCAGATACACTTGCCTTATGATTGAAGTGTTACCTGAGAATTAAGTGAAGTTACTAATCAGTAGTTCATATGCTATTGTGCCCCTGAGTACTCTGGAGACTGTCTATCTATATATATGATGCCTATATGCAAATAAGTATATAGGATTTGGTGATGTTGCTACTAAAGAGGTTGTGATGAATTGATCCCTAAACTTTCTTAATAACATAGAGAGTGACCAAGGGTATCACACCTGAGAAACCTCAAACAGCTGTGATCCAATCCTTTTATACACCTTGCAGGGTCTTACAGAGAGATAGAGATATATAGAGATAAGGAGAGATAAGGAGAAATAGAGAGATAAGGAGAGATAAAGAGACATAGAGATATAAGGTGAGATAAAGGATAGATAAAGAGAGATATAGAGAGATAGAGAGAGAACAAAACACTGCATGAGCCAGATAGAAAGAGCAGAAGAGAAAGAATGGGGGTGATACAAAACAAATACTTAAAATGGCCGCAACATTCTGTTCTCTGGCTTGTGGGGGGAGGCAGCTAATGCAGCTATGGCTCTCAAGACTGTTGCCGTGCCATGCAAAAGTTATGAAGTACACAACAGACAACAATAATCTTGGCAGCCTTCTAAAAAAGTTAGAGCAGCTTACCCCAGACCAACAAGAGAAACCAGTATTTGTGGAGCTGTATTGTGGTCTCCACAACTTTCTGGGTTCTGCAAGGCCTTATTGCAGTGATGTTCAGCTGCAGCTCGGGAATGCCTGGTCAAAGCCAAGATTAAGGTAAGCTGCTCATAGTCAACATTCCCTAGAACAGAAAACAAAAAGACAATTCATTTAAACATATTAGGATAAAATCATACCCACCAAAAATTTTGCTTTAGATTAAGACAGTAACCAAACATGTTTTTAATGTGTGGATAGATTTAGTAATTGTGAAAACGGCCTCAAGTAATTCCTCTCTCTTCTCGTGTAATTTCAATGAAAAGATTTTGACATCTTCACTAATTTTACACAAATCTTCCCTTAATAGTTTTGAACACAAACCTCAAAGATTACCTTTACAAACAAGCCAGCTGTAGGGTGTTTGCTTTCCTTCAATCTAAAAAAGAACTGTGTCGTGAAGGATGTAGGCATCCTGACATGACTCTGGGAATTCACGAACACACGCTCGTTGTTTTCTGTCTGACACCATGAGCTATTTGCAACATCAATGTCACCCAGAACATTTTGGAAGCAATATAATTAATATTTTTATTTTTTACTTAGTCTGCTCTGGACGTTCCCTGTCTGCTGTCAGTCTGCATTCCTTAAAGGGGCATTTTTTAAACCATTTGTGAGAAAAGCTGATGTCACTGCACACAAGATCCCCACAATAAAATGTACTTGATTCACAGTACATCAGCAGGAGGGGAATGTCAGTCCATTGCAGAGAAGCCTGGAGGATAATATAGGTATATTAAAAATGTTATGTTTGATTCTTCTGAATGTTTGCAACATAGTAATTTTGGGTAATGTATTCCATCTTTAATGCACAGAAAATAAACTCCCAGTGAATCATGCTGCTGAAGTCATGCTTGCCTCTGCATCCAATGCTGGGGTATCTAAATTAATTTTAAATTACAAAGTTGTACTTTGCTCATGCCATACTAGACATGTGCAATTTGTTTCATTCTGAATCAAATTTTTTTGATATTTGGAAATTTGGGATGTATGCAAAATTTCCAAGTCAATTTAAACTAATCAGAAATAAATTATAACAAAATTAAATTTTGTTCAAATGAAAAACAAATTTGAAAACAAATTAGAAATGTAAACATGTTTCTGACTATTGCAGATTTTTTTCCAGATAATCTACAGTGGGTTCAATAATTATTGAATACGAAAGCAATCCTGCCCCTTGCCAGTGCAAATTATTATCAGCTGGTTCAGTTTTAACTAATGGCCCATAAAAGGTGTCTCATTACCAAGGTGTCACAGAAGGAGCATCTCATGATGGGTAAAAGAAAAGAGCTCTCTCAAGACCTTCGCAACCTTATTGTTGCAAAACATACTAATGGCATTGGTTACAGAAGGATTTCTAAATGTCTGAAAGTTCCAGTGAGTATTGTTGGGGCCATAATTCGGAAGTGGAAAGAACATAATTTCACCATAAACTGGCCACAACCAGGAGTGAAAAGAAAATAATTATCAGAAGAGTTGTCCAAGAGCCAAGGTCCACTTGTGGAGATTTTCAGAAGGACCTGGAATTAGCAGGTACAACTGTTTCAAGTAATGCACTCAATCGCCATGGCCTGTATGCACGCTCAGCGCGCAAGACTCCATTTCTGAAGAAATAGCACATTGAAGCTCCTTTAAAAGTTTGCTGCACAACATTTAGACAAGCCTGGGAAATACTGGGAGAATATAGTCTGGTCAGAGGAGGCCAAAATGTAACTCTTTGGATCCCATAATGCACAACATGTTTGGAGGTCACTGCACATCACCCCAAAAACACCAAACCAACAGTGAAGTTTGAATGGGGGAACATCATGGTGTGGGGCTGTTCTCAGCATATGGTACTGGCAAACTTCATGTCATTGAAGGAAGGATGAATGGAAAAATGTATCAAGACATTCTTGATAAAAATCTGTTGATGAAGATGAAATGAGGATGGACATTTCAGCAAGACAATGATCCCAAGCAGAAAGCCAAGGAAACTCTCAATTGGTTTCAGAGAAAGAGAATAAATCTGCTAGAATGGCCCAGCCAATAACCTGATTGGAACCCAATAGAAAATCTAAGGAAAAAACTAAAGATCAGAGTTAAAGACAGTGTGGAAGAATGGGCCAAAATCACACCTGAACAATACATGCGACTAGTGTAGCGCTAAAAGTGACAAAACAGCGAAATATATATAAATCACTGACACTATGAACACAATGTGGTAAATAAACTGTGAAAAAACACACAAAAAATAAATACAATTAGAAAACTGAGTCCACAAAAAAGAGCTAATAAGATGATAAGGTCCGTCACAAATGGGTGAAGAATCTCTCACGGTAAAGATATCACTAGGGTTGTATGAACCATCACAGGGAATATGTCTTCAAACAAATGGTATGTCTTAAACACTGTTACCGGAACCGTTGGACAACGGATCAATCAGACATGGGTGTTCCCAATCGGTTGGTGAACCGGATATCCAAGGAATCCAATGGAACTCGGAATACTCCTTGAAGGGATCTGGATGCAAGTAACCATGAATGGAACTGCTGGACCTAGTTGTTGACGCCTAGTGCTCAATAAGGCATGGATATTCCAATTAGGGGAAAAGCCAAACGATCCAAGAAAGTATTCAGTGGATTCTAAATACTAGTGGCCCCAACTGGGGTAGCGTTAGCCAAATGGAAGTCCCACAAAAACTCAAGTCCACAGAACATCAAAGAAAGAAAAAAGGGGGGCTTCCAATGGTGTAGGTCAAAAAAATTGGGTTGTATTAATAAAAACCAACATACAAATAAAAGTGATCACTATAGAATAAAAGCAATATGGGGAACGGTGTACCAGGTGCCAGGTACATATCGAATACATTACCAGTATTTAACTCACTGGGTCATTTTAAATGGGATTGTATATGTATAATATACTCATTTTAATGTGCCTTGTTTCCCCCTCAACTGTACTCTAGCAGCAGTGAATGGTGTGTACAAGTGAAGGCATAACATGCTTGTAATGACTATACCCAACTTAATTGTTAAGCATATGCATCTTAAGGTATACGTACAAAAAGATAGTATCTTTTTCATGTTTCATGTTTCATGCTAGTGTAGCGCCTGGTTACTTTTCAGAACCGGTGCTAGTGTAAATTTAGAGGGGGTCAGAGAGTTAAGTGACTCTGACCAGGTTAATCTGTTTAAATTTGGAGCCTTTGTCTCAGCTTTGGCTGTGCTGTGGGTTCATTCTGTCATTCTGGGGTGCGGGTCACACCCCAGGCCGACAGGTGGCAGCAGTAGAGAAAGAAAACCGCCGCTCCAGACAAATGCACTTCAGCGGTGAGTATGGTTCAAAACCCGATGGGTGCAGGCAATGCACAAAGCATAAATAAGAGGGAGGAGATGATGGACAGCCGCACTCCAATAAAGTGTAAAAAATGGTGCCTTTTATTCCAGTAAAACGAAAACTACAACAGCAAAAAAAACTGCAAACAGTGGGGTAACAGAGCTGACGCGTTTCACATCGATGACCGATGCTTACTCATAGTCCATCATCTCCTCCCTCTTATAGGTGGCAGCAGTAGAGTTCAAGGATTCCCAGCAGCCTTTCAGGAGGGGTTTTCCTCGCTGAGGATGCTGGGGAGGGGTATTTATGAGGCAGACGCCATTTTTTTGGGTCTTCTTCCCATGTGGCGCCCACCTTCAGGGTAGCCATACCATGGCACCCCGGCAAAATGGCCTTCCGGGCCGGGGTGTGTGTGCTACGCGGTGTTCCTGGTTCCGGGACCATGTTGGCCTGGAGCAAATGAGCTGCGGCTGGGGCCCAGTGATGCGACTGGGTCCCTAATCTGATGAGGTCCTGAGCTGTCTGTTCCTGTGTGAGGAAGCTGTACGGTGGAGAGTCTACCTGAGGAGTACCAAGAGAGGCTGGTGTTCCAAGAGGGCCCTGACTATCCACCGGGGACCAGGGTAACTGGGTGCTGAGAGGCTGGACGTCGGTCGCCTATCAGCCGGTACCTGAAACAAAACTACCTGAAGGAGATCCGGGTATCAAATCTGTCAAGGAGGATTCGGGACCACTATTGTCTCCATTTTGTTCAAACATTGGGAGGGTCTGTGGCAGAGACTTAGCCCCAGTTTGAGTGACATTCTGGTTGCCAGGCTTGTGAGAGAGGCCTGTCCAGGTGCGCTACATCCACTCCGGCTAGAGTGATGAGACAGAAGTTTGTAGTTGGAAGCAGGACTGTTTCCTATTTACATACACCTGGATATGCTATTCTTCATTTCTACTATCTCTTTATTCTCCACCAAGTTCTATTGTTTTTACCCGGCTGGGTAATAAAAGCACAGAAAAGACACCTGTTGTGTGGACATTCCATTTACTACACTCTCATCGAGTACCCTAGACGGCAGAGGAACATGAGGTAACATGCCACCCAAAACAAACCAGCAGCTCCTTCGGGGGTAGAGCTACATTAGTAATAGTAATTACATTTTGATACAACGCAATAAAATGGTGAGTGTGGATCTTTACACTACCCACAGGAGGTGGATGTATTGACACAGAGGGGACACTGAGCATTACAGCACTTTTTGCACTAAGAAAAGACTCTCTTTTGTACAAATTATCACTATATACATATTAAACTATTGTCACTTGATTATATTGATGTATCATTAATTTAATTCACATTTGTATTTGGGTTACTCATTAAATGCATACAATATACTATTGATATTGTTATATACAGTATCTCACAAAAGTGAGTACACCCCTCACATTTTTTAAATATTTTCAAGTGACAACACTGAAGACTTTGCTGCAATGTAAAGTAGTGAGTGTAAAGCTTGTAAAACAGTGTACATTTTTTGCCCCATCAAAAATTCTCAACACTCAGCCATTAATGTCTAAACCACTGGCAACAAAAGTGAGTATACCCCTAAGTGAAAATGTCCAAATTGGGCCCAACGTTTAAATTTTTTTTTGTGGCCACCATTATTTCCCAGCACTGCCTTTACCCTCTTGGGCATGGAGTTCACCAGAGCTTCACAAGTTGCCAATGGAGTCCTTTTTCACTCCTCTATGATGACATCCCCTCCACCTTCTGCTTGAGGACTCCCCATAGATGCTCAATAGGGTTTAGATCTGGAGACATGCTTGGCCAGTCCATCACCTTTACCCTCAGCTTCTTTAGCAAGGCAGTGGTCGTCTTGGAGGTATGTTGGAATACTGCCCTGCGGCCCAGTCTCCGAAGGGAGGGGATCATGCTCTGCTTCAGTATGTCAAAGTACATGTTGGAAATCATGGTTTTCTCAATGAACTGTAGCTCTCCAGTGACAGCAGCACTCATGCAGCCCCAGACCATGACATTCCCACCACCATGCTTGACTGTAGGCAAGACACACTTGTCTTTGTACTCCTCACCTGGTGCTGCCACACACGCTTGACACCATCTGAACCAAAAAAGTTTATCTTGGTCTCATCAGCCAACAGGACATGGTTCCAGTAATCCATGTCCTTAGTCTGCTTGTCTTCAACAAACTGTTTGCGGGCTTTCTTATGCATAATCTTTTGAAGAGGCTTCCTTCTAGAACAACAGTGATTTTCACAGCAGCCCCTGAGACGCTGGAGGGATGATTTTACATTGCCCTCTATGGAGATGATTCACATCTCCACGCCGAACGCCGAACGCCGTACGCCTGCCGCCTGAAAACAAGTCCCGGACCTTTTTTTCAGGTGGCTTTCGGCGTTCGGCATAGGAGATGTGGACCTGGGGGTAAGCTGCATTCACAATCGCGGCGTTTTGTCGCCGCAAATCGTGGTACAAAACGCCGCAATTTGTCGCTGCAATTCGTGGGACAAAATGCAGCGATTAGGTATGCCAAGGTGTGAATGCAGCCTTAGGGTTGTACTCACTTTTGTTGCCAGCGGTTAGACGTTAATAGCTGTGTGTTTAGTTATTTTGAGTTACACTGTTATACAAGCTGTACATTCACCACTTTACATTGTAGCAAAGTGTAGTTTCTTCAGTGTTGTCGCATTAAAATATTTAAAATATTTACAAAAATGTGAGGGGTATACACACTTTGTGAGATACTGTAGTCACATGTCACAATAATCATCCAAGGTTATAGATATTAACAGGATTTCTAGCTAAAGAAAATATCAGCATTCTGTCCACACCCTATTTCAATATCACCTTGCCCCACAGTGGGGACAATACTGGACAGTAGCGGCCCCATATAAATGCTACACACACCAAGGTGCGACTGTCTTACTATATCAAAATTTAAATATTGGTTTCAATTGTCCTCCAATATTGACAGTAGGCTTTTAGACCAGTGTCCAAATTCCCGGTCATTCATCACAGACAAGTTGAGATATGTACTGAGAAACAGAGCAGATGTAAGAAATAATAAACCTGATGTGTAAAAAGATATTCGTAAGTTTGTAGCAGAAAAATGAAAGTGGAGAAGGTAAAAGATACCTAAAATAAGGAAGTTCATGCATTACCATTGTTGATTCCATCTTGGGTACAGTATAAAGAACCCTTTTTCCATAATTTTAAGATGTATTATAATGTTTTATACAATTTGTATTAATAAAGATTTGTTAACTTTTCTACTACTAAGAAATAATTCTAATTTACTTGATATACCAATGACTTAGTACTGCTGAAGTTCCAATCTGAGGGTTTACTTATGTAATCCAGGGATGTTGGTACTCCATTAGCTATCATTCCTATTTTGAATTTAATTTGGGTAGCAAATACCCCACCCTCATTTTTTGTAACACCACTAATACTATCACTTGTTGACCTTTAATACTCATTATCCCTCCTTCTCTTTGTAGAGATTTCACCATTACTTATCTTCTCCTTTTTTCCCCACTATGGCTGACTATCTCGGAAAAAAATGGGACACTGTCATGTCCCAATTTTATAAAAACTTTGGACAAAAAGAGCAAAAAGATTACCAATTGATATTTTTATTCACACATTTAAAGAAAACACTAGAAAAAAGTCATCCTATTTTTTTGGCATACTAAAACTTTTGACAATTATATAAAAGAAAAAATCAATCCATTTGGTTTGAGAGTACACATTTTGCCCACTTTTAAACAGCAATAGAATATTTTTTTTTTAATGCTCTAAAGGCATGATGAATCTCCTTATTGATGAATACAACAAATGCACAAACGCACTGTTGAATTAGATAAGGAGATTGACAAAATGTATTTTCAATCGGGATCCTTAAAATCACATTCTACCTACTCATCACAAGAAGCTCTACATTAAAGGGCATGTTGAAAAATTCAACAGACAGATTCTAATTAAAAAAGAAAATAAATTTAGCTGTGATAAGTTAGCATTCCAGGAAAACAAAGCATACAAAGGGCACAATGAATATAGCCAACATAGAATAAAAGGGAATAGAAATATCACAGTTTTGATGACACGCATTCTTTTGTATCCCAAACTTCTTCTCACTTCTTTTTAAGGACCTTCTAAATTCACTGAAAAACATTCACGGAAAAACAAAAGGTGTTCTTATGGTGACAATCAACAAGATCGAACTCACAAAAAACCGCACAACTAAACAACCTCCATCTGTATCCAAACGTGGTGATGTAAACTCTGTGGTCAGTAATATGCACGATGGTGAACAGGTTTTAGTCACTCCTATGGGTGTCACTCCTTCTAGTTCTTCTTCACACACTCAAGTTTCTGGACAATGACACACACCAAGCCCAATGGCCCAAGTGGTCTCTCTACCCAACACACTGAAAATTACCCAGAATCACACAAGCTCTACACCTGCGCCTAACTTAGACCAACTTAAAGCGGAGGTTCCGCGACCAATCACATTTTTTTTTGTGTTAAATCAGTGACGTTATACATCTCAATTGAGTACTCACTTGTTAGGTGATTTAAAACAGCCCCCGTCCGTTTTCTTAGAAAAGATAAACTTATATAATCTGATGAAGCCCACAAGCAATTACTTCCTGGAAGCGGTGAATGCCCTTCTCTAAAATGGCGATTTTAGCTATACCCCATCATGTGACTGGCGTCAGGCATCGCTTCTTTGTTGAAAATCTCACAGGATTACGATGGACGGCGTTCGCGGTGTATCTTGAGAAGCACGAAAATGTGCTCCCAGTACACACTGCGGCGAGCACCCATAACGCACTGCGGTGCTGGGGAGACATCTACTCCCGCGGGAGGGGAAACCAGGAAGTCCTAAACAATAAGATATTTATATGTCAGATTAAAAATTCATGGGTCATTTGTCTTCTAGTTGAGCAAGGAAGCGGACAAAATAGACTTGTAATTTGGGTGAACCTCTGCTTTAATGTAGTGAATTTATCTGACTATCTACTTACCAATCATGAATTATCAGTATTATCCAAAGATCTCAGTTTTTGTTCCTCTCAAAATATAGATAAATTCAAGGTCATCAAAGACCTTCAACTTTTTGCTAGAAAGTTAATTTTTAAGATCTTATATAGTCAATAAACTACAAAAGATCCAACTATCCAACTCCCATGACAGTGAACCACTGGAAGATCTCATCTCCTCATTGGAAGATGATGAGGCTTTGGATCTAATTGGTTATGAGGATGTAACCTCCAATCAAAAATGTGGTTATACTTGAGTGCACAAACTCCGTGAAGAAGATCATAAATAGCAGAGCTAAAAGGCAATAACTCATAAGCTAAAAAATTAATACACCCTAGATGGTGATAAAAGAACAAACAAACAATCAAAAAAATATTTTCTTAAGTGACACAGTTATACATCTGTATAGCTATAGGTGTAAGCAAAACACAAACGTGAAATGTTCTATAAAAAATATAGGAAGGGGTGGTCTCTTAAGCTTCCCAAGAGCTGACTGATCGTTCCTTCAGTTGAAAACACCTCTTCCACATCTATGGACAATCCTTTCCCTCAGAAATTGCACATCTTCAAAGGACATTCCTTGGCATATAAAAAATAAGGTACCCTTACCAGCTTTAGTTGACCCACAGCTCACCGTATGGTGGGTAGGTCCTCAGAGCTTGTATAGGCTGACCGCCCTTCAGTTGCACCAATGGATGGGTGGATATCCCAATTCCGATGCTCCAGGTGAATCCCAGAAGAAGAGCTGATAACGCCGGCCTCAGGAACGTCACATGAGGTGGTAAGGAGGGGAGACTCCCAATTTCATGAGGGATATGAGAAAAGAGGGAAAGAACACCTCCTCATAGTGTAGAAATGTATTTTAAAATCTTGATCAAAATATTGACACAGCAAAGAGATAATCCAAAATGTCATTTAAAATAGTTGCACAGCAAGGAAATCGTCCAATGTACAAAAAAAGTAAAAAAAATCCCAAAAGATAAAAAGTTCCACACAGCACATCAGAGAAACCACAGCAAACGGGTAATTAGAATAGTAGCGCAATGATGGTGATAAGAGTCTAAATAACTGACCGGTTTCGTCCTCACAGACATCTACTGGGTTATGGAACTGACCCCCATCACCATTTGCGCCTATAAGTAGCCCCATAATTACCTTACCTGTGATCCACACCTGTTACACCGCTCCCATCGGGCGTGCGTCTCACCCACTGTTACTTCCTCTTCCTGCGTTCCATCCACCGGAAGTGGAATGACGAGAACACAATGAAGAGGCCAATCACAGCGCTGAAGATGTTTGATGTCATCTCATCCCGTCCCACATGATGGCCTCTGTCCAATGTGAGGGTGTGGGACAAGGACAGCTCCGCCTCGCACCACCTGGCGAATCCGAGCCTCAGATCTAACGCCAATGACTCGTCCGCACAGGGGGGCGGCAGCGATGTAGGCGCTGTCACATAGCCACGGCGATATGCATGTCAGCAAACGCCGGGCGTGATGACGTATGCGCTCCATCTGGTGCGTCCCGCAAGGATTCATTGATGGAAAGAAGGGTGTAAGCAGTAGCTTTAAACCCCTATGGTGAGACGGTTTCTTAGCAGAAAAAATCATTTCACTAAATCCCCGGGTGCGTGTATACAGGACAGATCACAGATACATTACATCCAACATTAGGATGAATTGAAGCAAGGAATCATAGTATAGGAAAAATGGGGCAGACATAAGTAGGTGTACAATCATTATACAGAGCTAGCCCACTACATAAAGCTCATACTAAAAAAGAAAAAGAAGAAAAACCAAAAAATTATATATAATCATGGTGAACAATTCAGGACTGGTTTATAAATGAGTTCACGTCCCACTCCACATTAAGGCCGTGGGGCGTGTAACTTTTCAACTGGTATATCCAGAATACTTCTAGTCTGGATACAGCCCGAGTACCTGGTTCACCTCTCCAGTGGGGGACAAAATGATCTATAATTTGAAACAAGGTCCCATCGACCTTTTTATTGTGGTGTTCCAAATAGTATCTTGGCACTGTATGTTTAGGATAACCTGCCAGGATTTTGGCAATATGTTCACCTTCCCTTGTGGAAAAGTTCCGTATGGTACGCCCCACGTACTGTTTTCCACAAGGGCAGGTGAGAAGGTATACAACATACCTAGTAGCACATGTTGAAAATTGCTTCATGGGGAATTCCACCCCAGTAACCGTAGATCTGAAACTAACAGATTTCTTTTTGGTAATGTTATGCGCACATACTTTGCACCTCCTACATGGGTGATATCCTTTAGAAAGAGGAAAAAAGGTGGGTTTGACTGGGGGGTCCGGGACGTTAGGCGCAATCTGATTTCTCATTGACATTGCTCCTCTGTAAATTATAGTTGCATTATTTGGAAGAGTAGGTCCCAAAGTGGGATCACTTGTCAATACATTCCAATGTTTTTGGATGATTGACTTAATTTGTTTGTATTGCATAGAGAATGCGAGGCGGAGCTGTCCTTGTCCCACACCCTCACATTGGACAGAGGCCATCATGTGGGACGGGATGAGATGACATCAAACATCTTCAGCGCTGTGATTGGCCTCTTCATTGTGTTCTCGTCATTCCACTTCCGGTGGATGGAACGCAGGAAGAGGAAGTAACAGTGGGTGAGACGCACGCCCGATGGGAGCGGTGTAACAGGTGTGGATCACAGGTAAGGTAATTATGGGGCTACTTATAGGCGCAAATGGTGATGGGGGTCAGTTCCATAACCCAGTAGATGTCTGTGAGGACGAAACCGGTCAGTTATTTAGACTCTTATCACCATCATTGCGCTACTATTCTAATTACCCGTTTGCTGTGGTTTCTCTGATGTGCTGTGTGGAACTTTTTATCTTTTGGGATTTTTTTTACTTTTTTTGTACATTGGACGATTTCCTTGCTGTGCAACTATTTTAAATGACATTTTGGATTATCTCTTTGCTGTGTCAATATTTTGATCAAGATTTTAAAATACATTTCTACACTATGAGGAGGTGTTCTTTCCCTCTTTTCTCATATCCCTCATGAAATTGGGAGTCTCCCCTCCTTACCACCTCATGTGACGTTCCTGAGGCCAGCGTTATCAGCTCTTCTTCTGGGATTCACCTGGAGCATCGGAATTGGGATATCCACCCATCCATTGGTGCAACTGAAGGGCGGTCAGCCTATACAAGCTCTGAGGACCTACCCACCATACGGTGAGCTGTGGGTCAACTAAAGCTGGTAAGGGTACCTTATTTTTTATATGCCAAGGAATGTCCTTTGAAGATGTGCAATTTCTGAGGGAAAGGATTGTCCATAGATGTGGAAGAGGTGTTTTCAACTGAAGGAACGATCAGTCAGCTCTTGGGAAGCTTAAGAGACCACCCCTTCCTATATTTTTTATAGAACATTTCACGTTTGTGTTTTGTTTACACCTATAGCTATACAGATGTATAACTGTGTCACTTAAGAAAATATTTTTTTGATTGTTTTTTTGTTCTATTATCACCATCTAGGGTGTATTCATTTTTTAGCTTATGAGTTATTGCCTTTTAGCTCTGCTATTTATGATCTTCTTCACGGAGTTTGTGCACTCAAGTATAACCACATTTTTGATTGGAGGTTACATCCTCATAACCAATTAATGGTTATTCTTATATTTATATAGTTTGGCGCTACATTTTTTCTTTTTTTGACTGTTTACATTTATCCACTGGTGTGTTGGCTGCCTACTCACTATATATACACATAGATTTGTTTAGCGCAATATATTCTTTTTTATTTTGGATCTAATTGATCATCTCAATTGTTACATCAGGTTGAACAATCAAATACCAAAAATTCCACAATTTCCTTTAAACGGAAACATTAATCAGATACATTTTGGTTAGAGGTAAGTGGGGGAAATGTATCTACAAACTCAAGTATTACAATTAAGCCCTCAGACAAGAGAGGCACTATTGTAATAATGAGTAATGAACAATATGTCACTATGTGTACCAAGATTCTCAAAAAAAAGGAATCATGGTACTGCCCCATTTCCAAAGTAGCAATTGAAAGATTCAACAAAGAATTTAACTCTCTAGTGTATTCCGCCTATTTGAGTGGCGCCATCACAAAAGACAAGTGGGACTTTGTTAGAACAGAACATCCTCGAACACCTACTTTTTGTGTTCTTTCCAAAGAGCATAAAGAAATCAATCCTCCAACAGGACTCCCTATAATATCGGGCAATGGCCCTCTAACCGGAAACCTCAATAAATACATTGATGACCATTTAAGACCTCACACCATCAGTTTACCCAGTTACATCCAAGATACTAACCATGTTCTTCATTAGGGTTGAGCTGAACACCCCCAGACAAAAAATCTGTGCGAGCATGCGAGCACCCTGCCTTTGGCCAATTATGGCTCCCTCAGCAAAGCGCGCTGTGATTGGCCAAAGCATGCAGGTCAGGTGCAGGATTTGGCCAATCATCATACAACAATGCACTGCAATCTCGCAGTGCATTATGGGGCGTTCAACAAACTTAAGACCAAACGTAGATCCAAACTTACGTTTGATCCAAACTTACGTTTGATTTGAACCACAGGCTCATCCCTATTCTTCGTATATGGTCTATGTATACCAGAATCTTCAATACTTGTAGGCATTGATGTGGAGGAGCTTTATAGCTGCATTCCACATGAAAAGGGTTTGTCATGTATCAAACATGCCTTGTTTCAGATTGCACACTATCAATAGAAGATCAATGAGTTCATTATAGCGTCTCTTGACTTCATTTTGTGTCATAACGCATTTACTTTCAACGGTTCCCACTACCTCCAGGTACAGGGCGTGGCAATGAGGACATGTTGTGCCCCATCCTATGCTAACCTGTACCTGGGGGAGTGGGAACGTGAAATTGTGGCCCAAGAAGACTTGTCTATTTACATGGACCATGTGACCTTATGGTACCGATACATAGACAACATATTCTTGGTGTGGAATGATCCTTCAGAAACATTTCAATCTTTTCTACATATCCTTAATAACTCACTAAATCTCAATTTCACTATGAATTTCAATTTGCATGCCATAACCTTCTTGGACGTTAAAATCTACAAAAACAAAGATGGTTCTATTTCAGGTAGTCTTGCTAGGAAAAGTACAGCAGGAAACTCAATTCTTCATGCTACAAGTTTCCACCAACTTTATTTAGTGTCATCAATTCCATATAGTCAGTAGTCCGCCGAAACTGCTCTGATGAAATTACTTAAAAAAATACATTTTATTACATCATTAAAGGAAGCGTATAAACGCACAATGCAAAAGACCCAGCAAGAACTACTATATGGCCATAAAAAACAAACTACCCCTTTACGAATCATTACAAAATTTTCCTGTCAACACCCTCAAATTTCAAAGATTGTACCAAAATACTGTAATTTATTGACGATGAATCCTAATGCTGGACCCTTTGTCACACAAAATCCAGAATTTACCTTTAGACGAGCAACCTTAGTCAGAGACCAATTCGTTTAAAGTGAATTTAATAATTTATTCAGTTTCTGGTGAATGCAAGAACCACAACTAGTTTCAGCCATCCTGGCTGACAGCTTGTAGTTCTGAATGGACTGCGAGGTCGCTAATGAAGGCCTCGTACTTCATTCACAAGTCCTGCAGCTTGTAAACATTCAGCCCATATGAAGGTATGAGCTGAAAGCTGACGGGGTTGTCTGCAGGAGTCTGGCATTGCACAGAATCCACTGATCCCAGTGCAATGCTTTCCAGGCTCCTTAGGTAAAAAATAATAAATGCACATTTTTTTCCTCAAAAATTAGTGCTTCCAATATTTTTCATTTCTGAATCGGCGTATCTAGCTCATTTGCATATTCCTCACGTAAATATACGGAAGCGCCACCTAGCAGCCAGCGTAAATATGCAGCCTAAGATACGACGGTGTAAGACACTTACGCCGTCGGATCTTAGGGAAATCTATGCGTAAATGATTCTATGAATCAGGCGCATAGATACGACCCCGCACACTCAGAGATACGACGGCGTATCTGGAGATACGCTGTCGTATCTTCTCTGTGAATCTACCCCATACTGTATATATATATATATATATATATATTGCATTGGTACATGTTCCCCAGAGCAGTGTTTATCCCTCGTTCTATTTTTTTACATTTCCTGTGTGCTTACTTGAAAGGGGTTAATGTGGTTTGTGAACTAAAGAATTAGAGCATGTTCAGTTTTGCAGTGATTTAATTTGGTGAAACAAAATTAAACCTAACCATGAAAATACTACCCAGTCATGACTAGCTCCTGCTGGTGGTCCCATTTAAGCTGCTTAGAAGAACTCTGCTCCTTTCCACAGATTATTGTTCCCTTTTTGCTTGAGATTGACTGCACAGGGAGAGGAGCTAATAATTGGCTGACGCTACAGTCTAGGAGCAAATTCACCCTTAGCAGTAGGACAGAAGGATTTCAATTGGTTGCTGCTGTAGTCATGGAGGAGTTCTGCCCACCGGGACACCTAGGGGTGTTCATGGTGCCAGGAAAGAGTGACTGGTGTCCAGGAGGGAGGAACTGTACGTCACCCCTTCTTCATTCTGCATTCATCCTGTCTGTAGAAGCCAGTGAGGAACAGATTGCGCCTAGGAGAACATCTTTATAGTGGTCAGAGGTCTATTGGCCATCTCTGTGTGTTTTCTTTGTTTGCTAGTATATGCTACTGTAAAAAGTTCTGCCAAAGGACACCAAAAGGGCCCCAATGCCAGCAAGGCTATAGCTAATTCTCCACTGGCCAGTCACTTAGTCTGGGAGAATTAGGAAATACTATATTAGAGTCTTTTGTGCTGTTGTCTGACATTGCCTATGCTTGTTGTTCAGATTGTTCTAACTATTGTCTCTATTGATTTGTCTAATACAAATTTTCTTTTCAGTACAATTACCTGTTAAAATAAACTTCATTCAACTGTTAAATGTGTGTCTGTGATAATTTGGAACAGATTCAGGGCAGGTCATCGATGGGAGGGGCAGAAGGACACATCTATTCAGTTGCTCCAGGGGTAGTACTATGTTGTAAATGTTAAAGAGTTTGTTACCCTATAAAAAATAAATAATTGGATTCTGTTCCTTTAAAGCATGTTATACAACACAGTGCACCTTCTATCACCTAAAAAACCTGGCTCATCCAGCCTGGCTATGCCCCCCCCCCTGTAAACTGATCACGGTATTTCATGGCTGCTGAGTCCTGAAACTGTGGTCAGGTTACGTGCCTCCCTCAGCCACTTTCTTACCTGTCCTCCTTTATCCTCTTTCCCCCTCCCTCTCTGCCTGTGAGCTCCCTGTCCGTGCCCACCTTTTCTCCTCCTGCTGCTGAAATGACTGTTGCTTTTTTACACCATCCTCTCTGTTTATTAATGTGAAGTGCTCCAGTATCTGTTTTAAAAAAAAAATCAACTATATACCAGAGTGCCGATTGGCGCTCACGTGACCCACTGCCTCTCTCTCTCTTGACTCTCCTGACTGCTGTCAGCAGGGATCCTCGGACCCGCCCACTTCAGCTGTCAGGCAAAGAGAGGAGAGAGGCAGCAGGTCACATAAGTGCTGATCAGCACGCTGTAAACAGGTATATAGCTACATTTTGTTTATAAAGTACAGACACTGGAGCACTTTACATTAACAAAACAGAGAGGATGGAGTGCATTGTGCATAGAGGGTTAACAACCACTTTAAATAAAAACCTTAACAATTTTAATTAGTACTACAACATAATGTAATCAAATGTTTGAACTCGCCACAAATTCAAATTCCATTCACGAACACTAAAAATCACTTGAAAAAGTGAATATGATCTCTATCTACAGTAAATCTCTTCCATCAAGAGCTTAACTACAATTCATGGTTCCACTTAGCCAAATTTTGTAGGGGCCCCACAGAAACCTTTCTTTCTTGCCGTATCAATTATAACAATAGTTTATTTAATCTGTGATAAAATGTATGTCCAGTCAATCCATTTTCCGTAGTTTTGCGCTGAAGTTGGCAAAGGATAAGAAACCCTATCAGGTTTTAAATACTTTGGGAGGCTCCATTAAAGAGATGTCACCTCAGTTTCTGTCCTTTTAATAACATTTTAACCACTTGCCGACCGCGCACTGTCGAAATACGTCCACAAGGTGGCTCTGCTGGGCGAGAGCACGTAATATGACGTCCTCTCTCCCGCGCGCGCCCCCCGCACGCCCCAGACTCCCGTGCGTGTGCCTGGCGGGCGCGATCGCCGCCGGGCACACGCGATCACTCGGTACAGAGCGGGGACCGGGAGCTGTGTGTGTAAACACACAGCTCCCGGTCCTGTCAGCAGGGGAAATGCTGATCTTCGGTTCATACAATGTATGAACCGAGGATCAGTGTTTCCCCTAGTGAGGCCACCCCCCCCCACAGTAAGAACACACCCAGGCATACTTAACCCCTTCCCCGCCCCCTAGTGTTAACCCCTTCATTGCCAGTGGCATTTTTATAGTAATCCAATGCATTTTTATAGCACTGATCGCTATAAAAATGCCAATGGTCCCAAAAATGTGTCAAAAGTGTCCGAAGTGTCCGCCATAATGTCGCAGTACCGAAAAAAAAAATCGCTGATCGCCGCCATTACTAGTAAAAAAAATATAATAAAAATGACATAAAACTACCCCCTATTTTGTAAACGCTATAACTTTTGCGCAAACCAATCAATAAACGCTTATTGTGATTTTTTTTACGAAAAATATGTAGAAGAAAACGTATCGGCCTAAACTGAGGAAAAAATTTTTTTTTTTATATATTTTTGGGGGATATTTATTATAGCAAAATGTAAAAAATATTCATTTTTTTCAAAATTGTCGCTCTATTTTTGTTTATAGCGCAAAAACTAAAAACCGCAGAGGTGATCAAATACCACCAAAAGAAAGCTCTATTTGTGGGAAAAAAAGGACGCCAATTTTGTTTGGGAGCCACGTCGCACGACCGCGCAATTGTCTGTTAAAGCGACAGAGTCCCGAATCGCAAAAAGTACTCTGGTCTTTGGGCAGCAATATGGTCCGGGGGGTAAGTGGTTAACAGACAGAATATGAGGTGAACTCTCCAACAAGAAACAGCGAGAGATTCCAAAATATTTTCTGTACAATATTAGGGTTAGGATAAAATCACTGTGCGATTGTAACAATTTTTTTTTTGTGTGTGTTCCTGTTGCAGATTTTGCCTTGTTTGGTAAAACACTGTCTGCAGAAGAGGAATGGAAGGAAAATCTTACTAACAGATACCCAGAGAGCAGTAGAAATCAGGCAAGAGTTTAAATGATTCTTCATTTTGTTTTAAACTACAAAAATACTAGAAGAGCAGCAGTGTGGGAATTGACTTTAAAGATGAACTCCAGGAAAAACAAATAATGTCTAAATGCAAAATATTTGTGATCTGCTATTGCTGTAGTTACGCCACTGGGGTGAAATGGGCAAACAGATATTTTATTTTAAAGATTAGAGGCTTGGCAGGGATGATACTACTGTAGTAGAGCATGTCTGCTTGTTAAGTTGATTTTTCGCTTTGTGAATGTTGTGATAACATGATTGGATTATTTAAGTCAGCACATCTTTACTCCATTCACCAAGCTAAGGTAAATAATGAAGCGAAGAAAGCCAAATGTGCTTTACACTCAACTGGCTGGGGAAATCATGGAGCCAGTATAACTTAAAGCTAAATACTGGTAGAGGGAAATAAACGAATGGCAAAAAGGGCTGGACGAGAGCACCGTAATGTGACCTGTCATTTATTGGTCCAGCTCTTATACAGTTATAGCACAATTTCCCTCCCAGTCTGTTATATCTGGCAGATCCAACGATTTAGGTATTGTGGAATATGTACATTTTGTAGCAGACGTTTGTGCTGGTACCTGAACCGCTGGATCCACCTAGTTATAGAAGTAAATCTGGCAGCTTTATCTTTGAAGAGAACCACTTCTAAAGTTCAGATATCATCCTTCTTGAACCCCTCCTAGCAGGTACTTTTTTAGTATTTGTCACATCATGGAATTAATCTGCCACAACCACAAACCAAGCATTTGGCTTGTGGTTGTGGCACAGTACCATTGACTACAATGTGCAAGTTTGACAGGTGGTGCTGCCTGTTAAACTTGACAATTTCAGTTAATTTTGCTGTGGCTGTGCACAGAAGAGTAATTAGGGTAACATCTCTGTAAAATCTCTGTAACCATGTTGTGGACAACAGATAAACCTGACTGGGGGTCTAACCTTTCATTCTCTATCCAAAATGAACACTAAACATTTGGCCTAGAGAAACACCTAAAAAAACATATTTAATTTTGACTTACCTTCTAAATTCTCAGCTGTGGCTTGGCAGGGCCTAGGCAAAACCTCCTCCAGCTCCACTTTCTCCACATGGGGGCTGGGGGACTGTGGTATTAACCCTCCTGGCCGTATTCCCGAGCTATGCAGAGCCTGCAGCGCGCGCTGGCTTACCGTGTTCCTGGATCCAGTGATGCCACCGCGCTGTGTGAGCGAGCGGGACCTCGCTCGATTTACACAGTGTCCTCCTGTGCCGTCGGTCTCCGTTCCCTGCGACGTTACGACGCACAGGAGCGGAGATCGGCGCCAAATTCAAAAATGAAAACAAACACTATACATACAGTATACTGTAATCTTATAGATTACAGTACTGTATGTAAAAAATACACACCCCCCTTGTCCCTAGTGGTCTGCCCAGTGCCCTACATGTTCTTTTATATAATAAAAACGGTTCTTTCTCCCTGCAAACTGTATATTGTCCATAGCAGCCAAAAGTGTCCCTTTATGTCAAAAATGGTTTTAGAGCAGCTAGAAAACAGTGATAATAAATTATAATCACTTGCAGAATTGTGCGATAGCGATTTGGGGGGAAATTCATCATAAAAAAATAAAAATAATGACAGCAACAATTTTACAACTGAGCAAATTTCAGTGATTTTGAGTTGATTACATTATTGAATAATTTTTATTAGAATTATATTATTATTTGTTATAATTATTTATAATTATTTATTATATTATAATTTATAATTTTGTTTTTAAAAAAATGTCATACCCGGGATGCCTATTAGATTCTTGTTTGGTCAGATTTAAGTGAGTTATTCCTAAGGATTACAGGCCTACAGTATAAAACGCCAAATTTCCTTGCAAATAATGGTACCGCTTTTGGTACGTAATTCCAGACAGAATCATACCGCCAGGGAGGTTAACACTACTTCAGCAGCAACTTCCTCCTTTTTCACAAAGTTGATCAAACAATAAAAATCAAAGTGATATTTTTGTTGAATAAGTAATTAAAAAGGCAATTTTTCTTTTAAGACTGTAAGCCACACCCACCATTATAATGTCCCCCGTCCCTCCTGGAATCTAGGGTGACCCAACCAGATAACAGTGCTATCAACTAGGGTGGGAGGGAGGGAGCTCTTCTGAACTGGAAATTATGCAAACCCATGTGTTCCAGGCATTTGATAAAAACAGAATCAAACTGGTATTTGGTAATTGGTGATAAAATAACATGAATGAAAAAATGACCGCTGACCTGAGGTTGAACTCTCAAGAAATGATTCACCATCGCCACCGGGCATACTGAACTTTCACTCTGGGCCTGCAAGGTAATCCACACACCATGTCCCAAGTTATCAGTTTTAGATTGTTGGAAAAGGCAAACCTGTGACTGCTCCACAATTACCTGCTCATAGAAATAAAGTGTTTCTGGATCTACTGATTACCAACAATACAGACCTGATCATGGATGTGGAAATACGGGCAATTTAGGTAACAGCGATCACAGGTCAATTGGCTTCAGTATAAATCACACAAATAGGAAACATAAGGGGAATACAAAGACACTGAATTTCAAAAGAGCCAACTTCCCTAAACTACAAATCTTTCTAGAAGGCATAAATTGGGATAAAATCTTAAGAACAAAGAACACGGAAGAGAGATGGGTTTGCTTTAAGAGCATATTAAATAAGGGCATTAGCCAATACATCCCATTGGGTAATACATTTTAAAGAGCGAGCAAAAGTCCCGGATGGCTTAATTCCAATGTAAAAATGCATATAAAAGAAAAAGAGAAGGCCTTCAAAAAATACAAGGTTGAGTGATCATCATCAGCATTCAGACTTTATAGAGAATGCAACAGGAAATGTAAGGGTGCAATTAGGGCAGCAAAGATATAACATGAAAGACACATAGCGAAGGAGAGCAAAATAAATCCCAAGAAATTCTTTAAGTATGTAAACAGTAAAAAATGGAGGAAAGACCATATTGGCCCCATAAAGAATGAGGAAGGACATTTGGTTACAAAGGATGGGGAGATGGCGAAGGTATTGAATTTATTCTTCTCCTCAGTCTTCACAAGGGAATCAGGGGGCTTCAGTAACCAAAACTGCAGCATCTATCCTCATGACACATCACAGGAAGCATCTCCATGGTTAACAGAGGACAGAATTTAAATTAGACTTGTGAAAGTTAACATTAATAAATCACCGGGACCAGATGGCTTGCACCCGAGGGTACTTAGGGAAGTAATTGTAAAACCATTGTTCCTAATTTTTATTGATATTCTACTAACTGGAATGGTACCAGCTGATTGGAGAAAAACCAATGTAGCACCAATATTTAAAAATGGCCCAAAATACATCCCTGGGAATTACAGACCAGTTAGCCTAACATCAATAGTATGTAAGCTTTTGGAGGGGATGATAAGGGACTATATACAAGATTTTAGTAATGAGAACGGTGTCATTAGCAGTAATCATGAAGAATCGTTCTTGCCAAACCAATCTATAAACCTTCTATGAGGAGGTGAGTTGCCGTCTAGATAAAGGAAGGAACGTAGACGTGGTGTATCTGGATTTTGCAAAAGCATTTGACACAGTTCCCCATAAACGTTTACTGTACAAAATAAGGTCCATTGGCATTGACCATAGGATGAGTACTTGGATTGAAAACTGGCTACAAGGGCGAGTTCAGAGGGTGGTGATAAATGGGAAGTACTCGGAATGGTCAGGGGTGGGTAGTGGGGTCCCCCAGGGTTCTGTGCTGGGACTAATCCTATTTAATTTGTTCATAAACGACCTGGAGGAAGGGGTGAACAGTGCAATCTCTGTATTTGTAAACGATACTAAGCTAAGCAGGGCAATAACTTCTCTGCAGGATCTGGAAACCTTGCAAAAAGATCTGAACAAATTAATGCGGTGGGCAACTACATGGCAAATGAGGTCCAATGTAGAAAAATGTAAGATAATGCATTTGGGTGGCAAAAATATGAATGCAATTTATACACTGGGGGGGGAGAACCTCTGGGGAAATCTAGGATGGAAAAGGACCTGGGGGTCCTAGATGATAGGCTCAGCAATGGCATGCAATGCAAAGCTGCTGCTAACAAAGCAAACAGAATATTGGCATGCATTAAAAAGAGGATTAACTCCAGAGATAAAACAATAATTCTTCCGCTCTACAAGACTCTGGTCAGGCCGCACCTAGAGTATTCTGTCCTGTTCTGGACACAAGTCCTCAGGAAGGATGTACTGGAAATAGAGAGAGTACAAAGAAGTGCAACAAAGATAATAAAGAGTCTGGAGGATATTAGTCATGAGGAAAGGTTGCGAGCACTGAACTTATTCTCTCTGGAGAAGAGACGTTTGAGAGGTGATATGATTTCAATTTACAAATACCATACTGGTGACCCCACAATAGGGATAAAACTTTTTCGTGGAAGTGAGTTTAACAAGACACATGGGCACTCATTAAAATTAGAAGTAAGAGGTTTACCTTAACCACTTAAGACCCGGACCATTATGCAGGAAAAGGACCTGGCCCCTTTTTTGCCATTCGGCACTGCGTCGCTTTAACTGACAATTACGCAGTCATGCAACGTGGCTCCCAAACAAAATTGGCTTCCTTTTTTCCCACAAATAGAGCTTTCTTTTGGTGATATATGATATATGATATATGAATAATGCGCGGTCACAGAGCTTCGGACCGAGTCGCGAGCGCACCGCCGGCGGCTCGCGCGCGAGGGTTTCAAGAAACTATTAGATAAGCACCCGAACGACCACAACATACAGGGACGTACAAGGTAATACTGACAAATAATCACACACGTAGGTTAGACTTGATGGACTTGTGTCTTTTTTCAACCTCACCTACTATATGTAACTATAGTATATAGAAAATGCCTGACTTGTACTTTTTTGTTCCAGGCAATATTTCTGATATGCGAAATTCTCCAAAAAACGCAAGCCCCAATGCTGCCTGAAAAAGAAATGCTTTATAATTTCAAAAGCAAACTGAAGGTGCTAACTTCACACAGGCGGTCTAGAAATTCGAAGGAAATAGGCCATCTGCTATCTGAGCTAAATGTCATCTTCCTGTATCCTTTAAATGTTCGTTTTACTGAAAAATAAGCCATACAAGAAGGGAGTCCCATTAAACGAAAGGAAAACAACATGCCAGACAACGTTTTCTACAAATAACTGAACAAAAATTACTGCTGCACGAGAGACACAACAAAAGCTTAAATGGCCTGCTCTGAAGGGGTATTGAATTTATAACTCTCTGCATCAGCAAATTCCATCTATCTTCGCCATGCAGCTGAATAGCATGCCCACGTTTTTTGGGCAACCGAGCTCCTGGTAGCCTCACTAGCCAGATTCAGATTATGTCCCACAAGTGTTTTGGACAATTGAGACCCTCCTCGTCCGCTTCTGGGAGCAAGCGACGGAACCGGTCCATCTGAAACCAAAATAGTGAGTCAGCCAAATTATTTAAAACTCCAGGGGTATTTTGCTTCCAGCCAGATATAGAATTTTAAACATAAAAAAAAAAACTGTCTTAAAACTATAAATACCGAACTGAACAAAAGACAATTCACTGTGAAAAAGGACACATCTAGACCCAGATTCACAGAGAGGAAGGCGCACATTACGCTGACGTAGAGCAAACACTGTACGCTATGCCAACGTAGCGCAGAGAGGCAAGCATTGCATTCAGCAAGCCAGTGCTCCCAACGCTGCGCCAGCGTGGAGTGGGTTTCAAAGGCGCACGCCGGCGTAGGTGGAAGTGGGTGTGAACCCATGCAAATGAGGCGTGACCCCATGCAAATGATGGGCCAAGCGCCAGACAGGTACGTATCATGAACTGCGCATGCGCCGTGACGTGGACGCATGCTCAGAACCCCCCTGCTCCTGCTCACAATCACGCCGGCACAACTGCCTAAGCTACGCCGGATCACTGCGTACGCCGTGAACATAACGTACGCCCAGCCAGACACACGTCCAACGCACAATACGCCGGCTTGTGTTCCCTGGTGCAGACCTGTGCATGTCTGTTGCTGGGTTGCACCTCATTTATGGGGAATAACTTTACGCCGGACGTACAACTTACGAGCATCTCGCTTAGCATGCGCCGGGCACACGCACGTTCCTGAATTGGCGTATTTCCCTTATTTGCATGTTTGAATGGCTAATCAATGGGAGCAGCACCATGCGCCCAGCCCATATGTGCACCCACCCTACGCCGGCGTGTGCAAGCTACGTCATCGGGGTGTAGCCTGTTTTTAGGCAGATGTTGGTTTGTGGGTCTGCCTCACACATACGCTGGCGCACATTTGCACTTACGTCGGCGTAACGTGTTATACGTCGGAGTAAGTGCTTTGTGAATCTGGGCGCTAGTGTCTGTCACCACAAGGATGTATCTATTTTCAAAAAAGACTTCCCAAAGTTCAGCAGCTACCAGTACTGGGAATAACTCAAGCATAACCACATTCTTAGTAGCCTGTTTACTAATCCAGGAATTCAGCCAAGCCCCACAGCACCAGTGCATTCTATAGATGGCACCAAATACTCTAGAGCCCGCAGCTTCAGTAAATAAGTAAAAATCAGGAGCAAATATGAAATCCATCTGAAAAAAGCACTGACCATTATAAATATCCCACATTTTTGCCCAAACAACCAAATCCTCCTTTAAATCCTCCTGTAACCGACCAGCATATACCTGCTAGCAAAAGCCAATATGCCTAAACGCGATTGCATCTCCTTAAAGAGTACTTTTTTTCTCTTAAGAAAAATATTCGGCAGAGATTTTAGCTTTTCAAGCTTCACCTGGGGCACGTGAAGCTCAATGCGGTGGGTATCTATTAGATGCCTAAGAATTCCAAATATATGGTAGGCAAGCAAGTATTTTTCTCTGCTAAAGGGATGCCAAAATTCTGGGAAATATTACAGAGAGTTTTCAACAACTGTACACAAACGTCCTAATCTGGGGGACCAATAAATAAAAATGATCTAAAGAGTAAATCACACTATCAACATGTGACTTAAAACAAAGCACCCAGTGAAAGAAAGTTGAAAAGGTCTCAAAATAAGAAAATGACAAAGACCGACCCATTGGGAGACACTTGTCAAAAAAATAACACTCGTTAAAATAAAATCCCAATTTGAAAACTCATGGAGAGATTGGCAAAAGGCGAAAGGTCGATTCTACCTTAGCCAGCAGTGCTCTGGAACCAAAATACATGATTTTAACAATGGCATACTCAAAGGTCACGTAGGAGATTGAACATAAAGTTTTCATCTATGTCGTCATTTAATGAATCACCTCTCGTAAAAGACAGGTGATGTTTAATGTGAAAGACATTGGGTTTGTGCTTTGGCACTACTTCCAAATGGGGAATGCAAAAGTTATCAAATGGAGGTCTGAGTGTTCCCACACTGCTTTGATTAACAATGTATCATGATAATAGCATGATATGTACTTGCTATGATTATTTCATGATTAATGTATACATATTTATGTTCTTCATTTGTATTTCTAGTATCTATTCCCTCTTTATTCTCCTGAAGAAGCGTGTTGCCGCAAGACATGTTTAGAGCCTGACGGCCCACACTAAAACTATTCCTTGGAGTAGCTTCTCAGGTAGAGGTGTCACTCCCTTGGTGGAGGTGTTGGAGCTGTCAAAAGGGATCCAATTCCCAATTCAATGTTGCGTATTTTGTGTCCTAATTAGGGATGAGCTTCGTGTTTGAGTCAAACTCACGTCGAAATACGAACATTGTGGGCCATTCGTGCCAAATTCGAGTGGCGTGTCACGGCCCATAATTCACTGTGGCATCGCAGTACATTGCTGGATGATGATTGGCCAAGAATGCACTATGACCCGCATGCTTGGCCAATCACAGCTTGAAAAAACGGAGAGCCATAATGGCTTTGGCCAATTATGGCTCAGGGGGTATAGTACACGTCCCACACTATAAAAGGCCACCTGGAATTCGGCCTTGTGTAGTGTGTTGCGGTGGTTAAGAGTGGACAGAGAGAGACAGAGAGAGAGAGAGAGAGAGTGTCATTTTTTGCAGTTAGATAGAGCAGGCAGGCTAGTCAGTTAGAGTTACAGTGTGTAGAGGATATATATGCATCCCAGGTGTTGTATATATATTTATACACTGTATTGAGTTTAGCTAGATCCGCTCTTCCTAACATACTGACAGGCAGGCAGGTGATTGTGCTAGCTGCAGTATTCTCACATGGTGTACTGTCTGTGTCCTCTGCAGTGTGCACCTAAAGCTACGTGGTGTGTGTACTGTCTGTGTCCTCTGCACATTGTGCACCTAAAGCTACGTAAAGCTGGTGTTTCTCATATTTATTCCTAGAGGCAGGGATCTGCTCATATTAATACCACAGGCAAGTACTTTCACGTGGTGTACTGTCTGTGTCCTCTGCAGTGTGCTCCTAAAGCTACATGGTGTGTGTACTGTCTATATATAGGGCCAAAGAAGCTGGTAATGACCTGTGGGGAGGGGGGCAGGGAAACCCATGCTATTTGTTGATGGGGACAAGGGCCTCATCCCCACAACCCTTGCCCGGTGGTTGTGGGGGTCTGCGGGCGGGGGGGCTTATCAGAATCTGGAAGACCCCTTTAACAAAGGGGACCCCCAGATCCTGCCCCCCCCTATGTGAATTGGTAATGGGGTACATTGTACCCCTACCATTTCACGAAGGAAGTGTAAATAGTTGGAAAAAACACACACATACACACACACCGTAGAAAAAAGTCCTTTATTAACCTCCTGGGCGGTGTTCCCGAGTCTGACTCGGGGTGAGATTTTTGGGCTAGGATCGGTAACCCCGAGTCAGACTCGGGCTCGCCTCGCTGGATGTACAGGGAGTTTTACTTACCTTGTCCCTGGATCCAGCGATGCCACCGCGCTGTGTGAGCGAGCAGGACCTCGCTCGATTCACACAGTGCCTCCGTGTGACGCCGATCTCCGTTCCCTGCGACGTTACGACGCACGGGGACGGAGAACGGCGCCAAATTCAAAAAAGTAAACAAACACTATACATACAGTATACTGTAATCTTATAGATTACAGTACTGTATGTAAAAAAAACACACCCCCCCTGTCCCTAGTGGTCTGTCCTGTGTCATGCATGTCATTTTATATAATAAAAACGTTTCTTTCTCCTTGCAAACTGTAGATTGTCCATAGCAACCAAAAGTGTCCCTTTATGTCAAAAATAGTTTTAGATCAGCTAAAAAACAGCGATAATAAATTATAATCACTTGCAGAATTGTGCGATAGCGATTTGTGGGGAAATTCGTCATAAAAAAAAAAAAATAATGACAGCAACAATTCTGCAACTGAGCAAATTTCAGTGATTTTGATTTGATTACATTATTGAATAATTTTTATTATAATTATATTATTATTTGTTATAATTATTTATAATTATTTATTATATTATAATTTATAATTTTGTTTTTAAAAAAATGTCATACCCGGGATGCCTATTAGAATCTTGTTTGGTCAGATTTAAGTGAGTTATTTCTAAAAATGACAGACCTACAATATAAAACGCCAAATTTCCTTGCAAATAATGGTACCGCTTTCAGCATGTTTTTTCTGACAGAATCATACCGCCAGGGAGGTTAATAATAAAAAAATAAATAAAAATCCAGCGGTGGTAATCTACTCGGTCCCGGCTTCCTGGTCCAATGTTGTCTGTATCCAGCGACGGGTGATCTCCTCTCTGGTCCAGCGATGAGAAGATCCATCCATCCAGAGCGCAGCCACACCAACCTCCTCTCTCCGCTGGACACAGCCCAGCGAATGACGTGGCTGAAGCTGTGACATTTCTTATATAGGGGAGGCGGGGCCATCTGTCACATGACCTCGCCCCCTCTGACGCCCCCTCTGCTACGTCACTGGGAAAGCCCAGTCTTCCCCCTTGCGTCAGAGGGGGCGGGGTCACGTGACGGGTGGCCCCACCTCCCCTATATAAGAATTGTCAAAGCTCCAGCGCGTCATTCGCTGGGCTGTGTCCAGCGGAGAGAGGAGGTCGGCGTGGCTGCGCTCTGGATGGATGGATCTTCTCATCACTGGACCGGAGATCACCCGTCGCTGGATACAGACAACGTAGGAGCAGGGAGCTGGGACAGAGTGGACTACCACCGCTGGATTGTTTTCTTTTTTTTCTATTAATAAAGGACTTTTTTCTGTGTGTGTGTGTGTTTTTTCCAACTATTTACACTTCCTTCGTGAAATGGTAGGGGTACAATGTACCCCATTACCAATTCACATAGGGGGGGCAGGATCTGGGGGTCCCCTTTGTTAAAGGGGTCTTTCAGATTCTGATAAGCCCCCCGCCCGCAGACCCCCACAACCACCGGGCAAGGGTTGTGGGGATGAGGCCCTTGTCCCTATCAACATGGGGACATCCTCCCCATGTTGAGGGCATGTGGCCTGGTACGTTCAGGAGAGGGGGGGCCGCACTCTGTCCCCCCCTCTTTTCTGCGGCCGGCCAGGTTAACATGCTTGGATAAGGGGTCTGGTGTGGATTTTTGGGGGAACTCCATGCCATTTTTTTTTAAATTTGGGGTGGAATTCCCCTTAAAATCCACACCAGACCTGAATGGTCTAGAATGGATATTTGGGGGGAACCCCACATAATTTTTTTTTAAATTGATGGCGGGGTTTCCCTTAATATCCATACCAGACCTGAAGACCTAAAGACCTGGTAATGGAATTTGGGGGGACCCCCACGCTTTTTTTTTATTTTTTTTATGAATGAATTCTCTCTGAATTGCCAGAGCCGACAATTCATTATTGCCGCAAGTCCAGTTTTAAAAGACTTTTTTTCCTTTCAGAAATTACACTTTGTGCAGGGACAGTTCTATGTACAGGAAACATGCGATATTTCACATGCTAACTTTACACCCCCCTAGGTACAAAATTTAAAGTAATATTTCACTTTTATTGTTTCACTTTTAGCATTATTAAATTCACTGCTCCCGAAAAAACTGCAGTTTTTAAAACTTTTTTTTGCATTGATACATGTCCCCTGGGACAGGACCCAGGTCCCCAAACATTTTTTAGTTTTTAGGACAATAAATTGCATATTAGCCTTTAAAATTAGCACTTTAGATTTCTCCCATAGACTTTAACAGGGTGTTTCGCGGCTTTTCGAATTTGCCGCGAACACCCCTAATTGTTCGTTGTTTGCCGAACAGGCAATGTTCGAGTCGAACATGAGTTCGACTCGAACCCGAAGCTCATCCCTAGTCCTAATGGACTTTTTTTTATATTGTGTATGTATGCAATATAAAAGTATTGGTTTTAACCTAAACAATCTTTTGTTAATGTCCTTTGATGGTACCATGAAAATCCTGTTGCCCCACCTCTTTTCAATTTCCTTATAGAATTGAGGTGGATGTGTGATGGAGTTGATAAAATTATTATTTTGTGTTTATGTTATTTTTCTCCTAACCACTCAAATATTCCTTTCTTTCAATTGTTTTATTTATTTTATTTCTTGATTCTGACGGCACTTGCCGCCTTACAGGCACAAAGGGAATTGATAGGGAAGCCATCCTGGAGATCACCCAACTTCTTCAGGAGGATCTTATCACCCCAACCAGACGCTCCCATGCCCTGACACCTCTACATAAAGTGATGGCAACCCTCCATTTTTTATCCAGTGGCTCATTCCAGCGTGCATCTGGAGGTCTGGCTGGGATGGTGCAGTCGACAATGAGCCGATGTGTCCATCAGGTGGTCCCTGCCATACTGCGGTGCATGACCAATCAATTTGTGAAGCCCACCCAGGAGGAGCAGTGTCTGCAAGCCATGACAGACTTCTACAGCATTGCTGGCTTCCCAAGGACCATCGGGGCGATAGACTGCACCCATGTGGCACTACAGCCCCCCCATGAAACTGAACACCTGTTCAGAAACAGAAAAGGCTGGCATTCGATCAATGTCCAGATGATTGTAGATGCCCATGGCCTCATCTGGCACGTTTGTGCCAAGTTTCCAGGGTCGTGCCACGACAGCTTCATTCTACGGCAGACCAAGATCTACCAAGACTTGGAGCAGAATGTGTATGGAGACAGCTGGCTGATTGGTGAGTGACATTGGTGTCAGGTATGCCCCCCCATGATGCAGACATCACAAGGGGCACATGCATGACTAACATCCTCCTGTCTTTTCCCTTACAGGTGACTCTGGATATGCTTTGGGACCCCACCTGTTGACCCCCTTTAGGAACCCCCAAACACCCGGTGAACGCAAATTCAATGAGGTGCACATCCAGACCCGGTCAATTGTAGAGCGGACATTTGGCCTTCTCAAGTCGAGATTCAGATGCCTTGACAAGACTGGGGGTACACTCTTGTATTCCCCAGACTTTGTCTGTCAAATTATTGTGGCATGTTGCATCCTCCATAATTTTGCTCTGAGAAGGGGCCTGCATGTTGAGATATGTCCTGACCTAACCCCCCCCCCATGCTGAAGGCATCTTTGCCCAGTAAATGGACCCTAATTATCTTTATTTTTTTGCTTTGCCAAGAAAAAATCACAGAGATTATGTGACCTTTAAACATTTTCTTTGCACATAAAATGCACATTACTTATATGTCAATGAGAATGTCTTTTTTGGTACAAAACACACATTAATTATCTCACAATGAGAATGCATGAATGCACGTCACTGTGGTCCCTAGCACAGACACATCACATGCACATCGAATTGGATTAGATCCAAGCACCCCCCCCCTTTGGTACTTGGGAGCAGTAACGCCCCGCCACGGCTCCAATTATGTCACTGTGCATTCATACACCATTCAGGAACCTAGGATGACTTCTCCCTGGTCCTGGGGATCCCTAATCCACCAAAACTGAGGGTGACACCCTTATGTTTTCAGGAATGCCACCCCCCCACATTCACACATCATTCACACACATAAACCAAATCATAAGTACAGTTTAAAAAAAAAAAAAAAAAATCAAAAGTACCCCTGCAACTTAATGATGTTGCCGAGTGCTCCTTCTGGGCTGCCCACGGGCACGGCCACGGCCATGGGGACGGCCACGGCCGACTGGGGGATCTTCACGGGGGGGGGGTCTGTGCAGGGGAGGGATTATTTTCATGGGGGGGGTCTGTGCAGGGGAGGGAGTATTTTCATGGGGGGGGTCTGTGCAGGGGAAGAAGGAGCCTCCCCTGGTGTCTGTCCTCCTGCTGGCCTTCCCTCCAAGGCCACGGCTATCCTTGTCAGACAGCCGTATTAGCCTGGCCAGCCCGGGTATTGGCCTGCACAGCCCGGGTATTGGCCTGCACAGCCTGGGTGAGGGCAGTCACCTCCTGGGCCACGCCTGTTGTTGCGTTTTTCAGGTCCCACAAACACGTGATGACCCCCACTGAGTTGGTGGCCACGTCACCCAGTGACTCCCTCATTAAACCCAAGCTGTGCTCCACCTTGCTCATCGATTTTTTTAGTTCAGCCAGACTGCGGGTCTGCCGGGCATTGTCCCTCTACAGACTGACCGGCAGACGCACAAACCCCCCCCCTGGTTTCCGGGGTCGGGCTCCTACTTGCCCCTGAGGCTTTTGGCCTTGGAGGAGGGGTTGGAGTGACCCATGGGTGCTGCTGCATGTTGGAGGAGGGTTGGGAGGGGCCACCCATGATGGTGGCCTGACTGCTGTGCGCCTCTGGGGTTCCCTCAGGGGATGACTCAAAGGTCATATCTTGGCCCATCAGGATTTGCTGGCCAATATCAATATTGTCATCTTCCTCCCCCTCCTCCTCCTCCCACTCAACATCCAAATTAGGGGAGTTGTGGGCACTCCCCTCCCATGGCGAATCCTGCCCTTCTTGGGACTCTGCATCAGCCTGTCTTGGGGGTGGTGCAGCAGCCTGCACTGATGGGCCAGCAACCTCCTGCCCTGATGGGCCAGCAACCTCCTGCCCTGATGGGGCTGCCACCTCCTGCCCTGATGGGGCTGCCACCTCCTGACCTGATGGGGCTGCCACCTCCTGGGCTGATGGGGCTGCCACCTCCTGGGCTGATGGGGCTGCCACCTCCTGGGCTGATGACCCAGCAACCTCCTGGGCTGATGGGGCTGCAACCTCCTGGCCATCTGGGGAGGACACAAAACAATCACAGGTTGGTGGATCCACACACTTGGCACAT
This sequence comes from Rana temporaria, assembly GCF_905171775.1. Taxonomy (NCBI): domain Eukaryota; kingdom Metazoa; phylum Chordata; class Amphibia; order Anura; family Ranidae; genus Rana; species Rana temporaria. The sequence goes on from NC_053491.1 coordinate 279,467,316, forward strand.
CTTCCCTTCCCCCACCCACACATGCTAATCACCAGATAGAAATAAAAAAAAATTACCTGTCCTCATAAGAGGATCAGAGTCAAAGCCAGGCAGGCCCACCACCTGCTGTGGGTGGAAACACTGGGCCACTGCCCATTCCTCCTCACTCATCCTGACTGGGCAGGGTCCCCCTCCTCCAGTGCCCCTGGTATGGGCATGCAGCGTTGCCAGCTTGTTCCGGGACACGCTCTTCAAATCATTGATTTTTTTTGAACTCCAGCGATGGTCCTGGTCTCCCCCCCCCGCCGCATTGATCCGATCGGTGATCTTTTTAAGGATCTCCTTCCTCCTGGCCGGGGTGGTGTTGTGGCTCTCAGGGCCATGGAGAAATCGCCCATATTTTATGACGCCCTGAGCAAGTATATGCTTCTCTGCCACTGTAAAATTTAGCTTCCTGCGCTTGGGGGCCATGACAGACAACACCCAGCAACAGGGAACTCACCCAAAAAACAATCAACAATACACACACACAACAAAGAAAAGAAAAACAAGCAAAAAAATAAATAAAAACAGACAGCTACTATAAATTCAAAAACAAACAGGCAAAAAAGGGAAACAAAAAACAATCACACACCAAAAAAGAAACACTTATCAAAAACAAACAGGCAAACAATCAAAACAAATAACAAATTATCAAAAACAAACAGGCAAACAATCAAAACAAGTAACAAATTATCAACAACAAACACCAACTATACCCTCCAACTCCTCAACAACTTTTCTCACAAACAAATCTTACCAACAAACACTGAAAAACGTTCAAAGCAGAAGCAACTTGCTTTAGGAAGGGAACACAGGGAAATACTTTTGCAATAGAAGTGTGTTTGACTGGGGCTATTTAGACACAGGGCGATCCTCAAACTAAGTACGCTTGGCCTTTTACCTATCTCACTGATTGCGATGAGCAAAGTTCTGCACATGCACAGTGAGGTCCAGATTTGTGCGCGCATGCGCAGTACGGCCGGCCCTTCATTTGCATGGGGTCACGGCTCATTACAATGAAGCACGCCCACTTCATTCCCACTTGCCATAACCACGCCTTACGCATTGGAACTTAGGTTAAGGATGGTGCAATTTTGTGCGCAAATGCGCTGTGGATACGGCACTTACGACACCAACTTAGGGCGCTGTAACTTAAATGACATAAGTTAGATAATACTAAATTTGCACAGCTTTTTGAGAATTTGGCCCTAACATCCTACAGACAGAGGGGCTGAAATAGCGTGTCATATTCTAACTGTGTGTATTTACTGTTTGTCCATGTCTTAAGTGTATTGTGCGTCTTGCCAGTTCATTTTGCCTATACAGGGACATATGCTGTTTCTGCCTTTGAAAGACTCAAAATTCCCCCTCCCCTTTCTCCTGCTGTCTGTAGATTCCAGGATGGCAGATTAACCCTGTGTTTGCTTGCTGTTTGAGGCCAAGGAAAAAAAGGGAAATGTTTTTTACAAATAAGTCAGACGAATTGCAACTGTATGTGTTTAAAGCGGTGGTTCCCCCTAAAACAAATTTCTAACAATAGATTCGTAAGACCCGTTACACTGCGGGTAGGCTGGCTTTTTTTTTTTTTTTCGTACATACCGAGATCTCCCCGTCTCGTCCCTTGGCGGTGGGCGTTCCTAGTTGATTGACGTTCCTCGGACGGGCGCATACGTGACGTCACGACTTTCCGACAGAAGCCGAACGTCATTGCGCAGGCGCCGTATAGAGTCGGCTCTATACGGCGCATGCGCAGCGACGTTCGGCTTCTTTCGGAAAGTCGTGACGTCACGTACGCGCCCGTCCGAGGAACGTCAATCAACTAGGAACGCCCACCGACAAGGGACAAGACGGGGAGATCTCGGTATGTACTAAAAAAAAAAAAAAAAAAAAGCCAGCCTACCCGCAGTGTAACGGGTCTTACGAATCTATTGTTAGCAATGTGTTTTAGGGGGAACCACCCCTTTAACTGTTTCACACCACAGCAACTGATAACGTTGATGCATAAGACTGGAATTTTCAGTAACTCACAATGCTTATCTTTGAAGCTTATTTTTTTAAGCTGAGCTTAATTTCAATATTGAATGACCACCCTACACTGATTTTTGTCATTTTATCAGTCAGATTGTGTGATATATGTAGCCCTGCCTGTAGTTCTCGCCCAACTTGGTGCCCTTCTTTTGTATGCCACTTCCCACATGCCACTTCACTTATGCCCCAGCCATCTCAGCTGAGAAAGCCTCACATGAGCTACCTACCCTGATGGTGAAATGTGACCCACGACATGATAAATATATGGCTTGTTGCCTGTTATACTGTGATAATGTGGTGCCCGGGGCTGTTAATGCGGCTATTGCCACCATCAAGACTAAGCCCAATGTTCAGTTTATGGACTGGTGCCCTACTGCTTTCACTGTGGGTATTACCTATCAAGCACTGACTGTTGTACCAGGTGGTGCTCTGGCCAAGGTTTAAGTGGCTGTGTGTATGCTGAGCAACACCACTGCTATTGCCGAAGCATGGGCTCTGCCCGAATGCTGTTCTATGCTGAAGGTCCCGCCCCTTGCAAACAGGCCTTGCTCCAGCCTGACCCATCCTGCCCCAACCCCTGCCCATTGCCCATACAAGATTCTGTGTTCTGTAACCCACCAACCCTGCTACTCTCCTTCGTTTTGTCATGCCATGTCTCTGGACAAAACAGGAAGAAGAGAATGGCGCAGACCTACCTGCTCCTACCCTGGATGAACATTATTGCTTTGAACTCATGAAGGTGGAATCCGCTCATCTACCCTCTGTCCTGTGTGCCCCGACCCCAATGCCTTAACTCACCTTGTATGTTGTGAAAGGTGAAACTCCTGCGCTGTCTGTGAATACAAAGGGGGGGAGGGTGGGGGGAGGGAGAGTGAAAGGGGCACTGCTGCAAAACCTAGGAAGGTCTACCTTGATAGACAAAGTGATAATGGAACAAGTGAAAGATGTCTGCGCTGTGAAAACACACTATCAATAATATATTGCAAATGTGTGAAAGGGGAGGGGAAGGGGGAAAGGGGGGGGGGACACAAGTGACAGTGAATACGTGGGTATGCCGTGGTAATAACTATAGATAGCAAAAAATTGAACAATAACTGAGTGAATATAAAAGATACACATATGCAACTAAAAAAAAAAAAAAAAAGTCCAAGAAACGAAAGAAACCACAGGTCTAAAAAAGTCTGGTACGTCTGATGGTTGAAAAATGAGGACAGATATTCAACAAAGGGAGACCCCACAGCCAACTCTGGTGAAGAAAGGATAGACCGTCACCTTAAAAATCTCCACACACACCTCTGGTGGTCCCAGCAGCTCACCTTACATCAAGCAAAAAGAGCCTGATAGGAAAACCCCTTGGTCTGGTCTTGATGGTATAGATTGCTCTCACATTCCAAGGCAGTACATGCAAATATAAGGAACATAGAACAGGATGGTGTAATATTGATAGAGCCTGGGGGTCTTGCACATTGCAATTTTTGTGGAAGAAGGTTCATGTATGAGAAAAAATATATATTTAAAGTAATAGTTTTAAAACATTTTTGAGCCTAAATAACTTTTCTTGAGAGTTCATTGAAGTTTTTGAAGATGAAGTATCTTTCTGAATAAATGTTAATGACTTATAAAGGCTTACTATAGGGCAAATCTTTCTTTAATACTAAAATATAACTTGTATACAATCATTTGAAGATCTGAAGAAAGCCCTTATTAATTTAGTTTTTTTTATTAATATAGAGATATCTCTCTCATACATTGACATTGCACAAGTGTATGTGGATGATGATTGGTATTTTAAAACATTGTGGGTTTTGTACCATTTGTTTTGAAGGACATCTTGGTGTCAATATACACTGCTTTGACTGAGCCTTATAGTTAACCAACAGAGGTTTGTTAACTATAAACAGGGATGCACTCCAAGGTTTAGCTGAACAACTAGAGGCCACTTCACAGATGACTTTGTAAAATCATATGGCCCTAGACATGATTTTAGCTGAGAAGGGGGGTGTATTTAAAATGTTACCTGGGAACAGTATTTTGGGTGACAACGCATTTGTACTTAGATGGGTATAGCAATTTTGTTTCTGCTTATATTGGTTATGATAATGGTTTGTTATATTCTGCCTGCATAAAGAAGCTGTTACGAAAAGCAGCTGAAGAGGTAACTCCTACTTTTTTGAATTTGGGTGATATTAGAGATTCAATGAAGGAGGAAGAAAAGGGACCGTATCCTCCATTACAGTCCTTACCTGTTAAAAACACATTCTCAAATGATGAGGGAAAGAATAGTGTTTGACCGCCTCCTGACTGTTTCGTTGGTAAGGACTATGGATAAGCTCTGTCTGGTCGCTAAGCGAAATACAAAAAAGATCCTGATAGGGGGGCCAAACACAGGGACAAAAAGCATAGGAACAGTACTGATAAAATAGTCATTTTAAGGGGGGGACTGTGATGGAGATGATAAAATGATTATTTTGTGTTTATGTTATCTTTCTCCTAACCACTCAAATATTCCTTTCTTTCAATTGTTTTATTTATTTTATTTCTTGATCTATATATATATATATATATATATATATATATATATATATATATATATGGGTGTATTACAATAGTGTTATTTTCCTTGAATGAAAGTTATGACAGAGTAAAGTCATTATAGAGTTAAAATCCTTCAGGAGTGATTAAGTGAAAACAGATGTCTCCAAACCCCTCCTGCCCCTTTCATCGACCAAAGAAAGATGGCCCCCATGAGTGTGGAATGTAAGCCATGTGGTGAAGAAACAGACATCACAAGAGAACACCATATGTGGATTAGCGAATCAGATGTACCCATATGAATGATGATTGCTTATGTCACTCTGTCTATAAAGCTACAATACCAATAAAGGTTCGGCCTCTTTGTGGGTTGGAAGGCATGGAGGTCTGTGGTCTGAAATTTTGTCTATAGACTACAGGCTTACTTTTGTCATGAAATTTGGCTCAGAGGCAGAATGGGTTATGCTCTGGAGTTGTGCCAGGGGGTATCTTTATCAAATGAAAAGGACCTTCTTTGTGTCCTTCCTAAATAGGAAAAGCTCAACTTATTTTATAGAAAATCCGTTAATGCGAAAATTTCTCCTTTTCCCTGTTTGGGTACTGATCCACCCATAGGTTCATTTTTTCCAGCATCACTGGCGTGAAGGCTTTTTGGAAAAATATCTTGCTGCATTTGACTTGACCCAGCACTGGCATTCCTTTTAAAGCACTTAACCACTGAGTGTGTACCTGAACAATAGGCGCATTCATGCTTGTACTTACACAACGTATTCCAACGACATTGATTTTCATTGAGTGCAAAACAGTAGCCTTTTCTATAGGCTGAATTCAAAGGGTTAACTGAGACCTGCTTAATAAAATCCACTTTAGCGCCAGAAGGATTTACCCCCTTAACCACTTCAGCCCCGGACCATTTTGCTGGTCAATGACCGGGCCACTTTTTGCAGTATGGCACTACGTCGCTTTAACTGACAATTGTGCGGTCATTTTGAAATAATAAATACCCCCCCCAAAAAAAAATTCTTCATCAGTTTAGGCCAAAAAAAATTCTCCTACATATTTTTGGTAAAAAATCTCAATAAGCGTATATTAATTGGTTTGCGCAAAAGTTATAATGTCTACAAAACAGGGGATATATTTATGGCATTTTTATTATTATTTTTTTTATTAGTAATGGCGGTGATCATCGATTTTTAGCGAGACTGCAACAATGCGGCGGACAGATTTTGGCACTTTTTTGGGACCATTGACATTTATACAGCGATCAGTGCTTACTGTATAAATGCCAGTGGCAGGGAAGGGGTTAACACTATGGAGCGATCAAGGGGTTAAGTGTTGCCTAGGGAGATGTTTCTAACTGTGGAGGGAGTGGACTGACAGGGAGTAGAGAGAGGTCGCTGTTCCTGATTACTAGGAACAGCAGATCTCTCTCTACTTCCCTGACAGAACTGGGATCTGTCTGTTTATATTGACAGATCCCCACTCTGGCTCGCTAAGGAGTGAATACAGGTGGCCGGCGGACATCGCGGTCCCCAGCCACGCGCATCAGCTCCAGCATCGCGCTGCGTGTGCCCCCTATAGCTCTTAAAGCGGTCTACGTACACCTATGGCAGTTTGCGCAGCCATTTCAAACTGCCGCACTATAATGATGGCAGCTGATAGGCAAATAGTTAAGCGTAACCTGTTTTTTGAGGTAAAATATAATTAAGCCAAAAACCCCACATCTTTCATTCCCCATTTAAGAGTAGGGTGAATTTTGCCTAAAAGATTCATCATATGAATACCACCATAGCCCTCCAAAATTCTTGTAGGTCTCCAAAATGTGATCCAAGTGTTGGAACAACCCACTGCACACTTCTAGGTGCTTCTCAGCCAAAACGCATAACAAAATGCAATAAGCTTCTGCCAATTGTGAAAGGATGTGGGGATTGGCTTACACCTATCTTCCTTCTGTTTTTCATCCCCTTTTTTATCCAGTTTTATCATAAAATCCTTGTGAGAGGGTAAGAGAGGTAAGACATCTATGAAATCCCCTTTACATATTTTTTTGTTTAACTGAAAGTCGTAAATGGTATCCCAATGGTGAAACCTCACAAGGCATTACCTTCTTATTGCATGATTCTGGAACACTAGGTCTGCATGACACATTAGGATTAGGAATTGCCATGACAATATGAACACTGCTAGAACCCATAGATTCAGGTATGATACTCAGCTGGAGGACAGGTAGGAACAGACACAAGATTATGAGAGAGAACAGTGGCAGAAGAAGGGTTAATAGCTGTAATAGATGGAGATGCTGAAATTACAGTTTGAGCATGAGTTATAGGAGACAGTGATTTACCTAAATTAGACAGAGAACCTATTTATTCAGTCAAGGCATAATATTGGCCAAACTCACCAGCCACTGGTGTGTGAATAGCACCAGGCTGAGCTGTTTCTCCTTGCAAAGCGTCAGGGTCTGCGACCTGCAGCACTTGTCTTGACACTTGTGACCTCTCCCTCATTCCAGCCATGGAATTCCTCCTCTCCTGGCTGGTGACAAGGCCCCAACCCGCCTCTCTGCCAACATTTTCCGCTTCTCTGACAAGCGGTGCCAGCTCCTCCTCCGGCACCTCCATGGCCAGTCCTTGCCACTCCGAGGTAAACTGCACTGTGGACTCCTATTCTTGGCTGAGTCTTCCTCCCCTCTGGCCAGCCCACCTTCACTCTTCATGCGGACCCGCTGCCACTACTCGGATTTTGCTGCAGTCCTTCATCTTCTGCTAGCACTGTAGCCATTCTTCACCCCCACCTTCTCCTGTGTTCTCCAGATCTGCCGGACCAGCAATATCAGCCTTGCACAGGTATTATAGCTCTTCTGCTGCTTAGGGCCACACACAGGAAATTCCCCACTCCTTTTTCTAGCACATTCTAAGAATTCCAGGATTTTCCAGGTATTCCAATTGGTTTGCCTTGTATACCTTATTTACATAGTGATGGTGATAGTATTATAATTGTTCAATACATAATACTTATATAAAAAACAAGACAGAAAATAAACCAATAAACCAATTGGGCTGGGGTCACCACCCTGTCAAGAAAGTGGGCCCAGATAAGTGCCTCCTTTTTTCATGTTCTTATGCAAGTATTTTATTTTTTTCTTTAGACAATGTTTCAATAAAGATATAATATTTGCCTGTTTTTCGTAAAACATTTTGAAAAAGTCAACAATGCTCATTGACTATACCTTTATCTGCTGCAATCCATTTGATAGAAATGACTAGTGTAATTTGGCTTGCTGAGATATGAGATACATTTGCTGACTCATTCAGTCCATAACTGGTTAATGCAGAGTTCCAAGAAGAAAAGTCAAACTCTCCATGCACTGCAAGGGTTAACTGTTTGGTCTGAGGATTTGGAAAAAGCACTTTTTACTTACTTACCTGATACTGTACTTCCACAGGCTTCTATGCAGTGCTAGACCAGTCCCTGTAGCCCATGTTCCCCTGCTGTCTGGTGGTCTGAGGTCATCTGATGTCATCAAGACTGATGCAGGGTGCATAGCCCTGTAGTGGACATAAGAATGCCAAGAAACAGTCCACTGCTGCAACATGTGGGGTGCCAAAAAAGTAATTTGTTTTAAGTACAGATGTTTTCTGTTTTGTTTTTTCAAAATATGTGTGCTTTTGCACATAAATACATCTATGTATTGCATTAGGAATCAAGCCTATGAAAAATAAAATGTGTCTCTATACAATCTGGGGCCTTGGTTTCAAGTATATAAAATCACAAGTTGTATCCCTTTATAAGTTCCAATAGAGGTCATTTGAATGTTATCATTTATTTCTTCTACCCAATATTTAGCAATTTATTACTATATGGAATCGGTGGCTGGATTGGTGCTTTAAATTTATTAGGTGACTGACTACAAGTTATGGAACTGCAATAATAAATTACCAATGTTGCAATTGGATAATGTGGAGATATTTAAACATGTATAAGTAAATCATATCAATACTTCCATATAGAGACAAGATTAGTACTTTTTTTATATGAAGGTTCTTGGATATATTAAAATTAATGATTCTCAGCATAGCTGCTCCTCATAGCACTTAGTAATTACTCACAACTAGTGTCAAAACCTCAAAACATGCTATACAGCAAAACCGAGGAGGAGCCCAGAGGGAAGCCAGAGATGGGATTTTGACAACAATTGTGAGTAATTAGTAAGTTTTGTTAATCTTTCATATTTTTGTTCCTTTTTTGTTGTTTTGTAATAACATATGATTGATTTTGTTCTTACCAGCATGCAATCTTCCGAAGAAGCAGAAACTGCGAAACGCGTAGAGATTATAACAGCTGTTGAAGTCATTCTATATCATTGTCAATATGTTTTATATGTGTTATCTTGTATATGAGTATGCTCTTGCTAGCTTCCTGTGAATAACAGCTGTTAATGTTTGGTATAAAAACCTCCTCTATTCATTTCTATGTATATATGTATATGGTATGTAGGGATGAGCCAAACACCCCCCGTTCGGTTCGCACCAGAACCTTCGAACGGACCGAACGTTCGCGCAAACTTTTAGAACCCCATTGAAGTCTATGGGACTCGAACGTTCGAATTCAGTGCTAATTCAGTGCTAATTTTAAAGGCTAATATGCAAGTTATTGTCGTAAAACTGGCTTTAGAACCCGGGTCTAGCCCCAGGGAACATGTATCAATGGAAAAAAAGTTTTAAAAATTGTCGTTTTTTTTCTGGAGCAGTGATTTTAATGATGCCTAAAGTGAAAAAAAAAAGAAGAAAAATTCTGCTGGGTATCTATAGTATGCCTGTGAAGTGGCACGTGTTTAGGTTTGTTGTTAAGTAGAATCTGTTTGTAATTTTGAACTGGTACTTTTTTAAAGTGTAGCTCCAGCCAAAAAATCTAGCTTTCCGCAGCTTTAGGTGCACAATGTGCAGAGGACACAGACAGTACACCATGTGAGAATACTGCAGCTAGCACAATCACCTGCCTGCCTGTCAGTATATTAGGAAGAGCGGATCTAGCTAAACTCAATACAGTATATAAATATATATACAACACCTGGGATGCATATATATCCTCTACACTGTAGTTCTAACTGACTAGCCTGCCTGCTCTATCTAACAGCTAAAAATGACACACTCTCTCTCTCTGTCTCTCGCTGTCCACGCTTAACCACCGCAACACACTACACAAGGCCAACTTCCAAGTGGCCTTTTATAGTGTGGGGCATTTACTAATCCCCCTGAGCTATAATTGACCAAAGCCACCCTGGCTTTGGCCAATTATGGCTCTCTGTTTTTTGCAAGCTGTGATTGGCCAAGCATGCAGGTCATAGTGCATGCTTGGCCAATTATCAGCCAGCAATGCACTGCGATGCCGCAGTGAATTATGGGGCGTGACAAACCACTCGAAATTGGCGCGAACGGCCCGTTATGTTCGTATTTCGACAAACGATCGAACATACGATGTTCGAGTCGAACGTGAGTTTGACTCGAACACGAAGCTCATCCCTAATGGAATGTACATTATATATATATATATATATATATATATATATATATATATATATATATATATATATTTAATTAAATAAATTGTAAACTTTTTTTAACTTACAATCTTAGTCTGTTTACTTTAATAGTTTGGCACCATTAAAGTATTACCAGCCTTTGTTGAACAGAGTGGGTCCATCAGGGCCACGCACACCGAGCAGATATTGGTCTGTTTATCAGACTACTGATGTGCTCTTAAATGAGATTTCACTATCCAGATAAAGTTAGTGTACCCTGCATATTTTATCTCACTAATCAAAGTATATCAACACTTACATTTAGTGGAAGTCAATCCCCCACTGCGGCAAAGCCATTTAGCAGTATTTATTAATGGAAAGGTTTCTTTTAATTAGTTTAATAATGTTAGGCTATGTTGTGTTATTTAATTGAGTATTCACTCCAGTGTAATGCAACCATGGCTATAGCATGCATGGGACAATTTAACAATTCAATTAGGGTATAAAGCATATGATGCATTGGCTATGTGCAAGTATTTAAGTTATAATTACTTATGTTTGAAGATCCCCCTTCTTCGGGCCTACACATAGTCAACTACGATCATTCATATATCTTGTTTCAAATCAGTGAATGAGTTCAGGTAAGTGTGTATGTTGAAGGTGATTAAAGATTTTCTAAATTGCATACTTCATAACACTATGAAAGAGCCTAAATGTCCAAGACTGTGGAAACTAAACAAAATAGGTTTTTATGCATAATTGTTTTAAGAATTATTATTTTAAATAATTACATTTTATCAGTTGTGCATTCTATATACTGTACACTTTCATTGGAATTTAAATATGATTGTTTTTGCATTTGTTTTTGTGTTGATATAATCTTAAACTCATGATAAACATGTTTTCCATTTGTTTTTAGTTTGAGCTTTACAATATCTGTTAATTATAAATTTAGTGGTAGGTTTACACTGTACATATTTTTTAAAGTGTCATCTTAAATCTATTGGAAAAAATATATATAGTTACGCTAAATCTTGAGCCACCCTTAGGGTGTACATACAGTACAAAATTATTGAAAATTATGAACCATAAACCATATAATTGACCAAACCAAAAATTCAAAAGTGAACAAATAAAGATCATAGTCAATGTAGAACACAACATGAATATAAGCCATAAGGTAAACTATAAAGGTGCCAACAATAAAGTGACCATATAGTAGTACATAAATGTCAAAAAGAGTCCATATGTGACTTCAGTGAAAAACAAAAACACCCGTGTAGAAATCCAAAATTAGAGTTGGACTTTCTTGACAGAGTCTGCAACCAAAGTGAAATCCACCACCGTGTAGTAGGTAAACTGCTTACCAGAGCCAATGGTCCCTTATAACAGAGGACCTAAACCAGCATGTATGTAGTATCCAGCGAACAAATGACAGCCACTGTATCCGCAATGTAGTAGACGGGCAGACTCCACAGCATCTGTGCCAGATGGTATAGCATAACATGCAAGGAAACAAATGCCTGCAGGCCCCGTCAAGGCTCTCTGAGGCATCAGATAATTTTAAAACAGGTTCTAAGTTTTTTTACCAATGCGGAAAAAAAACGATGGGTCCCACACACGATCGGTTTGTCCGATGAAAACGGTCCATCGGACCGTTTTCAGCAGACGAACCGATCGTGTGTACAGGGCATTAGTCTTTTACACAGCCTCTTCACAGCACTCCATTCTTGCCACATACATGGTACTTACCATAATTTATCCTTTCTGCTTGTGCTACCTTATATATGTACAGCTTTCTCTGTTTTGCGTAACTCACCCGCATATTTTTATATCTATTCATTTGTTTATTTATTTGTGAATTAATAGCAACAAAACATCAGGTAACATTCCAACTAGGCAGCAGAAGGATCGATGAAGACGAGAGCTGACTGGTGGATGACTGAGGAGAGGCCAAACATTGGAAACAGTAACTCCACTTCAAACACTGGCCCTAGAAGTAGTTCTCCAGACCTCAGGGTCAGTGGAAGAACCAGTCATGTTCTCAATTAGCATGCCCAGGACTCAAGGCCAGCAGGTGTTGTGAACTAGTAATGGGTCAGTTCCAGACACTGCTGCAATTATATTCACTGCTGCCTGGCTGCAAACATGCTGTATTTGACACCTTTCACGCAAAGTCTGGTTCTAACCAAATCAAAGGACTTTCGCTGCCACTGCGTTTCTGAGTAATCTGGAAAAATCAGGAGTTTGGCGTTTTTATGCTGGATTTAACACCAGGTCATACAGCAATTTAAAGATGAAGGTCTGGGGCACGCCCCCTGGGGGCCCCTAGTAAAAGGTATTTCAACTGTAAAAAAATGTGAAAAACGGGCCTCAGGGAATAACTGTTTCAGAAGCTGTTCAGCAAAATCAGTAGTGTTACAACTCCCAGTTCCTTCAGGAAGGCCCAGTATTTTCAAGTTATTCCACCTGTTGTGGTTTTCAGAATCCTTGGCCTGAGCCTCCAAAGATTTTTTTTTTCAGACGAGAGCAGGCGCATTCAGGGTGGTGTGGCCGTAGGCCCAAAGATTTTACCTTCTTCACCTTTAAGTGACAAATTGTAGGGCACATTATTATTTGGACATAAAAACAAGTATTTAATTTTTAGGCTTGCTTTCTTCTATTCTCATCCAGTGATTCAGCCTGTAAATCTGTTAGGGGTGCTTAAAATGATCAGCTTGTATGTATTTATGGAAAACCCTTATCCCAAATGGAGGAAATGGTTTACTATATATATGATATACTGTATATAACTGCTTATTATCTACTAGTAATCTAGTTAAATATGTTAGTGTATTTAAATTTGCTAGTACATCTAACACTCCCATCCCTCCAGACTGACAATGCTGCTGCCCAAAAGGTGCCCCTATGTTCTTTTATCCAGAGTGGAGGCACTCTAATACAGGAGGTGTGTTACTAGCCATATCACCAGATGAAAGCAGGGGGGAAAAAGCCAAAGAAAAGAAAACCGATGAAGCCACCACATCTTGATTGGTAAGTTGCAATATATAACATTTTTCGTTTTGGGTTTATTATTTTGCATATATTTAGTTCACCATCTTTTGACTTGTCCTCATAGTAATTACTATTGGAGAGAGAATTTGATGTTTAAAAATGTATACATGATGATTGTGCAAATATTTCACATGTGAGATCCAGGCAAGATCAATCAGATCTCAGGTGCTAGCTTGACTCGTCTCCACTGAAGCAATCACTGGTATTAACAACAGAAATGTCGCACACCAAGATGCAAAATAATTTTCCTTTATGAAAATAGGCAGCAAATTATTTTCTGACATGTTTCATGCTAGCACAGTGCTTTCTCACAGAATTTCATCTCTAAAGTGATGGTGACTGTGTGTACCCAAATTGTAGCAACCCTTTTATGTTTCCGAAAAATCAATCCTTTGTAGATCAGGCCAACGGTGCTCTGTAGATATGATAAGAAACAAATTATACTTTTTGGTGAGACCGCCCCACGTACATATACTGTGGCAGATTGGCAGCTCTGTGCCAGATCACGTACCTAGTACGCGATCTGACACTTCCAGGGTCCAGTGACCCACTCCCGCTGTGATTGGACACAGCAGGGAGCCAATCAGCGGGTCCGGCAGATGCGATGTCCACCGGGACCTACCAATCGTTCATTATGTAAATAAGGCAGACCACCATTCGGTGAGAGGGGAATGTGCTGATCCTGTGTTCCTGCTAAGCAGGGACACGGATCTTACATTCCCCCAGTCAAAGCACATCCCCACAGTTAGTAAGCACACCCAGGATACACATTTAACCCTTTAATCACCCCTGATGTTAACTCCTTCCCTGTCAGTGTTATTAGTACAGTAACAGTGCATATGTTTAGCACTGATCACTGTATTAGTGTCACTGGTCCCCAAAAAGTGAAAAGTGTCAGTTAGTGTCTGATTTGTCAACCGCATTATCGCAATCCTGCGATAAGTCGCTGATTGCCACCATTACTAGTAAAATAATTAAATAAGTAAAAATATACAAACGTTTGTAGCCGCTATAACTTTTGCGCAAACCAAACAATATACACATATTTTTACCAAATATATGTAGCAGAATACATATTTCCCTAAATGATAAAGAAATTAGATTTTTTTTAATTGGGACTGTTTTATAACAGAAAGTCAAAAATATATATTTTTTTCTAAATTGTTAGTCTTTTTTGTTTATAGCACAAAAAGTAAAAACTGCAGAGGTGATCAAATACCACCAAAAGAAAGCTCTATTTGTGGGAAAAAGGGACATAAATTTAATTTGGGTACAGCGTCGCACTTCTGTGCAATTGTCAGTTAAAGTAACACAGTGCTGTATCGCAAAAGATAGCATGGTAATGAAGGGGGGGAACCTTCCGGAGCTGAAGTGATTAATGTGTAAAACAATGACAAAATGGAGCACTTGCTAATATCTGTGATGTCACAATCTGTCGAGTGTCTGACTATACCAAGCTCACCACAGAAGAGCATCAATTAAAACTTCAAGTTGAACTCTGGACACAAAAATTATTCTTTAAATATAATAATCAATAGCCGCAAACTATGTACAACCATTTTGTGTGTATTAAATGCATTTTTTAACGAAGATAGTACCTTGACACCATCAATGTGCCGCACAGGCTAGTGCAGACAGCAGAACTCTCTGATAGGGACCCAACAATTCTTACCACTAGATCCAGCCTGAAGAAATCTATCAGGGTGGGGGTGAAGGGGGTTAGATACAAGACCAACCACCCCGCACAAGGAGGCAGGGCAGCAGTGATTAGTCTTTATTACAGGAAAATAATGTTTCCTGTAATAAAGACCAGGCAAATTGCAGGAGCTGTTTCATGCAGGATTGCTACACAGATCTATAAGAAATGCACAAAGTACTCCAAGTTTCAAGTAAGAATTAACAAGGTACTTGTATTTAGATAATATTTGATTTGCCCAGAGTTCAGCTTCATGTTGCTAAAGTAAAAATATTAAACACACTCAGTACTCGTGTGAAACGTGCATGTGTACACCCATTGCCGGCAATCAGTATGATAAATATGTGGTAAAGTGTGCTGTCATTTACCCATACTTGCAGCTTTAAAGACTTTTTTTTTATTAAAATCACCAGAGTGGGCAGCTGGCATTTAAAGCAATTAAAGAAAAAAATTTAAGAAATGTGATTAGATTTATGCGTTTATCATACTTTTGTTCACTTATGCAGTATATAGTACATATTGTAAAATATTGATACCTTGTGCATGGTATTTGCCATTGCATATCTGTTTCCAGTAAACACAGATAACAACCGTTTTGGTAAATCTTGTTCTGAAAAGAAATGTTTAGAATTACATTTGACCCCTTTTATTTGGGTATAAGAAATACAGTATACAAATAAAATGTAAAATCATTGCATATTGACTGGCACTACTTGCTTAAGCCTCCATGTTTTACCCGTATATTTAAAAATAATATTTATATAAGAAGAAGAGTTCTCTCATCACTCAAAAGTATTGACAGATCCAATTTTAGCTATATTCAGTGCTACTGTCATTTATCATCTCAATGCTATTGTGATTTAAATCCAAAGTCTATAAAGGATAACAGTGCTTTTAAAATGATTGAGAGGAAATGAAGGCAAATGTGATGTTTTTTATTTGAAAAAACAAAAAAAACAAAACCTTTTGACATCACAATATTGCACAGATGGAGGCAATATTTCATTTCTGAAGGTAAAAAAGAATCATTTCATCTGAAGTATAAGTCACAGAATCATTAAAAAAGTGAAAACTCTTAGAAGAGCTCTTGGTCTTGTAAAGGGAAGCCGTAATGATCTGGGTGAATTTTATACCACACATTTTTAGATTTATGTTTTTTTACAGTTGTTTTGGGGTACATTCACATGGATGATTAGAAAAATGAGAATAGCTGTCATTAGAGTGATTTTCGTATTGCATTTATACACAGAAATTTTAGTGAATAGCTCCAGGTGTGTTGCTAGGTCTGCAAAAGATCTGGGGCTAGAGCACATAGCAGCGATCACCAACCTTTTTGCAGGTCAGGGGGGACGCAGCTGTTAAGCAATTTTTTGCGGGCAATGGCTGGTGTTGGCGCTTCAATCATCACGGCACCATGGTTGATATGGTGTCAGGGTGATTGAAGAGAACTATTACATTGTAATATATAATGAAGTGGTTCAACGCAACATAATGCAGAATCAGTGGGAGTGTGTCACTTGCCACATCACCTGCCACCAGATGCAGCTTGTCACTTGCCAACGTCGCCTGCCACCAGGTGCAGCTTGTCGCTTGCCACCGTCGCCTGCCCCCAGGTGCAGCTTGTTACTTGCCACCATCATCTGCCACCAGATCGTCTGGCACCAGATGTGGTTTGTCACTTGCCACCGTCGCATGCCACCTGAAGTGGATTGTCACTTGCCACCGTCACCTGCCACCATTTGCAGATTGTGACATCACCTGCCACCAGATGTGGATTGTCTCTTGCCACCTCACTTGCCACTAGATGTGGATTGTCACTTGCCACAGTCGCCTGCCACTAGATGTGGATTGTCATTTGCCACGTCACCTGCCACCAGTTGCAGATTGTCATGTCACCTGCCACCAGATGTGGATTGTCACTTGCCACGTCACCTGCCACCAGATGTGGATTGTCACTTGCCACTGTCGCCTGCTACCTGATGTGGATTGTCACTTGCCACATCACCTGCCACCAGATGTGGATGATCGCCTACCACTATTTGCAGATTGTCACTTGCCATACCAGCCAGTGCCACCAAATGTGCATTGTCGCTGCATTGGTGGCAGGCTGGCAGCACTGGTCCATTTAGTTCTGAGTGAGAGAAGGAGAGCAGTGATTCGCGGTGGCCAGTGAGAGATGATGTCATCTCGCTGCTCCCTGACGCACCTCTGACATTGAAGAGGCCCACGTTGTGAGGGCAGAAGAACAGTGATGTGGGGTGGGCGGAGAGAGATAATGTCATCTCCGCTTGCCTGCCTGCTTACTTCTCTCATCCGCCTGCCCAGGTCTCTCATACAGCCTGCCTGCCGCACCCATGGCCCACTGGTTAGGCAGGGTCCCCTGCGGCAAGACTCGGGGCTATAGCCTCAATAGCCACCCCCTAGCAATGCCACTGGATAGCTCTATTCTGATTATGTGAATAGCTGCAATTAGCTACACATCTGTGAATCAAGATTAGGTGTGTTTAGGGGAGCTGTGTCCAGGGATGTTTTTTACAGTTAACTGAAGGTAATTACAAAGCTGTGAAAAGCTGTGGTTAACTGCAATGTGAATAAGTAAGAACAATTAAGGGATTCCTGTGCACTCCCACACAGGGCTGGGTTTCATGTGAATAAAAAAAATAATTCCCTGCAGCAATTTTATCTCTTATATGTGCTGCTGTTCCAGGCACAATGGGCCCTGGTCTGTTACAATTGCAGCCAGAGAGGTAAGCCATGAGGCCATTACCACTAAGATTCATGTCCAACCAGAAATTTGGAATGCACAAAGCCCAGAGTACAATCATTGGGTGAAGAAAAGACTGCACTAGGAGAAGGTGTTTAGGAAATAATGCCTAACTGAGAAACACCGCCAGTGTCTGACAACAATCATCATTTGCAGATGGCCTTATGTGAGGGTGGAAAAGAGTTACAGTTGTGAAATCATGCCACTAGAGATTTAAAGAGATATAGCTGGATTCACGTAGGGCGGCGTATGTTTCAGCCGGCGTAGCATATCGTATTTAGGCTACGCCGCCGTAAGTCAGAGAGGCAAGTGCTGTATTCACAAAGCACTTGCCTCCTAAGTTACGGCGGTGTAGCGTAAATGGGCCGGCGTAAGCGTGCCTAATTCAAATGAGGAACAGGGGGGCGTGTTTTATGTTAATGAATCGTGACCCGACGTGATTGACATTTTTAACGAACGGCGCATGCGCCGTCCGTGGACATATCTCAGTGTGCATTGCTCCAAAGTACGCCGCAAGGACTTATTGGTTTCGACGTGAACGTAAATTACGTCCAGCCCTATTCACGGACGACTTACGCAAACAATGTAAAATTTTCAAAATTCGACGCGGGAACGACGTCCATACTTAACATTGGCTAGGCCAGCTTTTTGTTGGACTAACTTTACGCCTGAAAACGCCTTACGTAAACGGCGTAACTTTACTGCGACGGGCAAGCGTACGTTCGTGAATAGGCGTATCTCGCTGATTTACGCATTCTAGGCGTAAATCAGCGTTCACGCCCCTATCGGCCGGTGGAACTAGACAGCTAAGATACGACGGCGCAGGCAGTCGTATCTTAACTACATTTAAGTGTATCTCAATTTGAGAATACACTTAAATGTACGACGGCGCAGATTCAGAGTTACGACGGCGTATCTACTGATACGCCGGCTTAACTCTTTCTGAATCTAGCTAATACAGTATAAGAAGATACAATTAAGTCATAAAAAACACAATCTATTGCTGGTGGGGGCTTGTAAACCCTCACCTTGTAAAATATCCGATTCAGTTTAAAATATAAATAAAAGGCAAAACATTTGCGCATACGTACTATATATATATTATATAAAAAATATATATATATATATATATATATATATATATATATAAACATTATTAATAAATGTTTTCCTTTTTTATAAGTGATCACATATCCTCTGTTCTCAGCTGCATAAAAGCTGGGGGAGGAGAAACAGCTAGACACTGAACTCTACAGTGAAAGGCTGTGCAGGGTGGAGGTGTGTCAATACAATTCTGATCACTGGGGGAGAGTAGACTGAGTTCCCAGCACCGTTAGAGAATTGAGCATGATGTGTTTTCCTGCTTAGTGTGGTCATTTTTTATTAGGAAAGCAGAAGGACTGGCAGGGACACTGGTGATACAATACAAACAGAAAAGGATAATTTTTCATACAAATACCTGACAAATTACAGCTGAGATCTCCAACATCAAAGGAGAGATCTTGCCATCCAAGGAATCCACATTGTTTAAGGATCTTCATTCACAATTGAGTGACAAATTGGATTGTATGGAAAGAGATATTATTAATAATAAGAAATTTAAGGCCGCGTACACACGTGGTATTTGTCATTTGTCTTTTGGATTCTAAAGTTCCTCAGTGATCTGCAATAAGGTATCTGGTACCTTATAAGGTATCTCCTACCCTCCATCCCTCTGCTACTGCAAGTTTCGTTCATTAAAAGCATTGGAAAAAGACTAAGGGCATACATCTGTTTGACATTTTTCTAATATAGACTCTTAGTTCTAATACGGTCAAAGGAGGGGTAACAGCAGGAACCAAAATTATTCTCAGCAGCTCCTATGGGGGTAGTGCTACATAAGCTAATACGAGATCGATTTCACTATGAAGCTAACACCATGTATATTTCGAAGAAGCCCCTGATCCAGCACAGACATCGCAAGACATCTAGCAATGCAGGGAAACTGACACAGAGGTGTTGGATTAAACGCTGGCTGGATCAGGCTCGGATTTATTCATTAAGAATACTGGTAGGAGAGATACACAGCTATCTAATGATGTTCCTTTAAATGCATTGCATGGCCCTCTATCCCCCCAAAAAAAGGGAAAGAGATATCCCACAGTAAAACAAGGAGAGGTGGCAGGAGGAAACAACACTTACAACCTGAGAGGTCAACAGCAGAAGAACCTCTAAATGTGTTGAATCTATCACATAGACTACTTACATCCTCTGATGCCACCCTGCTTGCTAAAGGTTTGAATTTTTGCCCATTGAGACATTTCAATTAGTTTCAGACTGTTTTGGATGTCAATACATTTTCTCGTAACCTCACTTTACGTAACAAAAAAATTCAGGATCAACAGGAGGCAGTGTCTGACAGGGTTTCTAACACTGCTTCCATTGATATGCCCACATGTAATGATTTTCAGGATGTATGTGCGCTACAATGTTTGGAGGAGTTGCAAGGAGAATCTGCTTTTGATGATCAGATTGGAAATTATGTTCCACCAATACAAGCCCCCCTTGAGAAGTGATCGCATTTCTTTCCGATCAACTCTAAGCGTAAATGCATTGATCTTTTTCAAAAGAACATTGAGAAAGAGCTTACCAGACTAGCCATATGTTCTAACAATAGGGTATAGGGTATATCCATAATGATAATCTCACGGCAGAAGAACGCAATGTGTTAAAAACACTTAGCATGGACAACTCTATTGTTATAAAGATGTCGGACAAGAGAAGTCTAGTTGAGGTCCAGGATTTCAATGTTTATAGGGAGGCAGCTCACAGACAATTGTTAGATCATAACACATACCAGACATTAGCCAACAATCCCACCATTAAATATAAAAGCATTTTTTTTCTTGTTAAAAATATATAAAAGCATTTTACATACACTTGTAGAAAGAGGTGTGTGCTTGGGGGTGCTATCTAGGAAGGAGGGTGAGGCTATGGCTCTTTATACCCCGAATTATGTCTGTCTTTCATCACCTCCCTAAAACACATAAGGGCCTTACCCCATTGACTAAATATCTGGTTGTGGCTGGGGTTGGTTCTCTCAATGAACAATTAGGTCGTTGGGTGGATTACCAACTACAACCATTAGTTAAAAATCTTCCCAGCCATCTCAGCGACACCAAACAGCTTCTCGCCATTGTCAATGGCATGCAATGGGAGATGGGACAAGGATGGGTTGTAAGTGATGTGTCCAGGATGTACTCATTGTTGTGGAAAATGTTATATATCTGGACATTTTATTCTAGGATGTGTGTTTTATAGATTGTCATCTGTCTCCCTGTGTCTGATGTTTAATTCGAGGAGCGCTCTAGCAGAGCGCACTTGGGTTGAATCGAGACCAGCGGTAAAAACGGTCAGTATGAAAACCTTCTTATGGGATTGAAATGTGTTGTGGGCATTTATTGGTTTGTAGATATAAAGCGCAATGCGCTGGACTGCTTGCTTTCCAATGACATTAGAGAAGCCAAGTCAGCATAACAAGAGAAACCTATTATATCTCTCTTGCGGACTTCGTTATCCCCTTATGGATACATATCTGTTTGAGAGGACATTGATATCTGCCTTGTCGGTGTACTTGTACCGTATATTGACAACAGCAGTGGCAGTGTCCCCGCAGATTGTTTCAAGCCTGTAAGAACAAGTAGAATGATCTTAATTTAGATATGGTTTTACTTTGAACAATGTCTGAATGGGCTCCATGCTGACTAAGATGGAGTGTGTGCACTTCCTCCCCCCGCCTTTCTTTGAGTGCCCTCCTCTTTCCTGTCATGTGGTTTTGTATTAAGGAAAGTGATTGGCTGTTGGGGTATCACTTCCTGCTTTGTTATTCTTTTGTTTCCAATGAATAAAAGAACCTGAGTTTCTGTGCTCTGCCCAGAAGCTTGAGATTCCAGTTGGAAGCAGCATTGTTTCTGATTCTAGCTGGTGCCATGAAGTACTTCAATTCCGTGTACAAAAGAGCTTGATACAAACATGCTTTTAAAGCAGGGGTTCACCCTAAAAAAAATTCTAACATTACATCCAGGATACTAACAACATTTACAGTATGCAGGTCTTTTTTTTTTTTTATCGCCGTACATACCGTTATTATGTGATTTTCTCCCCGGCTTTCGGGTTCTGATTCCTGCGGTACTGGGCGTTCCTAGCCCTAGGTTAGATGATTGATGTCTGGTGAAACAGTTTCCATGTCGCACAAGGTGCGTCACCAGATTTCCGTAAATAGCCGAGCTGCGAGTCGGTGCTATACGGCGCCTGCGCAGTCAGATCTACACGGCAGGCGCATGCGCCGTATAGCGCCGACTCGCAGCACAGCACAGGAGGCATGTATATCCTTATAGATCAGCACTATGGCAGTAGTTTAGAAAGGATGAGAGTGGGTTTACATCCACAGTAAGTTTGTGAACTGTGCTTGAGTTAAAGATCTTACACCATGACCCCTTATTTCCTGCATCCCCTACACTTATATCTCCCATTTGTTTGAAATAAAAAATAAGTAGAGCTACCGTCCTTAGGTTTGTATTTGCAAAAACTGGCTAATGGCAACAGTATTTGGCACTGGCAGCAGTAACAACAGGCCTAAATGTGGAGACACAAGGTACATGCAGTTGTCTTACCCCAAAAAATAGAGCTGTAGCCATTTTTAATTAAGGAGGATAGGATAGGTGCCAGTAGGTGTATATGTTTTAGCAGCAGAAGCTACATCAGGATAAAGTGTCCTATCTTTTCTTTGTAAAAGAAGCCCTACAAAGTCTAGTATCATACCCTTTGCTGTATCCATTTCAGCTGCCAAAATGTTCATATGTGTACTGAACATTATACAATATACTTGTGTTTGCTTGAACCGGTGTTGGTCCAGCAAGAGGGACATATTTTTCTATTTTTTTTATCCAACAAAATTTAATTACGTTTGCAGAAGTACATTACAGACATATTTCCCATTGAAGTGCGGGTTAAAAGGCATTACATACATATTCTTCAATGCTTTATGGGATTAGGTACAGACTGTCCAACCAGAAGAATAACCATCAACGGAACCACATGAGTATCTTCACATTATCCCCTTTATTATTTCACATATCCCATATCTCACCCGACATTTATTCCCAATAATTTGTCTGCCACTAGGTCCACTGGGGCCAGTCCTGGCACATCCAACCACATTGCCCATAATTTCTCAAACTTGCCCCTATGCTGGTATACCAATTTTTCCATTCTCAATACCACACCAATATTGTCAATCCACTATTTTATGGTCAGGGGGCCTCAGTCTTCCAGTGTAACACAATTAATTTCCTCGCCGGAAATAAAACTCTATGTATAGCCTCTCTGCAGTGTTCTTCTCTATTCCTCCAAAGCACCCAGGAGGAAAGCTCTTGTCCTGTGGAAGAGATACTTTAAATACTGAGTTGACTGTAGTCACCACTCCTGCCCAATATGTGTGTAGTTTGGGACACCCCCACAACATATGGATAAGATCCCCATGGTCTCTTTTACATCTTGTGCATGTGGAGTCGAGCTGTAGATTCAGTAAGTGAAGCCTGTGGGGGATATAGTAAGTTCGTAGCAGGATATATAGCTGTGTAAGCCTTTGGGATACATTAAGTGAGCACTTGCCCACCGCCTGAAAAATCTCTTCCCATTGTTCCCCGTCTAATTGTCCAACGTCCGCCTCCCACTTCTCCCTTACTTTCAGAGGATGCTGCTTCATCACTGACTGTAACAGGATAGCGTAACATTGGGAGATAAAGCCTTTAGACGAAGCAGGATCCCCCAGAAGACTAAACAGGGGTCTGAGACAGATGCCACTCTGAAGAATGGCTCTGTGCTGCCACCGCATGGCTAAGTTGTAAGTAATAGAAGTGCATGGATTGTGGAAGACTATAGGCTTCCCTCAGATCAGTGAAGGAGCGCAACACCCCATTGCGGAATATGTGCTTGAGATGTGAAACCCCATATGTCTTCCATCTAGCTCCAGTGTTCTGACTCAACTACAAGGACATAAACTTTATCTCCAGCTTCATGTAGGGCTTACACAACCTGGTGTTCTATTTATCCCTTGCATCAATTCAGACAGCTTAACTCAATGAATAACTCACGGTTAGAGACAGACGATGAATCCTTCTGAATGTTCTGTTTAATGATGGATATTCATAGGCAGAAAAATATTGCAGTTGTAAGCCACATGGAAAGATGTTTAGCATGGAAGGTATACTGAGCTAATGAGAGAGAGACAGGAAGTGGAGGGGAATATAAGGAACTACGGTGAAAGAAAGAGTTCAGCTAGACAGAAGGGAGCAGAGCTTAAAGACACAGAGCAATAATAAATCACATAGTGTAACACAACATCCAGACTGCAGCTTGGCCAGTTCAGTGTACGTATCTATCAGGGATCTGCCACCTAAGGGTTAATAGTGCAGACTGATTTCAGTGATTGGCAACAGGCTGCCTTATTTAAACCCCTCAGCAGCACTGTGTCTTTGCTGTCCGATCTGCTGCTTATCCTGAGACCTGATCCTGAACCTGCACCTGCACCTGATATCATACTGACCTGGCTCTCTGACTCCGCTGCCATCTCCAGTCCTGACCTTTGGCTTCCTTGACCCTGCTCTGTTTACCTATCTGCCAGATCCTCTGTTGCCGAATCCAGCCTGAACTCTGACTATTCCTTGCCTGCTTCTTTTGCCTGAACTGATCCTCCGTGTATGACCTGGCTTGTCTGACACCACTCCTGCTGTCGTCTGCACTTGCGTGCGCCTGTTGCTTCCAGACGCACATGCATCCGGCGACCTGCATCTGCTGATCTGCATTCGGTTACCTGCATCCTGCTGACCAGCATCCAGCTAACCAGTAACCAGCTAACCAGCATCTGCTGACCTGCATCCGGTGCCCTGCATCAGCTGACCTGCATCCAGCTGACCTGCACCTCCAGCCGACTCCCACCTTTCTCATTGGCCTTCATCTCCAATCTCAGAGAACTCTGCAGGCACTCATACCTAACTGTGCTCCTACGGTCAATGTCTCAACCCCAGTGATTCCGAAACCAGGGCGGTACGAGAGATCTCCCTCCGCACGTCAGGCTCATTCCCAAGACACGTGTCAGTAACGTTCTGCCATATGGGACTATACTCTGTATAGCCATCTGCATTCTGGATATATTTGGATTTGTTCCATACCTTCTGGATTAGACTAAAGATTGGATACTTTTTATGAGGTTTAGTAAAGGCCAGAGCCTCCAGTTCCATGGGAATCGGCCCCCTGCACACAGTATGGAGTAGCAGTTTTTGAGACGAGCTTTGCAAACTAGCCGCTGTCTCCCCCGCTGCTGGGAACATGCCAATGAGATGTTGTAACTGAGCTGCTAGGTATTATAGCCAGGGGTTTGGCAATGCCAAGCCCCCGCTGTCTTTGGGCCGCTGTAGGCATTCTAGTTTGATCCTAGGGGATCTATCCTTCCATATGAGGCTGCGGAAAATGGCATTTACCGTGCGGAATGTCTTCAAGGGGATAACCATGGATGTATTATGGAGAAAACAGTAGTTGCAGCATTAGTATCATCTTAATTTAATTCACCCTGATAGGGGGAGTGCTTTCCAGGTTTTGACCTTGTCCCTAAACCTCAGGAATAGGCGGCAAATATTTAGATGTATAAATTCCCTCGGCTTAGCTGTGATCTGAATCCCCAGGTATTTACAGGATGTAGTAATGGGTATAGGGCAGGAAGAATTAACTACCTGTGTTCCGTCTTCATCCAGCAGGAGTAAAGCAGATTTTGACCAGTTTATAAGCAAACCAGAAAATCCTCCAAATCTGGATATGGTCGACATGGCTTCCCTAAGGGAGGTAGAGCAAAGTGTCGTCAGTAGGGATGAGCTTCGTATTCGAGTCAAACTCATTGTAACGATACCCTTGCTCGCTCGCTTCCGCTCTCCCGACACTCCTCTGCTACTAGTGAGTCAGCTTGCAGATCGCAACGTCTGATGGTTCGGTCATCCAAGGCTCCGGGATCCGAACTACAGCTATGTGCCGTTCGTAATCCATTAGAACAAACACCAGGCATGCTGTATGTAAGTTCAAACAGGAAGACCTTTATTGGAAGTACACAACACACTTTTAAACAGAATTTGGAACATCCCGCCCCCAACAATCGCTTTCCTATTGGTCAATTGTAAAGTACACATAGTCCTCCTTCAGGTCCTCCTTAGCCATGCAAATGAGGACTTGAAAATGAGTCAGCAGGGATTGGTCCGATAGCTTGAAAAGAGGGACTGTTATGTGTAATGAGACAGAAGCCCCAGGTATTAATGGAAAAAAAGTTTTAAAAACGGTCGTTTTTTTCAGTTCTGAAAAAAACGACAGTTTTTAAAACTTTTTTTCCATTGATACATGTTCCCTGGGGCAAGACCCGGGTTCTCAAAGACGTTTTCACAGGCATACTATAGACACCCAGCAGGTACAATATTTAAAGGAATTTTTTATTTTTTTATTTAACTGCTTGCCGACCAGCCTCCGCCGTTTTACGGCGGCAGGTCGGCTCCCCTGCGCGAGAGCCCATAGCTATACGTCGGCTCTCGCGCAGGCCACCCACTCTCCCCCGACTCCCGTGCGCGTGCCGTGTGCGTGCCCGGCGGGCGCGATTTCCGCCGGGCAGACGCGATCGCTCGTTACAGAGCGAGGACCGGGAGCTGTGTGTGTAAACACACAGCTCCCGGTCCTGTCAGGTAGAGAAATGCTGATCTTCTGTTCATACAATGTATGAACAGAAGATCAGTCATTTCCCCTAGTGAGGCCACCCCCCCTACAGTTAGAACACACCCAGGGAACTGTCACGTACCTGGTTGTAGAGCCCAACGTGCAGGGAGCGGCCTCTCGTAAGCCTCCGACCCAAGACCTACTGGTAGAATGGACAGAGGGTCAAGGGTCCGGAGGGACACAAGTGCCTGGTGGTAAAGCTGAGTAGTGGTCCAGGAATGGTAGCCGGTAGGTATGCTGGTTCAGGCAGGGCACTTAAACAGCAGACAAGACGGTAGTATGGCACTTGTAGGTACAGAGATCAGGCAGGTAAGTAAGCCGGTCGGGTCACCGGTAAGTGGTTCAGGTAACAAGGGAAGTCCAGAGAATCGTGGTAGTCCAAGCCGGGTCAGTAATACGGGCGGGCAGCGACAAGCCAGGGATTGAGCAGAGCCGTGGTCAGGAAAAGCCGGGGTCAAAGGCGGGTTGCAGACGAGGAAGGTCAAGGAAAGCCGGGTCAGGTAAACAGGTGAATCAATAGGTAGCAGATGCAGGTTCTCAGGTAAACGCTGTAGACTGGTCAGCAAGATGGTGAGGGACTGACCAGTTTAAATAGCGTTTCCTTGGCGCCAAACGCCGTCAGCTGTCTGCCATAATGTCGCAGTGCCGAAAAAAAAATCGCTGATCGCCGCCATTACTTGTAAAAAAAAATATTAATAAAAATGCCATAAAAATACCCCCTATTTTGTAAATGCTATTAGCTGGATTCAGAAAGACTTACGCCGACGTATCTACTGATACGCCATCGTAAGTCCAAATCTGCGCTGCCGTATTTATGCGCGGATTCTTAAAATGAAATACGCCTGAATTTTGCTAAGATACGACCAACGTAGGTCTCCTACGCCGTCGTATCTTGTGTGCATATTTATGCTGGCCGCAAGGGGGCGCTTCCGTTGATTTACGCGTCGAATATGTAAATAAACTACATACGCAGATTCACGAACGTACTTGCGCCCGTCGCTGTAATCTACGTCGTTTACGTAAGGCGTTTTTCCGGCGTAAAGTTAAACCACCAAAAAGCTGGTCTAAGTCGTTTAGGGTATGGACGTTGGAAAGTGCCGTCAGATTTTACGTTGTTTATGTAAGTCGTACGTGAATGGGGCTGGGCGTAAGTTAGGTTCACGTCATACGCATTGAGACATCGTATCTTAGGGAGTATTTGCGACGTGATTCTGAGCATGCGCACGCATGCGCCGTTCGTTCGGCCATGCATTCACATGGGGTCACGCTTAATTGGAATACTACACGCCCACTGCCTTGCTACTTTGAATTACGCGGGCTTATGCCAGCCCATTTACATTACGCCATCGTACATATGGGAGCAAGTGCTTTGTGAATACCGTACTTGCCTCTCAATGTTACGACGGTGTAGCGCATATGAGATGTGCTACGCCTATCTAAAGATGCGCCGATCTCTCTGAATCTGGCCCTATAACTTTTGCGTAAACCAATCAATAAACGCTTATTGCAATTTTTTTTTGCAAAAAATATGTAGAAGAACACGTATTGGCCTAAACTGAGGATTTTTGGAGGATATTTATTATAGCAAAAAGTAAAAAATATTCATTTTTTTTCAAAATTGTCGCTCTATTTTTGTTTATAGCGCAAAAACTAAAAACAGCAGAGGTGATCAAATACCACCAAAAGAAAGCTCTATTTGTGGGAAAAAAAGGACGCCAATTTTGTTTGGGAGCCACGTCACACGACCGCGCAATTGTCAGTTAAAGCGACGCAGTCCTGAATCGCAAAAAGTGCTCTGGTCTTTGACCAGCAATATGGTCCGAGGGGGTTAAGTGGTTAAGCATCATTAAAATCACTGCTCCTGAAAAGTCGTCCGTTTTTACAACTTTTTTTCCATTGATACATGTTCCCTGGGGCAAGACCCGGGTTCTCAAAGACGTTTTACAACAATAACTTGCATATTAGGCTTTAAAATGAGCACTTTTAAATTCGAACGTTCGAGTCCCATAGACGTCAATGGGGTTTTAAATGTTCGCGCGAACATTCAGTCCGTTAGAAGGTTCTGGTGTGAACTGAACGGGGGGTGTTCGGCTCATCCCTAGTCGTCAGAATATAACATTACTTTTTCCTGCATGGTGCCATAGCAGAAACCTGTAAGGCCGCGTACACACGTTCGGTCAAAACCGATGAAAAAGGACTGAAGGACCTTTTCATTGGTCCAAACCGATCGTGTGTGGGCCCCATCGGTCAGTTAAACTTCGGTCAAAAAATTTAGAACTTGGTTTAAAATTGAACCGATGGACGCCTAACTGATAGGTCAAAACCGATGGTTAGTATGCAAAAGCATCGGTTAAAAATCAATGCATGCTCAGAATCAAGTCGATGCATGCTTGGAAGCATTGAACTTTGTTTTTTTCAGCACGTCGTTGTGTTTTACGTCACCGCGTTCTGACATGATCGGTTTTTAACCTATGGTGTGTAGGCACATCAGACCATTAGTCAGCTTCATCGGTTAACCCATGAGAATGGTCCTGCGTTCTCTGCCTGTCCTTTGCGGGTCATCCCTCTGGTGCAGAGGGCTGGCGGTGGTACCACAGTGGTCTCTGGAGCACAGGCTTGCAGCATATGTCAGTGTTGGATCGGTCAGATAATTGGGGGAGGATCGGTACCAGATTAATGCTGGAAGCTGTGGGAGATGCATCCTCTCACATGCCTGTCTTGGCCACGCCCCCAGGGACATGTTTTTCTCACTTGGATTGTGAGGACAGGTATGGTATAATACAAGACTACAACATATACATATAAAAATAAGAGATTTTAACAAAATTTGTATAATTAAAAAATTATATATTTTTTTTAAATAATGCGGCCCAGGAACTGGTGGAAGTGGTTTATTTTCCAACTCAACAGGTAATGTTTTCAGAATTTCCCTCACCTTGCACAGGTGCTTTAAACCAATGTATTGGAATTTATAACAGCTGTATCGTTGAAGGAAAATTCACAAAACATGGCCTATTTGGGGTACTTGAGGAGTTAGAACCTTGTCTACAGTTTGATGACATCACCATTGTGTGCACTGAAGCTATGAAGTTTGCTGTGATGGGTGGACTGGAGAAATGAGGCCACCTTTCCATGACTAGTGTAGTTTCAATGTGCAACCTTCCCAATATCACCCTCATTATACCTTTCCCCTTTTAACCTCCCCCATGACCTTCTTGACCCAGTAACGAGACCGACACAGTAAATTGGAGTAAAATTGGCCACAACAGCCATTTTATTTTATAACCAAAATTTAATATTTAACCAAATTTTAGATAATAGGAATTTCCAACAATTCCAACTTTATTATTAACAACATTTTCCCAAACACTTTTATTACATTAACACCAGTCCCAATTGGTCTTTGACAGTAACCCCCCATTAACCTTTTCCTTCACCACCACACTGCGGTACCATTACTATACCAAGGCCTCCAGCCGACTCCAGCTCGGAGACACCCCTTTTTAACCCGCAGTGCACCGTACCCGTATTACAGCGGACACCGTTCCACTACAATAACCCCATAAGGGGCCCATCCCACCGATGAGCCCCCCAACCATTTCCATTCCATCAGTTAACTGTCACCATCAAAGACCAAGGACACCGCCACAGCCCGGAAGGGAAAACCCCTTTTCCCTACGGGCCCCTCCACACCCGCAGGGCCATCTGAATACCCTCCTGTACACCTAGCACCCACAAGTCTGTACCCACATCAGTTAGGTGAACACCATCCCTGAGCAGGTACAGCCCCACATTCAACTCCAACTCCCTGTGTCGAACCACTAACCCCCCGTGTTTAGCCACAAACCTCCCCAGAACCTTATTCACCTTCACCCTTCCCTTATTGACCCTATCCACTGACCATGCCATGCGCCATGTGGTTCGCGCAACAATGTCAGACCAGACGATCAACATTCTTGGGAAAGATGCCCGTAACGTCAAGACATCCGCCTTGACCGCCGACATCAAGTCCCCTATAGGCCAAATCCCCAGGTCGTTCCCCCGACGTGTAAAAGCAACACATCCGGGGGCGGTCGAGCCGAGCATAGCGCTGCACTTCAGTCAGCACCCTGCCCCAACCCATCCCAGGGATACCTAACCACCTAATCGTTGCCTCCCCAACTGCCTTCCTTCTGGCCTAGCATCCGCTCTCCTGGCCCCCCTACATACATAATAATGCCCCATGATCCACATGAGGCGCGCCTGCCTTCCACCTGAAAAACAAAACAAAACAATGACTATCCAAACTCACCCCACACAATACATCCCGGCATTTCAGGCAAGCGTCCCATACCTTTTACTAATCCATCACCAAATGTGGCGTACATAAGAACGGAATCTCCTCGATTCCCATCTCCCAATCCTTCTTACTGCTGCCTCATCCAACCCGCACCGGGCCGCCTCGGTCGCCGCCCCGATACGGAAGGAGTGCGAGGCAAACAGTCGCTCGTCCAACCCCACTTTCTTCAAACATTTTTTAAAAATCACTATGAATTGAAAACGCGATACGAAAGAACCATCAACATGCACCAAGAACGGCCCACCACCCCCAGGGCGTCCCCTTAAATATTCCCTTACCACCCTTACTGGACACACCTCCGAACCCAGCATCGAGTACAAAAACACGTCCAGCCCTTTTCCCCTCTGATCCGTCTTCGACCGCCTCAGCCGAAAAACCACCCTGTCCTCCGCCAAAAGGCCCTCGGCCACCCGTTTAGAGGGACTGACTAGCTCCCCTACCCGAAAAGCCCCAAAAAATGTCACTGAAAAAGGCGCCCGAAACAACCGTACTTCTTAGTCCGACGAACAAATGTCCCCCAATACCCCAAAAATCCTGCGCAATATCGAAAATGACACCGGCCTCCGCGCATCCTTGCTCTGGCGCCCCTTCTTGTAACCCTTGACCGCCTGCTTTACCCAAAATATTTTTGTGAGATCCTCCCGACCTTCCAACTTAAACAAAAATGCCAAAGCAGCTAATTTCTTCTCCAAGGACGACACGGACCCGCCCTTCTCCATGTGTCTAGCCACAAAATAAACCACCAACCAGCCCATTTCCCCCTCCCCCAGCTCGGCGTCCGCCAGACATCTGAAACCGGCCCATTCCTCCCATACCTTCGAGTATGTGGCCCATGTCTGCCCACTCATCGACCTCCTGATCCAGTCTGCCGCGGCTCCAATGCAAGCCCCCACATCCACCCCGGGCAAGGGACTCCTGCTGCATCTGCCCCTGGGGCCAGCTCCCTGAACCTGTCCCACTGAAACCGAGACAAGGCGTTTGCGAGTCTGTTATCCACCCCCGGGATGTGCACCGCATACAGAAATATATTCCACTGCAAACAGCGCAACATGAGGTGGCGCAGCAATCGCACCACCGGTAACGATGAACCGGAAATCCGATTAATGACCTGCACCACCCCATGTTATCGCAATTCAACCTGATCTTTAAATTTCTGCATTCCGCCCCCCATAGCTCGATCGCCACTACCACCGGGAATAGCTCTATCAGCACCAGGTTCCTTTCAAAACCCCCTGCCACCCATGACTCAGGGCACGCCTCCGCGCTCCATTGTCCCTTAAAAAAGGCCCCATAGCCCGTGGACCCGGCCGCATCCGCGACCAAGTTCAGATCAAAGTTGAACAAAATCGCGCACACATTGGATGAAGGAGGCCCCACGCACAGAAAGTCATCCAGGTAATGAATAACTGAGTCTGAGCCTGCCACATCCCTGACCACCCACTCCAATAAGGAACTAAACGTCTCGAAAAGCGCGCAGGAAATTGAGCAGCCCATCGGCAAACACCGATCCACGTAGAACTCATCCCGCCACCGGCAACCCAACAGCCTAAAACTGTCCGGGTGTACCGGCAGCAAGCGGAACGCAGCCTCGATGTCCGATTTTGCCATCAGGGCCCCCCTTCCATAACGCCGCACCCACCGCACCGCAGCGTCAAATGACGTGTACGATACCGTGCATGCCTCGGGGTCTATCGCGTCAATCACTGACCCCCCCCTTCGGAAAGGATAGGTGGTGAATGAGGCGAAACTTGTCTGGCTCTTTCTTTGGCACCACCCCCAGAGGCGACACCACCAAATTCGGCAATGGCATCTCTGTGAACGGTCCCGCCATCCTACCCAGCTCTACCTCCTTTGCTAACTTTGCTGACACCACTGCCGGGTTCCCCAAAGCAGACCGCAGATTCTTGGCCAAGGGTGGCGCCTTCGACAAAGAACAGGGAATGACAAAGCCCTCGGAAAACCCAGCCACGAGCAGCCGTGCCGCTGCCCTGTCTGGGTACCTATCTAGAAAAGGTTCCATCCTTTCCCCCTTCACTGGCATTGTCCCCTTTGCTAGCAGCCTCCCCCGCCCGCTTTTCTTTTTTTGACGCATCGGGACAGGGGGTGAGTGCCCCCGCCTCCGGAGCACTCATGCTTAAAACGACAGGTTCCCCCAAACTTGCAGGAACCCTCGTTAAACTGCCAACACACCCCCCATTTTTTTCCGACCGGCGATCCGGAGGTAGCCGAACCCCCCGGCCCCGCCCTGAAAAAACGGAGTATTAGTTCGGGGTGCGGAAATCATCCGCATCCACAAACTGATATCTTTGTGGTCCCATCGCAGCGTAGGGCGCACAGCCCGCCATTGGCGAAACTGCTCGTCATACCTCAACCACCCTGTCCCCCCATATACCCGGTAAGCTTCCCCTATACTGTCCATATAGCAGAAAAGCGCAGAACAGTGTTCCAGGCTCTTCTCCCTTATGACGCTGGCCATGCCTGCAACCAATTGCTGAACATCCAAAGAATCAACCTATACCTCCTCTTCTCCTCGTCATCCTTTCTTGAACTGTCTGGCTTCACCCTATCCAAATTAAACTTCTCTAACGGCAACAGGGAAAAAATCTCCACATACTCACCTTTTTCGATTTTTCCCTGACCTCCTTCTTCAGATGAGCCTCCAGCGGCCCCTCAAAGCATACATATACTTCACCTTTTGCCACATCAGCCATCCGTACCACGTCCGTCCTGACCCCCCCCGTCTCACTACCAGAGCTACTGTCCGGCACCACCCCCGTACTCCCCCCCACCGGGGCAGGTGCCCCAACAGCCACGGGGAACCCCCCCCAGCCGATCCCCCAACCCAGGGTGCAGCCTGAGGCGGCGTCCCCACCCCCCCTCCTCCGGCAAAACGCTGTACCAGGTCCCTCAAACCCCCCAACAAATTCTGCAAGCCCCCAGGGGAACCCTGGGCAGCAGGAGAAACTCCCGCCACCCCGGGGCCCCCGGTTGGCGGCAATACATTACCCCCCACATTACCCGCAATCACAGGAGGACCCCCGCCCCCGCCCCCAACAGTGTACACAGTAACAAAATCCCCAGAAGTATTGTTAGTGGACTTACCAGGCTGGCTGGGCATGTCCCTCACAGCCTACACCGGCAACTCCACCGCAGGCGACTCATCCACCCGAACATCTTCCTCCGATCCCTATGCCTCCCCTTCCAAACGATCTTCCGTGGCCGGCGTCCTCGGCGACGTCTGCCTCCCAGGCGCAGAAGGCCTGGAGGCCGTAGATCCCAGCCTCCCGGCGGATCGTCCTCTCCCACTCGACCCGGCTGTGGGCGTCTCTGCACTGCTGCTCGACCTCCGCTCGATCACCCTCCGCCGATCCGGGGACTCCTGCCTTCCCATTGCCCAGGAACCGGTGGTCGCGATCCTGGACGACCCCCCGGCTGTTGCCCCGCGTTTTGAGCGTTGAGATCCCCCACTTTCTGTCCCGGGGGTGTGGGGGTAACCTCTCCATCCCTGCTCTGACCCGTGGGTGAGGATCAGGTGCCATTCCGGCCCGAAGCCCCGCCCACCCGACCCAGACTAAGCGGCAGATTCCGACCGCCATCACCCCCGGCCGAAGCATGTGCTCGCTTGGCCGGAGGGGGCGACGGGTGCTCCAACTAGGCCGCTGGGCCCTGGCGGTGGGGGTAGGGGAATAACGCTCCAGCGGTCGCGATTGCCGAGCGCATGGGGACACCCGCGATCCGGCCTGTGACCCCCCCGCCTCGTCCACTAATAGGCCCCCCCACCTGGGATTCGAGCCATCCTGGCTCCCGACTGGCCGCCGCAGCCCTCAGCCTCGCTAGCACTAAATCTATGTCCATGCTTGTGGCCTACCTTCAGGGAGCAGAGAGAAAAAACCCGCCTCCCTGTGTCTCACTCGTCTGCCTGTCAAATGAAGGGTATGGAAGTCAGTGACTCTACCACTGAGCACTAAATCTATGTCCATGCTTGTGGCCTACATTCAGGAAGCAGAGAGGAAAAAACCTGCCTCCCTGTGTCTCACTCGTCTGCCTGTCAAATGAAGGGTATGGAAGTCAGTGACTCTACCACTGAGCACTAAATCTATGCCCATGCTTGTGGCCTACCTTCAGGGAGCAGAGAGGAAAAAACCTGCCTCCCTGTGTCTCACTCGTCTGCCTGTGCAAGTGGAGCTGCCCCTGCCCCCTATATATATCACTCCTCCCCTCCACAGAATAAAGACTACGGCCACTCCCCTGAGAGCACCTCCTTTCTTTTAACCTCTTGTTGCCCTGATTCCACCCAGTCATGGCCAGCCCTCCGTTATCTCCTTTTTTGTCCCTGTCACTCCGGGCCTCACTGGTCCCCCCATCAGCTGAGGGTTACTGAATACTGAGTCTTTTTAGACGCCTAGCTGTCCCCGTCAGCTGCAGAGTATTGAGTCTTCTTAGACTCTTAGTTACAACCATCAGATGCGAGGTAATGAGCTTGGCCATACACCCTCTACCTGAATTTGTTTTTAGTACACTGAGGCACAAGCTGATGAGGTTTAATAAGATGCATTTGTGCTTGTGATAGCATTAGCTTCCTGGATCCCTGTTTGTTTTCCTGCCTGACCACTACTGCTATCTTGGATTTCCTTAATGCTGACCTTTGCCTTGTACCCTGATTACTCTTTGAATTGTTGCTTGAACTTGACCTTCGATTCCTCATTGGACTATGCTTGCTACCGGCTCTGACCTCAGAACTGTTTTTCAGACTACACTTGCTCTAAACCTGCCCTGACCTTGGACTTTCCCAGGATTCTGCTACCAGCTGCTTTCTACTGCCTGATCAGCCTTGGGACTACAAGTATCTTCCTTGTCTTAGTTGTTCAGCACCAGTGCCATCTGGCCATGAACTATAGCATTGGGTTTTAAAACCTGGGTAGCAACCAATTACTTGTAGGCCTGTTTGCCTTAAAGGGTCACTAAAGGAATTTTTTTTTTTAGCTAAATAGCTTCCCTTACCTTACTGCAGTACTGGTTTCATGTCCTCATTGTTCGTTTTTGCTTTGAAGTAGCTGTAATTCTGCTGTGATCTCCACACTTCCTGGTTGCCTGTTTCCTTATAACCATGGTACTGGGAGATTTTCACAGTGGTCTAAGATGTCATTACTGTGTGTCTAAAACTCCTCAGATTCAATTTAAAAACAAAACACTGCCCAGGATTTGTTTGTTTTTGTTCTGTGAGTCTTCCCGACTCACCTCTCACCCGGAACTTCATGTATGTACCTTTAAAACCGAAAGTGAAACTAGAGGCACATTATATGATAGAATAAATTCAATTTTTAATCATTTTTAAAAGGAATCAGTTAACTTTTATGTCTCTATACCCAATAAACAGTAATTTCAGCAAAACATTTTTTTTCCTTTAGTGACCCTTTAAGGAAGTAAGAGCTGCTGTAGGCAGAAGACACACCAGTCAGCTATAGTTCCTGACCTAGACATCAGGCTGTGTGTTACTGGGATACACCAGAGTTGGTTGCAGCTCAAGCAAATGCAATGTGGGTCTGAGGAGGTATTCTTTATGAGCAAATTTGCCTACCCAGAGCCATTCATTACATGTTTTAAAGTTTATTGGTACCCTTCATCCTGTACCTTTAGCAACCCACCTGAAGTTAGGGGACAGGCCTGGATGGTGTGCAACTAGTACAATAGCATTATGCAGCAGAGCAGTCTTTGTCATCTGACAGAACAACCTGCTCACTAGACTTGAAGCATTAAGAGAAGGACCCAGCATACTTAGCTCTGGAAACATCTATGACATTCTAGCTAAAAGAACAAAATTGTGAACTGTGAACATCAGGAACTGTAAAGTAGATCTGAAATGTACAATGCAAGTAAATCCAGACTGCATTCTGAAATCAACAAATAATGTATGAGGTTTGAGGGGCCCTTTTTTTACATGACTGCATCTCTGGCAAAAAATAATTCTCATGTATGAAAGTAACTACCAGTATTTATAATACTCAGACAATAGAAAGCAATATCATGTTTTGGCTACCCATGGTATGAAAGCATAAATACAACAAGCAAGGCTTGCTCTGATCCTACTTACAGTATATAGAAATGTACAGGGGTAGTTTGACCAATTTGTAAAAACCCAGCGTTTTTTGGCATGAGAGCGGGACAGGTAAAGCGTGCAGCATGCTGGAAGTATTCGGACAAAATAAATCACAGTCTAAAATATGTGGCAGCTGTATGTAGCTAGACACCATTCAGAGCTGTAGGTTTAGGGCTATATGCCATGTGACATACATCCCTGAATGCACAAGGCACTAAATATAAGTACAACTCAGAACAACATCCAGCTGCATACAGACTATTTGAGTGTTTTTGAGCCAGTCATTGTTTTTTTTTTTTTTCATATGAAACCTGGTCCACAGTTACAAGCAAAATGACCATTATTTGCTATGCCACTTACTCCAAGTATTAGTGTTTTAAACACAGGATTTATTATTTTGATATTCTAGTTACAACTGCTGTATACTGTTCATGAGAAATGTCAAGTTTACAGTACATAGTCAGGAGCTCTGTCCAAAACATAAAGCTATATAAATCTGTCTGCACTAAAGATATATTAAAATGGCATAAAACACAATATAATTATGGCAACGAATATCATATTTTATAGCACTGCACCAAATTGTAATAGCCAAAGCATTTCTTGAGTGCTAGCAGAGCAGATATTAAATTGCACATTTCAGTGTATTGCTCTGTCATTCCACGAATAAGGTGTTATCAAGCATATGATATGTGATATATGTTTAGATTTTTCTAGTGATCATTCCTTTTACAGATGTAAAGTCTTGTCCAATGTTACAGATATAAGTGCTTTTTATAGATACAATGACTTGTTTAGTATAATGTTCTTTGTGCTTTGTAGTCTAAACATTGCTGTTTTACATCCCTTTGAAAACTGCTAAATTGGTTTTAGGTGTTTTAAGGTTTTCCACTTGGGAATATGACTTGTCACTATAGCTAATGTTTTCTTGGTGGAACCTACAGATTATATTGTAG
Organism: Rana temporaria; assembly: GCF_905171775.1. NCBI lineage: Eukaryota > Metazoa > Chordata > Amphibia > Anura > Ranidae > Rana > Rana temporaria. The sequence continues at coordinate 279,505,111 of NC_053491.1, forward strand.
ATATATTACAGACTCAGGGGAATAAAATGTGGAAGGATGTTAGAGCACTGTAGTAGCAATGAGTGGCAATGGAATATTTAACAAAAAAGCATGGTCGCAGTGGTTAGCTACAGCAGCTTTGGGAGGTAGCTATGAACGGTTGCATCTATTTCATTCTTTGCTACTGGTCTTGCTGAAATGCACAGTGATGATGGGGGTGCCAATGTTTACATCTGACAGTGGTGGTGGAGGAATAATTATGCACCTAAGGGATGAAAGGGAGGTGGTGCACAGGGATGTCCTTAGTACTAGAGGCATCAGACATTTTTAAAAAGTCAGGAAATGTTTGTGCACAGTGTGTCTTGACAACATTTCAACATGGCTTTCCATTCAGAAGCCTCCAAATATTCTCAGATTTTGTTTATATAGCAAGGGGCTAAATATGCAGTCATTTATTATTGATTTCTAATAATGATGTGCCTGTCACTGTACAAGCCTGTAGCCTTCCATGCCCACAAAGTTGTAGGATCTGGAAGGCCTTAATTTGGGTATGCACCATGCTGTTTTTCTCCTACCCTTTGGATCCCAGGCCTTGGACAAAATAGCCTGATGTAGAAAGCTCAGAGAAAAGTCTGCTATTCTCAAAGCTGTTGGGGACTGAGTGGAATGATCCTACAAGTGTACAGTTACATAACTAAGAAACTAAATATGTATGTAGAAAAGTCCCCTGTCCCCCCTCAAATTACACTAGATAGAGAATGGTAAATAAAACTCAAGCCGCGTACACGCGACCATTTTTAATGTTCTAGAAAAAACAAAGTTTTTTTCAACGTGATTCTTGTCAAGCCTGCCTTGTCTACACACGATCGTGAAAAAAAAATGCTTGAGCAAAGCACGGTGACGTACAACACGTATGACGGCACTATAAAGGGAAAGTTCCATTCGGATGGCGCAACCCTTGGGGCTGCTTTTGCTGATTTCGTGTTAGTAAAAGTTTGGTGAGAGACGATTCGCTCTTTTCAGCCTTCGTGCTTTTCAGCGTGACGAATGTGCTATCTCCATTACGAACGCTAGTTTTACCAGAACGAGCGCTCCCGTCTCATGACTTGCTTCTGAGCATGCACGTTTTTTTCACGTCATTAAAGCCTACACACGACCGTTTTTCACAACGTCAAAAACGACAACGTCAAAAACAACGCGAAAAATTAGAGCATGTTCTAAATTTTTAATGCCCATTTTTCACATCATGAAAAATGCTCTGGAGCCTACACACGATCATTTTTAATGACAATTAAAAAAAAAAAAAAATTTCACGTCATGAAAAACTGTGTTTTTCCAATTTCACAAAACTGGTAAGCGCTGCCACCAAAAGATAAATAGGGATAATCTTATAATGCTGTAATGCTATAGATATCTTGTGTTTTTTTTTCACACTGACTGAAACAGGACTTCTTGATGAGCACTGATTGAAAGGGCTGGATAACCGACCCAAAACCTGTGGTTTTCTGCCGTTATCCTTTAAACATTATAGCTTCATACACACGATTGGATTTTCTGACGGGAATTGTGTGATGACAGGCTGTTGACGGAAAATCTGACCGTTTGTATGCTCCATCGGACAATTGTTGTCTGATTTTCTGCCGACAAATGTTGGATAGCATGCTTTCAAATTTTCCACAAACAATTGTCTGTTCTTGGGTTTTCCGAGCGTGTGTACACAAGTCCATCAGACAAAAGCCCAAACAAGCATGCTCAAAAGCCGGACGAGCCGGAAGCATTCGGTCTTGTAAAAGTAGCATTCGTAATGGAGATATCACATTCGTGATGCAGCAAATTATGAAATCTCAAAATGCAGCGCACATTCTCTTCTTCTTTATCATGGGATAATAATGAAACTGCTTTGCTGGTGATACTGACAGAGTTCTGCCAAACGTATTTAAAAAGGCTTTTTTTTTCTAGTGATATCAAGAATAATATATATTTTTTTCAAGTTATCACAACACCATTATCTCGTAGTTCAAATCAAAGATGTTGGTGTCCCTTGTTATTTTACATTGTATTTTTGAAATGTACCTGCCTACTCCCAACTTAACTTTTATTTAATAGGGAGCACAAGAAGGTCATATAAAAATCAAGAGGAAGCAGAGATTGAAATACTGTTGGAATTGGTGAAGCCTCTGTACACCAGGGCAGACATCAATTATGTGAAGAGCAAAATTGGTAACCTGAGGAGTGCATTTAATAGGGAGCACAATACGGTCCTGGAGAGATCGGGAGCAGCAGTAGATGACCAGTATGTCCCCAGGCTGTGGTCTAACAACAGCCTGCAATTTTTGACAGACCAGACTGGACCCAGGCCATCGCTGTCAATGCTTCCTTCCACATTGGCTCAGGCTATTTTTTTTCTGGTGCGGTCTTAAAAAAACTAAATAAAAGAAATTAGACATGTTATCTGGCATCAAAATATATAATAATTAAATAACTGAAACAAAAAGTGCATTCTATGCACACAAAAAGAACTAAAGTATAACACCTAAAATCATGATTAAAAAAATAAACAAAAAGAAAATTAGAAATTGTAGGGCTGAAAATCTCCAGGCCAGCGGTGGGGTCTTAGGGCTGAATTTGCCACTGTACTCCATGCTGCTGTGGTGGGTGTGGTTGCAGTGGTGGCTGTGGAGGTGGTGGATGTGGCTCATCCAAATCACAGATGTGTGCTTATTATCACAGATGCATAGCTTATTAGCTGTCTTAGGCCCCGTACACACGAGAGGATCGATCCGCTGAAATTGATCCGCGGATCGGTTTCAGCGGATAGATCCGCTGGTGTGTACGATCCAGCGGATATTTATCCGCGGATATATTTCGGGCCGACCGATTTCCAGCGGATAAAAATTTCTTAGCATGCTAAGAAATCTATCCACTGGAATCGGCTCCAGCGGATCGATCCGGTGGTCTGTACAGACTCACCGGATCGATCCCTCTGAACCCATCCCTCGCATGCGTCGTAATGATTCGACGCATGCGTGGATATCCTTATATGACAGCGTCGCGCACGTCGCCGCGTCATCATTGCGGCGACGGCGCGACACGTCACCGCGGTGTGAATTTGGCGCGGATTTCGATCCGATGGTGAGTACAATCCAGCGGATCGAAATCCTCAGAGGATAAATCCTCTCGTGTGTACCCGGTATTACAGCCAAATGCCTCAGCTGCATCTGGGGTCGTACTGATGGCGGTTGTTGCATGGCTGAGGAAGGCAGCCGTGGCCTTGTCCAGGTTCCTGGTCTTCCTGGAAGGGCATAGGGGAGGAATCTGTGACTCAGTCTGGCTGCTGGGCACGGGCTCCTCCTGACTCCCACTTTCCTGTGTACAAATTTTTTTTTTTATAATTTTTTTTGGTCATCAATCACACGCAATTTTGAGCTCATGACTGTTGCAATTAAATGTGGAGAAATAAAAACGACTATCATTCTGACCCCAGAAATGTTTATTTTTGTCACAATAATTTTTGGCTAATACTGTCTATTGATATGGAAACCACTTTGTTAAAGCAGAAATTTTGCAACAATAACGTCTAGTTAACATCATTATAGTTTTGGATACAAATATGTTAAACAATGCTATACCTGGGTCAAGCTGGGCTCCTCCACATCTTCTTCCTGTGTAGAAGGTACCAGGGTAGGCCTCAGCCGTGGTGGAAGGAAGCGTTGAGAGTGATGGGCATGGTTCGGTTTGTTCGGACAAAAAACGCAGGCTATTGTAGTACCGCAAAAGAGAAAGAAGGATGCGCCAATCTAAGTGCAGTAGAATGAAAACTTTTAATAAAATTGTGTAAACAAACAGCCACATGGCTACTCACAAAATGTAGGCAATATCAGGGCCAGGCATATATATAAAGTTATGGTCCGTTGTCACTAAGGTGTCAGGCAGATCCTGCTCCCCAGCAGAAGTCTTCAGCGAACTGGGGAGCTGATGGTAAAGCGTTCCAGTAGGGGATATGCAAGCCGCCGTATGGGACTCCGATTGGTTCGTTCCCGTACTCCATGTCACTTCCGGTGCGATGACCCTGCTCTGCGGTCCACCCTGAGACGCACGCCGTCCCATATGGCGGCTTGCATATCCCCTATGGTTGTTCAGCCTACTGGAACGCTTTACTATCAGCTCCCCCGTTCGCTGAAGACTTCTGCTGGGGACCATGATCTGCCTGACACCTTAGTGACAACGGACCATAATTTTATATATATGCCTGATATTGCCTTCATTTTGTGAGTAGCCATTTGGCTGTTTGTTTACACAATTTTATTAAAAGTTTTCATTCTACTGCACTTAGATTGGTTGCATCCTTCGTTCTCTTTTGTACACATTTTTCAGAGCCTGCTTCTGCTTTGGGATTGCTGCCGCTAGTGTTATATATGGACTAATATTACTAATTCATTTTTATATATTTTTATATTTACCTCATTAAAAATGATACATTTTAAATGTATGGGCCATTGTTGTCTATGCTCTGATAATCCTGCGCTATCTAACAATTTTTCCACTATTGTAGTACCGCAGCTTGGGGACATAGATATCATCAGCTGATGCTCATAATCTCTGGGATTCCATGACCTTCTTGAGCTCCCTATTATATGTACTCCGAAGGCTACCAATTTTGGCCTTCAAATAACTGATGTCTGCTATGGGGTACAGAGGCTTGACTAATTCCAACAGTTTCTCCATCGCTGCCTTCCTCCTGATTTTTTTTAGAGTAATCCCTGCTCTTCAACCTTCCATAAACACAACAGCTCCCTTTACTGCTTTATAAGTTTCGTCAAAAAGTCTGGCGCAGTGAATTTATCCACCATTTTGTCAATTAAATTAGCAGATGGCTGCAAGACAGAATACAAGACAAACCATGTCAGGCTTTACTCAAAATCTGGTCCCAATATGGGCCTCAATCTAAGCAGTATAGGCCACTAACCACCGATGCCCCAATTTCTAAATGTAACTTTGTTTTATGTCTCCTTTTGGCAATGGCGATTGTTTGTTCTCCACTCACAGATCGTTCCTATGTTCCTATTGGTTCCGTGCCACGAACGAAGGTCCAAATCTGAAAGCACCGTCAGCAAGAGCAGATGGAGTCCATCTATCGCATAATCAATAATGTGTAAATTAGCTGTCTGTATATGTGCTTTCTCCAAGTAGGTCTTGAAAAATCAAGATAATGTTTTCTCTAATCTTTGTCTGAATTTGTTTTTTAACCACTTGCCGCCCACCAATGACAAATTGACGTCGGCAAAGTGGTTGTAGAATCCTGAGTGGACGTCATATGACGTCCTCAGGATTTTGAGCCGCTGGGGGCGTGCATCGTGGCGATCGTTGTTGCAGGGTGTCAGTATGACACCCCGCAACACCGATCAAGGTAAAGAGTCTCTCACGGAGACTCTTTACCACGTGATCAGCCGTGTCCAATCACAGCTGATCACGATGTAAACAGGAAAAGCCGGTAGACGCGAGTAAAGGAGAGCCGATCGGCTGCTCCTGTGACAGGGGAGGTTTGTGCTGATCTATTATCAGCACAGCCCCGCAGAGGATGCCCACTGGACCACCAGGGATGCCCACTGGACCACCAGGGATACAAAAAAAAAGTCTGGTCCCACCCTAGACCACCAGGGATGACAATGACACAAAAAATGGATGCCAATCAGTGCCCACAATGGGCATCACTGATTGGCGGGCATTGTTTGGCACTGATTGGCATCCATTAGTACAACGCATACGATAGTGCCCATCTATCCTCATCCGTGCCACCTATCAGTGCCCATCCATGCCGCCTATCAGTGCCCATCCATGCCGCCTATCAGTGCCCATCCATGCTGCCTATCCGTGCCCATCCGTGCCGCCTATCCGTGCCCATCCATGCTGCCTATCCGTGCCGCCTATCAGTGCCCATCCGTGCCGCATATTAGTGCCCATCAATGCCACCACATCAGTGCCACCTCATCGGTGCCCATCAGTGCCGCCTTATCAGTGCCCGTCAGTGCAGTACCATCAGTGCCCATCAGTGAAGGATAAAATGTACTTATTTACAATGTTTTATAACAGAAACAACATTTTTTTTATTTTTTTTTTAAATCTGTAATTTTTTAATTTTTTTTGCAGAAAATAAATATCCCAGAGGTGATCATATACCACCAAAAGAAAGCTCTATTTGTGGGTACAAAATGATACAAATTTAGTTTGGGTACAGTGTAGCATGACCGCGCAATTGTCATTCAATCTGCAACAGCGCTGAAATCTAAAAATTGGTCTGGGCGGGAAGGTGTATAGGTGTCCTGTATGGAAGTGGTTAAAGATGAAGTTAAATATAAAGCAGATATGAATATTCTTTTTTTTAACAATTTTTTTACTCTTCTTTCAACAGGGAAGAACAAAAAAATGAGGCTACAGACAAGCCATCAGAAGGGGCGAAGGGAGGCTACTCTCACCCGGGCCCCAACAGGGGAGACAACAAGGCCATCTTTCCCCCCAAAATCGTAAGAGACAACTTCAAACACACTCATTTAGTCACAGTCAGGGGTGATTCTAGGGCGGAATTTAAGGGGTAAAGAACACTTTCTGGTTGCTGCCTGGCTCATCAGTGCTGATTAATGCAGCCTTGCCATGGGTAGAGGAGAGGCCCCGGGGATCACAGTCACACAGAGTCATACCTGCTAGAATGATCCTCATATATCCACTATCCCATAAGAGCCAAGAGGGGTTGGGGGCAAATGCATGAGTTTTTCAATGTTTTTCAAAATTGGCACTTGTCCAGTGTTTTTCCTCTGTAAAATGACATCACCTTCCCTTTTCAATGCATTTTTCTATAATAAACCACAGTGCAGCATGGTGGAGTACACTAGTCAGGAGCAAACATTGTCCCAAGTGCAAGGTTGGTCAACTAATGCAGCAAAATAGATGCTAGAAACAGATGTGACTTGGGGTGGCTTAATGAATGGTGTATTGTGCCAGAAGTGGAAGAAACTACTAGTGAGACTCTTGTTTGCCCCAATAAGTATTCTTTGAATCTGGCTTAAAATGTGTATACATGTCAAGTGTTAAGATGTCCAAACCAAACACCCACTCCACACATTAGCAAAGTATGTACAGTGGAACCTCGGATTATGAGCATAATCTATTCCAGGAGAATGCTCGTAATCCAAAGTACTTGCATATCAAAGTGAGTTTCCTTATTGAAGTCAATGAAAATGAAAATAATTTGTTCCGCATTTACTTCAATGGCCTGCAATAACGCATGCTGCCAGAGGTGGGGGGTGCCGGAAAACCTCGGAAATGTCCGGAAAGGCCCGAAGACACCTCGGCCCACCTTGGCAAATCTCGAAAAGGCTCGGAAATTGAGTATTTACGTGTCTTTCCAAACATTTCCGAACAGCGCCAATCGGCTGCAATCGGCGCTGTTCGGCTCCGGCACCCCCCCACCACAGACCAAACATGGTACTGCACACCGCTTTAACCGGAATCTTGCTTGTTTTGCCAGACAACACTCGCAAACCGAGTTAGGATTTTTTTAAATACAGTGCTCGTATTGCGAAATGAGTGCTTGTATTGCGAAATGCTTGTTAACCACGTTACTCGCAATCTGAGGTTCCACTGTAGTGCCTTAACATTAGCATAGAAAAGTAAGAGGTGGAAGGAGCTGGCAGTGTTGATAGGTACCCACGTTTTGTAGACCCAGGCACCAGGACCAAGGTTACAGAGTGGTTGCATGAGGTGTGTACATTCCTAGTAGTGTAGGTGTCTGAAGGGCAAGCAGGTTGCAAGCAACAATAGACTGGGTAGGTACCGTATTTATCACGGTATAACGCGCTCCCACGTATACCGCGCACCCCTAAAGTGGCCCCCAATCCTGTGGAAAAAAAGTTTTTTTGTTTTTTTTGTACTTACAGTTTTGGTGTCTTGCGTGGCGTCCATCGGCGGCCTCGTCGGGTCCGGCGTCCTTCTGCGGCTTCGGGTGTCCTCTTCGGCGGGTCTGGCGTCAATCTGCGGCGGGTCCGGTGTCCTCTTCGGCGGGTCCGGTGTCCTCTTCGGCGGGTCCGGCGTCCTTCGGCGGCGTCCTCGCGTCCTTCCCGCCACGAGTTTGAATACTGCGCCGGCATATACCGAGCGCAGTACACTTGTGAATCTTCGGGCAGGCTCGGCAACTGTCGCGCTGACGTCCTGTACGTACAGGACGTCAGTGCGAGAGGTGCAGAGACTGCCCGAAGATTCACGAGTGTACTGCGCTCGGTATATGCCGGCGCAGTATTCAAACTTGTGGCGGGAAAGCGGGTATCGGCGTATATCGCGCACCCACGATTTTGCCCTGATTTTCAGGGCAAAATAGTGCGCGGTATACACCGATAAATACGGTAAGCATTTCCCCAATTTGACTAGTAACTTGACCATAATTCACTATGTAGGGCCTCAGCCACTTGACCATCATTCCCTTAATACTTTTTTCTCTTCTTCCAAGGACACATTTCCAAGATGCACAATTGGCCATATCAGTGCAGATATGATGCAGGCTTTAAATGAGTTAGAGCAAATAAAGGATGCTGCCACTGCTTTACAGAAAATAATACGTGATTATGTCGACATGCTTGCCAAATTTTAAGTTCATCTGGCCTGAAGTTTTCTTCCACTTGTTGGCTCTTGTTTGCACTTTTCATATTTCGCATGTTTTTAAGCCCTATTTCACATTGATGCTACTTCACTTGAAGTAGCGCTATTTTTAAGTAGCAAGGTCAGTGCAATTTCATGTGCTACTTGATAGACATTTGTGTGGCTTCATGCCCAGATGTCTATTGAAGTCACACCTGAAATTGTAAAAAGTAGTGCAGGAACCACTTTTGCAAATTGGTGCGGCGCCGCTAAATCGGTGTCGCACCGATTGGAACAGTGCTATTGTCTCCGATAGGTGGCCACTTGTGATGTGATTTTATCTCTCGCATGACAAATCGCTCCAATGTGAACCTAGGCTTTAGTGTCCGAGGTCAGTGTTTTGTCACATGGGCATTGTCATTTTACAAACTCCTCCCCTTTACAAATGTTTCTATGGCAATGGCTCAACCCCAGAGATGCTCCTCCACAAAGTCTTCATTAACCTGGGATCCTTACATGATCTCTTAACAATAAACAAAATACAGGAAAAGAAGCAGAGTATACTTTATTGGGACCTGGAGGGGGCTCTCTGATGGACACAGAGAGGGTCAGAGACTGCAGACATGGTACAGCAGATGGTCAGAGACTGCAGACATGGTACAGCAGACGGTCAGAGACTGCAGACATGGTACAGCAGACGGTCAGAGACTGCAGACGTAGTACAGGAGACGGTCAGAGACTGCAGACATAGTACAGGAGACGGTCAGAGACTGCAGACATAGTACAGGAGACGGTCAGAGACTGCAGACATAGTACAGGAGACGGTCAGAGACTGCAGACATAGTACAGGAGACGGTCAGAGACTGCACACATGTTACAGGAGATGATCAGAGACCGCAGACATAATACACGAGATGGTCAGAGACTGCAGACATAGTATAGAAGATGGTCCATTAGACCCCTTTCACACTGGAGGCATTTTTCAGGCGCTTTAGCGTTAAAAATAGCGCCTGAAAAAAGCCTCATCTGCAATCCCAGTGTGAGAGCCTGAGTGCTTTCACACTGGGGCGGTGCACTGGCAGGACGTCCAAAAAATTCCTGCAAGTAGCTTCTTAGAGGCGCTTTAGAAACAGTTTATACACGACTCCTAAAGCACCCCTGCACATTGAAATCATAGGGCAGTGCCTGCAAAGTGCTTTGGCACTTGCGCCTTTGAAACCTTTATTTGGCCGCTAGTGGGGCTTAAATGTACCTCTAAAATTACAGTAAAGAGCCGCTAATAATAATGGCGCTTTACCGCCGATGTCCCAGCACTGTTAGTGGAAAAGGGCTCTTGGTACATCTCATGATACATCACATCTGTAGAATGGGTAGAGGCTGTGTATCCTATGCAATCTATCATGCCATAAAACATGTAGAGCTAGGGCAGCCCAGAGCACGTGTAAAGGGATGCTGGGGATGCCATCCCCCAGCACACAGCACACTGAACACTGTGACTCACCTCGCTCTTTCTCTGTGCAGCCCGAGATAGGAATGGGAGGGGGAGGCATTCCAACTGGAGTTGGTGGAGACAGTGCGGGATCCAAGACTCCCAGTGTGAGGAATTCATTCCTGCACATCAGTCACTAAAAACTAGAACTCTCGTGTCAGGAAGAGGAGCGGCCCCTCCCCCAAGCACTGCCAGGCTGGATGGACTGCCCTATGCTCACACATCAGTTCTGGACAGACACACACCTATGCTCAGAACATTAGTTCTGGACGGACACAAACAAGGAGAGAAGGAGGGAGGGGAGAACTCTGGCACTTCAGCGCCCCCACCTCTGCAGGCGCCTGGGTGCAATACACCCTGTGCACTCTGCCTAGAATCGGCCCTGGTTATACACAACGATGTTGGTTTGTTCTAAAACCTTAAAATGTGTGAATGTGCTTGGCTTGTAGTAAAAAATGTTTTACTAAACAATGTGTGGCTTCCTATTTCAATGCTCAATACCAGTGTATTTGTTAAATTGGTGTAGTTACAGTGACAATCTGTTCTAAAATGTGGCCAACTCTGGCAAATTTATGGATTCAAAGAAATTAAGTAAAGGAGGAGTTGAAAAGGCATATTTTTTTTAACATTAATGCATTAGATACATTAAGAACCAAAACAGTGTGTAGAAGAGCCACAGCACAACATAATAGTTAGCTGTTGCACTTGTAGAAAATGGCCAAAAGAAAGGCCAATTTAAAACCTAGTATACAGATAAGAAACACAGACAACAGTAGTTCAAATGAAATAGGATTTTATGATCAGCATTATGGATCAGCTACAATTTGCTGCCAAGCCACTGCCCCTCTACCCACAAAATAGTCCATGTATTTGTCCCGGATCTCTCAGCATTTTGGGAGGGCAACCCAGCACAGCCAGTTTCAAGACCCGTCATCATGCCCACTGACAGATGAGCTGCAGCCTCTTCAGCTGGGCCTGACACTGCAGGGTCAACATCAGTTGTCACTGAGGGAATTGTGCAGGATGCAGCAGCACAATACAACATGGTTGATTTTATATTGTGCCAGGTTAATGGAAGTTAAAAACAGCCTGAAGCGACTGGAGAGGATGCCAAAGGCTTTTTCAACCACCCTTCAGGCACGAGAGAGCCGATAATTAAATATTCTCTGCTCTGGGGTGAAGTTCCTCATAGGAAAGGGCTTCATAAGATGTTCCCCCAGAGCAAAGGCCTCATCCGCCACAAAAAACAAAATTGAGGCCCTCAACATTTGTGCACAGAAAAATGTCTCTGCATCCTAACTGTGGCATCTATGGTAAGCTAATCTATTGACTACTGGCTACACTTTGGAGATGGGGTCTGTCCTCACCTTTTATTGCCTTTGATGCCTATGAGACTGAAGAGACGTTCCCCCTAAGGTACATAATTATTACCAAACCTAAATTGATTAAATTATATCTTCACATATATGCTTTAAATAGCTAATTGTACTTGTACTATTTACTATCGCAGTATTTTAAAGATACATTGCTCTGACTGTTTTCTTTTCTTTAATTAATTTCTTGTTCAGTTACTTTAGCTTCTCTTTTATGGCTTCTTGATCAATCTTGTTTTAGCACTTAGATTGTCACTAAGCCATCTGATTAACTAGAAGCACCAAACTTAACGGGAGAGGTAAGGGCTGTGGCACTCCTGCTGGGCACAGCATGATCCCGACTGGGTTGCCCGGGGGGGGGGGGGGAGGTCGGCATTCCTCGCCCTTATAGTTCATACGTTTTCTATCTTTATATCACTCAGGTATGTCTGTATGTCACTTACAACTTTATTACTGTGAAACCTTTTAATTGTACCACATATCAAAGAATTAATGTCTAAAAGTTACCCTTTTTTTTTCTTTATTGTCTATATGTTATCTTTGTAAACTTGTTTAAATTCTCAATAAAATTATTGATTTAAATAGCTAATTGCTATGTGTATTATACCATATATCTTTTATTAATTTAGAATATACTGGATGTGGGTGTACCTTTGAGAGTTCCTGTGTCCTCCAGGGTGGGTCACCATTCTGATCCGGTCCCTGGTGACCTCTTGTCTGGCGCAACTCCCTATGGTGAGACATTTGGGCGATACTCGGGATAATTCATGGGATCGATGCCTTTCTTTATATGGAAAAATTCATATCTACACTGTACAAATAATACTAATACATGTTTTTGGTCCAAAAACTCCTCCTCCTCCGGTTCCTGGACTGGACTTGGGTCAAAGCAATAACTCCAAGCCCAATAATAGCACGTTCTCTCCTTGGAATACTCATTATGGCTGGTTGATAAACGACCGTTCAGAAATAAACTGAAAAGCGCAAATCAACACTGACCAAACTTCTAATAACACAAGATTAGCAGAAGGAGCCCAAAGGGTGGTGTATGACAATTGAACTTCCTCTTCTGTGGTCTCGTAGTAGTCTAATATGTCACTACGTTCGTGTTTGTTGGCCGACAAATCTTTGCCGTTTGTATGAAAGACAAGTTCATGGCCAACGCCCTTCAGACAAAAGTCCTACGCTCTGTCCGTGGAAAATACTATTGTGTGTACGAGGCTAAAGTTTACAAAAAATAATTTAAAAAAAATGATGGCACAAGGCACATTATTTCCTTTCAGTCTGATGTTTCCCCTTGAGCTTCTTCATCTAGTTCTAGCAGGGGTTAATAGAACTTAAGAACTGTCAAAGTTTGTCATTAAAGTGGAGGTTCACCCAAAAAATAAATTTTTAACATTACATTCAGCCGAGTTGTCCTAATGACAATCGGCTGTTTTTTTTCCGTACATACCTTATTTTCACCACCGCTTCCGGGTATGTCTTCCCCGCGGAAGACATACCCGGAAGCGGCGGTGAAAATAAGGTATGTACGGAAAAAAAAACAGCCGATTGTCATTAGGACAACTCGGCTGAATGTAATGTTAAAAATGTATTCCTATCTGATTGACAGGCTTCCGACCGTCGCATACTACGCGTCACGAAAGAAGCCGAATGTCGGTGCGCAGGCGCCGTATAGAGCCGCACCGACGTTTGGCTTCTTTCGGCAACTCGTGATGCGCCGTATGCAACGGTCAGAAGCCTGTCAATCAGATAGGAACGCCCAGTCCTGCAGAAGACATACCGGGAAGCGGCGGTGAAATACGGTATGTACGGGAAAAAAATTAAAAAAAAAACAGCCGATTGTCATTAGGACAACTCAGCTGAATGTAATGTTAAAAATTTATTTTTGGGTGAACCTCCACTTTAAGCATGCCAAATTATGCTTCTAGGAATGAAACATGATCTATGAATGGAGGATGGGTGAATGATTGAAAGTTCCCTCCCTCCATTGATTCTGTTTCCTGTGGTATAGCTTCTATGAATGGAGGAGTTTGGCAGAAAGGGTGGGCAATGTCAGTCATTCTTGATGAGTACCTGTGACAGCTCCTCAGTTCTATTAACCCTCACCATACAGGAAGATTGCAGCAGTAGGATGGGGAAGCATCAGCGGAGAAAGATTACTACTGAATTAAAAGATAGAAGCACAAAGGACACCTCACACTGAAGGTACTGTAAGCAACCTCCTTCCCGCTTATTTTTATACCTTGTACAAATCAATGGCCAAAGGCATTGCTGTTTGCATGCACCTACTTATCTGGGTTGTTATATGCAAATAGAGCCTCAGACCGATTCTGGACCAGCTCTGGATGCAGAAAGTGTGCATCTGAGGTCAACATTCCTGTGGTGTTTTGACTGCACAAAAAAGGGCAACAACTAGTGCCCTGTTTGTACAGTATGTGACCATAGTACAGTGTTGCTGCAACCAGAGGCTGCATTTACCCACCTTTTGAAAGCTGCTAAACATCCATGTAAATGTAATACAAGACAGAATAATGTTTTACAGAAACAGACCTAATTTCTTTTAGCAATTAATGGCACTGGTAGTGCACTGGGTTTACGCCTAATTTGGTGTAAACTTTAAAAACCAATTATGAAAACGAACCACATTTTTGTTTACCATTCATAAACTGGTCTCAATATTCTCTATATATAATGTCACTGGTAAAAAATTTAGTTTTCCCATCAGTGAAAAAAAAATAGACCCTTTTTTAAAAAATTTAAATGTAAAATTTAAAAATTTTCTGATGGTTAAAAAAAATCGATAGAAAAAAACGATCGTCTGTGGGGAAAATTTATCGGTCAAAAATCCATGCATGCTTAGAATCAAGTCGACGCATGCTCGGAAGCATTGAACTTCATTTTTCTTAGCACGTCGTAGTGTTTTACGTCACCGCGTTGGACACGATCGGATTTTTAACTGATGGTGTGTAGGCAAGACTGATGAAAGTCAGCTTCATCAGATATTTGATGAAAAAATCCATCTGTCCGTTTTCATCGGATGAACCGATCGTGTGTACGTGGCATAAGAGTTCTCTTTGTCCCTTTTTTATTCCTGGCATGTGAGCTTTTGGCTCATTCCATTTTATCATCCAGAACCAGCCGATTAAACCATGTGTGATAAGTATCTTTGATGTTCTTTTGTATATATACTCTGCTGTTTAATGTGTGAAGTTAGAATATTCCTATATTCTTGGGAAATATCTGAAGTATTTGTAGCTGCTGACTTTACATTTTTCGTTTGGGGCTGGACCCCTCTTTAAGCAAAGCTTTTTTTTAAATGCAAAAACAGGTTTATTTTCTTCACAAACAGTAACACTGATAGTACACTACCATTGTTACATTGTCAGTTCTTTGAACTAAAAAAAGGTTATTTTGTTAAAAAAAAAAAAAAAAAAAAATTCTTCACTAATGATTATAGCTTTTAGGCTGCTTTCACACTGGGTTGGGTGGGCGATGAGGGTAGAACGCCGCAAGTTTTAGCAGTGCTTTACCGTCGTTTTAGCAGCGCTATTCGGCCGCTAGCAGGGTGCTTTTAACCCGTGTAGCGCCGCTGCCGTAGCAATTTGCAGGCGCTTCGGCAGCGGTGCCCATTCATTTCAATGGGCAGGAGCAGTGGAGGAGCCGTGTTTACACCGCTCCTCCACCACCCCAAGGATGCTGCTTGCAGGACTTTTTTTAACGTCCTGCCAGTTCAGCACCCCAGTGGGAAAGCACTCGTGCTTTCATACTGGGACTGCAGGGGAGGTGGTTTTCCAGCGCTTTACAGGCACTTTTTTTAGCCCAAAAGTGCATGAAAAATGCCTCAGTGTGAAAGGGGTCTTAGAGCTTATATAGTATACTATTTTACTTATTTATCAGTTTAACCACTTTAGGACCGACCGCTCACATTTTACTGCGGACGGGTGGCTCCTACAAGCATAGCAACATATTTTCTTAATTTCCCCAAAAGCTTGTGGCAACAAATGAGAACTGCAAAATACTCGCCATGCCTCTTAGCAAATACCTTGGAGTGTCTTCTTTATAAGAAGGGGTCATTTGGGAGGTGTTTGTACTATCCTGGGATTTCAGGGCCTCCAAAACTGTGATAGGTAGTGAGGAAGCAGCATGAGGAAATAATACCCTTTGAAAGCCCAAAGGTGGTGATTATTTTTTTGGCCCCTGTACGTGGATAGGTTGCCAAAAAGTCTCTCACATGTGGTATTCACATACTTGGCAGAAGTAGCAGAATGCGTTTTTGTGTGTAATTCCACATATACACATGGCATGTGTGATAAATATCTCATTAAAGTGACAACTTTGTGTTAAAAAAAAAATATATAGTTTTCCAAGAACTTATGACAAAAAATAAAATCTTCCATGAACTCAACATGCCTCTCAGCAAATATCTTGGAGTGTCTACTTTCCAAAAAGGGGTCATTTGGGGGGGGGGGGGGTTTACTATACTGGCTTTTCAGGGCCTCTAAAACTGTGATAGGTAGTCAGGAAGTGAAACGAGGAAATCATACCCTTTGAAAGCCTGAGGCCCCGTACAGACGAGGGGACATGTCCAATGAAAACGGTCCGCGGACCATTTTCATCGGACATGTCCGCTCAGAGATTTCGGTCTGATGGCTGTAGACACCATCAAACCGAAATCCCCGCGGACAGAGAACGCGGTGACATAGACGACACCGACGAATCAATTCGACGCATGCGCGGGATTTCGGTCTGCTGGTTAGACGTACTAACCAGCGGACATGTCTGACGGACAGCTCTCCAGCGGACAAGTTTCTTAGCATGCTTTAGTCCGCTGGAAATCTATCCGCTAGCCTGTACACACGATCGGATCTGTCCTCTGAAACTGGTCCGCGGACCAGTTTCAGCGGACATGTCCGGTCGTGTGTACGAGGCCTGAAGGTGATCATCAGTTTAGGAACCTGTACACGGCTAGGCTCCAATAAAGTCTCACACATGTGGTATCTCCATACTCGGGATAAGTAGTAGCTGTGTTTTGGGATGTCATTCCACATATACCCATGCTATGTGTGAGAAATATCTCATTAAAATGACCGTTTAAAAAAAAAAAGAAGAAACATTTGTTTTGTAATTTTTCAAACACTTGTGACAAAAATATAAAATCTTCAATGGACTTAACATGCCTCTTGGAAAATACCTTGGGGTGCCAACTTTTCAAAAAGTCGTAATTTGGGTGGGGGGGGGGGGGGTGTCTCTACTACCCTGGCATTTTATCACCTCAGAAAATGTGAGGCAGTCAGAAAGTAAAAGATACGTAAACTCCAGTATATACTGTATATCATAGTTTATAGACGCTATACTCTTTAACACTTATACTTATTGGGATTTTTTTTTTGCCAAAAACATGTAGCAGAATACATTTTGCATTAAATTTATGAAGACATTTAATTTTATTGGATATGTCTTATTACCGAAAGTAGAAAATATCATTTTTTTTTCAAAATTTTCTTTTTAACTTTTTTCATTTGTGTTACAAAAATAAAAAACCCAGTGGTGATCAAATACCACGAAAAGAAAGCTCTATATGTGTGAAAAATTATAAAAACGTAATGTGCATACGGTGTTGACTGCAACAATTACCAGTTAAATTAGTGCAGTGATGTATTGCAAAAAATGCTCTGGTCTGGAAAGGGGGGTAAAACCTTCCAGTGGTCAAGTGTTTTTTTTTTTTTTATATTCTTTATTTATTCAAGAGGAGGCAACAAATCCATTGTCACATACATTTCCATCAAATACACTGAGTGGTCAAGTGGTTAACCAGTTCAGCACTCCTACTTGTAAATGGTTTATTATATGTGAATGAGCTCCATTCCCTATCCACAGTCCTCCATGGCCCAGTTTTTGTTGGGTTTTAATGAAGACATCTTAAAAACCATATTATATCATTTGTTGGCTTATTTTTTGTATGATCCTTCATTTTAACTGCATGTAGCAATGGGCAATACTTTGTGACTTGCAAGACCACAGCAAAAAAATGTTAGTATATCATTAAAGGGTAAGTTCTCACTTTTGGAAAAAAAATTGTAAATAAAAAATAAAATAAAATTACCTTTCCATTTAAAACTGGAGTGCTGTAATTTTCTGTAAAATTCAATTAAATATGACAACCTGGAGGTATTCTGTACACCGCTGAGGTGTAGACTGCCTTAAAAAATGTAGTTTCCTGCTTATGTTATTGACTCACTGATTTTCCCAAAGTCAGATTTTAGGCATCATCTGCAACATAAGTTTAAAATACTTACTAGCAGTTAAAGCGGGGTTCTAGAGCATACATTTTTTTGCAATCTGAATTACATTATTAAGAATATTAATTAAAACATATTAATAAAGCACGATCGGTACAAAAACAGTTGCAAAAACTTACCTGATATCATCTCAGGGATCTTGTGGCCGTTTCCATCATAGCTGTGGGCAATATGAAGCCCAGTTCATGTTTCTCCCTGGATTTTTCGAGAGAGGTGCATGCTGGGATTTTTAGGCAGAGTAATGCCCAGAGACTCCTGGGAAATGAGTGTCATCATTGCCCAGAGACTCCTGGGAAATGAGTGTCATCATTTCCCAGGAGGCAATGGGGTCTTAGGACAGGGAGTTCTACCACTGTGGACTAGGGACTAGGCAGATTACGAAATTTGCCTAGTAACAGCCATATAGAAGTAAGTAAAAAAAAAAAATTTAAGAAGTTTTTTTTTTACATTAAAGGCAAGCTGTTCATAAAAAGTTAGGGCCAGATTCACGTACTTGCGCTGCGGCGTAACGTATGTCATTTACATTACACCGCCACAAGTTTTAAGCGTAAGTGCTTGATTCACAAAGCACTTGCCTGTAAACTTGCAGCGGAACGTAAATCGTAAATCCGTCCGGCGCAATCCCGCCTAATTCAAATGGGGCGTGTACCATTTAAATTAGGCGCGTTCCCGCGCCGAACGTTCTGCGCATGCTCCGTTAGGAAATTTCCCGCCGTGCTTTGCGTGAAATTACGGCGCCCAGACGTGTTTTTTGAACAGCGACGTGCGTTACGTCCTTTCGTATTCCCGGACGTCTTACGCAAAAAAAACTTTAACATGGGCTGTCTAATATTACACCACCTAAATAGCAAGTGCAACTTTACGACGGGAAAAACCGACTAGCGACGACGTAAGAGAATGCGACAAACGTGCGTACCTTTGTGGATTGCCGTAAACAGCTAATTTGCATACCCGACGTGTAAAAAAACGCAAACTCCACCCAGCGGTCGCCAAAGTATTGCATCCTAAGATCCGAAGGCGTACGAAGCTGTACGCCTGTCGGATCTTAGCCAAATTCCGTTGTATCTTTGTTTGTGAATTACAAATAAAGATACGACGCGGCACATTTGAAAGTACACCTGAGTATCAGCAGATACTCCGGCGTACTTTTTCTGTGAATCTGGCCCTTAGTTTTTAGGGTGAAACTCTGCTTTAATTATTTGTAAAAGGGATGCAAACAATGCAACTTTTCTCATCAAAACACATTGAAAGTTCATCAGCTGATTATAATAAACCAGTTATCAGTTATTCAAAATCAAGTATGCAAACCAGTCTGCTCAATCAAACAGCTATTCTGTCAGAGCAGAAACAGGTAGGAATCTGCAACAAAGTTTGGCAAACCCTTGAAATGTGCATTGATCACCCAAAAGGGATTTTTACTATTTAAAAAACATAACATTACACTAAGGCTGATGAAATGTTTGAATTGTAGATTCTTACTTCAAATGGTTATTATAACCTTCATTAAGCAATATTTAGTTAGACAATAATTTTTCCTCAGTCTGGTCCTTCTTAAGCTATTAGGACCCACAACTCATTCTTACTGTTGCTGCTATTCTATGTGTGAAATCAGTACTGTAACCTGGGGGATAGGTAGCAGGTACAATAGCTCCCTGGGATGAGCAGGCACAGATACCGGGCCAGATTCACGTAGCTCAGCGGATCTATAGATCCGCTCGATCTACGTGAATTAACCAGTTGGTAACCGCCCTATAGCCAAAATACGGCTACAGAGCGGTTCCTGTACTCTAGGAGGGCGTCAATGTACGTCCTCCCAGAGACTGCTTTGTGCGCGCCCGAGCGGGCGCGCACACGCGATCGCCGGTGCTCGCCGGGTCTACGGGACCCGCAGCAACAGCACTCGCGGTAAGGAGCCAATGGAAGCGGCTCCTTACCACGTGATCGAGCCGTCCAATGACGGCGCGATCACATTTGTAAACAAACCTGCGGCTGGGTCACATGCAGGTCATCTCTCTCCTCTCCTCACACCGTTGCAGCGTGAGAGGAGAGGAGAGAGATTTGTTTTCAACCATAGTAAGTGCCAGCAGTGCCCAGCAATCCCCAGCAGTGCCCAGCAGTGCCCAGCAGTGCCCAGCAGTGCCCCATCTTTACCCCAGCAGTGCCATCTGTCCCCCAGGAAGTGCCATCTGTCCCCCAGGCAGTGCCATCTGTGCCCCAGGCAGTGCCATCTGTGCCCCACTAGTGCCATCTGTGCCCCACTAGTGCCATCTGTGCCACCTGTGCCCCACAAGTGCCCCACCAGTGCCACCTGTCCTACACCAGTGCACACCAGTGCCACAAAAGTACCACAACACTGCCACATCAGTGCCACAACACTGCCACATCAGTGCCACCTGTGCCCATAAGTGCCACCTGTGCCCATAAGTGCCACCTGTGCCCATAAGTGCCCACAAGTGCCGCCTGTGCCCACAAGTGCCGCCTGTGCCCACGAGTGCCGCCTGTGCCCACGAGTGCCGCCTGTGCCACACCAGTGCCGCCTGTGCCACACCAGTGCCGCCTGTGCCACACCAGTGCCGCCTGTACCAAACCAGTGCCGTACCAGTGTCATCTGAGCCACACCAGTGTCATCTGAGCCACATCAGTGCCGCCTGTGCCCATCAGTGCCACCTGTGCCCATCAGTGCCGCCTGTGCCCATCAGTGCCACCTGTGCCACACCAGTGCCGCCTGTACCAAACCAGTGCCGCCTGTACCAAACCAGTGCCGCACCAGTGTCATCTGAGCCACACCAGTGCCACACCAGTGTCATCTTTGCCACATCAGTGCCGCCTGTTCCCATCAGTGCCACCTGTGCCCATCAGTGCCGCCTGTGCCCATCAGTGCCACCTGTGCCACACCAGTGCCGCCTGTACCAAACCAGTGCCGCCTGTACCAAACCAGTGCCGCACCAGTGTCATCTGAGCCACACCAGTGCCACACCAGTGTCATCTGAGCCACATCAGTGCCGCCTGTGCCCATCAGTGCCACCTGTGCCCATCAGTGCCGCCTGTGCCCATCAGTGCCACCTGTGCCCATCAGTGCTCATCTGCACCCCACCAGTGCTCATCTGCGCCCCACCAGTGCTCATCTGCACCCCACCAGTGCTCATCTGCGCCCCACCAGTGCCATCTGTGCCCCACCACTGCCATCTGTGCCCCACCAGTGCCATCTGTGCCCCACCAGTGCCACACCAGTTCCACCTGCACCACTGCAGTGACGACTGTGCCCACCAGTGCCGCCTGCTAATCAGTGACCCCAGAGCCACAGCAGTGCAACCAGAGCCACACCAGTGCCACATTTGCCCATCAGTTATACCTGCGCCACTGCAGTTTTTTACCACCGAGCAGGCCTTCCAGAAACTATGGGCGTCTGATGACAACTGCGAGGAGTCTCTGTCCGATTCCGATTCGGCCTATGAGCCCGTAACAGGAAGCGGGTCTGATACTGATTCAGAGGAGGAACCTGTGCCCGTTAAAAGAAGGCGTTCTGGCGTGGAGCAGCCTACTACTAGTGCAGTGCCGTCCACCTCGCAAGCAGTGCCGTCCACCTCGCGAGCAGTGCCGTCCACCTCGCAAGCAGTGCCGTCCACCCCGCAAGCAGTGCCGTCCACCCCGCAAGCAGTGCCGTCCACCCCGCAAGCAGTGCCGTCCACCCCGCAAGCAGTGCAACAAAGGTCAGGCACCAGTAGGGTGTCCTCTCTGCCCCAAAGGGATAGGGGCCATGCCAGCCTTCCCTATGGCCTTCAAAACCCCCTGTGGCTGCCTTCGAATTCTGGAGCATCAAGTATCCCCCCTTTCACCGCCCAACCAGGTGTACAGGTGAACACCGATAATTTTGACATGATTGATTTTTTTCATTTAGTGTTTACAGACGAATTATTGTCATCTATTGTGGCCCAATGCAATCTCTACGCTCAGCAATTTATTGTAAGCAACCCCGATTCCAGCTATGCCCGCCCCTTTCATTGGAGAGACCTGACCGTAGAGGAGTTTAAAATATTCTTAGGCCTGACCTTCAATATGGGTCTCTCAAAAAAAAACAAAGGGTACTCCTATTGGTCTACCAAAGCCATCCACCACATGCCCGTCTTCTCATCCCGTATGCCCAGATCCCGATACTTCATGATTCTACGGTTCCTCCACTATAATGACAACACCCAGTGCCCTCCCCGAAATGACCCTGCTTTTGACAAATTATTTAAAATTCTGCCACTTCTAAAAAAAAATTCTGAAAAATTCCCCCAGTTATATACCCCTCAACAAAATATATCAATATATGAGTCCCTTGTAAAATTCCACGGCAGGCTGGGCATCAAACAATTCATCCCAAGCAAAAGGGCCCGATATGGGGTGAAGATGTACAAACTGTGTGACCGAGACACGGGGTACATCTACTCCTTCATTGTTTACGAAGGGAAGGACTCCCAACTACATCCCCGCGAATGCCCCGAATACATCGGAACAAGTGGAAAAGTCGTCTGGGAGCTCATCTATCCACTACTTGGAAAAGGATACCACCTTTACGTGGACAATTTTTATACCAGCTTGCCCCTGTTTAGAAATCTTTACCGGAGAGACACCCCAGCATGTGGCACAGTGAGAATAAACAGAAAGGGCTTCCCCCAAAAATTGTTGAATCAGAAGCTGAGACGAGGAGAGACGACGTCTTTACGGAACCAGGAGCTATTGGCTGTCAAGTGGAGGGACAGACGAGATGTCCACATGCTCACCACCATCCACAATGACACCTACGTGGAAGTCCCCAAAAGAAGCGGCCCAGTGCAGAAACCATCTTGTGTCTATGACTACAATTTATTTATGGGTGGCGTAGACTTCAATGACCAGATGATTGAACCCTATGTTCCCTCCCGAAAATCCCGTCACTGGTATAAAAAAGTGTCCATTTACTTTTTCAGTTTGGCCTTCTATAACTCTTATGTTATCTACAAAAAAGCAACACAGAATCCCGTTCCATATCTACTCTACCAAGAAGACGTTATCACCGCCCTTTTGTTCCCTGAAATGCCACCAGACATTCTTCGCACTGATTGCGTGAGCAGACTTCACGAACGGCACTTTCCTGACAAAATCCCCCCCCGTCGAACAGGTGCAGCCCGTCAGAAGAAATGCCGGGTGTGCGCCAGAGGAGGAGTCAGAAGAGACACAACAGTTTATTGTCCCGATTGTCCCTCCCAACCAGGCCTCTGTTTAGGTGCATGTTTCCGCCGTTACCACACTATTGAAAATTATTAGGTAAACAAAATTCAAATTCCCTGTCATTTTCCTCCACACCCCTTATGCCACTGCACTCTACATACCTCTGCCTTCTCCGGAACCGACCCTGGACTGTTATACGACCACGATTTTGCCTAATGCTAAAAATACCTCTGCTTTCTCTGGAACTGACCCTGGCTTGTTATACGACCACTCTTTTGCCTAACCCTAAACTGTACCTACATCTGCCTGCTCTGGAATTGACCCTGGACTGTTTGACCACGTTTTTTGCCTGCCCCTTGGATTGATCTTTTACCCTGCTATGCTAGTGGGAACACAGGGGTCTCACACATGTGAGGGGCTCCAGAATTGTTTTTCTGGATGAAAAAACTAATTTTTTAGTTTTCTCATTCCCAGATTAGGGTCTGGTTGCCCGGAAGGCTTCAAAGAGATTTGGGTGGGAGAAGCCTCTACCCCTGTCCCCATTCTTTCCTGGCCTTACTACCAGGACCAATATTTTGGCACTGCTGGCTATGTACCGACTATGAACAATATTGCTGCCTGGACAATTCCATTCATTGTCGCTGACCACGTCCCTGCCTGCTGCCTGGATCAGGGCTCTCCTCCTGTGGACAATTGCACTACTAAAAACACAGGTAATCCTTTTTTTTTGTACCCATTACTCAGCAGAATGTATTTTAGGGTGTAACTCTTGGTATGTACATGCTGTGTTAGAAATATGAAGGGCCTTCAAAAATGTGATAGATTGTAAGGAAATTGGATGTGTAATTTGTGTCCCTACAACACCTGATGGTGCTTCTTGGATGTTGGGTCTCTATGTGGCCAGGCTGTGTAAAAGTCTCACACATGTGGTATCGCCATACTCAGGAGGAGCAGCAGAATATATTTTGGGGTGTAATTTTTGCTATGTACATGCTATGTGTTGGAAATATCCTATAAATGGACAACTTTGTGTAAAAAAAATGCGTTTTCATTTTTTTTCCACATTTTCCAAAAACATCTGCAAAAAAATTAACTGTTCAAAAGACTCATTATGCCTCATAGATTATACGTTGGGGTGTTAGCTTTCCAAAATGGGGTCACTTTGTGGGCGTTTCCATTGTCCTGGTGCTCCAGGGCCTTCAAAAGTGTAATACGTGGTTGAGAGATTAGATGTGTAATTTATGCTCCTAGAATGCTTGAAGTTGCTACTTCGGTGTTGGGCCTCTGTATGTGGCCACGCTGTGTAAAAGTCTCACACATGTGGTATCGCTATACTCAGGAGGAGCAGCAGAATATATTTTGGGGTGTAATTTTTGCTATGTACATGCTATGTGTTGGAAATATCCTATAAATGGACAACTTTGTATAAAAAAAATGCGTTTTCATTTTTTTTCCACATTTTCCAAAAACATCTGCAAAAAAATGAACTGTTCAAAAGACTCATTATGCCTCATAGATTATACGTTGGGGTGTTAGCTTTCCAAAATGGGGTCACTTTGTGGGCGTTTCCATTGTCCTGGTGCTCCAGGGCCTTCAAAAGTGTAATAGGTGGTTGAGAGATTAGATGTGTAATTTATGCTCCTAGAATGCTTGAATTTGCTACTTCGGTGTTGGGCCTCTGTATGTGGCCACGCTGTGTAAAAGTCTCACACATGTGGTATCGCTATACTCAGGAGGAGCAGCAGAATATATTTTGGGGTGTAATTTTTGCTATGTACATGCTATGTGTTGGAAATATCCTATAAATGGACAACTTTGTGTAAAAAAAATGCGTTTTAATTTTTTTTCCACATTTTCCAAAAACATCTGCAAAAAAATGAACTGTTCAAGACTCATTATGCCTCATAGATTATACGTTGGGGTGTTAGCTTTCCAAAATGGGGTCACTTTGTGGGCGTTTCCATTGTCCTGGTGCTCCAGGGCCTTCAAAAGTGTAATAGGTGGTTGAGAGATTAGATGTGTAATTTATGCTCCTAGAATGCTTGAAGTTGCTACTTCGGTGTTGGGCCTCTGTATGTGGCCACGCTGTGTAAAAGTCTCACACATGTGGTATCGCCATACTCAGGAGGAGCAGCAGAATATATTTTGGGGTGTAATTTTTGCTATGTACATGCTATGTGTTGGAAATATCCTATAAATGGACAACTTTGTGTAAAAAAAATGCGTTTTCATTTTTTTTCCACATTTTCCAAAAACATCTGCAAAAAAATGAACTGTTCAAAAGACTCATTATGCCTCATAGATTATATGTTGGGGTGTTAGCTTTCCAAAATGGGGTCACTTTGTGGGCGTTTCCATTGTCCTGGTGCTCCAGGGCCTTCAAAAGTGTAATAGGTGGTTGAGAGATTAGATGTGTAATTTATGCTCCTAGAATGCTTGAAGTTGCTACTTCGGTGTTGGGCCTCTGTATGTGGCCACGCTGTGTAAAAGTCTCACACATGTGGTATCGCCATACTCAGGAGGAGCAGCAGAATATATTTTGGGGTGTAATTTTTGCTATGTACATGCTATGTGTTGGAAATATCCTATAAATGGACAACTTTGTGTAAAAAAATGCGTTTTCATTTTTTTTCCACATTTTCCAAAAACATCTGCAAAAAAATGAACTGTTCAAAAGACTCATTATGCCTCATAGATTATACGTTGGGGTGTTAGCTTTCCAAAATGGGGTCACTTTGTGGGCGTTTCCATTGTCCTGGTGCTCCAGGGCCTTCAAAAGTGTAATAGGTGGTTGAGAGATTAGATGTGTAATTTATGCTCCTAGAATGCTTGAAGTTGCTACTTCGGTGTTGGGCCTCTGTATGTGGCCACGCTGTGTAAAAGTCTCACACATGTGGTATCGCCATACTCAGGAGGAGCAGCAGAATATATTTTGGGGTGTCATTTGTGGAATATACATGCCATGTGAGAGAAATAACCTGTTATAATGACAATATTGGTATGAAAAAAAAAAAAAAAAATCTTAATTTTGCAAAGAATTGTGGGAAAAAATGGCAACTTCAAAAAACTAACTATGACTCTTACTAACTACCTTGGAATGTCTACTTTCCAAAAAGGGGTCATTTGGGGGGTATTTGTACTTTATTGGCTTGTTAGGGTCTCAAGAAATGAGAGAAGCTGTCAGTACTTCAGGTGTGATCAAATTGTTCAATTTTCAGAAATTGGTACCAAAGCTTGTAGACCCTATAACTTTCACCCAGACTAAATAATATCCCAATTTTTTTTTTTTTTTTACCAAAAATATGTAGCAGTATGCATTTTAGGCCAAATGTATGAGGAAAATTACTTTTTTACAAAATGATATGATAGAAATGAAGAAAAATTCATTTTTTTACAAAATTTTCGTTCTTTTTTCATTAATAGCGGGAAAAAAAAAACGCAGAGGTGATCAAATACCACCAAAAGAAAGCTCTATTTGTGAGAAAAAAAGGACAAAAATTTCATTTGGTTACAGTGTTGTATGACTGAGTTATTGTCATTCAAAACATGAGAGCACCAAAAGCTGAAAATTGGTCTGGTTATTAAGGGTGTTTAAGTGCCCAGTTGTCAAGTGGTTAAGATCCGCTCCCGCAAGTTTAGGAGGCAAGTGGCTAATTCACAAACCACTTACCTCCAAACTTGCGACGGCGGATCCTAAATCCCACCGCGGAATTCAAATTCCGCGGCTAGGGGAGTGTCATATTTAAATCAGGCGCGTTCTCGCGCCGATTTAAATGCGCAGGCGCCGTCCGCGAAATTTCCCGGCGTGCATTGCTCCCACTGACGTCGCTAGGACGTCAGTGGTTGTGACGCTTACGTAAACGACGTCCGTCCGTATTCGAGAACGACTTACGCAAACGACGTTAAAAAATTTAAATTTGACGCGGGAACGTCGGCTATACTTAACATTGGCTGCGCCTGATAAAAGAAAGGGTAAGTATACGACGGAAAACCGCTACGGAAACGACGTAAGAACACTGCGACAGGTCCGCGTACGTTGGTGAATTTGCGTATCTCGCTGATTTACATATTATTTATCGTAAATCAGCGGGAACGCCCCCGGCGCCATTTTTAAATTGAAAAAAAGATCTAGCCCTATCTATGCGTATCTGATTCTATGAATCAGGCGCATAGATAGGACCAGTTTACGTCAGTTTACGTCAGAGATACGATGGTGTATCTGTAGATACACCGTCGTATCTCTTTGTGAATCTGGCCCACCAAGTCCAATGAATTAGTGACAGACAGTGCAATGTTTATTTGTGATATATACAAAGTCTATTTACAGGTGCTGTACAGTGCTCCAAAAAAAACAAATAGGAACAAAAATAGCCAAACAAAAACCTATCCACGTCTCAGCACTAACTATACAATATTTACAGATCCTAACTACCAGGCTGAGCAAGCCTTTCGCTTGTCAGCTTCCACATAAGTTTCTACCAACCCTTTGCTCTCTTAGACAGAAGTTGTCTGAGGTTCCCAGGCCAAGAGCAAAGGCTGTCTGCTCAGGTACTTAAATTAGCCTGGGGAAGAGGACCAAGACCCGAACTGGATCATGGATCAGAGATCCCTGAATGTATATGACAGGAGCCTGGGAGATGTATAAACCTTGAACAGGACTTTCCCCGCTCTCTCTGGGACGCTCTGCTACAGTACGGTGAGCACTTAATGCAAACTGTGTGAGAAGCAAAACACTGACAGCTAGCAATAAGCACTGGAAATTAGAAAATAAACTATGATAAATGATGAAGATGATGTCATGTTGGCAAAGAGAGTGAGAAAGAGTAGTACTATGTACAAGTGAATTTATCAGACCTAATGCATTATGCCAGTGATGATGGAGCTAAGTTGTACAGAAAGCAAATGACCATAACTGTTTACTGCCGTAGTCCTGCATTATTAGGCTTTTTGTCTGTTGAAAATGATTCTCTAAGTGCAAAGAGGCATGATAGGGCACATAAAATGAAGCCATGGAATTATCACCAGTAAATTGATGGCCCAAATTGTTTGCAGAAAAGTTAAATGTTTGTGGATATTTATGCAGTGCATATACACTTTGCTAAGTGTCCCAAACAGCTTCCACCTCTTACTATCTTCATCTTCCTAAAGCATGGACAGGCACTGATGCTGCCTATTTATTAAAAAAGGAGGTGTTTGGAGTGTGTTTTGAAAGTGGATGTGAGAAGATGTGTGCTCAGTTTTCTACCAGCAATCCTGATGTAGCACCCTCACTGTTTGGCCCCATAAAGAATGAGGAAGGACATCTGGATACAAAGGATAAGAAGATGGCTAGGTATTGAATTTATTATTCTTCACAAGGGAATCAGGGGGCTTCAGTAACCAAAACTGCAGTGTTTATCCTCATGACACATCACAGGAAGCATCCTCATGGCTAAGAGAATCAGAATTAGACTTGGGAAACGTAACATTAATAAATCACCGGGACTGGATTGCTTGCACCTGAGGGTACTTAGGGAACTCAGTCAAGTAATTGCCAGACCATTGTTCCTAATTCTTACTGACAGTCTACTGATTGGAATGGTACCAGCTGATTGGAGAAAAGCCAATGTAGCACCAATATTTAAAAAGGGCCCAAAATACATCCCTGGCAATTACAGACCTGTTAGACTAACATCAAAAGTATGCAAGCTCTTGGAGGGAATGATAAGGGTTTATATACAAGATTTTAGTAACACAAACGGTATCATTAGCAGTAATCAGCATGGATTCATGAAGAATCATTCTTGCCAAACCAATCTATTAACCTTCTATGAGGGGAGTTGTCATCTAGATAAAGGAAGGCGTGGTGTGTCTGGATTTTGCAAAAGAATTTGACACAGTTCCCCATAAATGTTTACTGTACAAAATAAGGTCAGTTGGCATGGAACATAGGGTGAGTACATTTATTGAAAACTGGCTACAAGGGGGTTCAGAGGGTGGTGATAAATGGGGAATACTCGGAATGGTCAGGGGTCAGGTCCCACGGGGTTCTGTGCTGGGACCAATCCTATTTAATTTGTTCATAAACGACCTGCAGGATGGGATAAACAGTTTAATCTCTGTATTTGCGGACGATACTAAGCTAAGCAGGGCAATAACTTCTCCGCAGGATGTGGAAACCGTGCAAGATAATCTGAACAAATTAATGGGGTGGGCAACTACATGGCAAATGAGGTTTAATGTAGAAACGTTTTAAATAATGCATTTGGATGGAAAAAATATGAATGCAATCTATACCTTAGGGGGGAACCTCTGGGGGAATCTAGGATGGAAAAGGACCTGTGGGTCCTAGTAGATGATAGGTTTAGCAATGGCATGCAATGCCAAGCTGCTTCTAACAAAGCAAACACAATATTGGCATGCATTAAAAAGGGGATTAACTTCAGGGATAAAGAGATAATTCTCCCACTCTATAAGACTTTTGTCCGGCCTCACCTGGAGTATGCTGTCCAGTTCTGGGCACCAGTCCTCAGGAAGGATGTACTGGAAATGGAGAGAGTACAACGATGGGCAACAAAGCTAATAAAGGGTCTGGAGGATATTAGTTATGAAGAAAGGTTGCAAGCACTGAACTTCTCTCTAGAGAAGAGACGCTTGAGAGGGGATATGATTTCAATTCACAAATGGGATAAAACTTTTTCCCGAAAAGGAGTTTAACAAGACACGTGGCCACTCATTAAAATTAGAAGAAAAGAGTTTTAACCTTAAACTACAAAGAGGGTTCTTTACTGTAAGAGCAGCAAGGATGTGGAATTCCCTTCAACACTTGGTGGTCTCAGCGGGGGTCAATTTAAAAAAACTATTAGATAAGCACCTGAACGACCACACCATACAGGGATATACAGTTTTTTTTTATTTTCAATTGTTTTTTATTAAAGATTTAACAGTTACACAAAATAGTAACAATAATACTGAGAGTTACATAATATTGCAGAATACACAAGGCCCCGTCCATGGGCATATTAATGATACCTCAAGTAAGTTGAAAGAATAGTAATTCTTCCCTTATGTAGGTTACTTGGTTATGTTAGCCTTAAAGGGGTTGTAAAGGTAAATAAATATTTCACTAAATAGCTTTCTTTACCTTAGTGCAGTACTCCTTCACTTACCTCATCAATAGATTTTGCTTTTAAATGTCCTTATTTCTTCTGAGAAATCCTAACTTTCTGTTCTTCTGTCTGTAACTACACACATTAATGCAAGGCTTTCTCCCTGGTGTGGAGAAAGCCTCTTGAGGGGGGAGGGGGCGAGCAGGCAAGTCAGGACACTCTACTATGCATATAGAGAAAGGAGCTGTGTGTTAGTGGACGTCCTGACACTCCTGCTCGCCCCCTCAAGAGGGAATTATTTTTTTACCTTTACAACCCCTTTAAATCGATTCTAGGTGCGGTATCGACTCCGTGCTCCAGGCACCCCCAATGGGATCAAACGTTGCCACAGACCACAGAGTCGCACCATCATGTAGTGCCGTACACACCGCTAACTTATTATGCTTCATAATACCTCACTTTTTGTACTGTTCCCTTTTTGTGTAAATTAAGGCATAATTCTCTTAAGACAAAAATAAAAATAAAAATATAACCATATCAACATAAATATCATAATAAAAACAGAAAAAATTCAAATGTACCACACATAAAGGCAAGTAAGCAGCTAATCAGTAGGATAAAGCGCAACCCATATCTCCCAGCAAGAATTAAATCTGGGGATAGTTTGGTTCCTGGTGGCAAAAAAAAAACAATTTTTTTTTCAACCTCACCTATTATGTAACTATGCAACTATATAAAATGTTCTTTCAGAAGATATGTGGTTTGGGGGGTCTTTTACAATTTCTGAATGCTGTACGTGAAAAATTTTAACCTTCAGAGAGTAAATATTTTTTTTTTTTACAGTTTTGCACAGTTAAACATGTACTAATATTTGTTGTTTATTAACTCAATACAGTTTTAACTTTTATATTTAGTAGGAATTTAGCAGGAATTTTGTATATTTTTCCATGTACGTACAGTGGGCTGGATTCAGATACAATGGTGTATCTATCCGCCCGGCGTAACATATCGGGGGAAGCGCGGGAACGACGGCCATACTTAGCATTAGCTACGCCTCATATAGCAGGGGTAACTATACGCCGAAAAAAGCTGAACGTAAACGACGTAAAAAATTGCGCCGGCCGAACATAGTTACATAGTTACATAGTTAGTCAGGTTGAAAAAAGACACAAGTCCATCCAGTTCAACCACAAAAAATAAAAAAACAAAATAAAAAACACAGTAAAATCCTATACACCCAACTCCATACCCACAGTTGATCCAGAGGAAGGCAAAAAAACCCAGCAGAGCATGATCCAATTTGCTACAGCAGGGGAAAAAATTCCTTCCTGATCCCCCGAGAGGCAATCGGATTTACCCTGGATCAACTTTACCTACAAATCTTAGTACTCAGTTATATTCTGTACATTTAGGAAAGAATCCAGGCCCTTCTTAAAGCAATCTACTGAGCTGGCCAGAACCACCTCTGGAGGGAGTCTGTTCCACATTTTCACAGCTCTTACTGTGAAAAAACCTTTCCGTATTTGGAGGTGAAATCTCTTTTCCTCTAGACGTAAAGAGTGCCCCCTTGTCCTCAGTGTTGACCGTAAAGTGAATAATTCAACACCAAGTTCACTGTATGGACCTCTTATATATTTGTACATGTTGATCATATCCCCCCTTATTCTCCTCTTCTCAAGAGTGAATAAATTTTGTTCTTCTAATCTTTCCTCATAGCTGAGCTCCTCCATGCCTCTTATCAGTTTGGTTGCCCTTCTCTGCACTTTCTCCAGTTCTCCGATGTCCTTTTTGAGAACTGGTGCCCAAAACTGAACTGCATATTCCAGATGAGGTCTTACTAATGATTTGTACAGGGGCAAAATTATATCTCTGTCTCTGGAGTCCATACCTCTCTTAATACAAGAAAGGACTTTGCTCGCTTTGGAAACCGCAGCTTGGCATTGCATGCCATTATTGAGCTTATGATCAACTAAAACCCCCAGATCCTTCTCCACTACAGACCCCCCCAGTTGTACTCCCCCTAGTATGTATGATGCATGCATATTCTTAGCCCCCAAGTGCATAACTTTACATTTATCTACATTAAACCTCATCTGCCACTTAGTCGCCCAATTAGACAGAGCATTGAGGTCGGCTTGTAAATTGGAGACATCCTGCAAGGACGTTATTCCACTGCATAGCTTGGTGTCATCTGCAAAGACAGAAATGTTACTTTTGATCTCAGACCCAATATCATTTATAAATATATTGAAAAGTAAGGGTCCCAGCACTGAACCTTGGGGTACACCACTGATAACCTTGGACCATTCAGAGTAAGAATCATTAACCACGACTCTCTGAATTCTGTCTTTCAGCCAGTTTTCTACCCATTTACAAACTGATATATCCAATCCTGTAGAACTTACCTTACACATGAGCCGTGTGTGCGGAACTGTATCGAACGCTTTTGCAAAATCCAAATATATCACGTCCACAGCCACGCCTCTGTCCAGGGTTTTACTTACCTCTTCATAAAAGGAAATCAGGTTTGTCTGACAACTTCTGTCTTTCATGAATCCATGCTGTCTGCTGCTTAAATAGTTTTTTTCCAGCAAGAACTCATCCATGTGGTCTTTTATTAAACATTCCAGTATTTTCCCAACTATAGAAGTTAAACTAACAGGTCTATAGTTACTTGGTAAAGACTTTGTTCCCTTTTTAAATATAGGCACCACATTGGCTCTATGCCAATCCAGTGGTACTATTCCTGTCATTAATGTGTCCCTAAATATTAGATACAGTGGCTTTGAAATGACAGAGCTCAACTCACCTAGGATCCGTGGATGGATGCCATCAGGCCCAGGTGCTTTATCCACCTTTATTCTGTCTAAATATTTCTGGACCATATCACTTTTGAGCCATTGTGGATTTGAGGCTGTGTCAATCCCACTCCCATTTTGGACATGAGCTCCCCCATGCTCCATTGTATACACAGAGCTGAAGAAAACATTTAATAAATTTGCCTTCTCTTTGTCCCCAGTCACCCACTCTAGATTATTTTGTAAGGGGCCTACATGCTCAGACTTCACCTTTTTACTATTAATATATTTAAAGAATTTTTTGGGGTTCGTCCTACTATCTTTTGCAATCTGTCGTTCGTTTTGAATTTTTGCATCCTTGATTTCCTTTTTGCATATCCTGTTATATTCTTTGTAACATTTAAACAACACTAGTGTTCCTTCATTTTTATATTTTTTAAAAGCTACTTTCTTATTGTTTATAGCTTTTTTAACTTTGACCGTGAGCCACATATGTTTTATTTTTAGCCTTTTAAACTTATTGCCCATGGGAACATACTTTGCAGTGAGGTTCCACACAGTCTTTTTGAAGAATTCCCATTTCTGTTCTGTGTTCAGCTGTGCCAATAGTCCCTCCCAGTCCAAGTCCTGGAGAGCAGCCCTCATTCTTGGAAAATTTGCTCTCTTAAAATTTAGTGTTTTAATATTTCCTGTATGTATTTCTTGCTTATAGTTAACATTAAATGAAATCATGTTATGATCACTGCTACCCAGGTGTTCCTTTATCTGAACATTAGTAATAAGCTCTGCATGGTTTGAGATTATCAGGTCCAACAGGGCATCATTCCTAGTTGGGGCCTCAATAAACTGCACCATAAAATTGTCCTGCAATAGGTTTTAAAATTTTTGTCCTTTAACTGTCCCAGAAGTGCCATTAATCCAGTCAATTTCTGGATTAACGTACGTTTCTGAATCGCCGTATCTACCTAATTAGCATATTCCTTTGCGTAAACATACGGAAGCGCCACCTAGCGGCCAGCCTGAAAATGCAGCCTAAGATACGACGGTGTAAGACACCTACACCTGTCGAATCTTAGGGAAATCTATGCGTAACTGATTCTCTGAATCAGGCGCATAGATACGACTTCCCACACTCAGAGATACGACGGCGTATCAGGAGATACACCGTCGTATTTTGTATCTGAATCTGGCCCAGTGCCTTTAAAAAGTATTCATACCCCTTGAAATTTTCCACATATTGTCATGTTACAAAAAAAAAACTGGCACATATTTGTGAAATGGAAGAAAAATTATAAATGGTTTTCAAAATGTTTTACAAATATCTGAAAAGTGTGGCGTGCATTTGTAGAACCACCTTTCACTGAAATTACAGCTGCAAGTCTTTTTGGGATATGTCTCTACCAGCTTTGCATATCTAGAGAGCGATTTTTGCCCATTCTTCTATTGCAAAATAGCTCAAGCTCTGAAAGCATCTGTGAACAGCAATTTTCAAGCCTTGCCACAGATTCTCAATTTGATTTAGGTCTGGACTTTGACTGGGACATTCTCACACATGAATATGCTTTGATCTAAACCACACTGCTGGAAGGTGAATCTCTGTTACAGTTTCAAGACTTTTGCAGACTCTGATCAGCTTCCCTGTCCCTGCTGAAGAAAAACATCCCCACAACATGATGCTGCCACCACCATGTTTCATGGTGTGAATGGTGTAGTCAAGGCGATGTGCAGTTTTATTTTTCTGCCACACTTTTAGGTAGATTCACAGAGATGGGATTAAATCTAGGACGGCGCAGCCTAGCCTGTTTAGGCTACACCGCCGTAAATTAGTTAGGCTAGTAGTGATTCACAATCTACTTACCTGCTAATCTACGACGGTGTAGCCTAAAACGAGCGGGCGTAAGGGCGCCTAATTCAAATTGCTTGGAGGGGGGCGTGTTGTATGGAAATGAGGCTTGACCTCACGTCTTTTGACGTTTTTTGACACTGCGCATGCGCCGGGCGACTACATTTCCCAGTGCTCATTGTGGCTAAGTACGCCGTACGGGCCTATTGATTTTGACGTGGACGTAAACGACGCAACTCCCGGTTCGCGGACTACTTACGCAAACGACGTTAACATTTCGAATTTTGCGGCGGGAATGGCGGCCATACATTGTCTAGGCCACTAGAGCATAGCTCTAACTTTAGGCAGCCTATCCCTTATGGAAACGACGTAATTCGATGGCGTAGGCCTGGCGTACGTTCGTGAATCGGCGTATCCCCTCATTTACATAATCTACGCCGGCCGCAATGGACGCGCCTTCTAGCGGCCATCAGAAACATTGCAAGCTAAGATAGGCCGGCTTGCGCCGTTCTATCTTAGCTTTGTTTAAGTGTATCTCTGTTTGAGAATACACTTAAACAAATGCCGGCGTAGATTCAGAGTTAGGTCGGCTTATCTGTAGATAAGTCGGCCTAACTCTTTGTGAATCTACCTAATAGTGTTTTGCTTTTATGCCAGAAAGTAAAATTTTGGCCTCATCTGACCAGAACACCTTCTTTCATGTTTGCTTTCTTTCAACAATGGCTTTCTTCTTGCAACGCTTCTATAAAGGCCCGATTTGTGGAGTGCACGACTAATCGTTGTCCTGTGGACAAATTCTCCCACCTGAGCTGTGGATCTCTGCAGCGCCTCTCAGCTGCTTTTCTGAATAATGCTCTTCTTAGTCTGACCTGTCAGTTTAGGTGGACGGTCATGTCTTGTTAGGTTTGCAGTTTTGCCATACTCTTTCCATTTTCGGATGATGGATTGAACAGTGCTCTGTGAGATGTTCAAAGCTTGGGATATTTTTTTAGAACCTAACCCTGCTTTAAACATCTCCACAGCTTTATACCTGACCTGTCTGGTTTGTTCCTTGACCTTCATGATGCTGTTTGTTCACTAAGGCCCCATACACACGACCGGATCTGTCCGCTGATACTTGTCCGCGGACCAGTTTCAGCAGACAAGTTCGGTCGTGTGTACGGCCTATCGGACCGTTTTCCGGCGGACATTTGTCCAGCCGACCGTTTTCCAGCGGACAAAAATTTCTTAGCATGCTAAGAAACCTGTCTGCTGGAAACCTGTCCGTCGGACATATCCGGTCGTCTGTACAGACTCACCGGACATGTCCGATCGGCCGCCATCCCTCGCATGCGTCGAATCACTTCGACGCATGCGTGGAAGCATTGACCTTCCAGCGTCGCGCACGTCGCCGCGTCATCGTCGCGGCGACGGCGCGGACACGTCACCGCGCTGTCTGTCCGTGAAGATTTCGGTTTGATGGTGTGTACAACCATCAGACCGAAATCTCCCAGCGGACATGTCCGATGAACACGGTCGGCGGACCGTTTTCATCGGACTGTCCGCTGGTGTGTACGAGGCCTAAAAGGTTCTCTAAGAAACCTCTGAGGGCTTTACAGAACAGCTGTATTTATACTAATATTAAATTACACACAGGTGGGCTCTATTTACTAGACATGTACATTCGTTTTCGTCCGAATGCATTTTCGTCCGAATTTCAGGTATTTCGTTATCGTTTTAACACACGATAACGAAAGCACAGAAAACTAAAACCAAAAGATCCGACATAAAAAATGCGCCTAACCTTAACTATTAGTCCAATAGTGTTCTACATAGAGAGAAAAGATTCGACATAGAGAGATATGAAGAGTCAAATTTTTTTTTAAGTTTTAAAAACGTTTTTTTGGGAGCAGTGGTGTAGATTCAGGTAGGGGCGCGCAATGATACGGCGGCGCAGCGTATCGTATTTACGCTACGCCGCCGTAACTTACAGGAGCAAGTGCTGTATTCACAAAGCACTTGCTCCGTAAGTTGCGGCGGCGTAGCGTAAATGGGGCCGGCGTAAGCCCGCGTAATTCAAATGTGGAAGGGGGGCGTGTTTTATGCTAATGTGTGATGACCTGACGTGATTGACGTCCGTGTACATATCCCAGTGTGCATTGCTTCCAAGTACGGCGCAACGACGTATTGGTTTCGACGTGAACGTAAATTACGTCCAGCCCTATTCGCGAACGACTTAAGCAAACAACGTAAAAATTCAAATTTCGAAGCGGGAACGACATCCATACTTAACATTGGCTGCGCCTCCTAATAGCAGGAACAACCTTACACCGAAAAAGCCTAACGTAAATGACGTAAATAAATTGCGCCGGGCGTACGTACGTTTGTGAATCGGCGTATCTAGGTAATTGGCATATTCTACGCCGACAACAACGGAAGCGCGGCCAGCGTCAGAATGCACCCTAAGATACGACGGCGTAAGAGACTTATGCCATTCGTATCTTAGGCTAATGTCGGCGTATCTAGCTTTCTGAATACAGAAAGTAGATACGCCGGCGCAGATTTGAATTTACACGGCGTATCTATGGATACGCCGGCGTAAATTCTCTCTCAATCCACCCCAATGTATACAGACATCATTGCCCCTTTCACCTTGCTGAGAAAGATCCTGCCTGCTTCACTTGATAATCTGGGCCAGTTGTGTTGTTTGACCCTGCTATCCAGAAGTTTAAGTGCACCAACAAAAGTGGCTAGCTGAAGACACAAAGTTTTATCTTATCTTCAAAAGAACTGATGCTACTAGTGACATACGGATCCGCACACATATTCAGGCTCTGTATAAGCAGTCGGTGTGTGGGACAGCCAGGCCCGGATTTACTCCCTGTGCCGCCCCAAGGCCAAGTCCTTCAATGCCGCCCAGCCGCCTTTCCCTTATCACATATTCCCCCCATCAAAAAGCCCCCATATAAGGTCATCCATCACAAAGCCCCCCATAAAAGATCCCCCATCACAGACTCATCTATTATTACAATGTAATATAAAATTAAATAGTTCAACTCACCATAATGCAGAATGAGTGGGAGCCCTGATATCACTGTCCCCAGCCAGCAGAGTGTTTCCTTACATCTCAGGTGTCAATGTCCCCAGCGGAGTGCTTCCTTACATCTCAGGTGTCAATGTCCCCAGCGGAGTGTTTCCTTACATCTCAGGTGTCACTGTCCCCAGCGGAGTGCCTCCTTACATCTCAGGTGTCACTGTCCCCAGCCAGCGGAGTGCTTCCTTACATCTCAGGTTTCCCACCCAGCCCCATTAGAGCCCTTCTATATCCCAGCAGGCAGCAGCAGTGTCTCTGCCGCCATTACTGAAAGCTGAGGGGGAACAAATTCGAATCAACCATTTTCCAGAAGACCACAGACGACTTGTAAACAAGAAGGAAGCCTGCCGAGTGGCTACAGTAGAAATTGAGCGGTGGCACCGCCCACCCACCACCCCTTTCCACAACAGGTCACAGATGACAGACCAGGGGCAGGGGGGTAGGTGGTGCCGCAGCTCCATTTCTATTGTAGCCACTCGGCAGGCTCCCTTCCAGGGGAGGGCTGGCAGCCTTAGGCCTGGGGGGCAAGTCCAGTCAAGTGGTCCTTTGAACCACCGAATAAGCTCACCATCCCCAGTGCCCATCAGCGCAGCCTCACCAGTGCCCATCAGCGCAGCCTCACTAGTGCCCATCAGTGCATCCTCACCAGTGCCTGGGGATTACAGAGGAGAGCAGCCAGATTACACAGAGCGGAGATCTCCCACTTACCCAGCGTGGCCACTTCCATGATGGACATCATCCGTGTGCTGTATATCATAGGAGCCAGTCCAAGAAACGGAACTTCTTATGACAGTGGCCGCCAGGTAAGTGGGAGATCCCTGCTCTGTGAAATCTGGTGGCGCTCCCCCTCCGAGGCAGCCCAATGGGCACAAACCCTGGGCACCCTCCCACTGCTCCATCTCGCGGTGCACCCGCTCCCAATTGGCCCTGCAAAGCAGGAACAAATTGGGGACAGACTTGGTCCAGGGACAGTGTCCTCTGGTCACCCTAGGCTAGTGGCCAGCAGGACCCATAGGTCAGTGGCCAGCAGGACCCACAAGTCAGTGGCCAGCTGCCTGTGCACCTGGGGGACCTGCTGGCTATGGACCTGTGGGTCCTGCTGGCCGCTGGCCATGGCCTGTCGGTCTGCCTTGGGTCAGTGGGTGGGTCGGTGTCTGGCTGACACGGTGCAGCCTGCTGTGGGTGACTGGCCTGGCTCCCTGCTGTGGGTCAGTGGGTGGGTCAGTGGCTGGCTTGCACGGTGCTCTTGGTGACTTTCTTAGGTTGGAATCCCCTGAAAGCATCGTGAATATAGGATTGAGAGCAATATTGCTCTTAAATCTCAGTTATTCCTCTCTAATTGATTACTTGAATATATACTGTCAAGCCCTGTACACACGACCGGGAATCTCGTTGGGGAAAAAAAAAAAACTTCGGTTTCCAGATGGGATTCCTGGCAGGCTTGCCCTGTAAAGCCGTGTATACACACGGCCAAACAAAAAAACGCTGTTCTTTTGAATGGCAAGAACGCGGTAACGTCATTGACTACGTCAAGCCGGTGTCTCGTCACATTCGATGCCGTCGCCGCCATCTTGCTACACCCCACACTAACGTTGTATGTTACCGTCCATGCGTCAAAGTGTTATCGAGAATGCACGTTTTTTCACCGCATACAGACGACCGTTTTTCTCGGCAGGAAACACTCTGCCGGGAAACCTGACGATAAAATAGAGAGCAGGGTTCTCTATTTTCCCGTCGGCATTACTGGCTGTTTTCCTGATGGGAAAACTGCTAGGAAGCATACACACAGCCGGGATTCCCGACCAAATGCTCTCCTGGCAATTTTCCTCCCGGGAAAACCGGTCGTGTGTACAAGGCTTTACTGTCTGTTATTCTTCCACAGAAATATTGCAGTAACGACAATTTCTGTGTTTCTATTAAAATGTGTGTGTTTCTCATAGGTCATCGCACTTACACTATTGCCAGGTGTGCCAGAGGGGGCTGAGGCTGTTATTAGGGTTGAGAGACAGAGTAACGTACTGAACAAACAAAAGCAACTCCTTCGGGGGTATATATATATATATATATATATATATATATATATATATATATATATATATATATATATATATATATATATATATATATATATATTGTGACAGGAAGTCAGGTAAATCTGTGGGTGTTGTGACAGACGGGAGATACATTTGTGCCTGGTTTAGACAATACACCAATTGTTATTAGGCGTCGGCTGCAGAAGTAGCCAGAAATGGTTTAAGGGCGTTGGAAAACTTCAGCTGTTCAGAATGAGGCAATTAAGGCCTCTATAAGTAATCCAGATGATTACCACTGCATTGCTGCATCCTGAGGCTTTGTGAGTAAGGAGAGCAGTAGCTGAAAGTCTTCTGAGGAGGTGAGGAGGTGATTGATTTTTCTGTGTGATAAAAATCAAAAGACTATTGTTTTTCTGCTGTATGACCAGCAGTGTCTGCCCAGCACTAGGCTGTGCCAGACTCCCTAGATAGGTTCCTGTGTGGTGAAGGTAGACGCCCCAAGTGGCCAGGGTTTATTTTATGTTTGATTTTGTTTATGCTGTTTGGATGCTTGCATTTGTTTCCAGCAAGATAGACGAATAAACCCAAATCTTTGTTTTTCAACCGTCTTTGACTGCCTTTCTGTATAAATTCAGTGTGTAGTGAACCCATGCAGGGGGACACACACCCCACTACCGAGCTAACCCCTTACACATGGTGGAGTGCCGCGGGCAGTTAAAGTAAACCCAAAATGGAGGAGATACTGAAACAGCTGGCTATAGCAAATGCAAATCAACAGCAGACGAATGCAGGTTTGCAGCGGAGCATTGCAGCTCAACAACAGGCTCACGCAGCTCAACAACAGGTTCACCAAGAAAGCATTGCAGCTCAACAACAGGTTCACCAAGAGAGCATTGCAGCTCAACAAAAGGCTCACCAAGAGAGCCTTGCAGCTCAACAACAGGCTCACCAAGAGAGCATTGCAGGCTTGGAACAGAGACACCAGCAGCAAATGGAGGCCATCATGAAACAGCTTCAGAGACAGCAGACCGAGGCTGGGAGTCAGGCCAGTAACATACCGACTTTTCGGGTAAGACACTTATTGCCAAAGATGACTGCAGATGAGGACCCTGAGATGTTTCTGACCACGTTTGAGAGAGCAGCGGAAAGAGAGAGTTGGCCTAAAGAACAGTGGGCTGGACTAGTGGCCCCCCTATTATCTGGAGAAGCCCAAAAGGCATATTTTGATTTGGAGCTTGCAGACGCAAAAAAACTATGATTGATTAAAAGAGGAAATATTGGCATGTTTCGGTGTAACCCTGGATGTCCGTGCTCAGCGGGTCCACAATTGGAGTTATCAGCAGAGGAAGCCACCTCGGTCGCAGATGTATGACCTCATCCATTTGGCTAGGAAATGGCTGCAGCCAGAAACTCTGTGCGGACCAAAAATTTTGGAGCGAGTAGTCATGGACAATTTTCTTAGGTCTCTTCCTAACACCCTGCAGAAATGGATGAACCATGGTGGTCCATAAACCGCAGACAAACTTGTAGACCTGGTCAAAAGGTACCTAACAACAGAGAATTTGTCCTCTTCCACCAGAGACGCACAGACTTTCCACCCTAAGACCAGACCCTCCCCACCTATAGGTAAGACTGCATCAAGGGATGGGGGTGGAGAGAGGGACCAAGGAGCAACTAGAGGAATTATTGGGACTACTGCTAATGTTTGGCGAGAGCGGCCTGGAAGACCCATCCCACAGGAGAGGACCAGAAGGTTGATTTGTTACCGTTGCCGGGAAGAGGGACATGTAGCAGCGGTTTGCCCAGCGGGTGATGAACCCATGCAGTGTGACTTTCTGACAGAGAGACGACAGTCCCTTTTTGCAACCACATGCACTGCAGTAAAGGGAAATGAGAAACCTTTATATAGAATGTGCTTAGATGGTAAAAATGTTGTGGTATTGTTGGATTCAGGTAGCCTGGTCACCTTAGTGAAAAGTGATCTAGTGGTGGGAAAAACCTTACATCCTAAGAAAATGGCTGTAGTTTGTGTACATGGGGACACTCGAGAATATCCGGTGACTACGGTTTCCTTTGAAACCTCCCTCGGTAACTTGTGTCACCAGGTGGGTTTAGTTCCCAAACTGCCACATGACGCCATTGTGGGAAGGGATTTCCCAAAATTCTGGAAACTCTGGGACTGCCCAGATTCCCCAGTAGGTGGTTCTTCTGAGTCTGAACCATCTACTCCAGAAACCTATAACTGTGAGGATTCTCCGGTGTTTCCATTCTCAGTAGTAGCAGGGGAAACACCAGTCCCTAAGGAGGAGCCTGCTACCTCAGAAGAGGAACAGCGGCCAATAGGGTTTTATGACCTCGAGGTGCACAGAGAAAATTTTGTCACTGAGCTATTGAGGGACCCCACATTGCTAAGAGCCCGGGAGAATGTAGTGAAGATAGATGGGGAGTTAGTTAACCCTGACGAGAGGGTTGCCCTCCCTTACTTCATTATTGAAAGGGACCTGTTATATCGAGTGTCGCAGAGGATAGAGGACACCATTGAGCAACTGGTAGTGCCTTAACCGTACTGCAAGATGGTTTTGGAACTGGCCCATGGGCACATTCTTGGGGGACATTTGGGAGCAGAAAAAACCCGGGAGAGGATCACTGTAAAGGGTTACCTTGAGTGGAGTCCATTTTGCAGATTTGTAAGCTCACACTTGCAGGTACACACAGCCCACGGTAATAAGGTAAGACACTACCTGGGCTGTGAGTCTGTGCACGGGGGCTAGATAGAGATTAGCCCAGGATAGTCAAGTATAGCCGTGGCCCAGGATTCCAGAGAGAGTCAGGTAACTACTGACGGAAAGTTCAGGGTTTGCAGACAGGAACCAAAGACAAGTCCGGGGCACAAGCCGTGGGTCAAGGGCTGGAGAAGGCAGGGAAAATCCAAAAGTACAGGCCGGGGTCAAAGGGCAGGAGACAGCAGCATTACAGGGTACATAAGCCAAAAGGGTCAGAAGCCGGGGTCAGTCTTGTAGGCTGAAGACAACCACAGGAACACAGGAACCGTTGGCACAGACAGGACCATCAGAGAACAATGAACTGACACCTCCCTCATAGTGAGGCAGGGCTTTATACCCTGGTTGATTAGGAAACCTGCCTCAGCTGGACCAGGATAAACAAGTGCAGATTGTAGGGAGATCCAGAGACAGGCAATCAGCACATAGTTCAGAACCAGGCTCTGACGGACAGCAAGCAGAATATCAACTTGAGAAGTGGCTCAGAGGCAAAGACCTGGAGCAGCAATGGAGAGGTCCTGGGTTCAATCCCACCCAGAGCCACTTGGGGCGTGACCACGCCTCGCTGTCTGTTTGGCACAGTAGCGATCGTGATAGTCCCTCCCCCTTAAAAACGCCCTCCGGGCATTGGAAGGAGCTTCCTCATAGGCACAGTCTGTAAAGTCCAAACCACCCTCTTCACTAGAGTAGCCAAACACATCGTCCGACAGGAGAGATATGTTGCCATAGGCATCCATGCCATACACACAGTTCTCATCCAAACCATGAGGAAACAAAGCACCAACGACAGAGTCCGAAGACTTTTTCTTTTTGGACTTTGTTGCTTTTGAAGTTCTGGTAGGGGGTGCACTCACCGCTTGCAAAGCTCGTTCAAACACTACTAGATCCTGCTTACGGACCATAGTACCATTTGAGGCATATGTACAGTCAGGTGGAAGAACTTCACTTGGGGACACCGGAGCTGGAACTTCAACTGGGGACACTGGAGCCGGAACCGGAGACACAGGAACTTCAACCGGAGACACAGGAACTGGGGACACTGGAGACACAGGAACTGGGGACACTGGAGACACAGGAACTTCAACTGGAGACACTGGAGCCCGGGACACTGGGGACACAGGAACAGGAACTTCAACTGGGAAGGTAGGTACAGCAAGCTGAATAACAGGTGCATCGGACTGGACAGTAGTCACCGGAATGTCAGACTGGGCCAAAGGAACTTCGAGCTGCATAGCAGGCAAAGATTCTGGGGTAGAGAAAAAACTCCCAATAGTACCCACCTGGAGAACCTTTGGCCGAGGTGGGCGAGTTGGGCAGAGAGATATAAAGTGCCCGCTAACACCACAATAAAAACAAAGTCCATAGCCTCTCCTCCGCTCTCTTTCTACCTTAGATTGGCTGGACCGGATGGCCCTGATCTGCATGGGTTCCTCATCCTCCAAGGTAGGCGTGTGTGCATCCACAGGAGCGTCAAGGCTATGTGGTGTTGGAACTTCATGGCTGGGCACATACAGAGCTTCATAGCTTGGCACATACTGGGCTGGCTTGGTGTCATATCTGTACTGGGAATTC
Source organism: Rana temporaria (assembly GCF_905171775.1). Taxonomy (NCBI): domain Eukaryota; kingdom Metazoa; phylum Chordata; class Amphibia; order Anura; family Ranidae; genus Rana; species Rana temporaria. The sequence goes on from NC_053491.1 coordinate 279,549,259, forward strand.
CTGTCCCTGGATACCCGTAGACCACGTGAACCAAGAGCAGACTTGGGAACACTGGTTCTCTTGGAGACAGGAATGTACGAGTCCAGAGCAAACATGAAAGTTTCCCAGCTGTCCAAGACTGGACTCTTTTCCTGCAACAACTGATGAGCCCAAGATTTGATTTGCCCTGTTAGCAGGTTGATGGAAGCACGAACCTTAACATAGTCCGTGGCATAGGTACTAGGTTTAAGAGCAAACAGCAGCTCACAATCCATCTGAAAAGACAAGAAGGATGCACGGCTACCATCAAATTTCTCTGGCATAACAACAAACGGCTCAGGACATGCTGGTTCCAGGGCTGGGCGTGCTGTCCCTTTAAGTACTTGGGCTTCTTGCTGTAGTTCCAGAATGGTATGGCCCAGGCTGGAGACTTGCAGAGCCAGGGAGGTGAGCATTTTATACAACTCTGCGGACTCCATGTTATGGGTCAGTTCATAATGTAAAGGCTTACCTTGAGTGGAGTCCATTTTGCAGATTTGTAAGCTCACCCTTGCAGGTACACACAGCCCACGGTAATAAGGTAAGACACTACCTGGGCTGTGAGTCTGTGTACAGGGGCTAGATAGAGATTAGCCCAGGATAGTCAAGTATAGCCGTAGCCCAGGATTCCAGAGAGAGTCAGGTAACTACTGACGGAAAGTTCAGGGTTTGCAGACAGGAACCAAAGACAAGTCCGGGGCACAAGCCGTGGGTCAAGGGCTGGAGAAGGCAGGGAAAATCCGAAAGTACAGGCCGGGGTCAAAGGGCAGGAGACAGCAGCATTCCAGGGTACATAAGCCAAAAGGGTCAGAAGCCGGGGTCAGCCTTGTAGGCTGAAGACAACCACAGGAACACAGGAACCGTTGGCACAGACAGGACCATCAGAGAACAATGAACTGACACCTCCCTCATAGTGAGGCAGGGCTTTATACCCTGGTTGATTAGGAAACCTGCCTCAGCTGGACCAGGATAAACAAGTGCAGATTGTAGGGAGATCCAGAGACAGGCAATCAGCACATAGTTCAGAACCAGGCTCCGACGGACAGCAAGCAGAATATCAACTTGAGAAGTGGCTCAGAGGCAAAGACCTGGAGCAGCAATGGAGAGGTCCTGGGTTCAATCCCACCCAGAGCCACTTGGGGCGTGACCACGCCTCGCTGTCTGTTTGGCACGGTAGCGATCGTGACAATCACCCAGAGGTTTTATTGGCCTGGGATCACTAAGGAAGTGGAATTATACTGCTCTTCCTGTCCAGTGTGTCAGATTACTGCACCCATGCCACATTTCCGCAGTCCGTTGGTACCCCTGCACATTATCGAGGTCCCTTTTGAGAGGATCGCCATGGACTTGGTTGGCCCCTTACTGAAGTCCACTAGAGCAGTGTTTCCCAACTCCAGTCCTCAAGGCACACCAACAGGTCATGTTTTCAGGCTTTCCATTATTTTGCACAGGTGATTTGATCAGTTTCACTGCCTTAGTAATTACCACAGCCGTTTCATCTGAGGGAAATCCTGAAAACATGACCTTTTGGTGTGCCTTGAGGACTGGAGTTGGGAAACACTGCACTAGAGGGCACCAGCACATCTTGGTAATAATGGACTATGCCACCCGTTACCCAGAAACCATTCCTCTCCGAAACACCTCTGCTAAAACCATTGCCAAAGAGTTGTTTCAGGTTTTCAGCCGTGTGGGTCTTCCTAAGGAAGTCCTAACTGACCAGGGCACCCCGTTTATGTCTAGGGTGACCAAAGAACTTTGTAAAACAGATGGGTTAGTGGAAAGGTTTAATAAAACCTTAAAACAAATGTTGAGGAAGGTGGTGGATAAAGACGGAAAGAATTGGGATTATCTGCTCCCTTATCTGATGTTTGCAATAAGAGAGGTTCCCCAATCGTCCACAAGGTTCTCTCAGTTTGAGCTACTGTATGGGATGCACCCCCGGGGCCTACTGGACATTGCCAGGGAAACATGGGAGAGTGAGAGTTCCCCTCATCGAAGTGTGATTGAACATGCAGCCCAAATGCAAGATAGAATTGCCCAAGTGATGCCAATTGTGAAGGAACATTTAGCCCAAGCCCAATTGGCTCAACAAAGGATTTACAATCGTGGGGCCCAGGTCCGTTCCTTTGCACCTGGTGATAGGGTGTTGGTGCTGGTCCCCACGGTCGAAAGTAAATTCCTAGCCAAATGGCAGGGTCCATATGAAGTGTTGGAAAAAATGGGAGTGGTGAATTATAAAATTAGCCAACCGGGAAGACGAAAACCTGAGCAGCTCTATCACGTGAACTTGCTGAAACCATGGAAGGATAGAGAGTCCTTGGTCGCTAAGACTACCCCATTTTCTGTTCCATTTAACCTGGCTGTCCCTGAAGTTGGGATAGCGGAGACTAGGGTTGTCCCGATACCACTTTTTTAGTACCGATACTTTTTTTCATGTACTCGCCGATACCGAATACCGATACTTTTTTTTAATGTCATGTGACAATTTTAATAATGGGCATGACAGGGGGGCACTGACGGATGGATGGCGCTGACAGGGGGGCACTGACAGATGGATGGCGTTGACAGGGGGGCACTGACGGATGGATGGCGCTGACAGGGGGGCACTGACAGATGGATGGATGGCGCTGACAGGGGGGCACTGACAGATGGATGGTGCTGACAGGGGGGCACTGACAGATGGATGGCACTGACAGGGGGCACTGACGGATGGGTGGCACTGACGGGTGGGTGGCACTGACGGGTGGGTGGCGCTGACAGGGGGCACTGACGGATGGATGGCGCTGACAGGGGGGCACTGACAGATGGATGGTGCTGACAGAGGGGCACTGACAGATGGATGGCACTGACAGGGGGCACTGACAGATGGGTGGCACTGACGGGTGGGTGGCACTGACTGATGGATGGCGCTGACAGGGGGGCACTGACGGATGGATGGCGCTGACAGGGGGCACTGACGGATGGATGGCACTGACAGGGGGAACTGACGGATGGATGGCTCTGACAGGGGGGCACTGACGGATGGATGGCGCTGACGGATGGATGACACTGACAGGGGGGCACGGATGGATGGCACTGACAGGGGGGCACGGATGGATGGCACTGACGAATGGATGGCACTACTGACCACTGCACTATATACTGACCAATACTGACTTGTCTAAACTACTCTAACCTCTCTCTCTGGCTGACAGTCTTACCTGCAGCTTGTGTGTTCCATCAGCCTGGAGGAGGTGAAGAGATGGTGTCTTGAGCAGAGGGGGAGCCTAGAGCATGGTAAAACAGCATATCGTCCGGAGAGTGAGGCTGGACCAGCCCCGCCGTGATCGCAGATAGGCTAGCCTCGTCCCACCGTGATCACGGATTGGCCAGCCCCGCCATAATCGCGGATAGGCTAGCCTTGTCCTGCCGTGATCACGGATTGGCCAGCCCCGCCGTGATCACGGATAGCCCCGCCCGCCCCATTCAGCATATCATCCGGACGCTAGAGGGAGGCGGGACCAGCCCTGCCATGATTGCAGATAGGCTAGCCTCGTCCCGCCGTGATCACGGATTGGCCAGCCCCGCCGTGATCACGGATAGCCCCGCCCGCCCCATTCACAGGGACACAGGAACATTAGAGGGATGGATGCAGCAGTGACACACACCTGCCTCCTCCTAAAATTATGCACCCGGCGCCATCCACGCTACCCCGCTGGCTCCGCCCCCTCTCCGTCCGCCGACTTCTGGGTATCGGATCTGGCATCGGGGGCATTTGCGGGAGTACAAGTACTCCCGCAAATACTCAGTATCGGTCCCGATACCGATACTAGTATCGGGACAACCCTAGAGGAGACTCTATCCAAAACTCAGCAACAGGAGATAAAAGAATTTGTGCTCCGTAATAAGGAGAAGTTTTCAGACCTGCCAGGTTGAGTCTCCGGAGTTGAACATGACATTATCACCACACCAGGGGATAAGGTCAAGTTGAAGCCTTATAGAATTCCAGAAGCTCGGCGAGAGGCAATTCGCCAGGAAGTTAAAAAAATGCTTGAGCTGGGGGTGATAGAAGAGTCAAATAGTGATTGGTCCAGTCCCATTGTCTTAGTGCCCAAACCAGATGGCAGTTGGCGGTTTTGTAATGACTTTCGCCACCTGAATAAAATCACTAAGTTTGACACCTATCCTATGCCCCGCATAGATGAACTGATTGATCACCTAGGCACTGCCCGGTACATGACGATGTTAGACCTGACCAAGGGTTATTGGCAAATTCCTCTCTTGGAGTCGGCCAGTGAAAAAACAGCATTTGTAACTCCAGACAGATCTTTCCAATATCGGAGGATGCCTTTTGGGTTACAGAATGCTCCCGCCACATTTCAACGCACCATGGAGCCTCATCGAGCCTATGCTGCTGCATACCTTGATGACGTTGTCATCCACAGTGAGGATTGGGAATCACACTTGCCAAAAGTTCAGGCTGTGTTGAATTCCATCTGGAAAGCCGGGTTTACAGCCAATCCAAAAAAATGTACCCTTAGGCTAGAAGAGGCGAAGTATCTGGGGTATACCATTGGAAGAGGTCTAATCAAGCTCCAAATAAACAAAGTTGAGGCTATTCAGGATTGGCCACGTCCCACCAACAAGAAACAGGTTTGTGCATTTTTGGGTATCGCAGGCTATTATCGCTGCTTTATCCCCCATTTTGCCTCACAGGCTGCTCCCCTGAATAAATTTGACCTAAGGGAAGGAGTTTGTAATGACCAAATGGACTCCCGAAGCAGAAACAGCTTTTCAGGCTTTAAAACAGGCCAGCCAGATTTAAATTCGCCTGATTTTTCATGGGACTTTGTGGTTTAGACAGATGCGTCAAATGTGGGCTTAGGAGCTGTACTGTCTCAGATTATCAAGGGGGAGGAACACCCTGTTATGTAAGTTGAAGGCCCATGAGGAGAATTATGCCACCATTGAGAAAGAGTGCTTGGCGGTGAAATGGGCTTTGGATTCTCTCCGGTACTACCTCGTGGGTAGAAAGTTTGAACTGGTGACGGATCATGCCCCATTGAAGTGGATGGCACAGAACAAAGAGACCAATAGGAGAATAAATAGGTGGTTCCTGGCCCTCCAGGAATTTAGTTTTGTGGTAACGCATCGCCCCGGTGCTAAAATGGGGAATGCAGATGGGTTGTCCCGAGTGCATTCCTGCCTGGCAACCTGTGTCCCAACCCTAGGGTTGAAACAAGAGGGGGGGGGGTATGTGACAGGAAGTCAGGTAAATCTGTGGGTATTGTCACAGACGGGAGATACACTTGTGCCTGGTTTAGACAATACACCAATTGTTATTAGGCGTCGGCTGCAGAAGTAGCCAGAAAAGGTTTAAGGGCGTTGGAAAACTTCAGCTGTTCAGAATGAGGCAATTAAGGCCTCTATAAGTAATCTAGAGGATGACCACTGATTTGCTGCATCCTGAGGCTTTGTGAGTAAGGAGAGCAGTAGCTGAAAGTCTTCTGAGGAGGTGAGGAGGTGATTGATTTTTCTGTGTGATAAAAATCAAAAGACTATTGTTTTTCTGCTGTATGACCAGCAGTGTCTGCCCAGCACTAGGCTGTGCCAGACTCCCTAGATAGGTTCCTGTGTGGTGAAGGTAGATGCCCCAAGTGGCCAGGGTTTATTTTATGTTTGATTTTGTTTATGCTGTTTGGATGCTTGCACTTGTTTCCAGCAAGATGGACGAATAAACCAAAATCTTTGTTTTTCAACCATCTTCGACTGCCTTTCTGTAAAAATCCAGTGTGTAGTGAACCCATCCAGGGGGTCACACACGCCGCTACAGAGCTAACCCCTTACAATATATATATATATATATATATATATATATAGATAGATAGATATAGATATATATACATATACAGCCCTCAAAATTTACACTTGCCTTCTCGCATTTTGCGAGTACATTTTGAGGGCTGGCGAGTGTGGGCTACCTGGGAGCGAGCAAGGAGAGGAGAGTCACCACCGCCGCCGCCGTCTGGTTGTTCAGAGCACGGGGAACATTACAGCTTTCAATTCAATAGCTGTGTTCCCCGCCGCGCGCATCATATACAGCCCCTCCCCCTTGTCGGGGCACTTTGATAGACAGATCACCCATCCCAGGTTTGGATGGGTGATCTGTCTATCAAAGTTTCCCGGACAAGGGGGGAGGGGCTGTATATGACGTGCGCGGTGGGGAACACAGCTATTGAATTCAAAGCTGTAATGTTCCCCGCGGTTTGAACAACGCGGCAGCGGCGACTCTCCTACCCAGCACAGGTAGGCTGCAATGTGGGAGAACTATGGCTGTAATATGGGGGGACTCCTGGCTGCAATGTGGGGGGACTCCTGGCTGCAATTGTGGGGGCACTCTGGCTGCAATTGTGGGGACATTTTTCTGCACTGGGGACACATGCTGCATTTTTGAGCACGGATAAAGTTGTTGTTAATATTTATTTTTATAACTTAATTCTGCATTAAACATTTAAGTGTCATTTCATGAGATTTATGAGGGTGTGTCTAGGAGCGGGATATAGTAGGGGTTGGGCGGGGCAACTGGTGGCCTGGCTAGTAGCTCAGGACTTGAAATTTTGAGCCCTGTACATGTTTGCTGCAGCAGGGGAAAAAATCCTTCCTGATCCCCCGAGAGGCATTAGCTTATAAGTTTTTTTTTTTTAGATTGTTTTTTTTTCCCAATTGCTGTTGTTGATATGCTGGACTATCGAATTTCTTGGTATTATAATTGTTTGCATATTTTTTAGAGTTGATGAACACAGCAAAAGGAGATTGGAGGATACCCCAACCATAAATAAGAAGACATATAAAATAACTCTGTATTAAATGAATTAAATATGGCTTAATAAAATAATTATGGATACAATTTAATAGATAAGTGCCTTTATTAAACAATCAGATATCCACATATCACATAGGTTGAAACAATATGTACTGCCCACTGAAATAGTGATCACAATATTTGAGGTTTGATTTGATGTTCCTCACAAATACTTTTCATTGATAGCATTTATTAACTTGCCTTTCTTAGCTGTCTCTTCTTTCATAAAACACATACAGTTGGCAATGTGTTTAAAATCTTTTTAATTATTCTTTAGTGTATTTATGACATTAAAGTCCATTAAAAACAGGCGTGGGTTAAAATACAGTTGATGTAGTCAGTAAAGTCAATACACTTAACAATCAAGCACTCTAAATGTTCAAGTACCTTTTTGAAAAATCTTTATACTAGACATTACTTCATATAAATGGATATTATACATAGTTTACAGAACAAATAGTTAAATTGTGTGGTTGTGTAGAAGCAGAAATGGCCTACGGCCACTAATAGTGAATAAAGAATCATATAAAGCTCATGGCATCCAGGCTTTCATCCACTTTCAGGTGACTAAAACCTGCTATTAGTCAAAAGGCTTTTTTTTGTGGGGGGGTGGAAAGGGGGGCAAAAGGGTATTTTTGGAGTTAAGGAAAAAAATAAAAGCTTTCTCCATTGACCACTGTATTCCTTCTGGATCTTTGTGTATACATAAGGCTGCAAAATAAGCTATAGTGGGAAAGATGTGCCTATTCTTGTGCTCCAGAGTGAATCTGCACTGATTTATATACATGCCTGTGATTGCATTCTTATTCTAAGTACATTACCTTATTAAATGTCCATGATTTGAAAAATACTGCACCATTGTGGTCCCTTCTTGCTTTTAATCCCTCTGTGTACACATGCTCATACCTAGATGGAGTGGTGTGTCTGAATATTTGGTGCTGTGGGACAGCAAGTCGCGTCATGATCTCTAATTGGGATCAGTGTCTCTGGTAAGGAGTTTATTTTGCATGTAGGTGGTGTGATTCCTTAGCACCCTTTATTTCTGCTGCACTGAATGTTCTTCCTATCCTTTTGGGATTTTCCATCTTAATTTTGAACTGTTCACCAGGATATCCATCTGTACACATCTTATACACATATAAGCCTTATAGACCTACCTTGGTATAAGCTAGGGTGGCAAGGGCACTATTTGTACACAGTAGATTGCTGGTGGTGAAGAGTGTGGCACTTTATCATAAAATAAATTACTCTTTGAATTACTGACACATTTTGAGCACTGGCACTTTGAGAAACATACTAGTAATAGAGCTCCACCTCTTGACCACTCCCTCAGGACCAGTGAATAGCATAAATCAAATGCCTGGTTAGGCCCCCACCCCATTATTTTGTTCCTCCTACCTCAACACACCAGTGAAGAGTAAGCAGTAATATGTCCCCCCCTCTGCTTTAGTGCAGCATGGGGCTGGGTTGAGCTTCTCCCAGTGTGAAGTCCCAGCACTCAGGCTGCTAAATGCGCTATAGTCTGGGAGCCCATTCTGGGGCCCCTGCAGTGCTTCCTCTTTAGGAACAAAATCTGCTTTAAAATTTGTAACTGCAGCGCTTGTGGAATATGGAGGGGCCAGCTATGCTTTATCTCTCTTGACCCCTTGTGCCATACAGGGTCGCCTGTACCTTTTACCTATGTCTCCCTCTTTTGTCTTTCATTACCTTTCCTGTATGTATTGTAGGGGATCAGAGGGGCGAAAAGCAGGCTCAGACAGTTCAGTAAAATAAAAATGGCTTTATTCAGTAAAATAGAAGAAACAACAGGCTTGTCTTGTAACACAGGAGCAGAGATAGGAAAGGTTCAGTCTCTTTAGCCAACAGGCTGATATTTAGACAAAGTACATACCAGAGCCAGAGCCTCTGGTATGGTTTTGCTCACCCCAGCAGGTACACAATCCAGCTGTCAGGACCTGGACTTGAACCTGGGACCTCAGCTGTGTCTGGCAATGAACCTTCTCACTGAGCTATCTGAGATGCTAGACAGTGCTTTGTCAGATCCTTTAGACAACCCTGCCTTGTACCTTGATTTCAGCTGAACCTTGAACTCTTTGCTCCTCCCACAAACTTCCTGATATAAGCCATGTCTCTGCACTTCCTCCTTGCCAGAATATTGTGCCATCTCCAGCCTGTATCTCGCTCCTGTCTTCCTTGCTGCCGTCCATATTTTCTACTGCTCATTATCGACCCTTGGCTTGTTCCTCGACTACGCTTCTGCCTAATCCCAACCTGCAAATACTCATTACTAACCTTTTGGCTTGTTTACTGATCACGCTTCTGTTTGATCCTTACCTGCTCATCCGCTACTGAACCCCGGCTTGCTCACTCCCTGGCAGGGCGATCCTGAGGACTGCGACCTGGTGCTAACACGCAGCAAAATCCATCTCCACCATCAGGAGCTCTGTTGAACACTGGTTAGCACTTAGACTCTGCACCTCAGATGAGCCTGTGTCATCTGCCAGGCCTGTGTACCTAATCTTGCTGGTCAGTGGTAGTTCTGCAACTGGTGTAGCAATTGGTCTTCGAGCCTGACCCCTGATATTGACACCAGCAATGGATCCTCTCACACAGCATGCTGCTGTGTCTCTCTCTCCAAACATACTCCTCTCTGACATCTTCAGAGAAGTTCCTGCCCTCTTCAATTAACCCACCCCAGACTGACCCTCTGCAGTATATGTGTGTAGGTATGTGTGTGTGTATATATATATATATATATATATATATATATATATATATATATATATATATATATATATATAGACACACACACACTGCTCAAAAAATGAAAGGAACACTTTTGAATCAGAACTCCTGGGACATTGATTTAGTCAGTTAAGTAGCAGAGGGGGATGGGTGTATACAGAGGGGGTTGTTAATCAGTTTCAGCTGCTTTGCTGTTAATTTAAATTAACAACAGGTGCACTAGATGGACAACAATGAGACGACCTCCAGGAATGTTTTTTTCAGGTGGAGGTGTCTGACATTTTTGTCCCTACTCATCTTCTCTGACTGTTTTTCACTAGTTTTGCATTTGGCTAGGGTCAGTGTCACTACTGGTAGCACAAGGCGATACTTAGACCCTATAAAGGTTGCATAGGCAGTCCAACTCCTCCAGGATGGCATTGCTAGAAGGTTTGCAGTGTCCCCCAGCACAGTCTCAAGAGCATGGAGGAGATTCCAGGAGACAGGCAGTTACTATTGGAGAAGTGGACAGAGCCGTAGAAGGTCCTTAACCCATCAGCAGGACCGGTATCTGCTCCTTTTTACCATGGAGGAACTGGATGAGCACTGCCAGATTCCTACAAAATGACCTCCAGCAGGCCACTGGTGTGAATGTCTCTGACCAAACAATCAGAAACAGACTTCATGGGGGTGGCCTGAGGGCCCGACATCCTCTAGTGTGCTCTGTGCTTACTGCCAGACACTGTGGAGCTTGATTAGCATTTTCCATTGAACACCAGAATTGGCAGGTCCGCCACTGGTGCCCCATGCTTTTCACAGATGAGAGCAGGTTAACCCTGAGCATATGTGACAGACGTGAAAGGGTCTGAAGAAGCCGTGGAGAACGTTATGCTGCCTGTAACATCGTTCATCATGACCGGTTTGGTGGTGGGTCAGTGATGGTCTGGGGAGGCATATCCATGGAGGGACGCACAGACATCTACAGGCTACACAATGGCACCCTGACTGCTATTAGGTATCGGGATGAAATACTTGGACCCATTGTCAGACCCTACACTGGTGCAGTGGGTCCTGGGTTCCTCCTGGTGCATGACAATGCCTGGCCTCATATGGCGAGAGCATGCAGCCAGTTCCTGGAGGATGAAGAAATTGATACCATTGAATGGCCCCCACACTCACCTGACCTAAATCCAAAAGAAAACCTCTGGGACATTATGTTTTGATCCATCCGGTGCCGCCAGGTTGCACCTCAGTCTGACTCTGTTTAGGAGCTCAGTGATGCTCTGGTCCAGATCTGGGAGGAAATACCCCAGGACACATCCGTCGTCTCATTAGGAGCATGCCCTAATGTTGTCAGGCATGCGTACAAGCACTTGGGAGCCATACAAACTACTAAGAACCATTTTGAGTTGTTGCAATGAAATTTCAGCAAAATGGACTAGCTTGCCGCATAATTTTTTCACTTTGATTCAGCCCTCTGTAGGTGGAATACAGTTTAAACAATAAGTTGGGATGTTTTTTATCTTTACCCTAGCTAAAATATACTAAACCAAAAAATAACAAAGATACGCCTCAATTCTTTGGTGTGGTTGAGCAGCTTCTTGCAGTGGCTGGCATGGTCTCGTCCCTCAAGCTTCTTTACAACAACCCAGTCCCCTGGTTGGAAAGAATGAAAACTGGTTATTGTGTCTGGGTTCAGGAGGGACTCGCGAACCCTGTGGTGGACCTTTTGAAGTTCATGTTACAGTGACTGCATCTATCCCATCAGCTAAGAACATAGGTGACAGCTGCTGAGGAAAGTACAACTCTAGTTTTGGTTGACCTTCAAACAAACCTCATATGGCAATAACCCAGACATGCTGGACTGTGGTCACTGCATAACCTTTGCGTGGCTTACCATCTGGGGTGTAATACCTGGAACATTGACAAAAAGGTTCTTATGGGAGTGTCCTTCACCAGACTGCTGCTTCCTGATTCAAATTCCATCAAAGAAAGACAGTTGTGGCACAAACTTGGTTAGAATTAGAAAGGTTAGTATTATTATTTTGAAAAACTCACTTTTATTTATCCCCCCATTTTCTTCCTCATTACAAACTGAAGGAAGAAATGCAGGGAGTGGTGCAGGAAAAAAAAGAAACAATGAAATAGCTTATGATACTTTTACCTCCTCAGTAGAGTTGAGCGGACACCTGGATGTTCGGGTTCGACGGGTTCGGCCGAACTTCGGAAAAATGTCCGGGTTCGGGACCCGAACTTGACCCCGAACCCCATTGAAGTCAATGGGGACCCGAACTTTTCAGTACTAAAATGTCTCTAAAACACTAATAGAAAGGGCTAGAGGGCTGCAAATGGCAGCAAAATGTTGGTAAGAGCATGGCAAGTACTCTGCAAATAAATGTGGATAGGGAAATAACTTAAAATAACATAAACAATAAAAAATAATCTTGACCTATTTTTTTGCCCTAAATGGGTGTTTTTTGAATAGAACAATAGAAGAACACTAGCTAAAGTGTTTATCTCACACGTACAGAAATGGAGGAAAAACTGCAAACACTGGAGGAAACACTGCAAAATATATTTGTTTGCCCTAAATGGGTGTTTTTTTAATAGAACAATAGAAGAACACTAGCTAAAGTGTTTATCTCACACGTACAGATATGGAGGAAACACTGCAAACATTTTTTCCCCCTAAATGGTTGTTTTTTTAATAGCACAATAGAAGGAAAGTATCTAAAGGGTGTATCTCACAGTAACATATGCAGTGCTGGTGTAATATGATTTCCAAAGCAGGACTGACTCCTATATATTTCTCTCCCTATAAGAAAAATCAGGAACCTTTCCCTAAAGTATCTAATGCAGAGTATCTCACAGGAACATATGCAGTGCTGGTGTAATATGATTTCTGAAGCCGCACTGACTCCTATATATTTCTCTCCCTATAAGAACAATCAGGAACCTTTCCCTAAAGTATCTAATGCAGAGTATCTTACAGGAACATATGCAGTGCTGGGGTAATACGATTTCTGAAGCAGGACTGACTCCTATATATTTCTCTCCCTATAAGAAAAATCAGGAACCTTTCCCTAAAGTATCTAATGCAGAGTATCTCACAGGAACATATGCAGTGCTGGTGTAATATGATTTCTGAAGCAGGACTGACTCCAATATATTTCTCTCCCTATAAGGAAAATCAGGAACCTTTCCCTAAAGTATCTAATGCAGAGTATCTCACAGGAACATATGCAGTGCTGGTGTAATATGATTTCTGAAGCAGGACTGACTCCTATATATTTCTCTCCCTATAAGCACAATCAGGAACCTTTCCCTAAAGTATCTAATGCAGAGTATCTCACAGGAACATATGCAGCGCTGGTGTAACATGATTTCTGAAGCAGGACTGACTCCTATATATTTCTCTCCCTATAAGAAAAAATCAGGAACCTTTCCCTAAAGTATCTAATGCAGAGTATCTCACAGGAACATATGCAGTGCTGGTGTAATACGATTTCTGAAGCAGGACTGACTCCTATATATTTCTCTCCCTATAAGCACAATTAGGAACCTTTCCCTAAAGTATCTAATGCAGAGTATCTCACAGGAACATATGCAGCGCTGGTGTAACATGATTTCTGAAGCAGGACTGACTCCTATATATTTCTCTCCCTACAAGAAAAATCAGGAACCTTTCCCTAAAGTATCTAATGCAGAGTATCTCACAGGAACATATGCAGTGCTGGTGTAATATGATTTCTGAAGCAGGACAGTCTGACTCCTATCTAATTCTCTCCCTCAGATTAGATCAGCAGCAGCAGCCTTTCCCTACCCTATCTAAAGCAGAGTGACAAGCTGTGCTATGTGCCTCTAGCTTATATAGAGGCTGGGTCACATGCTGGGTCACATGCTGCACTGGCCAATCACAGCCATGCCATTAGTAGGCATGGCTGTGATGGCTTCTAGGTCACATGAGTAAAAGAAATGGTGATTGGCTGCCCTGCACCCGAACCTGAACTTAAAGCAAATTGTTTGGGTTCAGGTTAGGGTACCAAAAACACAAAAGTCCTGTACGAACCCAAACTTTACAGTTTGGGTTCGCTCAACCCTACTCCTCAGGCGTGTGTATTTATCCATGTGTACAGGTGTCTACATACACCTGCTTTCTATGTACATACACTTTCTGAAACTTCTTGGACCTGAAAAAATACTTACAAACAAAAATTATTACTCTATCCTTCATATTTAACCTGCAAAGAATGGCAAACAATAATGACATTCCTGAACAGTGGTAAAATGTCAATGACATTCTTCAAAACCAATTCAACAAAATCCTCTGTAACCCTTACTTTCCTGTTCCTACAAAAATACAACAGCCGCGACGCGTAGGAGGATCGCCGTGGTAAGTTCGAACATACTCATGTTATTACATACAAACAATGAGAAGACTAAAACATGAGAAGAACATTCAGATACAAATGTGGGGGAGATATTATAGTTTCCAAAACAAAAATGAAAAGAACCAAAACCACCAGCCAGAATGCTGCCTTCACTGTTTTAGCAATAGAAAAAAATACAATGAGAAAAACATGAGAGCAGCTCGAAAACCTTGCAAGGACCAGCCATGTACTACACATCCATCAACCCACTCATCATTACAAATTTCTGAAGCCACAGCTGAACTACTTCCAAGGTATTTTTATTCTGGGGTCTTGTACCTCCAGACATCAATAGTACCATCCAAAGGAATACACCTTACTGTATCCTCTGAACATATATGTCAATCTTTAAGGTGTCTCATGTCCGGAGCCCCAAACCCAGACCTCATGTGCGGTGCAGCTGTCTGACTGGTGTGGAGCCTAATTGTTTTTCTCCAACACATGGACGGCACATTACCCATGACGATTTGAATTGCTTATGAAGTGTCCCTGCGTCCAGGGCACCCTTGCACTAACTTTCGCAGCAGTACGGCCTAGTGATAATTTTTACAGTACTGTCACCCGGCGTTTCTTGTTATTATACACGGCCTCCCGATATGCTAGAATACTACCCCTTACGTTTATGCTAATACAATCACGCACTGGAATTCTGACTTTTATACACGGCCCGACTGGTCTCACGATATAAAACCTTCTAAACATGTTTGTCAGACGAACTACAAAACAGAGTATTCCCGTATTCAAAACAATATTATGGCTCCTTTTTACCTGTATCTAGATGTTACAACAATAACTTGGATGCCTCCCATTTATTCTCTACCCAAAACTGTATTACAGTATAAAACTTCACAAAACAACTGGAATTAAATTTTAAAGCCAAAGTTATTTCAATTGTCCTTTCAAAACACACCTCTCTTTGCTCACCTTTCAAAAGACCCCAAGCTCTTCCCACCAAATTCCTGTGGACAAATGCTGTAAAGCAGTGGTCCCCAACCTTTTTGGCACCGGGGACCGGCTGCATGGAAGAAAATTTTCCAAGGCCCGGTTGGGGATGGCATGCGGGGGGTAAGCGATTTTTCGCGGGCAATTTGTCAGCGCATTATTTCTATTTATTACATTGTAGTAAAAAATAAAGTTAAACCCACCATAATGCAGAATCAGTGGGAGCTTTGAGTGTGTCACTTGCCATGCTGCCTGCCACCAGATGCGGATTGTCGCTTACCATGCTGCCTGCAACCAGATGCGGATTGTCACTTGCCGCGCTGCCTGCCACCAGATGCGGATTGTCACTTGCCATGCTGCCTGCCACCAGATGTGGTAAGGCCCCAACAGATGAAGCTAGTGCCCCCACTAGGCCCTGCTCACACTCACCCTGTCACTGGTAGTGTTTTCATACTCTTGCCTCCCCCATTAACAGTACTGTCATCTGCCCCTATTTATATCATAACCCCACATTACAGTCCTCAGTCCCCCCCACACATTATAGTCCTCAGCCTTCCCCCCCCCACACATTACAGTCCTCAGCCTTTCCCCCCCCACACATTACAGTCCTCAGCCTTCCCCCCCCCACACATTACAGTCCTCGGTTCCGTCCCCCACACTTTACAGTCCTCGGTTCCGTCCCCCACACATTGCAGTCCTCGGTTCCATCCCCCA
Source organism: Rana temporaria (assembly GCF_905171775.1). Taxonomy (NCBI): domain Eukaryota; kingdom Metazoa; phylum Chordata; class Amphibia; order Anura; family Ranidae; genus Rana; species Rana temporaria. Next base: position 279,564,928 of record NC_053491.1, read on the forward strand.
CACATTACAGTCCTCGGTTCCATCCCCCACACTTAGGGACAGATCAGAGGGAGGCACAGCATGAGGAGAAAAGTTGCAGGGAGGGAGGCGGGACAGTTCTGGATGGAGGTAACAAACATGTGATTGGCTGCTAGGATGAAGGACAATCTTAGCAGCCAATAACCTGTTTGATAACCTCGGGCAGCTCCGCCCTCCACCCAGAATTGTTCCGCCTCCCGCTGTCGGCTCTATGAGCGACGCAGGAGGAAGAAAAGTCTCCTTGCGGTCCGAATGGCAGAGTGCCGCGGTCCGCATGTGGGGCTCTCTCATGCCGCCTGCTCGCGGCCCGGCTGCAGAAGTGCCGCGGCCCGGTAGTGGGCCGCGGACCGGGGGTTGGGGAACACTGCTGTAAAGAACTTCTTGTTGCATGCCCAGCTCTAAAAAAACATCAAACTGGTTTATTTACATATCAATGTACAGGAAGAGGGAGGGGGAAGGGAAGCTTCATCTTCCCTGCTAATATCATATAGGAAACTTCAACATCTTAAAAAAAAACCTTTTGTCCAGGAAAACGGCAAAATAAACCCCCCATATTACAAATGGGAGTGAATCCCCCTCAGCCCCTGGGCAGTCAGATCACTGAAACTGAATTTTTCTATTGCACGCTATACAATACAAAAACGATAAAACCCAAAACTGTAAGGGCTTACCTTGGCTGGAGTCCATATTGTTGAGTTGTATGCTCACCCTTACAAATACACACAGCCCACAGTAACAAAGTAAGAAGCTACCTGGGCTGTGAGTCTGTGCACGGGGGCTTGACAGGGATTTGCCAAAGGATGGTCAAAGTTAAGCCATGATCAGTGATTCCAGAATTCAGAAGACACGATAAACATAGCCAGGGTCAGAAGCCGGAGTCAGTCTTGTAGCTGAAACAAAGCACAGGAACACAGGCACCTTTGGCAATGACAGGACAATCACAATGAACTGACAACTCCCTCAGAGTGAGGCAGTGTTTTATACCCTAGTTAATTGGGTAACCTGCCTCAGCTGGACCAGGAGAGACAGGTACAGATTGCATGGAGATCAGCACATCATTCAGAACCACCTTAGCTGGAAAGCAAGCAGAATACCAAACTGAGGAGTGGCTCAGAGGTAAAGAACCGAAGCAGCAACAGAAAGGTCCTAGGTGCAATACCACCCAGAGCCACTTGGGGCACGACCACGCCTCGCTGTCTGCTTGGCACAGTAATAACCATGACAAAAACAACGGGAAAGGGGCATAGATTGTCCTCTGAGAAACTCAAAGAAAATGTCCAAACCACCAAAACTCTAATCAAAGTTAGTCTCACTATCCACTGAAATTCAGTGCAACGTAGAGACCTCACTCAAAACTGAAATTCAATACAAAAACATAATTCTTTCACTGAAAAGTTGATAAAAAGTACAAACACAACTAACCTGAAAAGATTGAATTCTCTTAAAAGGAAAACAGAAAACAGGCCGCATGGCTTCCCACACACAAAGGAAAAACAAAAATGGTGCCTACTAGAAAAAACGCTAACAAGATCAAACTGCGCCTCTACAAACCAAAGTCACCAGCAGACACAAAATGGAAGTTGCAACAAACGAATGTCTAACCACTACAAAATGGGCGACAAAAGCCAGACCACAGCCACATGGTAACAAAATGGCAGACGAAAGCCATGCAGCACAACAAAATGACAGACAAAAGTCGCAGCACAGCCACATGGTAACACAATGGCTGACAAAAGCCAGGCCATGATAAAATGGCAGACGAAAGCCAGGCCATGACCAAATGGTGCTACAAGAAAATAGCAGACGGCAATCGGGCCACAACCACATCGTACTACAAGAAAATGTCCGACAACAATCGGGCCAACATGGTGAATTGAACACATGTAAATGCAATTGCTGATCCAGCCAAAACCAGCACAAACCAAAATTTTTCCCCACAAAAACTGATAAACAATTGAGACACCAAATGAACACTTAAACCATAGACAAACACTTTAGGCTACTTTAACTAGGGCCCTCGGCCAACCAAACAACACATTCAAAAAATGTTACATGAAACACAAAATAGCACAACTTAACCACTTAAGACCCGGACCAATATGCAGGTAAAGGACCTGGCCCCTTTTTGCGATTCGGCACTACGTCGTTTTAACTGACAATTGCGCGGTCTTTGCTCCCAAACAAAATTGACGTCCTTTTTTTCCCACAAATAGAGCTTTCTTTTGGAGGTATTTGATCACCTCTGCGTTTATTTTTTGCGCTATAAACAAAAATAGAGCGACAATTTAAAAATTCAATATTTTTAACTTTTTGCTATAATAAATATCCCCCAAAAACATATAAAACAACTTTTTTTCCCTCAGTTTAGGCCGATTCTTCTACATATTTTTGGTAAAAAACAATCACAATAAGCGTTTATTGATTGGTTTGCGCAAAATTTATAGCGTTTACAAAATAGGGGATAGTTTTATGGCATTTTTATTAATATTTTTTTTACTATTAATGGCGGTGATCAGCGATATTTTTCGTGATTGCGGCATTATGGCGAACACATCGCACACTTTTGACACATTTTTGGGACCATTGTCATTTTCACAGCGAAAAGTGCTATACAAATGCACTGATTACTGTGAAAATAACAGTGGCAGTGAAGGGGTTAACCAGGAGGGGGCGCTGTAGGGGTTAACTGTGATTATAAGGGAGTGTTCTTACTGATTGTCGTTCCCTAACACAGGGAACAGACCATCACTGACAGCCACACTAGGAAGAACGGGGAAGGTTTGTTTACACTTACCTCTCCCCGTTCTTTTGCTCTGTGACCCGATCGTGGGACACCGCTGGCGATCGGGTCCCGCCGGCGTGGTCACGGAGGATAGGACCGGGTCGCGAGCGCGCCGCCTGGCGCACGCTCGGGACTCAAGGGCTGGGCATCTTAAATGGGACGTACCTGTACATCCATGTGCCCAACCTAGCCATTCTGCCGACGTAAATAGTCGTGCGGCGGTCCTTAATACTTACTCTGAAAGGTCACCAGACACACAGGACAATGCTGCTTGCATGTTTGCTAAAATCATTAGAGCTCACTCCCACAGGGCATAGCCCTTTTAACAACCAGTTCCTATTGTAAAGACCATGCCTGCCCCTCCCCCATTCATGGCCACATGGTAGTTTAAACAAGCTGCTCAATCACACACACAAAAGTAACTTTCCAAACAACTTCAATATAAACCATCAGTGTCTTGAGTCGGTTAAACACCACACACAACTCACACATCTCCATTTCTTATATGCATCACAAACTTATTACACAGCATCAGTCACTCACACAACACACAGTCTCCTTACACAAACATTCCAGGTTGCAAATATCCCAAACCATGCTGACAAATCACACACACAACAGACATATAATCAAACTCCCGAGTACCATTATCCCAAAAGATGAAAAATGTGTTATTTTGCAAAGCAGAGCCTCCCTAACACATCGGACCATGGATCCATTCTCCCCCTCATCTTGATCCAATGCTAAAGAGGCCCTATTTACTCAGTTTCTGGCCCGCCATTTTGTCATGGAAAATAGGCTGTACGCTGAGCGCACACCATATCTCCTGTGCTAATAAGCACACATTCCGTCTAATGTCATAATGCATCTTACCTATCACTCTATTTCTTGTATATCCCCACAGCTTACGTTCTCAGCAACATGCTCTTCTGGGCCTCCCCCCCCAACATGCCCTTGCTTTTTATTCTAACATCACAAAAGCAATGACAAACAAGAAGTGATGGCTCCACAGGAAATTACCTCAGGAGGAAATCCTTCCAACAGGATGAGTTAATACAAACAACCAATGAATAATGGCGAAGGGAGTCTTATGGGCATGTCTGAGCAGAGACAGGGTGTATGCTTTTCCTGGAAGCCATTTTATTCAACTAAAGGAAGCCTCATGGCTAAACAAACCTGAACTCTGTCTCTGACTATAGCAACTCAAAGACTCCCGTATTTGCCGCTGATATGAGTCCTTATTCTGCGTTGTTCCAGAGAACAACACATACCCGGATTATACTACCGTGCCTGTAGATGGGAGGTTATCTGCAGGTGCACGCTATGAGTCCTGACATGTGCTGATCAGACACACAGAAGAGACAAGAGCGCCCATCCCCCCATAACCAATAATGTCCTTGGAGAGTGAACATATCCCCTCCAGACGATCGTCTGTGCGATCGTCTGTGCAATGCACAGGGGCCCTTTGCTGGCAGACATATCCTTACTCTGCAAACACCTCTTTCCAACCTCAGGAAGTTTTCCACTACCAGACGGTACTCAACCAGAGTCAGTCTGTCCCAGTCAGCTCTTTAGAGCGGGCTGTGGGAGTACTAACATTGGGCGACACTATGACAATACATATTAAATACATCTTCATAAAATTTCCACAATAGGATGCCAAAGCCACCTCAGATTGCAACCCAGTATAGATATAAACACTACCCATACTAGGCAGAGGGACAACAAGGAACTCTCATGGCACAAGGCCCATATCCCAACAAAACTCATGACTGAGGAAGAAATAGCCCTAAGGCCCCCGTACACACAGACGGATAATCCGCTGAAAACGGTCCGCCGGACCGTTTTCAGCGGACATGTCCGCCCGGAGATTTCTGTCTGATGGTTGTACACACCATCAGACAGAAATCCGCGCGTAAACAATACGTGGGGCGTGGCCGCGCCGTCGCCGCGACAATGATGCAGCGACGTGGGTGGCCTTGAAGTTCAAAGCTTCCACGCATGCGTCGAATCAGTACGACGCATGCGAGGGATGGCGGTCGGTCTGACGTGTCCGGTGAGTCTGTACAGACGACCGAACACGTCCGACGGACAGGTTTCCAGCGGATAGATTTCTTAGCATGCTAGGAAATTTTGATCCGCTGGAAACTGGCCGATCCGCCGGACAATTGTCCGGTCGGGCCTACACACAAACGGATCTGTCTGCTGAAACTGGTCCGGCGGACCAGTTTCAGCGGATCGATCCGGTCGTGTGTACGGGGCCTTAGAGTGTCTACCTTCATGACTGAGCCTTTACTCAAAACTGGACTGAAAGAGATCTCATCTGGAGCAGCAAGCTGCCAAAGGGTCATAGAGGCCCTGATTCTGACAATCCTGCTGAGGATGTAGCCCTTAGAGAGAATGATATCATGGCCCAATCCATACTCCAACTGGACTGGAGGTGATCCCACCTGGAGCTGTAAGTAACCAAAGGATCCTTCCTATCCTAAAGCTTTGATGTTGGCAAACTTTCTGGCTGCTGAGATAGCCCTTATAGTGCATGTCTTAATAGCTCAGTCTTTACTCAAGCTGGACTGAAAAGAGATCTCATCTGAAGTTGGCAAGGAAATCCAGAGCAAGTAGTAAATTCCACCTAGAGGGTCTCAGATGCAGCCCCCCTCAAATTATTGGATGAGTAAGGGATAGACCACCCATTAGGCACTGGGTATGACAGGGACTGCAGAGATCTGCCCTCTAAGAGAGCTTAAAGTGGAGGTTCACCCTCCAAAAAATTTCTGACATCACATGGAGTCGAGTCATCCTACCGACAGAATGCCGGTGTTTTTTTTTTTCTCAGCACATACCTCGTTATCACGATTTTCACCCCCCGGCAATACCGCGGGACTGGGCTTTCCCAAGCACTGCCTGTGATTGACAGGCTTCTGAACGGCGCATACTGCGCGTCACAGGTTGCCGAAAAAACCCGAACGTCGGTGCAGCTCTATACGGCGCCTGCGCACCGACGTTCCGGTTCTGTCGGCAACCTGTGATGCGCAGTATGCGCCGTTTGGAAGCCTGTCAATCACAGGCAGTGCTTGGGAACGCCCAGTCCCGCGGGATTGCCGGGGGGTGAAAATCGTGATAACGAGGTATGTGCTGAGAAAAAAAAAAACACTGGCATTCTGTCGGTAGGATGGCTCGACTCCATGTGATGTCAGAATTTTTTTTGAGGGTGAACCTCCACTTTAAGATCAGTTGAAGACCAGAATGACTGAAGCAAAATACAACAAAGCAGTCCAAACTGAACAAGCTTTATTCAAATTCTTTTGTAGGATTTATAGATATTAGTTAAGAGAAACAACAACCAAACCTGATCAGTCTCTTCCTCCCAGGATGAGAAACTTTAAGAGATGAACAAGGGTGGATCATTGCACTCTGCGACAGAAGATCTCATCTGAGAGAAAAGACTTTAAATTATATCAAAAGCAATGGGGTATTACTGCAATAATTGCCATGGTCTTCAGCAACAGACCCTAAAAACTGTATATGGGTCAGATTGGAGGGAATGCATACGGCTTGTGAGACCTTTCGTGATCTGTCACAGCATCCACACCCAGGACTTGGCCCAGGCCCTTGGGGAAAAAACTCTCCAGCTTGTAATATTAAGGAAATGCTAGCAGATCTAACTCTGAAATCTTGTCCAGAGATGAAATCCACTTAGGAATGACTTGTTGCCCAGTTGGGCTACAGAATATGAATTCTTCCCAGAAGTTCTGAATGTAGACTAAAAGAGAATGTACCCTGAACCGTGATGAATTAAGCTCTCAGATACACAAGGATTTGCTCAGGAGTCACATGACCATCTTTGAAAGACTAACCAGCCAATCTCTTGTAGGGTTCTGAGAACTCCCTCTGTATTCTTGACAGGGATCCCTGTTTAGAGAAGGAGTGGATTGAGATTCCAACCAGCAGACATGTATGCTGCATAACGTTTTGACCCATGTAGAAACAGAGGTATGTCAGAGAAAACAGCTCTGGGAGTTGGAAATATGCATCCCTCTGAGCAACAATAGTACACATGTTAAAAACACATTTGCTGGAATTGGAATTGCTGTTCCTACTCCTAGAGACAGTAATGTTGATGTTGGCTAGCAGAACTTGTCTATTGTTGCTGGAGCAAAGAATTCCTGGCAATCGTGGCACAGTCAGGGGCTTGAAGGTGACTGAATGATCAGCATTGCCTGAAGTGCTTGTCCTGACAGTCCAAGTGTCCAACACCAAAGCTGTACCCTCCTATCAGAAGAGGAGCAACCAGGTACCCATAAGATATGTATAGGAGGCAAAATCTGAAGAAGACCACTAAGCAATCTCTCCCCCAGAAGTGGAGCTATTTGCTGACTACTTGGTTGAGGACTCTCTTCAATTCTTTCTGAACTCCAAGCCAGAGCTGCAGGAGCAAACCTCTTTGGAGTTAGACACCGACTCTTGAACTGCAGTCTTCTTTCATTCAGCAGACATTTTATTGTGAGGCAGGAGGCCAGGCTATCAAATAAGGCTAGCCCTTTAAGGGGACTGTTTAGATTCTTGCAATGCAGACAAGTTTGTCCCACTTGTAGATCCTTTCCCAGTTCTTTGCTGTCAAATAAAGCTAGCCCTTAAAGGGGGCAGTATAAACTCTTGCAATGCAGACAAGATTGTCCCACTTCTCAGAATTATTCTTTAGGATAGAATTAATATTCTTCATCCCAACTTCTATTGCATTGGAAGAGAGGCAAGGGTTAAGGCGGGTTCACAGGCTGCAACTGCAGACAGATATACCCCCTAAGGACAAAACTAACAAAGTTGCCACCTGAAGAGTCAAGACATTACACCACCCAAAGACACACCAAATCGTCATAGTTACATAGTAGGTGAGGTTGAAAAAAGACACAAGTCCATCGAGTCCGATCTATGTGTGTGATTATATGTCAGTATTACCTTGTATATCCCTGTATGTTGTGGTCGTCCAGGTGCTTATCTAATAGTTTCTTGAAACCATCAATGCCCCCCGCTGAGGTCACCGCCTGTGGAAGGGAATTCCACATCTTTGCCGCTCTTACAGTAAAGAACCCTTTACGTAGTTTAAGGTTAAACCTCTTTTATTCTAATTTTAATAAAAGGCCATGTGTCTTGTTAAACTCCCTTTCGCAAAAAAGTTTTATCCCTATTGTGGGGTCACCAGTATGGTATTTGTAAATCGAAATCATATCCCCTCTCAAGCATCTCTTCTTCAGAGAGAATAAGTTCAGTGCTCGCAACCTTTCCTCATAACTAGGAATGAGCTTTATGTTCGGGACGAACATGAGTTAGACTCGAACATTTGCTGTTTGCCCGTTCGCCGAATAGCGAACAATTTGGGGTGTTCGCAGCAAATTCGAAAGCTGCAGAACACCCTTTAAAAGTCTATGGGAGAAATTAAAAGTGCTAATTTTAAATGTTAATATGCAAGTTATTGTCATAAAAAGTGTTTGGGGACCCGGGTCCTGCCCCAGGGGACATGTATCAATGCAAAAAAAGTTTTAAAAACTGAAGCTTTTTCAGGAGCAGTGATTTTAATAATGCTTAAAGTGAAACAATAAAAGTGAAATATTCCTTTAAATTTCATACCTGGGGGTAGTCTATAGTATGCCTGTAAAGTAGAGCATGTTTCCCGTGTTTAGAACAGTCCCTGCAAAAAATGAAATTTCTAAAGAAAAAAAGTCATTTTAAACTACTCGCGGCTATAATGAATTGTTGGGTCCCCCGGCAATACTGATAAAAGTCATTGAAAAAACGACATTGGTTCCCCCCCAGTCCATTACCAGGTCCTTTGGGTCTGGTATAAAAAAAAATATTCCAGCGCTATAATCCATCTATGAGTCCGATTCACCGATACGAACTATACCACCTCCATAAGAGGCTCTCGGCCGAATGACGCGCGACCTGTCTGAAAGCTTCCCCATGGTGTTACGGATGACCCGCCCCCTCTGACGCATCACGGGAAACCCTCTCTCATCCCCCCTCTTTTCCTGCAGCCTGCCAGGTTGTGTGCTCGGATAAGGGTCTGGTATGGATTATTTTTTTTGGCATGGGTTCATTTATGAAAAAATTAAACAGGATTAGTCCCAGCACAGAACCCTGGGGGACCCCACTACCCAACCCTGGCCATTCTGAGTACTTCCCATTTATCACCACCCTCTGAACTCGCCCTTGTAGCCAGTTTTCAATCCATGTACTCACCCTATGGTCAATGCCAATGGATCTTATTTTGTACAGTAAACGTTTATGGGGAACTGTGTCAAATGCTTTTGCAAAATCCAGATACACCACATCTATGGGCCTGCCTTTATCTAGATGGCAACTCACCTCCTCATAGAAGGTTAATAGATTGGTTTGGAAAGAATGATTCTTCATGAATCCATGCTGATTACTGCTAATGATACCGTTCTCATTACTAAAATCTTGTATATAGTCCCTTATCATCCCCTCCAAGAGCTTACATACTATTGATGTTAGGCTAACTGGTCTGTAATTCCCAGGGATGCATTTTGGGTCCTTTTTAAATATTGGTGCTACATTGGCTTTTCTCCAATCAGCTGGTACCATTCCAGTCATTGTCCCGGGTACACATTTTGGTGACACATCTCAACTACTCATTTGTTTCCCGTAAGAGTCACACCTTTGTTTACGCTCACTCCACCTATCGTTTTGTATGGTAGGAAAGCACTTCACCTATCCTTGCCCATTTTCACAGTGAGGCTTGGATTTCTAAACCTCTGTTGAACCGCATTTGTCACGCTGGCGCAATGACGTAATTTATGTTCTAAGCGCCTAAGTTCTAAGCGTTTGAGTCATACTTTTGTCACTAAACAGTGAATAAAGTGACAGTGCTTATGCGCTACTATAGACACTCAATGAATAAACCCTAAACAAAATATATCAATAAGTTGCTGCAAAACCTAAGGTGTTTACAATACACAAATATATAAATGAAAAAGGTGAGGGATTCCGCGCAACCTAGCATGCAGACATGGTGAAAGTACTAAGTATAAATAAATAAATAAATAGATATAAATACTGATCAGTGATATCACAAACAAGAGCAAATGACAGCTCAATCCAATCCAGTGAGAGAGTGAAAATATCCAAACATTAAAATAATAATTATATAAAATGTATATATAATATATAATATATAAAATATACTAATAATATGCAGTGAATATATAATAGATATATATATAGGAATATATATAATAAAGTCTATAGCCGTGAAAAAGTGTCCATTCATAGGATAAGAAGTGAATAAATAAATAAATCAATAAATCAATCTGGTGATCCAGTGCTAATAGTGAGTCTTCAAATAAGCATAGGCTGCCAAAAGAGATGTAGCTGATGTGATCCCAAAGCAATCCAGTAAAGAGTGTTGGAAGATGGGTGTAATAATCCCTCCCTGAGCTCCCGGGACTCTTACCTCCGCACAGATGATCAAGTGCATCCACTATAAGTATCTCGACGAGACCTCCGTATGTATGTTCCACTAATCCTCCTTAGATATCCATGACTGGGTCCTCTTATCCATCCAAACAGTCAGTGTGCCCAGGAGAAGAAGCAGGGGAAACATAAAAACAAAGGAGGGGACTCCAATCGTGAAGTAGTAAGCACAAGCCGATATTTATTAAAGAGGAAAAAGCTGCGCTTACATGTGATCTAAAAATATACAGCAAGGAACTATTTCAAAAAACGAGCGGCGTTTCAAGCGCCTGTATACGTCACTCCAGGTGTACGTCCTCCCGTCCAATCCCTACGCGTTACGACACGTGTCACGTGTCTTCATCTTCATTCCCCAGATGAAGACACGTGACACGTGTCGTAACGCGTAGGGATTGGACGGGAGGACGTACACCTGGAGTGACGTATACAGGCGCTTGAAACGCCGCTCGTTTTTTGAAATAGTTCCTTGCTGTATATTTTTAGATCACATGTAAGCGCAGCTTTTTCCTCTTTAATAAATATCGGCTTGTGCTTACTACTTCACGATTGGAGTCCCCTCCTTTGTTTTTATGTTTCCCCTGCTTCTTCTCCTGGGCACACTGACTGTTTGGATGGATAAGAGGACCCAGTCATGGATATCTAAGGAGGATTAGTGGAACATACATACGGAGGTCTCGTCGAGATACTTATAGTGGATGCACTTGATCATCTGTGCGGAGGTAAGAGTCCCGGGAGCTCAGGGAGGGATTATTACACCCATCTTCCAACACTCTTTACTGGATTGCTTTGGGATCACATCAGCTACATCTCTTTTGGCAGCCTATGCTTATTTGAAGACTCACTATTAGCACTGGATCACCAGATTGATTTATTGATTTATTTATTTATTCACTTCTTATCCTATGAATGGACACTTTTTCACGGCTATAGACTTTATTATATATATTCCTATATATATATCTATTATATATTCACTGCATATTATTAGTATATTTTATATATTATATATTATATATACATTTTATATAATTATTATTTTAATGTTTGGATATTTTCACTCTCTCACTGGATTGGATTGAGCTGTCATTTGCTCTTGTTTGTGATATCACTGATCAGTATTTATATCTATTTATTTATTTATTTATACTTAGTACTTTCACCATGTCTGCGTGCTAGGTTGCGCGGAATCCCTCACCTTTTTCATTTACCTTTTTCATACTTTTGTCACGCCCACTCCTATTCACCGCCCCATATGGTCGGATGACACTTCACTCATCCCCTGTCCCACTTTCATAGTGAGGCTCGGATTTTTATTCTTTTTTGAACCGCACTAGTCACGCTGGCGCAATGACGTAATTCACGTTCCCAGTGCCTAACCTCTAAGGCAGCTTGGTTGTTCACCCGCCTCCATGACTGCCATCACTCACAGTCACGCCCCCTCGATGTCTCACTTCGTCACTTGCTCTGCCTGTGTTGTCATGACACCGTGGAAGCTTATTGTCTTATCGCACTCTGATTGGTCATCCACACCGAGGCTTGAGGTGCAAGCCAACTCCGCCCACTAGGAAGTGGAACGTCCTCTCATGACCATTTCAATTATGTCTCCCATACTATTTAAGCGCAGGAGGTGGCTAGCTAGTGCATACCCCTGTAGAAGTCCTATAGGACGAAATGCATAGGGTTCTTCATGCTTTTTACATAACCTGAAGCTGTGGAGGAGTAATTTTTTCTACCTCAGCACACACCAGCAAGCTGTGGAGGATTCCATCGTGATCTGTGATTGGAGAAGCTACAAAGCACCAAGGGAGACGCTGACGGGAGAGCCGGACATCATCACTCTTACCTCTGCTCGATTGACTCAGACCAAAAAAGTACTTGGGTCCACGTCACATGGTAAGAGTATCCAACTTATTTATCTAGAATTGTCTTCTCGTCCATGTCTCCCCATTTCCCAATCAATCTGAAGATCTGCTAATATCCACCACATGGTTGCATAGACTATTCATTTGTTGCTGTGTGCAGTCTTTTATTAGACTCCCATGATCAGCTTTTGTTCACTTTGGACTATCATTAGTCATTCACACTTGGATGCTCACACATTTAGCAATTTGTGTTATCTTTATAAGTAGTCATTATGTGATACTAAGTTCCTCTTGTATTTAGATTGATTTATGACACATTCATATATCCTGTCTATCAGGTTTTGTTCACTCCCTAACCGCTGCACATATTCCATTTCCATTCCAGTCATGCTGATGATGATCCCTCAACCTTGTATTTTTTGAAGGCCTTCTCTTTTGCTTTTATATGCATTTTTACATTGGAGTTAAGCCATCCAGGACTTTTTCTCGCTCTTTTAAATATATTACCCAATGGGATGCATTGGCTAATGCCCTTATTTAATATTCTCTTAAAGCAAACCCATCGCTCCTCTGTGTTCTTTGTTCCTAAGATTTTATCCCACTTTATACCTTCTAGCAAGGTTCGTGATTAAGGGAAGTTGGCTCTTTTTAAATTCAGTGTCTTTGTATTCCCCTTATGGTTCCCTATTTGTGCGATTTATACTGAAGCCAATTGACCTGTGATCACTGTCACCTAAATTGCCCCGTATTTCCACATCCGTGATCAGGTCTGTATTGTTGGTAATCAGTAGATACAGTAACGCTTTATTTCTAGTTGGTGCGTTTACCATCTGACCCATAAAATTGTCCTGCAAGACATTTAGGAACTGGCAAGCCTTAGATGAATGTGTGGTTCCCTCCACCCAGTCTATGTCTGGATAATTAAAATCCCCCATTATGATAACACTTCCCATCCTTGCTGCTAATCCAAATTGTGATAGGAGATCTGTCTCCCCCTCCTCCTTCAGGTTAGGGGGCCTATAGCATACTCCCAGTATTATTTTCCTTTTAGCTTCATCTCTTTTGAGCTCTACATATAAGGATTCCATCTCCTCCCTAGCTCCCTTAGTGATGTCATCTCTCACATTCACTTGTACATTATTCTTGATATATAGGCATATCCCTCCCTCTTTTTTACCCTCTCTATCCTTGCGATAAAGGGAATACCCTTGAATGGTTGCCAGCCAATCATGAGAGCTGTTGAACCAGGTCTCTGAATTTCCCACAAAATCCAAATCCTCCTTGTACAACAGTATCTCTAGTTTACTCATCTTGTCCACCAGGCTCCTGGCATTGGTGAACATGCCACGTAGTTTAGACCGGTCACATATGATCCTCTTATTGGGTGTTCCGAGATTACAACTAGGACTTGGTACTATACTTACCTTGGGTTTTTGTGCTTTGGTTACCCTACCGCTAATTCCCCCAATACTACCCTCTGGAATATGTTCTGTCCTTACACGCACATGTACTTTAATGGCAGTCCATAAGGTTCAATATTGAGTCGGCCCACCCTTTGCAGCTATAATAGCTTCAACTATTCTGGGACTGCTGTCCACAAAGTTTAGGAGTGTGTCTATGGGAATGTTTGACCATTCTTCCAGAAGCGCATTTATGAGGTCAGGCATGTTGGATAAAAAGGCCTGGCTCTCAATCTCCACTCTAATTCATCCCAGAGGTGTTCTATAAGAGTTGAAGCTGTTAAAGCTGCAAAGGGTGGGCCAAGCCAATATTGAACCCTACGGACTAAGACTAGGATTCCATTAAAGTTCATGTGAGTGTAAAGGCAGGCGTGACAATACTTTTGGTAATATAGTGTACTTATCTATGATTGTGTCCTAGAGATTACTCTGAGGCCTCGTACACACGACAGAGTTTCTCGGCAGAATTCAGCGAGAAACTCGGTCAGAGCCGGATTCTGCAGAGAAACTCTGTCGTGTGTACACTTTCGGCCCGATGGAGCCGCCGAGGAACTCGTCGAGAAAATAGAGAACATGTTCTCTATTTTCTCGTTGTTCTATGGGAGAACTCGGCCCGCCGAGCTCCTCGGCGGCTTCAGGGCTGAACTCGCCGAGGAACTCGACGTGTTTGGCACGTCGAGTTCCTCGGCCGTGTGTACGAGGCCTGATATGCTAATAACTACCACCCCCCTGAGGAAGACCCAATAAGTCTAAATGTGGCGTGGCTCTGAATGCATGCTATCATGATCTTGTTTGGCAACTCACTACCATCTACCACTTTCTACAGCTTTAAAATATGTGGTATTTTTATGCTATTATGCTTTATGCTCTCCATTTTCCCTCATGATGTTTGTTCGGAAGTCGTTTTAATGTCTATTTCAATAAATATTTTACTCTTATTAGCACCATTGTCTAATAGTTTCCTGGGTATCACAAAGGTCCCTCTATTTTCCCCACTCTTCTTTGTGGTATTTTCTGTATGCTAATTTGGGCACTTTTGCCAAAGTTGTTTTTACACAGCTACTTCATTGATGGTTCAACACTAGTAATGTGTGAGGGCAGTAATATTGGTAATCTCTTTCTTTTGGGTGTAGAAACCTCCATATTTTGACTAGTTGTGTCTGATGCATTTGTTTTCTAATAGTATTGAGACGTTTGAAAGGAATTGCTTTGTGACCAGAGGATGAGTCAAGTAGGGGTTCCAAGACTACAATAAAATTCTCTGCAAATATGAGAGTACCTCCTTTAAAGTCAATGGGCCAGATTCTCAAAGAGATACAACGGTGTATCTCCTGATACACCGTCGTATCTCTGAGTTAGGCTGGTCGTATCTATGCGACTGATTCATAGAATCAGTTACGCATAGATATGCCTAAGATCCGACAGGTATAACTGTGTTACACCGTCGGATCTTAACTGCAATTTTAAAATGGCCGCTGGGGGCGTTCTCGCTGATTTACGGCGACAATATGTAAATCAGCGAGATACGCCAATTCACGAACGTACGCGGGCCCGACGCAGTCACTTTACGTCGTTTACGTAAGCGTTTTCCCGGCGTATACTTACCCCTGCTTCTATGAGGCGCAGCCAATGTTAAGTATGGCTGTCGTTCCCGCGTCAATTTTTTTTGTACGTCGATTCACAAAAGCGCTGGACGCAAGTTACGCTCACGCCGAAAACCAATGACGTCCTAGCGACATCATTGGGAGCAATGCACGCCGGGAAAATTTGCGGACGGTGCATGCGCATTTAAATCGGCGCGGGGACGCGCCTGATTTAAATACTACACTCCCCCTAGCCGCGGAATTTGAATTCCGCCGGGGGATTTACGATCCGCCGCCGCAAGTTTGGAGGTAAGTGTTTTGTGAATTACCCACTTGCCTCTAAAACTTGCGGCGGCGGATCTTAAATCAGATAGATTACGCGGATCTAAAGATCCGCTGATCTATCTGAATCTGGCCCAATAAGTTTAGATAGGAAACATTGGAGGAAGGAGCAGTGATTTTTGTTTGAGACAGTGTAGAGTGGATAGGGTGTGTTTACAATTATTTCAGCTACCTTTTATAGAATCACCCATCAGAGTCTGACTTGGTGTCTGTATCATGGAATAGGACTGCTTAACCAAAAAGCAATATCTTTGGATAGCTTGTTAAAGAAACTATAGAACCATTGGTGAAAACTGATTCATTTGATGGGGATTATAGCTGATTCTTTCAGGTGTGCTTTTTTCAGAAAAGCAATTGATACGTCCAGGGCCAATCCATCTTATAGGCTCACTATGCAAGCCGCTTAGGGCCCCGCAAAGCTGCGGAGGGCCCCCCAAATTACTAGAGGCCCTGTCTGGTAAGCGGTCATTTTTCGGCCCCTCACCCGGCTTCTCAATTCTCTGGCTGCATGGGGGAAGAGGTAAGAAGCACCCCCTGCTTGTAATGTAAGATGTAATTTCCCTCCCCCCCGCTTCTCAACTTTAATACTTTATTGTAAGATGTCATTTTTCGGCAGCCCCCCCCCCCCGCTTCTCAACTTTAATGTGACATGTCATTTTGCTTAGGGCCCCAGGGAGGTTAGGATCGGCACTGGATATGTCATTGTACCCCTCCTCACCACACAGGTTTATGTTATGTTATAAATGTGATAAATGTGCAGCCCCTTCAAATGCCAAATGGCACATTGTAAAGCAAAATAATTAAGATGGAGAGGGGCGCTGGCCCAAAAAAACATACATACAATTTTGCAATGTATTCTAATGACCATGCAATACAAATCCATAAAATATCCACGCACTTATATTAAAGGTCCATAATCCAGATTCCAATCACCAGATAACCAGATTCCTGAGTGACTACAGTATGGTGCTTCAAAAACTTTTTCCAAATCACGAAAATGTGTTCCATTAATAATATATTACACTCACCAAATCAATCAGATCAACAGACAAATTGATAAACATATTTCTGAAGATGCGCACCTGCATGAAATGCATAGAGAATGAGAGGTCAATGTGATTTCAGGTTATTTATCCAGTTTGGCTTTTGGGTCTGTGGAGCGCACGCCGGCTCTGGGGGATGCGAGCAGTGGGACAATATACTCCGGACCAAGGAAACTGTTTATGCTTGCGATTTTTATTACGTCTAGCATGTGAGTTATATGCAGTGGTGTATCATCCATTTGTGCAGGGTGTGCGGTGCACACGGGCATCCAAGGCCAGGGGGGGGCCCTGTCACAGTCTGCACATTAATGCTTATTTTTTAGGGTCCCAAGTAAGCGTACAGTTCAGGAGATTTTTTTCTCTCAAAAGAAGAGCAGCGGCGGCAGCTGCATTTGTCAATGCCTCCTCTTTAGATTAAGCCGGCACCGCCCACTCCATTACAACTGGTACCTGGCTGAGTAATATGGCTTGCAGTGCTGTTCCCCCATATACATTTTGAGGGTGGGGGTTTGGATCATAGGAGAATGGGCGAGGAGCTGTTTGCATCTGGAGAGAACTAACCCAGTGGGGCACTGCATCTGCTTGGTCTGATGCCCCAGCCAACCACATTATTGTTTGTGGAGAAGGTTCAGAGCATGTGTGATCCATTGATGCCACCGGCCCTCCTCCCCTGGCCAGGAGAGAGAAGAACCTGACAGAGAGAATGTGAGTAACTGTAGGAGCAGTAAGGATGTGGAAATATTTTCCACAGGCAGTTGTTTCAGCGGGGAGCATCAGTATTATTAGATAAGCACCTGAATGACCACAACATTCAGGGATTATACAATGTAATACTGACATAAAATCACACACATAGGTTGGACTTGATGGACTTGTGTTTTTCAACCTTGCCTACTATGTATCTATGAGTGGAGCTGTGATCAGTGCAGACATGCTGAGGTATCAGGTTTCCCTGAGGAGGAGGGCTGCCAGTGAACTCAGGATCTCAGCTTGTCACACAGGAGGTGGAGGAAGTCTGTTCACAGCACAGGAGACTACACAGAGGTGTCCATTTATGAAGCAGTGAAATATATTCACTGCTTCATTCTCTGGCCTTCGCAGAGGAGATCTCTCTCCTCTGGGTGCCAGTTTATGAAGCGGTGCAGATCGCTTCACCTTTGGAGGAGTGAAGCGGTCTACCAACACTTCCAACAGTGGAGTACATCCCCTGATCCTGGAATCTGGTGAGACTTTACGAGTTAACAGTACCAGAAATTCACTGAAACGCAAGATGTCAGTTTATTAAGCAGTGATAAATTATCACTGCTCAGAACACGGACAGACGATGTGGTTAATGTTAATAAAATAACGAGTCCCCCTTCGAAATATCTATGTAGCGCTACCCCCGAAGGGGTGATAGCAGTGAGCCAAAACAGTGAGCGAATGTCCAGTCATCAATTGGATTTTCTTAAATGCTTTATTCCAAGGCCCAACACGGCCAACATCAACATGAGGTAGGATAGGAAAGGTTGATGAAGCATAAGAAGAACGGAAGCATCAGGCCTTAGATATGAAAGAGCAATCCTGCTCTCAGTAACAGTGAAATCAGTTCGTCGCCACTCTAGCCAGAGTGGGTGAAGTGCCCCCGGACAGATTTCTGCCACAAGCCTGGCAGCCGAAGTGTCACTTGTAGATCGCTGGGAGGAAGCAGGCCTCTGCCACAGGCTTAGAAATTCAATGAGCGATGGTTGGATTGAGCGAATCCTCCCAGTAAATTCAGTTAGAGTCACCAGTAGACAGCTGCACTGTACCTGTCAGTAGCTCGGTAACCAGACTCCCGATGGTTCGTTCAGAACTCCTGGATAACCTCTCTCTGGGTTCTCCCTGAGCCGATTCCCCGCCGCGCAGCCTTCAGCCTAGGATCTTCCTATTAAAGTTCAGGACCCAGCAAGTCGCTGGGGCCCCTTTCAACATCAGGATGGAGCTCCGCATGGTGCGCAACTCTGGCCAGGTAGGCCATGGTGGCAGGGTCCATGGATGCACACACCCCAAAGGTGGATACCGCACCTGGAACTCGGACCCCGCGAAGAGAGACGAATCAATGGCGTCTGCCACAGATATACCCCTCCCCAGCATGCCCAGCGAGGGAAAACTCCTCTAATTGGCTGCTGGGGAAAAGTGGCTCTGCCAGAACCTCTCTAGCGCCAACTGTCGCCCAGGGGTGGGATCGCACCCCTGGAACGCAGACTGACCCATAGAACAGTTCCGGAATGGCAACAGCCCAAATTTAACAAATCGCAAATGGGAGCAAAAATTAACTCTCCCATTCCCCACTAACTTTAGTGTAGTGCCCGTACTGAAAGTAAGGGGGCGCTACATATATATATATATATATATATATATATATATATATATATATATACACACACACACACATTATATATACACATGTATGTACACACACATAATATACAGTGTGTAAGTATTCATCCACTTGGCTTTTTACCTATTTTGTTACATTACAGCCTTTAGTTCAATGTTTTTTTAATCTTTAATCTGAATTATATGTGATGGATCAGAACAAAATAGTCTAAGTAAAATTAGAAAAATAAATACAAAAAACAATTTTTCAGAAATAAAAAAATATATCATTTTCATGTGCTTATTTATTCACCCCCTTTTTTATGAAGCCCATAAAAAGCACTGGTGCAACCAATTACCTTCAGAAGTCACATAATTTGTGTCACATGATCTGTCATTATATTATAATTATGTACATTTTTGAAAGGCCCCAGAGGCTGCAACACCTAAGCAAGAGGCACCTCTAACCAAACTGCCATGAAGATCAAGGAACTCTCCAAACAAATAAGGGACAATGTTGTTGAGAAGTACAAGTCAGGGTTAGGTTATAAAAAAATATCCAAATCTTTGATGATTTCTAGGAGCACCATCAAATCTATCATAACCAAATGGAAATAACACGGCACAACAGCAAACCTGCCAAGAGATTGCCACACACCAAAACTCATGGAATGGGCAAGGAGGGCATTAATCAGAGAGGCAGCACATAGACCTAAGGTAACCCTGGAGAAGCTGCAGATTTCCACAGAAGAGACTGGAGTATCTGTACATAGGACGACGATAAGCCATACGCTCCATAGAGTTGGGCTTTATGGCAGAGTGGTCAGAATAAAGCCATTACTTTCAGCAAAAAACAAAATGTCATGGTTTGATTTTGCAAAAAGGCACGTGGGAGACTCTCAAAATGTATGGAGGAAGGTGCTCTGGTCTGATGAGACTAAAATTTAACTTTTTCGCCATCAAAGAAAACTCTGTCTGGCGCAAACTCAACACATCACATCATCCAAAGAACACCATCATGCTGTGTGGATGTTTTTCAGCAGTCGGTACTGGGAAACTGGTCAGAGTTGAGGGAAAAAAGGATGGTGCTAAATACAGGGATATTCTTGAGAAAAACCTGTACCACTCTGTGTGTGATTTGAGGCTACGACAGAGGTTCACATTCCAGCAGGACAAACACACTACTGCTACTACTACTGAAGCAACACTTAAGTGGTTTAGGGGAAACATGTAAATGTGTTGGAATGGCCTAGTCAAAGCCCAGACCTCAATCCAATAAAAAATCTGAGGTCAGACTTAAAGATTGCTGTTCACAAGCACAAACCATCCAACTTGAAGGAGCTGGAGCAGTTTTGCAAGGAGAAATGGGCAACAATCCCAGTGGTAAGATGCGGCAAGCTCTTAGAGACTTATCCAAAGCGACTTGGAGCTGTGATACCTGAAAAAGGTGGCTCTACAAAGTATTGACTTTAGGGGGGTGAATAGTTATGCACATTGACTTTTTCAGTTATTTTGTCCTATTTGTTGTTGGCTTCACAATAATAAAAAAAAAATCTTCAAAGTTGTGGGCATGTTCTGTAAATTAAATGATGCAAATCTTGAAACAATCCATGTTAATTTGTTAATTTCAGGTTGTGAGGCAATAAAAAACGAAAAATGCCAAGGGGAGTGAATACTTTTGCAAGGCATTGTGTATATATATATATATATATATATATATATATATATATATATATATAAAAAAATATGTAGCAAATCTATAATCAAAATATGATCAATTGATAAAACAGCGCTATTATTGGACAAGTGTCCAACTTCACAAAAATAAATAAATAAATGAATGAATGATGAAGTAGCAAAAAGAGTCCTAAAGTGATAAGGGCTTCTAGGGTTAAATGGGTAGTGCACCCTACACCAGCTCCCAATCTTCACCAACAGTGGCACTCACCCCCTCTGGGGTTCAAACTCACCAGAAGGATGAATCAAAAAGCCTTGAAAATAAATGTATTTCCATTCAGAACTCCGACATCACCTCAGAAAGCAGCAAAGGTTCATTTCCAAAGATGGTTCATATGAAACACAACACCACCAAAATAGTGTAATTCCACTTTAATGAAATTACCTCATATACATAATTCCCCGCTTCTGATCTGCGTACATTAAAAAAACTTGGTAATGAACATATAAGGAAAGTGTGTAATCACCGCTATTCTCCAATACCCGGAAGCCGCGCTTAGTGTTGCCTGCACAGCGCTGTAAAGATCCTTCCTGGATACAGGTCTAAGAACGGTGGAACGCACTCCTCACTCAGATGCTTCCTGTCACTTCCGACTTCCACAGAGGGCGTGGCTACTCAGCGTCATTGCAAAGGTTATAACATCCCTCCTCTACTACTATTGGCTGAGACGGCACAAGACATCCACTCCTATTGGTGCACAACGGAGCGGAAATTGGACAAGTCGGCAGCCGCATCGAGTCACAGGGATAAATGAAAAATATCTGCAAATATTGCACAGTAAATTCGGAGGCTTATAAAACCAAATCAAAAACTAAGTCTATCATCGCCAGTATATTAATCATCTCATGCTAAAATTATATATCTCCACATCACGACAATGAACATTGTATGTGGTTTCAAACTTCCATGGCTGCGCAGTATCAGTATGTGATATCACAATATCTACATGTAACATACATGAGCAAACAGAGAGACATAAACATGACAAAGTAGGCAGCATGAGAATGAAGGCTGCATAAAACAATTGACTATTGTGGTAATCTAGAATCAATGATGGACATATAATATAATAAATATAGTAGAGTCAATCCTACATAAAATGGGTATAAAACCTCACATAGGATAACACTAAAAATGTCTAAAAAAAATAAATACAATGTAACATTTAAATATATCAATATCTCTAGAATATCAATAAAATATATTAATAAAACATGTCAATAAAAAGAAGGAGGATAAGACGGAGGCCGCCAATCAAAAAATGTTAATATTGAAATAGTAACATTAAAAATATAATTAAAATAGAAAACGTCAATATTTATAGGATAGATACAACTAAGATCAATAGTCGCTAATAAAACAGTTGATATCAAGGTCCACGTTTAACCCTTTCGGAAACAAAAATATCAACAAGTATATCCACTGGGTCTCAAGTTTAGATATCTCTCTGACATAATTGGAGCCCCTCCATGCTGGCTTAAGGTGATCAACACCCCAAAATTTTAGACCTGTAGGGTTTTGGTCATGAAAAAGCTTAAAATGTAATGAAACGTTGTTGTCCTTGAAGCCAAATTTAATATTCGCCACGTGTTCTGCGATTCTCACTCTTAACGCTCTTTTAATCCGGCCGATGTACATTAATCTACAAGGACATTCCAATATATATACTACATAGGAGGTATTACAGGTTATAAATTCTTTTATAGGAAACTCCATATTATTAGATGTAGAGATGAAAGATTCTAATGCTCTTAGTGGTCTACTGACCTCTCTACATGGGAGACATTTATTTTATTCATCAACCACATTGGGTGATGGCCACTATGTATTGGGAGGTAGCTATTGGAATCCGTTGGTTTAAAATAGACCTTTGTTCCCAGTTTGTTACCACACCTATAGATGTTGAGGTCTAAAAAAGTAATACTCTGTTAGTTATATTCACAAGTGGGCTTAATATTGCATGTATTGTTATTAAGCTCTTTTAAAAGAAATTCCAATGAAAGTAAAGACCCCGCCCAGATAAAAAATAGATCATCGATATACCTCGGATATAAAACAAATTCATCTCTCTTTGTACAGAAAATTGTTTTATCTTCCCATTCCGACATAAAGAGATTCGCTATGTTAGGAGCGAATTTGTCCCCCATGGCAACACCTTTCTTCTGGGAGTAAAACAATCCATCGTACCAAAAGTAGTTTTGTCCTAAACAAAAATCAAGAGCATTACGTAAAAATACTTTGAGCATGTGTGATTTCATCTCTCTGACATAGAGACCAATTTAAAGCAAGCAAAGCATCATCATGTTGAATTACCGTGTACAGAGATGCAACATCTGCTGTTACTAAGAAAACCTCATCTTTTCCAGTTAAATCTAGGTCTTGCAATAGTATGAGTAAGTCCTTTGTATCTTTCAAGTACACTCTTGTTTGTGTGACGCTTTTCTGAAGATGATGGTCCAAGAACTGACCCATTTGAGACGTTATAGAACCGATACTGTTTACTATTGGTCTTGCAGGCGGATGATTTAGGTCTTTCTGGATTTTAGGTAAGGTATAAATAGTAGGTATCCTGCTACTGCTAGGTACCAAGTACTTATTTTCCTTCAAATATAGTGCTCTTGTATAGTAACCAGCTTCTACTAGGACCTTCAGATTTTCTTCATATTGTGCGGTCGTGTCTTTGTCCAACTTACGGTAAGTCTCCTTGTCTGTCAGCAAATCCATCATTTGTCCATGATAAAATTCTTTAGTTAAAATTACCACGCCACCTCCTTTGTCCGCCGGTCTTATCACAATGTCTTTTCTTTTCTCCAGTAATTCAATACCTTCTTTTATATATCTTGGATTCACGTTTTTTTTTGGTTTTATATGTTCCAAATCACGCAACACCAAACCTTTGAAAACATCCAAAGTTTGGTTAGTTCCTATTAAGGGGTTAAGCAGTGATTTGTTACGTAGACCGCTATGCATAGGTACAACTTATTCTTATTCCTTCCTTCTTTTTTTGGATCGTTCTCCCGGCCCTGCACCCTCTTGTTCTTCCCTCCTTGGGCCTAGTGGTTGCATTCTCTCTTGTTCCCAATGTGGTGGATCCATTCACTGTGGTTCTCTGTATATGGGTCCCTGGGACGAGTCCCTGTATTGGGGAGCCTGTTGGGAGTATGTCAAGGGTTTCCCCCTGTGGGTGAGCGATCCTCTGCCCCTCTTGTGCCATTCTCGACCTCTCCCTAAAAAGGACAGGGTGATTGATATCTATGTCTACTGTCCTCTTCCCATAGGGTTCATATCTGTTATGAACCGGTACATGATAATGTTCTTTAGTATATGAGGGACGATAATTGGGATTTGGTGGTCCCATTCTTCTTGGTTTCACTCTTCCCTGATGAGACTCATTCCTAATAGGTGTGGAGTGATTAATTGGGGCATGTTGAGGAGCTGAATCCCTTCTTAATGGTGCGGGCATTACCTGATTGGCAGATGGCTGTGGTCTATCTGTATTTACTTTGTGTTGAGTGTCCATAATGTTCACCTCATTATCTGTTGCCTCAGTGGGATTCATCTGTTGCCATAGGTATATGGAGTTGGATCTAAAATCACCTACATCTCTATGGAATTTGTTTCTGTGTATAATCAGTATTTATTAAAGGAATAAAAAAGGGGAAAAGACATATAAAACAGAGGACAGGCATGTCCAACAGGGTTTCGTGTGTTGAGATTACGGCCTCGCAGGGCCGCCAAACAGACAAAAGTATACTTCAGACAAATCGCACTGTACATGCATATAGAAACAATGATAAATGCAATTATAACCTCAGGGACCACCGCAGCGGCCAGCACCCAAAAGGGCACCAGCAGCCACGCCGGCCCACGGGGCAACGAGGTAGCCAGGTGGGCAGCAGCCTAAGAGGGCGTGGGGGTAGGCGTCAACAGAGTGGAGCATTAGGAGGGGAAAAGACTAGGGTATCCGCCAAACTACCTGAACCCGGATACGAACCAGGTAGGGCGTTTGTGTGGGTGCCATGGCAAGGAAATAAAAAAAGGGGGGTAAAAGAACCTCAAGACCCAGGCCCGGACCCGCAGCCCACGACCGGAGCGGAGGGGGGGCACTAAGGCCTCCAACTAACCACCCACCACCCCCCCATGAGCCAGAGGGCCAGGGGACCAGAGAAGGCACTCAGGCAGGACTATGGGACTAACAGCGGTCCAACAATGTGCTCCAGTTAACCTCACATTACACCCAACACATACAGACATATAAATCCCACTGGCAATAATCGTAAAAGAAGAAAGGAGGGAGAGGCCTCAGAAAAGAGAAACTAGAGATGGAAGGTATAGAAGGAAAGGGAGAGGAGGGGAGAAAAGAAGGAAAAAGAGGAAGGAAAGAAGGATAAGAGAAGAGAACGGTGCGTACCTCAAAAGCTGACAAAGAACGTGTCCACCTCCACACCGGGCGCATCTCTCCAGTCCAGAGCACCAGCACCATCAGACCACTACAGCGACTAACCACTAAGGGGGCCAGCCTCTCCTCTATCAAGAGCCTGCAGCCTGCAAGCTTTAAGGGAGGGCTCCGCCAGTTCCAGCAGAGCGATGTCTAAACTAGAGGGGACAAAATTAGGGTCCGAGACATAGTCCGTCAACGGCGCCCAAATAGCAAGGTGGCGTTCATGGCGATCACAACAGGTCGCCACCCAACTCTCAGCCTCTCCGATGACACTCACCCCTCGGATCCAATCCTCACGACCAGGGACCCTGGACTGCCTCCAAAAAGTCAGGAGCAGTCGCCTGGCTGCATTAAGTAAATATGGTATTACACTTTTCTTATAATGACTTAGTGGGATTGTCGGGACATGGAGAAGAAAGTGCACCGGAGAGAGGGCAATATCAATCCCCGTGATCGTCAGTATCTGATCTTTTACATCCGCCCAAAAGGGTTTGATCAAGGGGCAACCCCACCATATGTGAATGAGCGTACTCCTGTGCCCACACCCACGCCAGCATAACCCGGATTCAGTGGGGTAAATACACGCCATGTCCGCCGGTACACGGTACCAGCGAGACAGAATTTTAAAGCTTGTCTCCTGGGTTTTGGAACCTATGGAGGAAGTATGGGTAAGGCGGTACAGATGGGTCAGTTGTGTGTCCGTGAGGACCTGATCCAGATCTTTCTCCCATCTCCGTATGTAGGCAGGTGTGGGCAAAGGGGCAGCAGACCCCAGTAGGCGGTACAGCTCGGAAACCAGGTGGGGGGTAGGATCTTCGTTAACAAAAAGACTCTCAAACGGGGTGAGCGAGGAGGGGTCCCTCATCGTATGACCATGCTTCTCAAAGAAATGGTGTAGCTGCCTATAGCGCCAGAAATTCATCCGTGGGCCCTGTCGCCCCGCAGGGAGAGCCTCATAATCTAGGAGCTTACCATCTTTCATAAGTTTGCCACAGCTGGCGTTACCATCGTCTACCCATGACCCAAAAAAGGCCATTTGTTCCCCCGGAGGGAACCAAAGGAAGCCGCCCAGTGGGGCCAGCGGTGACATAGGGGGAGCCAATTTAAGCATAGCATTTATCCTATCGCAGACCGCAAGCACATGTGTCGTCAGCGGGGAAGTCATCTCAGAAAGTCCCCTATGCTTCCGAGGCAACCACGGTGTGTACGATAGGTTCCTTCCCACGAGGCATTTCTCCAGAGACACCCAGAGCTTCGAGTGAGAATGGAAACGCCAGTTGAGTATTCTTTGAAGAGCTATCGCCCTGTAATATCGCCTAACGTCAGGGAACCCCAGACCACCCTCTGTCTTAGAACGTTTCAACATCTTAAGAGCTATTCGGGGCTTACGCGCATTCCAGAAGAACTCAGTCAGCATGCTAGAGAGGCGGTCAAAAAACAATCCGGGCAAGCGGATCGGAAGCATCTGAAAATAAAAAAGGATGCGGGGCAAAGCTGTACTCCTAGGTAGCGCAGAGATGCCTTGGCCCACGAAAAAGGAAAGGCATCTCTAAGTCTCACTGCCAGATCCGGGGGCAAGTTGATGGGGAGAATTTCGGATTTCTCATAATTTATTTTTAAATTGGACAGGGTTCCAAAATGGTTAAGTTCCTTCAGCAGGTTCGGCAACGAGATCAGGGGGTTTGCTAGATGGAAAAGAACATCATCAGCATAAGCCGAAAGCTTATGTTCCGTATTCCCAACCTGCAGACCTCTGATGTCACTATTAGCCCTAACAGTGCGGAGCAGAGGCTCCAGCACCAGAGCAAAAAGGAGGGGTGAGAGAGGGCACCCCTGTCTCGTGCCGTTCCTAATGGGGAAGCGGGAAGAAAGGGCGCCATTCACCTTCACCTGTGCACATGGATCAGAGTAAAGGGCTAAAACGGAGGCCAACATACGAGGACCAAGTCCTAAATGACCAAGTACCTCTTGCAGATATGACCAGTCAACCCGGTCAAATGACTTTTCGGCGTCGGTTGAAAGGATGAGGTAGGGCTGGGGGTCTGTACAGGAGCAAGTCCAGTGTATTAGCTGAATCGCTCTCAGGGAATTATCTCTGGCTTCCCTGCCCGGAATAAAGCCCTTCTGATCAAGGTGCACAAGTCCAGGCAACAGATGTTTAAGCCTATTAGCCAAGATTTTTGCCAGGACCTTCACATCTAAATTAAGGAGGGAAATAGGGCGGTAACTCTGTGGGGCAGCGGGGTCCTTGCCCTCCTTCGGGATTACAGTGATGTGAGCTAATAGTGCCTCTGAGGGAATTGCTGTGCCTCCTGCTATGGAATTAAAATAATTCAACAAGGGAGTCTCTAGGTGAGAGATAAAGGTCTTATAATAGGCCTTAGTGAACCCGTTCAGGCCCGGGCTCTTCCCGTTGGGTAAGGACTCGATCGTCAATCTAAGCTCAGTCAGGTTGATTGGCTGCAAGTAGTAACGAATCGCTTGGCGTCTAACGTCCCGCACAGAGGGGGGAGTCCAGAGTTCAAGTCATACAAAGCGGCGTAGTAGTCCCGAAAAGCCTGCGGCAATTTTAGAGGATAGCACCGTCGGCTCCCCTGAAGGGGAGTACAACTTATGGACATGCATCTGCGCAGTCTGTACCCGAAGCGCCCGTGCCAGCATGCGCCCGCATTTATTCCCTTGCTCATAAAACTTATGGGACATATAGCGGAAATGTTTACGTGTCTGTCTATCCAAAAGGCGCAGGAGTAGTTCCCTCAGCTCAGTCAAGTTTCCCATCGCCTCCGGTCCCCCCGTCGCCTTGTGGTGGAGTTCAGCTTTCTGGAGGACGGTATATACCCTCTGAAAATCCGCCATGCGTTCCCACTTCAGCCGAGACCCATGGGAGATCAATGCCCCTCCAACCACGGCCTTATGGGCCTCCCACAACATGCCCTCACCCACGTCGCCAGTGGAGTTCTCAGAAAAATAGTGGGTCAAGGTGTCCAAAACCTCACCCACCACCCCCACATCGTCTAGAAAGTTATCATTTAGCCGCCACGTCCAAGACCGTCGCGAACCCGAGGGCAAGGCAAAGACGACTGACACCGGCGCGTGGTCTGAAATGGTGATAGTACCTATAGTGGCAGATCGCAGAAGCTCCAGGGTGTCTCGGTCCACGTATAAGTGATCTATGCGAGTATAGACGTCATGCACCTTGGAGTAGTAGCTAAAGTCACGGTCAGTGGGGTGCAATAAGTGCCAGCTATCTGTTAGAAGGAGGCACTGAAGGGACTTGGGAAATGTTAAAGGGACGCATAGGAATGTGGGGGCCTAGCGTGGGAGGTGTCTAGCAAGGGGTCAGGGCTGACGTTAAAATCTCCCCCGAGAATCAGGAAGCCTTCTCTAAATTCACCTAGCCACTCTAGTGAAGAGTCAAGAAATCCCAACTGGTTTGTGTTAGGGGCGTAGATGGACACAAACGTGTATGTATGTCCTGCTAAGGAGCCCTTCAGGAACACATAGCGGCCCAAGGGATCAATCCGAGTGTCAGTGGGTTGCAAGGGGCATGACTTGTGTATGGCAATAGCTGTACCTCTGGACTTAGGGGTCGGGACGTGCTAAGGAACCATTGATTAAAAAGATGTTTAGGGAGTCTGGGAAGCGACCGAGACGTGAAGTGAGTCTCCTGTAGGAAGACCACCTGCGCCTTCAGCCGCTTCAACTCCCACCAAAGCTTACTGCGTTTGTGAGGAGAGCACAGGCCTCTAACATTATAGGAGCTTACCTGTAGAGTGGTCATAGGTAGAGCCGGATAGAGTGGAGTCGCTGATCATTGCGATGCACCCGGTGTGGAAGGCAGAGCAGTAGAACGCACCTAGGAAGAGAAAAGAAAAGAGGAGCGAAGGAAGGAACAAATAGAAGAAGACAAAAGGGTAGGAGAAAGAGAGGGGAACAGGAAAAAAAAATAACAAGCATCAGACAAACGCAAAACATAGCAAGTAAGACAGAATGGCCAAGGCCAGACAGTCTAATAGAATCACTATGGACCCTGTCTGGGACCCCGATCCTATACGGAGGGGGGGCTCGGACCCCAGTCCAAGATCCCAATGGGGATCAATACTCAAAATGAGAGGGTGACCTACTGGGGGAACGTGGCCAACATGGAAAGAGGGAGAGGGGGGCGTCCGCCACCGTATCAGACGTGGGGTGGTAGGGGAGAGAGAGATAGGGAGCTAACAGTCACTGGCGGGACAATCGCAAAGGGCATAAGCAGCATCCGGCCCAAAGCATACGGGAGTCAATGGACCAGTGTCAGGGATCTTCAATCATCTCCAGCCGGAGATGTAAAGAAGCAGTAAGGCAAGCATAAATAAGAAAAAGCCATCAGTCTCCGGCAGGAGCAGGGCCCTGCGAGGATTCATAGAGGTGCTGACCACGTCCTCTTCTTCGGTTCCCGTGCTTGGCCGTCTGCCAAGGCCCCGAGGGTGGGAGGGTGATAGCGGGAAGATCCGATGAGGTTCTCCAATCCGGGAAATCCACCGGGTCCAAGTCAAGAGAAGAAAGGAAGTTCGGTAGGTCGTCTTTTGTGCGAAGGTTCACGGTCCTGCCCTCTTTAGTGACCTGAAGGTAAAAGGGGAAACCCCAACAGTATGGCAGACCCGCTTCTTGTATGGCCGCCAAAAGAGGTCGCAGCAACGGTCGCTGCATAAGAGTGCGCCTGGAAATGTCTTGGTAGAAGGACAAGCGCGCACTGTCAAAATCGTAATGGGGTTTACCCCACATTTTTTGCATTATACGGGCCTTAAGCGTGTACTTATGGAGTCTGCAGATGATATCACGCGGATTGTTCACGTCCTGGGACGGGGGCTTAAGAGCTCTATGTGCACGGTCAATCTCTACCACAGCCGTTGTAGGCAGACCCAGAATGTCTTTAAAGATATCTTCCAGGGTAGGAACAATGTCTCTAGCTCCTGTCGCTTCAGGCAGGCCCCTTATCCTAATATTCACCCTGTGGCTACGGTTCTCCATGTCGTCTAAATGGCACAACAGGGCCTCTATCTGGTGACTTTGAGTGGAACATTTCTCCTGCAATTGAGAAATGACTGGTAGCGCATCTTCCAACCTTTGTTCCAGGGCTTCCACCCTATTGCCCAGGTAGGTAGTGTCAGCTTTAAGTTGTGCTACATCTTCCTTTAGGGCCCTCTCAACCCGGTCCGCAAAGCGCTCCAGGTCAGCTTTAGTAGGGAGGGCCCAAATATGGCGCCTGATGTCCATGTCCTCCAGGGGGTCAGGCTCTTCCGACAGGCCTAGCAGGGAGGAGGGTGACCTCGGGGAGATCGGGGCCGTTGGATTACTCACCAGCATCGGAGAAGGCACAGGGGAGCACGCCTGCTGCTGAGACCAGGACGTAGCAGCTTGTGAAGACTGGGCTGCGTTCTGTGACTTCCCAGCCGGCGCCATCTTGGAGGCCTCGCGGCCGCTTCTGTTCGGTTCAGTGAGGAAGGAATCCAGCTGTCCCTGCTTTGTGCGGTCCACCCGGGGGGGGCTGCGAGGACGCCTGGTTCTTGTGGGACATGATGGGTGGCAATCGGTGAAGATCTCTCCCCCGTAGCTGTGATTTTGTGCGGTGGTGGAACGGAGCAGCAGGCACACGCGTCCTCACTCCTCCATAGCCAGGACACGCCCTCCCCTGTGGAATTTTTTAGTTTTCTTTTTCTTTGTTTCTTTATCTACTTTTTCTGGTCTTTTCTTTATGCTATTAAAATCAATTACTTGTGTATCCTTAATAGGGTCAAGTTGAAGCTGTAATTTATTAATTTTCGCTTCCAATTTTATCATTTTCCTCCTCTTCCTTTTTAAAATTAAATCCTGAAACGTATTAATTTATACTTTAAACAGCCGCTGCACATACCTTTTGTCCTTCATTTGGATATTAGATGTTAACTGCTGTCTATTATCTGGGTCTCAGAACCAGTTAATATATTTTCTTGGCGCTGGGAAGTGCACTGTGGGCCTCTTTTCTGTGCATCTTTCTTTGATGTATATATATATATGTTGTGATTTTGGGGGTTATTTAGCGTCTGTGTAGAGCAAACCAGTGAGCAGAGTTCACACCAGTTGTGCTTTTTAAGGGCTTGTTGACCCACTTTTATTAAAAGAAAGAAAAAACGTCCATCCAGAATTCCCACGCAGGGGGTTTCAAATTGCCACAGCAATAAAGTAATGAACCGAAAATGCAGAGCCACCTGGCTCTCTTCAGAAATACAGACACATAGGCTTTACACTTTAGCCCTCTTGGCCATGTACCAAAGTTCCTGTACAATCACTGTACCTTCTCTCAGCTTCCGTGCTGCTCAGCCCACAGCTTTGGGCCCTCTGTCTATACCATGCAGACATGCATGCTTCTCCCTTGCTTGCCTGGACTCCTCGGGAGGGTGGAGCCCAGAACACTGGTCCTGACTCTACTATAAGCCCAAGACCCACCTGCTCAATCAACCAGCCAGACTCCTGGCTGTTTTCAAAACCCGGTCCCAGGATTAGAGATTCCATCCCACCCATATCACTATGGAATCTCCGGGCTCCAGGTCCCCAAGTGGATTTTACAAACTTTGGAGGAAACTGATCAAACAGATTCCTCCACATTAAATAACCCTGGAGCTCCTGTACCTGCCTATTTGAGAATCCTGGGCGACCATTACCAGGACAGGGAACTGTACTATCACAATGTATACACATAAATATAACAGGGGGACATGGTTACAGTCTTGGGGGGGTCTGAACGAGGTAGAAAGAAGTTAAAAATCTTCCTCCTTCTTCCTCAGATCCCCCGAGATTCTCTCTTCACTCCCCAATTCTCCACCTCTGAGCTGGTGATTCGGGAAGGGTGAATTCTGACACAGATCACCAGTGAAGCGCTCAGATCGCAGCTTCATAAACTGCCATTTCTGTCAGTCAATGAAGATTCTCACTGTGCGGAGATCATCGGCGGGAGAACATGCTCAAACACTTCTCTCCCGATTATCTCTGTTTCATAAACTGTTTATGGACTGTGATCAGTGGCGATCCTTGGGATCACCGCTCTTCACTGCTTCATAAACGGACACCAG
Source organism: Rana temporaria (assembly GCF_905171775.1). Taxonomy (NCBI): domain Eukaryota; kingdom Metazoa; phylum Chordata; class Amphibia; order Anura; family Ranidae; genus Rana; species Rana temporaria. The sequence goes on from NC_053491.1 coordinate 279,597,116, forward strand.
AGTGCCACATGTGTAAGTACAGTGGCTGCTATTCCTGCACCATATTTCCTGCCTGGCTGGGAGGACACAGGAGGGGGGCTGAGATGCATCTTGTATGGGGGTAACATGATGATCCTTATTGCCCCTCATCTTTTACCCTTCCTGCCCCCTGGTGGTGGGAGGGGGGCTTCAACCACGTCACTTCCGGTTTATTTAAACCATCAATAATTGGAGATTTTGATGAATTGCTGTTTGGACACATACTACCCATGACCATACATTCCATACTCCTCTCCTGCACATACTACCCACCGCCATACACTCCACACTCCTCTCCTGTATATACTATCCACCACTATACACTCCATACTCCTCTCCTGCACATACTACCCACCACTATACACTCCATACTCCTCTCCTGCACATATTACCCACTGCCATAGACTCTGCACTCCTCTCCTGCACATACTACCCACCGCCATACACTCCACACTCCTCTCCTGTATATACTATCCACCACTATACACTCCATACTCCTCTCCTGCACATACTACCCACCACTATACACTCCATACTCCTCTCCTGCACATACTACCCACTGCCATACACTCCACACTCCTCTCCTGCACATACTACCCACCACTATACACTCCATATTCCTCTCCTGCACATACTACCCACTGCCATACACTCCACACTATTCTATTGCATATACTACTTACCACCATACACTTCATACTCCTCTCCTACACATACTACCCACCACTATACACTCCATACTCCTCTCCTGCACATACTACCCACCACTATACACTCCATACTCCTCTCCTGCACATACTACCCACCACTATACACTCCATACTCCTCTCCTGCACATACTACCCACTGCCATACACTCCACACTATTCTATTGCATATACTACTTACCACCATACACTTCATACTCCTCTCCTACACATACTACCCACCACTATACACTCCATACTCCTCTCCTGCACATACTACCCACCACTATACACTCCATACTCCTCTCCTGCACATACTACCCACCACTATACACTCCATACTCCTCTCCTGCACATACTACCCACTGCCATACACTCCGCACTCCTCTCCTGCACATACTACCCACCACTATACACTCCATACTCCTCTCCTGCACATACTACCCATTTGGCAGAAGTTTATGAAGCACCATACTGTATTCACTCAGGAATCTGGTGATTGGACTCACATGTTATGGACTTTTAATAGACGTGCAAGGATATTTTATGGATTTGTATTGCCTTGTCATTAGAATACATTGCAATATTGTATGCAGGGCCAGCCCTATGATGGGACCGGGTGGTACCATGGGTACCAGGCAGCACTTTTAGGGGGGAAGCATACTGATGCCCGCCAGCCCGTTCCGCCAGCTCTGCTACCCAAATAAAATTGATGTCCTTTTTTTCCCCACAAATAGAGCTTTCTTTTGGTGATATTTGATCACCTCTGCGGTTTTTATTTTTTGTGCTATAAATATATATATTTTTTTACTTTTTGCTATAATAAATATCCCCAAAATTTTGAAAAATAAACAATTTTCTTCAGTTTAGGCCAATATGTATTCTTCTACATATTTTTGGTACCAAAAAACCCCCACAATTAGCGTACATTGATTAGTTTGCGCAAAAGACATTGTGGCCGCCGGCAATTCACAGGTCCCTTTTATACGCCTATATGCATGTATAGAGCCATGACAGGCCCTCTTTATACATATATAGAGCCATGACAGGCCCTCGTTATACTCCTTTATACATGTATAGAGCCATGACAGGTTCTCTTTATACTCCTATATACATTTATAGAGCCATGGCAGGTCCTCTTTATATTCCTTTACATGTAAAGAGTCTCGACAGGTCCTCTATATACATGTATAGAGCCATGACAGGTCCTCTTTATACTTCTTTATACATGTATAGAGCCATGACAGGTTCTCTTTATACATCTATAGAGCAATGACAGGCCCTTGTTATACTCCTTTATACATGTATAGAGCATGTCAAGTACTCTTTATAGTCCTATATACATTTATAGAGCCATGACAGGTCCTCTTGATATTCCTTTACATGTAAAGAGTAATGACAGGTCCTCTATATACATGTATAGAGCAATGACAGGTCCTCTATATACATGTATAGAGCCATGACAGGTCCTCTTTATACTCCTTTATACATGTATAGAGCCATGACGGGTCCCCTTTAGTTATCATGATATAAAATAATGAATGTGGGGGCCTTTTGGTTGGCGTGATTTTTTTTCGGGGGGGGCAGCATTTCATTCTAGGTCCCAGGCAGCACAATGTCTTGGGCCGGCACTGATTGTATGTATGGTTATTCACTATTAACCGCTTCCAGACCGCCGCATGTAGATATACGTCGGCAGAATGGCACGTACAGGCACATTGGCGTACCTGTACGTCCCTGCCTTTCCGCGGGTCGGGGGTCCAATCGGGACCCCCCCGCGACATGCGGTGGTCGGATTCCCGCGGGGAGCGATCCGTGACGATGGCGCGGCTTCGTTTATAGCCGCTCCGTCGCGATCGCCCCCCGGAGCTGAAGAACGGGGAGAGCCGTATGTAAACACGGCTTCCCCGTGCTTCACTGTGGCGGCGCATCGATCGAGTGATCCCTTTTATAGGGAGACTCGATCGATGATGTCAGTCCTACAGCCACACCCCCCTAACAGTTGTAAACACACACTAGGTGAACCCTAACTCCTACAGCGCCCCCTGTGGTTAACTCCCAAACTGCAACTGTCATTTTCACAATAAACAATGTAATTTAAATACATTTTTTGCTGTGAAAATTACAATAGTCCCAAAAATGTGTCAAAATTGTCCGAAGTGTCCGCCATAATGTCGCAGTCATGAAAAAAAACGCTGATCGCCGCCATTAGTAGTAAAAAAAAAAATTAATAAAAATGCAATAAAACGATCCCCTATTTTGTAAACGCTATAAATTTTGCGCAAACCAATCAATAAACGCTTATTGCGATTTTTTTACCAAAAATAAACTGAGGAAATTTTTTTTTTATATATATATGTTTTTGGGGGATATTTATTATAGCAAAAAGTTAAAAATATTGCATTTTTTTCAAAATTGTCGCTCTATTTTTGTTTATAGCGCAAAAAATAAAAACCGCAGAGGTTATCAAATACCACCAAAAGAAAGCTCTATTTGTGGGGGAAAAAGGACGCCAATTTTGTTTGGGAGCCACGTTGCACGACCGCGCAATTGTCTGTTAAAGCGACGCAGTGCCGAATTGTAAAAACCCCTTGGGTCATTTAGCAGCATATTGGTCCGGTCCTTAAGTGGTTAAAGGGTTCTGTTACGCATATAGGGCTAGTGCCCCTCTCCATCTTATTTATTTACTTTTATTTTGCTAACACTAAAGCCCTGTACACACGATCAGTTTGTCTGATGAAAACAGACCTATGGACCGTTTTCATCGGACAAACTGATCATGTGTGGGCCCCATCGGTTTGTTTTCCATCGGTGAAAAAAAATAGAACATGTTTTACAATTTTCCTATGGATAAAAAAACGATAGAAAAAAAACGATCGTCTGTGTGAAAGTCCATCGGTCAAAAATCCACACATGCTCAGAATCAAGTCGACGCATGCTCGGAAGCATTGAACTTAATTTTTCTCAACACGCTGCAGTGTTTTACGTCACCGCGTTGGACACGGTCAGATGTTTGACTGATGGTGTGTAGGCAAGACTGATGAAAGTCAGCTTTATCGGGTAACCGACGAAAAAATCCATCGGATTAGATTCCATCAGATATCCGATCGTGTGTACAGGGCTTAAGGGTCTGTTCATTTCGTCTGCGAAAGTCTATATCCCAAGGTAATAATAGGAATGTAGTGAGCTGTAGTAGTGGATGAAATTAACTGTGTAGATTAGTTCCATTCTTGAGCCTAGATTGAAAAAAAGGAGAATAATAACAGATACATTTTACAACAACAGATTGCTAAGTCTTTAAGGTCCAAAACTGGATTCTGGTTCACTTGTTACCAGGGATATTATGGTATTAGTGGCGGAGAAGGAATCTTCTTATGCCAATCTGTTAAGTTTTGAGATCTCCAAGACATAGTAGAATGTGAATAAGTCCTCTGGGAATTTTAGTGTTTCAGATTTTCCTTTTCTTCAAGCTATCAGACATGCAAGGAATGCCCATAAATAAGGTACATTTGATGCTCTGATGAGGGAGTGGGCAAAAGGCCTGGTACTGATCACTTACTGTGTTCATTCAGAAAAGGAAGGGTCCGGTAAATCTAACATTTTTACTGGCCACTATATCTGCTCTCCATTCTGAAATAGCCTCTGCAGCAGCTGGTGGGAGAGGAGAGGAGGAAAAGCCAGCAGAACTGCGTGAGGGGGGACCATGGCAGCACACAGGGGGGCCCAAACAGCAAAAGGAAGGGGAACCTGGCAGGGGGTGGCATTTATTTGAACCAATCCCCAGTGGGAGGGAGGGAATGAGAGGTGAGCTTTTAGGGGAAGGTCACCTCCTGGAGGTGTGTGTTTTTCCCCAGTTGTCAGGGAAGTGGGGTAAGCGGACATCCCGAGGTGGGGGGTGGGGTGGGATACAGAGAATCCCAGCTAGTGACTAGGAGACACTGTGCAGTGTCTTACCTCACCAGTGACAGCGGTCCCATCGTGGCTACAGGACGGCATTCTCCTCCTGTTAACTTGCTGAACTCGGTTACCATTCTATGTTGCTAACACACAGCACAGACACTTTCCCATGCTGGGCTGTTCTCACCCTGTGCACCTCTCCATTCAGGAAATGGTTCACAGCTTCTCCCCAGAAAATGAGAACGGAGAGGTGTGGACTGTGGAAGGGAAAGTGGAAGCCCAGTACTGGAGAATGGCTGTGGGGCCCTAGGGCAGTTCAGAGCTGGACTTTGTGGAGGACATGATAATAATATCACAGGGGGGCTGCAGGGGCCCCCTGGAGCTAGGGGCGGGGTTGCAATTGTGACCCCTGCAACCCCTTATGCTACACCCATGCTGACATATAATCACACACATAGGTTGGACTTGTTGGACTTGTGTCTTTTTTCAACCTCACCTACTGTGTAACTATGTAACCAAGTGGTTAATAACATTCAATTACAACTATGACTGTGTCACAATTGTAAATGCCATATTACTTCCCCCCCCCCCCCCCCCCCACAAAAGTGGAGTTAACCTTTACGCATTCTCAGATTGAAATAAAGGCCTAGATTCAGGTACGGCCGATCTATGTTGCACGGGCGTAGCGTACCGTATTTACGCTACGCCACCGCAACTTAGAGAGGCAAGTGCTGTATTCACAAAGCACTTGCCTCCTAAGTTACGGCGGCGTAGCGTAAATGGGCCGGCGTAAGCGCGCGGAATTCAAAGTAGGCTGTAGGGGGCGTGTTGTATTTAAATGAGGCTTGACCCCATGTAGATGCATGGCTGAACGAACGGCGCATGCGTGCGCATTCTCAGTTTTACGTCGTATTTACGCCCAAAAATACGTCGGCTCAATGCCTGTGACGTGAACGTAATTTACGCACAGCCCTATTCGCGTACGACTTACACAAACGACGTAAAAAGATACGCTTGTTCCGACGTCCATACTTTGCATGGGATGCGCCACCTAGAGACCAGCTTTATCTTTACGCCGGCGTATCTCTAACGTAAACGGCATAACTAATTGCGACGGGCGCACGTACGTTCGTGAATCGGCGTATCTAGTCATTTGCATATTCTACGCCGAACTCAAAGGAAGCGCCACCTAGCGGCCAGCGTAAATATGCACCCTAAGATACGACGGCGTAGGAGACTTACGCCGCTCGTATCTTAGCCTAATTTAAGCGTATCTGGTTTCCAGAATATGCTTAAATTTACGACGGCGTAGATTCAGAGTTACGACGGTGTATCTACTGATACGCCGGCGTAACTGTACCTGAATCCACCTAATACTTTTTTATTTTAGTAAAAATATCCCTTAACATTTTTTTTTTATTATTTAAACATTACAAAAGGTAATTTTATTATTGTTTGTAAAGTTATTCAGATAATAAGGGGATACAAGTATACAGCGTAAAGCATTGTTAAAAAACAAAAACAATTATACATACAGTGTATATATATATATATATATATATATATATATATATATATATATATATATAATAGATAGATAGATGTATAGATATCGATCTATCTATAGAGATATAGATCTATATATATAGATCTATCTATCTATCTATCTATCTATCTATCTATCTATCTATCTATCTATCTATCTATCTATCTATCTATCTATCTATATATATATATATAATATAATTATTATTATTATTATTTATTTAACAATGCTACTATATATATTAAATAAAACACACAAAAAAAAACACTACATTGCTGTCTGAAAGTGGTTTTCCCAGCTCATTGTTAGTGACACTTTTGATTATGAAGTGGAATGGACTTCTTGACTGATTTAAAAGGCATGAAATAAACTCTTACAATTGCTATCTAATAAACAAACCACAATGAAATAGATTAATTGACATGCCCCTTTGAGCTGCTAGTGAATTCTGAACAACTGCCTCTTTGACCTTCAACCTTCCCGCTGTGTACCAGTAGCAGGTGTCAGCTGCACTAAAATTAGGCACGATGTCTCTTAAAACAGCAGTCTTTTCTTCCTTTTTGCTTTTTGACCAGCAGCTGACCTGATTGCAATTGTTTTTGTTGGCCTGCAGGCTACATATTCCAGCAAGGGATAAACAAAAGCATGCATTTGCCACCTGCCTAGCCTCAAGGTATGCAGGGCTTTGAAATGACACCTTCAGCAATTTGTAGTTTAAGATATTAATCACAATAAGGTTTTACATGCATGTGTTCTTTATATATTAATGTGTCCAGCAAGAGTGAAATATTACATACCACTTCTTAAAAATTTGCAAATTTTAATAATTTTACTGCAGTTCATTCATTCTTGGTGTCACATCTGCTAGTACACAGTTAGGATTAAGTCAATGTAGCTACATTTGTTTCTGTCACACAGTTAGTCATGATACTTGTTTGTCCAAATTTAATACTAGACAAGTATTGTTACCATTATTTCTGACTTTGTTGATCTAATGGAAATAAGTGTTGCCCCTTTAACCAATTCTTATTTACACTTTCATTCCAATTGCCTGGGATGACCTAACTATTGATAATACAGTCTACAAAACTTCAAAGATACAATTAGGGTATTATCCCTTTGCAATTGTATGTTTGTTCATGTACAAATCATGAAAGCATCAAGCTTCCTGAAAGCAGCGCTATCCCCTCCATTATTTAACCATTTCAGACCCGGAAGGATTTACCCCCTTAACCACTTGACAACTGGGCATTTAAACCCCCTTAATAACCAGACCAATTTTCAGCTTTTGGTGCTCTCACATTTTGAATGACAATTACTCAGTCATACAACACTGTACCCATACGAAATTTTTGTCCTTTTTTTTTACACAAAAAGTGAGCTTTCTTTTGGTGGTATTTAATCACCCATGGATTTTTTATTTTTTGCACTATAAGAGAAAAAAAGACAAAAATTCTGTAAAAAAATGAATTTTTCTTTGTTTCTGTTATAAAATTTAGCAAATTAATAATTTTTCTTCATACATTTTGGCCAAAATGTATACTGCTACATATCTTTGGTAAAAATAAGTACACATTGGTGTATATTATTTGGTCTTTGTGAAAGTTATAGCGTCCACAAGCTATGGTGCCAATATCTGAAAATTGATCACACCTGATTAAGGATGAGCCGAACACCCCCCTGTTCGGTTCGCACCAGAACTTGCGAACACACCAAATGTTCGTGTGAACTTTAGAACCCTATTAAAGTCTATGGGACGCAAACGTTTGAAATCTAAGGTGCTAATTTTAAAGGCTAATATGCAAGTTATTGTCCTAAAAAGTGTTTGGGGACCTGGGTCCTGTTCCAGGGGACATGTATCAATGCAAAAAAAAGTTTTAAAAACTGCCGTTTTTTAGGAGCAGTGATTTTAATAATGCTAAAAGTGAAACAATGAAAGTGAAATATTCCTTTAAATTTCGTACCTAGGGGGTGTGTAAAGTTAGCATGTGAAATAGAGCATGTTTCCTGTACTTAGAACTGTCACTGCACAAAGTGTCATTTCTGAAAGAAAAAAATACATTTAGCCTAGGTTCACACTGCTGCGAATTAAAAATCGATTTTGCCGCGATTTTGCCGCGATTTCCTCTCCGGTCCAGGGATAAGATCACCCGGCATCTAGAGTTCCAGAGCACAGCATCGGAGGCCACCTCTCTCCGCTGGACACAGCCCAGCGGAATGACGCGTCTGGAGCAATGACATTTCTTATATAGGGGAGGCGGCCACCTGTCACATGACCCACCCCCTCTGATGCAAGGGGGAAGACTGGGCTTCCCCAGTGACGAAGCAGAGGGTGCGTCAGAGGGTGCGGGGTCACGTGACGGGTGGCCCCGCCTCCCCTATATAAGAAATGTCATAGCTCCAGCCGCGTTTCCGCTGGGCTGTGTCCGGCGGAGAGAGGCGGCCTCCGATGCTGTGCTCTGGAGCTCTAGATGCCGGGTGATCTTCTCATCGCTGGACCGGAGAGGAGATCACCCGTCGCTGGATACAGACAACGTTGGAGCAGGAAGCCGGGACCGAGTAGATTACCACCGCTGGATTTTTTTTATTTATTTTTTATTAATAAAGGACTTTTTTCTACGGTGTGTGTGTGTGTGTGTGTGTGTGTGTTTTTTCCAACTTTTTACACTTCCTTTGTGAAATGGTAGGGGTACAATTTACCACATTACCAATTCACATAGGGGGGGCAGGATCTGGGGGTCCCCTTTGTTAAAGGGGTCTTCCAGATTCTGATAAGCCCCCCGCCCGCAGACCCCCACAACCACCTGGCAAGGGTTGTGGGGATGAGGCCCTTGTCAACTGGCAACAACCTGGACACCGCCGCCCATTCTGGGCCAAAGCATCACCCCTAGCTCCAAAGTCAAAAGTCTAGGAGTAATTTTTGACACCTTCATGACAATGGACGCACAAATAGGGTCAGTAGTCAGCGGATCGCACCATTTGTTGCGCCTACTACGCAGACTTATTCCATTTATCCCCAAAGAAGACGTAGCAGTCGTGGTGGGAACAATCGTGAATTCCAGACTGGACTATGCAAATGCCCTTTACCTCGGGCTCCCAAAGTACCAAATCGCTCGTCTGCAAGTCGTACAGAATACGGCCGCCAGACTGGTGACTGGGAAAAGGACATGGGAATCAATCTCACCTTCGCTGAGAACCCTTCACTGGTTGCCAGTAAAAGACAGAATTGTATTTAAAGCACTCTGCCTGACACATAAGTGCATCCATGGGAAGGCGCCGCAATATCTTTGCGACAAGTTAGAACCTCACAATTCTAATCGTGTTCTGCGATCCACTGACCAAAATCTGGTCAAGGTGCCAAAAACCAAATACAAGTCCAAAGGAGAAAGAAGGTTTGCTTTTCAAGGTCCGAGACTATGGAAGGCTTTACCAACCAGCGTTCGGTTGGAGGAAAACCACCTGACTTTCAGAAGACAGATTAAAACTCTGCTCTTTTGATGTCATGAGACACGAAACATCAAGCGCCCAGAGGCGATTCAGTTCGCATGTGCCGCGCTATATAAGTTTTTTCATTCATTCAACATGGGGACATCCTCCCCATGTTGAGGGCTTGTGGCCTGGTACGGTTCAGGAGAGGGGGGGCCGCACTCTGTCCCCCCCTCTTTTCTGCGGCCGGTCAGGTTAACGTGCTCGGATAAGGGGTCTGGTATGGATTTTTGGGGGAACTCCACGCCATTTAAAAAAAAAATTGGGGTGGAGTTCCCCTTAAAATCCACACCAGGCCTGAAGGGTCTGGAATGGATATTTGGGGGGAACCCCACGTAATTTTTTTTAATTGATGGCGGGGTTCCCCTTAATATTCATTCCAGACCTGAAGGGCCTGGTAATTGAATTTGGGGGGACCCCCACGCATTTTTTTTTTTTTATGAATGAATTCTCTCTGAATTGCCAGAGCCGACAATTCATTATAGTCTTTTTTTTCTTTCAGAAATGACACTTTGTGCAGGAACATTTCTAAGTACAGGAAACATGCAATATTTCACATGCTAACTTTACACCCCCCCCCCCCCCCCCCAGGTACGAAATTTAAAGGATTATTTCACATTATTGTTTCACTTTTAGCATTATTAAATTCACTGCTCCTGAAAAAACGGCCGTTTTTAAAACTTTTTTTGCATTGATACATGTCCCCTGGGACAGGACCCAGGTCCCCAAACACTTTTTAGGACAATAACTTGCATATTAGCCTTTAAAATTAGCACTTTAGATTTCTCCCATAGACTTTAACAGGGTGTTCCGCGGCTTTTCGAACATCCCAAATTGTTCGTCGAACAGGCGAATAGACAATGTTCGAGTCGAACATGAGTTTGACTCGAACTCGAAGCTCATCCCTACACCTGATGTACTGAAGGCCTATCTCATTTCTTGAGACCCTAACATGCCAGAAAAGTACAAATACCCCCCAAATGACCCCTTTTTGGAAAGAAGACATTCCAAGGTATTTAGAAAGTATTCCGAGGTATTTAGAAAAAGGCATTGTGAGTTTTTGGAAGTTGTAATTTTTTCCCACAATTCTTTGCAAAATCAAGATTTTTTTTCTTTTCTTTTTTTTTTCCCCTCAAAATTGTCATATTATTAGGGTATTTCTCAAACACAGCAAATGCATACCACAAATTACACCCCAAAGCACATTCTGCTATTCCTCCTGAGTATTGCGATACCACATGTGTGAGACTTTTACACAGCGTGGCCACATACAGAGGCCCAACATGCAGGGAGCACCTTTTGGCGTTCTGGAGCACGCAGGCCAATTCTGACATTTCTCTCCTACATGTACAAATCATAATTTATTTGCTCGAAAATTACATATAACCCCAAAACATTATATATGCTTTTTTTAGAAAAGACCTTAGAGAATACAATGGCGGTCGTTGAAACTTTTTATCTTGCACAGTATTTGCGCAGCAATTTTCTAACACGTTTTTCATGGAAAAAACAGTTTTGTGCTTTAAAAAAAACAAAACAGTAAAGTTATCCCAATGTTTTTGCATAATGCGAAAGATGAAGTTACGCCGAGTAAATAGATACCTAACATGTCACCCTTCAAAATTTCACACGCTCGTGGAATGGCGCCAAACTTCGCTACTTAAAAATCCCCATAGGTGACGTTTTAAATATTTTTACTGGTTACATGTTTTTAGTTACAGTGGAGGTCTAGGGCCAAAATTATTGCTCTCGCTCTAACGTTCACAGCGATAACTCACATTTGTGGTTTGAACACTGTTTTCATATGTGGGCGGGACTTACGTATACGTTCGCTTCTGTATGCAAACACACGGGGACAGGGGCGCTTTAAAAAAAAATATATTTTATTGTTCATTTTACTTTATTTTAGTTTGACAGGTTTTTCCGCAAAAATACATTTTTTTATCACTTTTATTCCTATTACAAAGAATGTAAACATTCCTTGTAATAGGAAAATGGCATGACAGGTCCTCTTTACAGTGAGATATGGGGTCAATAAGACCCCACATCTCACCTCTAGGCTGGGAAGCCTGAAATAATAAAAAAAAAAAAATTCTTGCTTCGATCATAGCGGTGAGTCGGTAGAAGCACCGGAGGGCGGCGGGAGGGGGGGATCCCCTCTCGCCTCCCGTAAGAACGATCAAGTGGTGGAACAGCCGATATGATTGTTCTTATGTGTGTAGGTGTAGGGAATCGCCGGCTGAAAAAGCTGATATCTGAATAATGCCTGCAGCTGCACCCATCATTAAGATTTACCCGCACAAATTCAAGGATGTCATATGACGGCCAGCGGGCGGGAAGTGGTTATTGCGGAGAATTGCAGGGTATTGCGGAGTATTGCAGGGTATTGCAGAGTATTGCAGGATATTGTGGAGTATTGCAGGGTATGGGCAGGGTATTGCAGAGTATTGCACAGTATGGGCAGGGTATTGCAGGGTATTGCACAGTATGGGCAGGGTATTGCACAGTATGGGCAGGGTATTGCAGAGTATTGCACAGTATGGGCAGGGTATTGCAGAGTATTGCACAGTATGGGCAGAGTATTGGCAGGGTGTTGCAAATTATTGGCAGGGATGGCTGAGCATGGATGGCTGGATCTGTGACTGCAATTGTCACAGATCCAGCCCACAGTGCTGCTGCCAACCGCTCTCTCCCCCTCTCACACTGTACCGATCGTTACAGGGAGGGGAGAGAGGAACCGGCGTCATCACATGACGCCGGTTTGTTTACAAGTAATCGCTCCGTCATTTGACTATCAGCGACCATTTACTGTGATCCGTGATGCACCGGGTCCTCATGGACACTCTCATGTGCGCTCCTCAGGGAGTGAGATTCTGGGAGGACATCAATGTACACCCTCCCAGAGTTAAGCAACCGCCCTGTAGCCATCATTCGGCTATGGGCTGGTTGCCAAGTGCTTAATGACCAGGCCATTTTTTGCGAAACACCACTACTTTGCTTTAACAGCAATTGATGCTGTACCCAAACAAAATTGATGGCCTTTTTATTTAATCACCTCTGTGGTTTTTATTTTTTGCTCTATAAACAAAAAAACACTTACTATTTTGAAAAAAAATATATATTTTTTACTTTCTGCCATAATACATATCCAAAAAAAAAAAAAAAAAATATATATATATATATATATATATATATATATATATATATATATAATGGGCCAGATTCAGATAGATCAGCGGATCTTTAGATCCGCGTAATCTATCTGATTTAAGATCCGCCGCCACAAGTTTTAGAGGCAAGTGGGTAATTCACAAAACACTTACCTCCAAACTTGCGGCGGCGGATCGTAAATCCCCCGGCGGAATTTAAATTCCGCGGCTAGGGGGAGTGTAGTATTTAAATCAGGCGCGTCCCCGCGCCGATTTAAATGCGCATGCGCCGTCCGCGAATTTTCCCGGCGTGCATTGCTCCCAATGACGTCGCTAGGACGTCATTGGTTTCGGCGTGAGCGTAACTTGCGTCCAGCGCTTATGAGAATCGACATATGCAAACGACGTAAAATTTCAAAATTCGACGTGGGAACAACGGCCATACTTAACATTGGCTGCGCCTCATAGAAGGCAGAAAAAAAAGCCGAACGCAAACGACGTAAAAAAAAAGCGCCGGGCGGTCGTTCGTTTCGGAATCGGCGTATCTCCTCATTTGCATAATCGTCGCGTAAATAAAGCGAAACGCCACCTAGCGGCCGGCCGGGAATTGCAGCCTAAGATCCGACGGTGTAACACAGTTACACCTGTCGGATCTTAGGCATATCTATGCGTAACTGATTCTATGAATCAGTCGCATAGATACGACCGGCCTAACTCAGAGATACGACGGTGTATCAGGAGATACACCGTCGTATCTCTCTGAGAATCTGGCCCAATATATATATATATATATATATATATATATATATATATATATATATATATATATATATATATATATATATATATATATATATAAAAAGATTATTCATCTCTTTAGGCCAATATGTATTCTTCTACATATTTTTGGTAAAGTTATAGTGCCTACAAAATAGGGGAAATATTTAAGGACTTTTTTAATTGCTTTTATTAGTAATAGGGGGATCAGAGATTTTTAGCAGGACTGCAACATTGCGGTGGACAAATCTGACTCTAAGGCCGCGTACACACGGTCGATCCATCCGATGAGAATGGTCCGATGGATCGTTTTCATCGGTTCACCGTTGAAGCAGACTGATGGTCTGATGTGCGTACACACCATCAGTTAAAAAACCGATCGAGTCCAACGCGGTGATGTAAAACACAACGACGTGCAGAGAAAAATGAAGTTCAATGCTTCCAAGCATGCGTCGACTTGATTCTGAGCATGCGCGGGTTTTGAACAGATACTTTTGTGTACTAACCATCGGTTTGGACCTATCGGTCGGCTGTCCATCGGTTCGATTTTAAAGCAAGTTCTCTAATTTTTGTCCTAAGGACAACAGACCGATGGGCCGTACACACGGTCGGTTTGGACCGATGAAACTGAACTTCAGTCCGTTTTCATCGGTTTGGACCGGTCATGTGTACGCGGTCCAAGTGTCACTTTTTGGTGACCAGTGACACCAATACTGTGATTAGTGCTATAAAAATGCACTGATCACTGTATAAATGGTACTGGCAGGGAAGGGGGGTGATCGAGGGGTTAGGAGTTTCCTAGGTGGGTTTTTCTAACTGTCAGGGGGATGGACTGACTGGCTATAGAGAGAGGTCGCTGTTCCTGATCACTAGGATGACCAGCTGATCTCTCTCTCCTCCCCTGTCAGAACAGGGATCCGCATTGTATATAAAGGCAGATCCCCATTCTGACTCTCTTTCCCTCGATCGCGGGTGGCCAGCAGACAATGATCCGGCCAGACCCACGCGCAAGCTCAGTACCACATGCACAGACCAAGGAGAAGGTGCGTCCGTTTGCATTTGTCTTTTGGCTGTTTATAAATAGTGCTCCATTACTTCTGTCTTACTTCCTGAAGACTTTAGGTCATGACACAGGAAGGAGTTGACAGCTGGCAGGGGGTAAGCTTGCTTACTTGTATCGAAAGGTATGCAGTATATCCCAGGTCTGTGACCTTTATCTTTACTAAAAAACGTATGATATGCCTTTACTATACAACTGTCAGGGCTGGGCTCAGCCCTACCTTCTCACAGCAGGCCACTCAGCTGTTGGTTAATTGCCAGCTCTAATATTTCCACAGTGACTCACCTGGTGATGATCTCTTGCTCATCAGTCCTGCTGGTTACTTAAGCTCTTTAGTCCAGATCCTCTCTGCCCTTGCCTTGGTCAACATAAAAAGACTCTCCCCCGTGTGCCTGTTTACCACTTCAGCCCTGGACCATATGTCAGCTTAAAGACCAGAGGTCTTTTTACAATTTGGCACTGCACTGCTTTAACTGGTAATTGCACGGTCATGCAATATTGCACCCAAACAAAAAAAATGATATTTTCTACTTTTTGCTAAAAGGAAAATCTAATAAACTCAATTTTAGTCATACATTTAGGCCAAAATGTATTTAGCCACATGTCTTTTGTAAAAAAAAAAAGGTCAATAAGCGTATATTTATTGATTTGCGCAAAAGTTATAGCATCTACAAACTAGGGTACATTTTCTGGAATTTACACAGATTTTAGTTTGACTGCCTATCTCATTTCTTGAGATGCTAAAATGGCTGTGATTGGCCAATCATGTGGGTCATAGTGCATGCTTGGCCAATCATTAGCCAGCAATGCACTGCGATGCCGCAGTGAATTATGGCCCGTGACGCGCCACTCAAATTTGGCACGAACGGCCCTTAACGTTCGCAATTCGACAAACGATCGAACATGAGTTTGACTCAAACACGAAGCTCATCCCTAATAGAGTTCTGTAACAGACTCAGAATTAGGCTATACAAAAAGGTCCTATTAACATAATCTGAGGCTGGACCTGAGTAAGTACCCAGTGGAGCTATTCCCCAATGCAGCGGTGCCAGCAATGGAATACCTCTCCACCAGATCTCACCCAACTCCCTAAAAATAGCAAACGACTATATAAATGAATATAGGCAGTTATATCACATGTACAGTATGAGTTTGTATGATCTTTGTCTCCCTCCAGCGGACAGTTCCACCAACACGTGTCCTGCTGTGTCAGCTCAAACAACAACTGAATTAATGATTGTTCCTTCAAATTCAGGGTAATCTTCTGCTAGCTTTAGCTAGTGCACTTTAGTAATTTGTAATCCAACAAGAGATATGAAGAAAAGAACGAACACTCAAAGTATGTAGTGTGAGGGCAATAAAGGCGCTGATCCTCCCAAAGTGCAAGGGCAGGTGCCCTCTCACCAAAAGAGGCCTCGCCTTGCTGGTATGCTCCGTCTGGACTCTCCAGGCTCTCAGTCTCTCCTCAGCTTCTGGTCACTGGTCCTCCGCACAGCCGTTCACAAGGTGTCGGTGGATAGGCGACTCCGGATGCTGTGGTAAGGATCCCTCCATCAAGCGATCCGGTCTCTGCAACTTTAGGCCCAGGCTTCTCTGGCCTAAAGTCACTCAATGCAGGCCTCTTGCCTGTTCAGAGACGGCGTCCCAAGAGACCGGAACAAAGCCTTCCCTCACCTTAAATACTCTCTCCCCCCAGCAGGCTGTGCGTGGCACAATGCACAGTGGCGCTGTGGGCATTGTAGTCTATTTCTAATCCACAATAGTAGAGTCTTTGTCTCTCTGTACTACAATGTCCATCATGCATTGGTCCCATATAGCTGAACCAAACAAACTGCAGCAATATAATAAATGGACACCAGAGGGAGCTGAGTTCCTGTTAGGCTCAAACTGTAGTCTATTAGCTACGTTCACAAGGTGACACCTTGCTACACCCTTTTAAACCAGTAGACGCCTTGTAGCTTTGCAATACACTTCGTAGGGAAAAGAATACCCATCGCTTCACATTAAACATCATTTATAGGAAAATTAGAAAGCTCCTTATACTGAGCAAAACATTGAAATAAACATGGTAGCGAAACCTCCGGGTCGGTGAGAAAAAAATAAAAGATCATCTGCATATGCTGTGATTTTATGCTCCATGCTTGAGACCTGTATTCCACTGATCAAATGATCTGATCTAACTTTACAGAGGAAGGGTTCTAGGGTCAACACAAAGATTAGTGGGGAAAGAGGGCAGCCCTGTCTTGTCCTGTTGGACAAAGTGAAGTACTCTGATCGGGCCTCATTAACCAACACAGAGGCTGTGGGGCCAATGTATAATGCCTGAATCCAAGACTGCATTTGTGCCCCCAGGCCAATATGTCTAAGAGTAAATCGTAAGAACTGCTAATCCACCCGATCAAAGGCCTTTTCAATATCTGTTGATAAATGCCTCGGAATGGGTGGGGTGGATCAGATCTATTGCCCTTACGCTATTATCCCTGGCCTCTCTCTGAGGGATAAAGCCTGCCTGATCTACCTGTACAAGATGGGAAATATATGGCAATAAAATGAATGATAATCTCTCGCGCTACTCTGAGTAGATAGTGAATAATCAGAAGTGTATATTGATTTCCCCTGATGAAGTCACGAGGTGCGTGACGTAACGACGTAGGGCACGCGAGGCTGACGCACACCGGAAGTGAACGGAACTGATGTGAGAAGGCGTCTGGAATGCTGATTTTTCATTGCTTTGCTAATTTTTTTTAATCTTTGATGTAAGAGTCCATCTTTTTAACTATTAAATATTATTACTTTACGATAATACACTATTGGAGGCCTCTTTTCTCTTTCTCCCCCCTCCATCATTGTGGCTCATTCTGAGGCTATATTGCCCTGTATGGAGAGGCATTAACCACCATAAACCAGGAGAGCTGTACCAACTATAGATCGTATGATAAATAGAGTTGGAAAAGGAGGAGGAGAGAATGGAAGCTCGAGGTTGACATATTAGAGATCCTTACAAGCCTATTACCATTTTATTGAGGTGAGAGTTCTGGGAGACAGGTGGGAGAGTTCTTCATTGTTCCAGATCACTCATCATTATGTATAATCCTTCATGAACTATTCCTCATACCATTACTGGCCATTTGAAGATAGACACCTATTTAACATATGTGGACTCTCTGGCCCAGATTCTTGTAGAATGGCGTATCTCTTGCGGCGGCGTAATGTATCCGATTTACGTTACGCCGCCGCAACTTACACGGGCAAGTGCTGTATTCTCAAAGCACGTGCTCTGTAAGTTGCGGCGTACAACAATACCACATGTGTGAGACTTCTACATAGCCTGACCACATACAGAGATCCAACATGCAAGGAACACCGTCAGGTGTTCCAGAGACACATAGTATGCACATACCAAGAATTACACCTCAAAATACATTATGCTGAGCAAAGCGTAAACAAAAGATTACCTGTGGTAATAGTAGCGCAGTTCTACAGCAGGATAGCACTGGTCCAGGCAGCAGGCAGGGACTTGGTCAGCAACGTCCAGGCAGGGATACTGTCCCGTCAGGGTTAGTGCAGGTGGTCAGTTCATGCAACAGGCAGAGGCATGATGGCATAGGTCCTACAGGCAGCAGGCAGAAGTAGGGCCTCGTTCAGGACAGAATGGGGACAGGGGTAGAGGCTTCTCCCACCCAAATCTCTTTGAAGCCTCCGGGCAACCAGACCCTAATCTAGGATGAGAAAACAAAAAAGTTTTCTTCATCCAGAAAAACTTTTCTGGTGCCCCTCACATATGTGAGACCCCTGTGTTCCCACTAGTCCAGTAGCAGGGTACAAAATCAGTCCATGAGGCAGGCAAAAACATGGTCAAACAGTCCGAGGTCAGTTTCAGATCAGGCAGAGGCAGTACAGAATCGTTAGGCAGAAGAATGGTCGAAAAAACAGTCCAGGGTCAATTCCAAATCGGGCAGAGGCATTACAAAATCGTTAGGCAGAATCGTGGTCAAAAAACAAGCCGGGGTCAGTTACAGAGCAGGCGGTGGCATAAGGGGTGTGAAGGTGTGTGAAGGCAGGAACGGAGGATTAATACTTTAGTTTGGTGTGGTAACGGCGAAAACAGTCAATTATACAGAGGCCTGGTTGGGAAGGACAATCCACACAATGGAAAGATGTGTCTCGTCTGACTCCATCACTGGCGCATACCTTGCATTTTTTTTGACGTCGTCGGCCTGTTTCTGTGGGAGGGATTTTATCGGGAAAATGACGTTCGGCGAGACGACTTAAAACATCAGATCGGATGGTTTGGGGTGGGCCGTTCGGGAAAATAAGGGCAGTGATAAGGTCCTCTTGGTAGCCAAGGAACTGTTTGGGGTTTTGGGTGGAGTTGCTGTAAATTACAAAGGAATTATATATGGCCAATTGAAAAAAATAAATGGCAACTTTTTTGTACCAATGGTACGTTCTTCTTGTAGCAAGATAGGGTTCAAGCATCTGGTCATTGAAGTCGACCCCCCCCATAAACAAATTATAGTCCTGGATGCAAGTGGGCTTTCGGATGGTGGTGCCACGCCTTCTGCGGGTTTCAACGACGGTATCATTATGGATGGAAGATAGCATGTACACGTCTCTTCGGTCCTTCCACTTCACCGCCAGAACCACATTGTTACGCAGACTTGCTGATTCTCCTCTTTTCAGCTTTGTATTCACCAGGCTTTGAGGAAAGCCTTTCCTGTTGTTTCGGATGGTGCCACAAGCCGGGGTCTGCTTCCGGTGCAGGTTGTGGAACAGGGGAAGAGAGGTGTAGAAATTATCTACGTATAGATGATAGCCGTTTTCATTTTTTTTCCACATTTTCCAAAAACTGCTGGAAAAAAATAAACCGTTCAAAAGACTCATTATGCCTCATAGATTATACGTTGGGGTATTAGCTTTCCAAAATGGGGTCACTTTGTTGGTAATTCCATTGTCCTGGTGTTCCAGGGCCTTCAAAAGTGTAATAGGTAGTCAACTAGTTAGGCCCCGTACTCACGACCAAACATGTCTGCTGAAACTGGTCCGCAGACCAGTTTCAGCAGACATGTTTGGCCGTGTGTTGGCCCGAGCGGACCATTTTGGGACGGATCAGACAGGTTTCCAGCGGACAACTGTTTCCCGGACTTGTTTTAAAACAGTCCGCTGGAAACCTGTCCGCCCGGACATGTACGGTCGTCTGTACAGACCTACCGTACATGTCCTGCCGCCCGCATCCCTCGCATGCGTCGAATGACTTCGACGCATGCGTGGAAGCATTTTTAAGGCGGCCCGCCCACGTCGCCGCGTCATTGTCGCGGCGACACCGCGTCATCGACGCGGCGACACCGCGGACACGCCCCGCGTAATGTTTACGCGCGGGCTTCTGTTCGATGGTGTGTATAGCCATCGAACAGAAGTCCCCGGGCAGTCCCCGGCCAGACATGTCCGATGGAAACGGTCTGCAGACCGTTTTCATCGGACATGTCCTGCCGTGAGTACAAGGCCTTAGATGTGCAATTTATGCTCCTAAAACCCCTGATGGCGCTTCCTGCATGTTGGGCCTCTGTATGTGGCCAGGCAGTGAAAAAGTCTCACACATGGGGTATCGTTTTACTCAGGAGGAGTAGCAGAATGTATTTTGGGGTGTCATTTGTGGTATGCACATGCCATGTGAGAGAAATAAGCTATTACAATGACAATTTTGAGAAATTTTTTAAATGAAAAATAAAAATCTTAATTTTGCAAAGTATTGTGGGAAAAAAACACAACTTCAAATAACTCACCATGCCTCTTAATAAATACCTTGGAATGTCTACTTTCCAAAAAGGGGTTATTTTGGGGGCATTTGTACTTTCCTGGCTTGTTAGGGTCCCAAGAAATGAGATAGGCCTTCAGTACATCAGGTGTGATCAGATGTGACAATTTTTTATGATTTGCACTATAGCTTGTAGACTCTAAAACTTTCACACAGACCAAATAATTTCCAAAAATTTTGGGTTATTTTTATCAAAGACATGTAGCAGTATAAATTGTGGCCAAAATTTATGAAGAAATATTAATAATTTGCAAAATGCTATCACAGAAACTAAGAAAAAATCATTTTTTTTCCAAATTTTCGGTCTTTTTTCATTAATAGCGCAAAAAATAAAAAACCCAGAGGTGATCAAATACCTGGAAAGCTCTATTTGTGGGAAAAAAAGGACAAAAAAATAATTTGGGTACAGTGTTGCATGACTGAGTAATTGTCATTCAAAGTGTGACAGCGCTGAAAGCTGAAAATTGCTCTGGGCAGGAGGGGTGTTTAAGTGCCCAGTAAGCAAGTGGTTAAGTGATCACGTACTTTTTCATCCATCTTCACTGGTTACTCTTTTTTTTTACAACACAGTCATGTTTGGATATTAGTGTTTTTATGTTTGATGTA
Source organism: Rana temporaria (assembly GCF_905171775.1). NCBI lineage: Eukaryota > Metazoa > Chordata > Amphibia > Anura > Ranidae > Rana > Rana temporaria. The sequence goes on from NC_053491.1 coordinate 279,618,156, forward strand.
TTTTTCTTGAGCGCGGTATCACTTTCCATATATTTATTAATATATGGCAATAGCCTATTCACTAGGATTTTAGAAAATAATTTTAAATCGGCATTTAAAAGTGCTATGGGCCAATAATTCCCACATTGAGTGTGGTCTTTATCTTTCTTAGGGATCACCATAATATGAGCCCTCAAAGCATTATCTGTTAGCTTAAAATTGACTGAAATAGAGTTATAGGCCCGTAAAAAATAGGGAGAGAGAACATCCTGAAAAGTTTTATAATAAACAAGATTTAGCCCATCTGGTCCAGGGGCCTTCCCTAATTTAGAAGATTCTATCGCCATGACCAGTTCTTTATTTGTTATAGGTGCTTCCATTTCCTCAGCTACCTCTAACGGGAGGGAGGGCATACCTGAAGATGTCAAAAAAGTAGATATCAAGTCTGCCCAAAATGGACATTGCTGGATTTGGGTGTTATGAATATTATAGAGCTTCCGATAGAATTTTTGGAATTCCTGATCTATAGACTCTGGGCCTGATTCAGAAAAGAGATATGACGGCGTATCTCCTGATACGCCGTCGTATCTCTGAGTCCGGCCGTTGTATCTATGCGCCTGATTCATAGAATCAAGTTACGCATAGATATCCCTAAGATCCGACAGGTGTAGGTGTCTTATACCGTCGTATCTTAGGCTGCAATTTCACGCTGGCCGCTAGGTGGCGCTTTCGTTTGTTTACTCAAGGAATATGCAAATTAGTATTTACGTCGATTCAGAAACGAACAACCGCCCGGCGCTTTTTTTTTTACGTCGTTTGCGTTCGGCTTTTTCCAGCGTAAAGTTACCCCTGCTATATGAGGGGTATGTGGGGCGTATCCTATGTTAAGTATGGCCGTCGTTCCCACGCCGAATTTTCTATATGAACCGGCCTGTGATCGGCGAGCAAGATTGGATTAATCGTGGTAGCTCGAACTCTTTCCAAATCTTTCTGGGTGACAAAGAAATACCCGTAACAAACAAGAATCTACCTTGCTCATCCGCAATATTTGTGGCTGGCGACCATGGAACAGACCTTGCTAGGAGAATACTAACTCCCTTAGCTTTAGAAATCGGTGGTGAACTGTGATTTAACACTGGATATGCTCTATTAGTCAATTTTGGAATTTTCCTGGCCTGAAAGTGTGTTTATTGAAGAAAAACAATCTGTCTTCGCATTTTTGTAGCATAGACCTTTTTTCCGGGACATTATTTAACCCAAATGGAGATATCCCATATTGAAGATCCACATTTTTTCCTTCTGTAGCAGTATTCTATCAAAATTCCCTCTTCTCTGGGGGAGGTTAAATCTATAGATGCCCTTTACAGGGAAACCCCTGGTATCACCCCCATGAAACTTTGAAATGTTGTGCTAGGGGGCGGCCATCATCCTTCTTTTGAATACTTTGGATGTGTACACCAATGCAGATTTTTAGCTGTCTCTTGGTTTTTCCCACATAGATCTTACCACACGGACAAGTCAACATATCTATTGTCCGTGTGGTTGAGCAGCTAATAAAGCTCTGTATCTTGAAGCTCTTCTTTCCATCAAAACTGGTGAACACATCTGTCCAGTCTACAAATTTACAGATCATACATCTCCCACAGGGATACATACCTTTAATAGGTGGAAGGTCCGTTAACCAGTTAGTGACCGATGATCTCTCATACTCAGAGTGGGTTAGAAGGTTTCCAAGATTTGGGGGTCTACGTGCTGTTAGGAGAGGGCGATCACTCACTATTTCACCCAGGATCAGCAATCCTGATAGGATATGCCAGGGGTTATTGCGCACTCCCTTTACCTGGTCCCATTGTGTCCCAAATCTGGTAATGGTCCTGATTGGTAGATCATCATGTTTGGGACCCAGTGCTGTGTCTAAAAGTTTGTGTCATTTGCATAGTAATGGCTTTCTTCTGGTGACTCGACCATGCATCTTGAAACAGCCACCCCACATGTTTTCAGAGAGTAATGTATTTTACCTGAAGTTATTTGTGGGGTTTTCTTTGCATCCCCGAACAATTTTCCTGGCAGTTGTGGCTGAAATTTTAGTTGGTCTACCTGACCATGGTTTGGTTTCAACAGAACCCTTCATTCTCAATTCTTTTGATATCTTTTTATATCCCTTTCCTGTTTTATACACTTCAAATACCTTTTCCCTCAGATCCATTGTCAATTATTTTGCTTTCCCCATGACCCAGGATTAGGGATGAGCTTCGAGTTCGAGTCGAATGTGAGTTTGACTCGAACATCGGCTGTTCAGTCGTTCAAAGGAGATCGAAGTTTATGGGCCGCTCGCGCCAAATTTGAGCAGCGTGTCATGGCCCATAATGCACTGCGTCATCGCAATGCATGGCTGGCTGATGATTGGCCAAGCATGCACTATGACCTGCATGCTTTGGCCAATCACAGCGCCGTCAGCACAGAGAGACATAATTGGCCTTTGGGCAATCATGGCTCAGGGATTAGGTACACGACCCACACTATATAAGGCCGCCTGTACGTCGGCCTTGGGTAGTGTGTTGCAGCATTCAGAGAGAGAGAGAGAGAGAGAGAGAGAGAGAGATTGTCATTTTATTTCAGTTAGCTAGATTGAGCAGACAGTAGATTCAGTTAGATCAGTATACTTAGTATATATATATATATATATATATATATATATATATATACATATATATATTCCAGGCTTTGTGGGTTGTGATAGTGCAGTTCCCTGTCCTGGTAATGGTCGCCCAGGATTCTCAAATAGGCAGGTTGAGGGGCTCCAGGGTTATTTAATGTGGAGGAATCTGTTTTCTCAGTTTCCTCCAAAGTTTGTAAAATCCACTTGGGGACCTGGAGCCCGGAGATTCTATAGTGACATGGGTGGGATGGAATCTCCAATCCTGGGACCGGGTTTTGGAAACAGCCAGGAGTCTGGCTGGTTGATTGAACAGGTGGTTCCTGGGCTTATAGTAGAGTCAGGACCAGTGTTCTGGACTCCACCCTCCCGAGGAGTCCATGCAAGCAAGGGAGAAGCATGCATGTCTGCATGGTATAGACAGAAGAACCAAAGCTGTGGGCTGAGCAGCACATAAGCTGAGAGAAGGTACAGTGATTAGTACAGGTACTTAGGTACGTGGCCAAGAGGGCTGAAGTGTAAGCCTAAGGGGCTGTATTTCTGAAGAGAGCCAGGTGGCTCTGCATTTTCAGTTGACTATTTCTTTATTGCTGTAGCAACTTAAAACCCCATGCGTGGGAAATTCTGGGTGGACGTTTTTCTTTCTTTTAATAAAAGTGGGTCAACAAACCCTTAAAAAACACAACTGGCGTGGACTCTGCTCACTGGTATGCTCTACAAAGATTCTAAATAACCCAAACATTACAGTGTATGTATATATATATATATATATATATATATATATATATATATATATATATATATATATATATATATATAGAGAGAGAGAGAGATTTTATACAGTTTAGCTAGATCTCACTTCAGAGCGTTCCGGGTGTACTGTTCCTAATATACTACAGGCAGGCAGTTGATTCAGGCAGTTGATTCAGTAAGCTCCAGTATATTCAGTCAGTATACTGTATCCTGTGCAGCTAGATCAGTGCAGAGCATTCCTGTTGTTCTCTTCCTAATATACTACAGGCAGGTCGTTGATTCAGGTAGCTGCAGTATATTCAGTCAGTAAACTGTATCCTGGGCACAGTGTGCAGCTAAATCTCACAGCAGGGCTATCCTGTTGTTCTCTTCCTAATATACTACAGGCAGGCAGTTGATTCAGGTAGCTGGAGTATATTCAGTCAGTATACTGTATTCTGTGCACAGTTTGCAGCTAAACCTCACTGCAGAGCGTTCCTGTTGTTCTCTTCCTAATATACTACAGGCAGGCAGTTGATTCAGTTAGCGGCATTATATTCAGTATATATAAGCAGGCTCTGTGTCTAGAGCCAACTGTGCTGATCGTGGATTCAGGATGCATTTTTGCTGTGATACTTTGCAGCAGAGCTTATTCCTGTGCTCCAACTAGAGTATCTGCGAGGGCTTACAGTGTTTTGGCAACACCACCACACCACCGCCAAAGGCCCAATTTTTCTGACTCTGTTCAACAGGGGCATGTAATTATAATTCTTGATTTAATATTTCACAGCAGGGCCCATTCCAGCACCCACCAAGAGTAACTGTACGGGCTTACAATGTTCTGGTACCACCAACACCTAAGGCCCAAATTTCTGCAGAGTATACAGGGCAGGCCCCTACTTTCAAACATCCGACTTACAAATGACTCCTACTTACAAATGGAGGGAGACCACAGGAAGTCAGAGGAAATCTACCCCATGGAAGGGAAATTCTCTGCTGTAAAAGTTAATATGGGAAAAAGCTGTATCCACTGATGCTTTATCACCAATCTTTGTTTCCCTAAAAAAAAACAAATTTTCAAAATACAATTGTCATTGGGACAGCAAGTGAGGTTAAATCTTCTGAACAGGGGCACAGACAGCAAACAAAATGTTACAGGGGTGATAACCCTTCCCTATGTTTTCCAAAAAGCCTAAAAATAGATTTATTGGCTGGAGCTACACATACAAAATGTACCTGTTCCAAATTACAAACAGATTCTAACCTGCAAACCTGCAGTCCCTGCCTTGTTTGCAGTGCCTGTATACTTCTGTTCAGTATAAAGGCCTGGGGGCCCCACGCCTTTTTTTTTTTAAATTTGGGTGTGGGGTTCCCCTTAATATCCATACAAGACCCAAAGGGCCTGGTAATGGGCTGGGGGGGAGTACTCATGCCGTTTTTCCCAATGATTTTCATCCATATTGCCGGGACCAAACATTACATTAAGCCGCAAGCAGTTTTAAATTACTTTTATTCCTTTAGAAATGTCATTTTGTGCAGGGACAGTGCTCAACACGGGAAACACACGCCACTTTACAGGCATACTATAGACACCCCCCAGGCATGATATTCAAAGGATTATTTCACTTTTATTTTTTCACTTTAAGCATTAAAATCACTGCTCCTGAAAAAACGGCTGTTTTTAAAACTTTTGTTTGCATTGATACATGTGCCCTGGGGCAGGACCTGGGTACCCAAACTATTTTTAGGAAAATAATTTGCATATTAGCCTTTAAAATGTGCACTTTTGATTTCTCCCATTCGAGTCCCATACACTTAAAGTTGTTCGAAAGTTTTTACAAACTTTCGGTCCGTTCACATGTTCTGGATGCAAACCGAACCGGTTGGTGTTCGGGTCATCCTTACCCAGGATTCAGAAATGTCAGTGCAGCACTGGATGAAAGATGCAAGGGTCTGTCAGGAGTCCAAAAACTCATTGGCCTTTTATACACACACACTAATTACAAACAAACAGATACCAGGTGAGAATGGTTACCTTTTAATAGCCATTCAAACCCCTTTGTGTCAACTTGTGTGCATGTTATCAGGCCAAAATTTACCAGGGTATGTAAACTTTTGATCAGGGTCATTTGGGTAGTTTAGGTTGCCATTATGATTTAAAAAGAGTAAACACAATTGATTTTTAATAAATGGCTTCAGCCAAACACTATCCATGAGTGAAAGAAATGTTTTTTGTGTTATCATTTATATTCTCTAAAAAATGGCCAAGAAATCATAAATTCTGCCAGGGTATGTACACTTATGAGCACAACTGTATATACTTTGCATTCAGTGTAGCCTATATATACAGTGCATTCTGTGGTTTATAATACACTTCAGGCGGTGTACACAGTGTAGTGTGGTGTGTAGGGATGGGCCGAACACCCCCCCATTCGGTTCGCACCAGAACCTTTGAACGGACCGAACGTTCGTGCAAACATTTAGAACCCCATTGACGTCAATGGGACTCGAACGTTCGAATTCAAAAGTGCTAATTTTAAAGCCTTATATGCAAGTTATTGTCGGAAAACAGGTTTGGGGACCCGGGTCTTGCCCCAGGGAACATCTTTCAATGGAAAAAAAAGTTTTAAAAACTGATGTTTTTTCTGGAGCAGCGATTTTATTGATGCTTAAAGTGAAAAAAAAAATGAAAAATTCCTTTAAATATTGTACCTGCTGGGTGTCTATAGTAGTGGCACAAATGAGATTACTATAAGAAAAAAGTAATTTAAGACTGCGGCCCTGCAATATGGATGAAAATCACTGAGAAAAATAGCATGGGTTTCCCCGCCCCCCTCCCCCAGATCATTACATGCCCCTTTGGCCCTATATACTTTGAACAGCAGTATACAGGTGGTGCAAACAAGACAGGGACTGTTAAGTAGAATCTGTTTGTAATTTTCAATTGGTACTTCTTTAAAGTGTAACTTCAGCCATAAAATCTTTTTTTAAGCTTTTCTGAAGACATAGAGAAGGGTTATCACCCCTGTAACATTTGTTTTGTTGTCTGTGTGCCTCTGTTCAGAACATTGCACCTCACTTTCTGTCCCAATGACAAATGATTTTTTGAGATTTTTTTTTTGTTAAACAAGGATTGTGATAAAGCATTAGTGAACAGGAGACACCTTTTGCAGAAGATAATTTCCCTTCCTATGGGTAGATTTCCTCTCACTTCCTGTTGTCTCCTTCCGTTTGCAAGTAGGAGTCGTTTGTAAGTTGGATGTTTGAAAGTAGGGGCCTGCCGTATATACTCTGCATACATTTGGGCCCTAGGTGCAGGGCCCGATTAAGAACATCATGGGCCTGGTGCTGAGGATTTTGGTGGGGCCTTTTAGGCTGCATTCACACCTCCGCGACAAGTAACGCCGCGTACGCGGCGTATTTTGGCGCGAATAGTGTAACTTTTTTTTTACAAATCCTTCCTATTGCTTTGTATGGCCGAACGCCAATGCCGCCTGAAAAAAAGGGTCCGGGACTTTTTTTCATGCCGCAGGTGTACGACGTCTATGAGATGTGAACCATCTCATAGACAGCAATGGGAATTCTCCCCTCCAGCGGGTGTGAATGGGGTGTAATAAATAATAAATAAATGCGTGGGAATGACATGAACGCAGCCCAGCCAAGGCAAGTGACCAAAGGCACAGAACCCAGAAGGAAGACTGGGTGAAGATGGAAGTGTCCAGGCCCCGCCTGATTCATCGCAGCACTGGAGGGCTCAGTCTGAAAATTGAAGTGTACACTAATGTGCTAATATGCTGTGCATACTTGTACGTTGTGGCACAACCTACCCCAGGGCCTCTAAAAAGTAGTAATGTCAGGAAAGTTTACTACCGCTTTATTATCACAGGATCCCAGGAGCCTCTCATGGGGCCCCCTACTGACCCGGTGGACGGTGGCCCTTGGGCAGTGCCTAAGTGCACAGTTGCCAACATTTAAAAAATATTTTCAGGGCCACTTTTTTTTATATAAGTGCTATATTTAGAGTAGCTGAGATCCCAGATGTTCCTCTATACATCATAGTAGTAATCACAAAATTAAATGAGTACTAATAATGGGGTAGAACAAATATGAGAACTGATATTTCTTTTAGTTGAACTAACAAAAGTGTGTCCATTCTAGAGCTGGTAACATTGAGGATATTCAGTATAATTTTAAAGAACTGTTTTTGTGGGTAAGCGACATAGGGGAGGAGTATGGACGGTATATAAGTGGGAAATGTGCAGTATGTACAGGAGAGGAGTACAAAGGGTACGGAAAAAAGCACTATGTACAGGAGTGGAGTGTGAAGGGTATGACAATGGGCAGTATGTACAGGAAGAGTGAGGGGGTATGACAGAGGGTAGTACGTACCAGAGAGAAGTGTGGAGGGTATGATGGTGCAGTATGTACAGGAGAGGAGTGTGGAGGGTATGACAGTGGGCAGTATGTACAGGAGAGGAATGTAGACGGTATGATAGTGGGCTCTATGTATAGGAGAGGAGTGTGGAGGGTATGACAGTGAATACTATGTATAGGAGAGGAGTGTGGAGGGTATGACAGTGGGCACTATGTATAGGAGAGGAGTGTGGAGGGTATGACAGTGAGCAGTATGTACAGGAGAGGAGTGTGGAGGGTGCGACAGTGGGCACTAAGTACAGGAGAGAAGTGTATGACAGCAGGCACTATGTACAGGAGAGGAGTGTGAAGGGTATGACAGTGGGCGCTATGTATAGGAGAGGAGTGTGGAGGGTATGACAGTGGGCACTATGTACAGGAGAGGAGTGTGTAGGGTATGACAGTGGGTACTATGTATAGGAGAGAAGTGTGGAGAGTATGACAGTGGGCACTATGTACAGGAGAGGAGTGTGGAGAGTATGACAGTGAGCACTATGTACAGGAGTGGAAGGATATTTAGGGACTGAGTAGTGGTTAAGCGGGTCATACATGGATTGAAATTACGCCAATTATGCAGAGACCAGCCATAGTCAATCTATGTATGGGCTAGCTGGTTTTACACAAGTCAATCTATTAATCAACTTGAGTACAACCAGCCTGTTTTTTTTTTCTTAAAACAATCAGTGCTGCCAGCTAAAGTTAGCAACACTGATCATTGTACGCACTGGCAGAACACAATAACACTGCAGGAGTGATTCCCCCATCCACAGGTCAGCAGGTGAGAGGGTGTGTGGGGACAGGCTGGGGAGAGATACTAGTCAGTGGCTGGGTAGGCACTGGTAGTATCAGAGCCAGATACACACAGGTTACATACGCCACGATCGTTAGAGCGAGAACAATAATTCTAGTACTAGACTTCCTCTGTAACTCTAAACATGTAACCTTAAAACAATTGAAAGCATCGCTTAGGATACCAAAAAAAAATGGTGCTAACTTAACTAACTAGTGTTTTTTTAATGAATGAAACATTTTTTTCCAAAAATGTGAAAAATTGCTGCGCAAATACCGTGCTAGAGCTGCACAATTAATCGTTAAAAAAATCGTGATCTCGATTCAACCCCCCTGACGATCTTCAATGCAGAGTTTGCTGATTCTTTCATATAACAAGCAAAAAGACTTTCAGCTATCAAAAGAAAATATCCGGGCAGTCTGCCAAGTTTTTAACAGGAAACATTGTAACTAACGCTTCCTTCTTAGATCAAAGGGATACACTTCTGTGTGTAAAGAAAAAATCTGGGCAGTCTGCGAAGTTTGTAAACAAAATGAAACATTGTAACTAACTAACATTGTAACTAAATTTAACCACTTAAAGTCCAACACTTGTTTCTTAAGTTAGAAAGCAATATTATTTGCTAGAAAATTACTTGGAACTGCCAAACATTATATATATTTTAGCAGAGACTCTAGGGAATACAATGGCTATTGCTGCAAAATTTTATGTCACACTGCATTTTCTGCTGACAGGGAATTCACTTTCTATTCCAATCCCCATGCCATTTTTACTCAAATCGACTATTTCTTTGGATCTGACAATCTGATCCCCTTGATTTCTAACACTGATATATTAGACATAGCCATCTCAGATCACGCCCCGATCCTTCTGACTGTGGACAACCTCGACATGCCCCCCCACCCCCGAATCTGGCGCTTCCCCTCATACCTTCACAACCTAACCGACTTTCAGCAATCCATGGAGAAGGCATGGTTAGAATACTCCTCAGCTAATGCCTCTCACTGCGACAATCCCAACCTCTTCTGGGACGCTGGTAAGGCGTTCCTCAGGGGTCAGATTATCTCCTATGCCTCTTCTTTCAAATGTAACACCTTATCAAGATACAAACTAGCCAGCTCTAGACTACACCAAGCCCAGAGGGCATTATACTCCACCGGTTCCCCCAACGACAGAGAGGAGTGGCTAGCAGCGAAAAGCTCCTTCGACACTTGGGCAGACACCCTTGAACTGACTAAAAAAGCAAACCTAGACGCTACCCTACACAGGTTCGGTAATAAATCGGGCAAACTCCTCTCTAGACTCTGCAAGGGCTCCTTCCGTCCCACCCACATCACGTCCCTGAGAGACTCCAAAGGTACCGTGAACACCACACCACCAACTATAAATAGGGCTATGCTCCAGTACTACTCGTCCCTTTATGCCCCAGACCCAATTGATAGACAGACAGCCCAAGCCTTTTTGGAAACCTTAAACATCCCTACTGTCACCCCCTCCCAACTAGAGGCCCTTAACGCCCCCATAACCCTCTCCGAAGTATCTAGCACCATCCGCAAACTTACTCCTTCCAAGGCCCCTGGCCCTGACGGCTTCACGGGTGAATTCTACAAGACCCTTCAGACTCTGATAGAACCTACCCTTCACAAAGTATATATGGGCATGTGGTCCGGCGGCCCTTATTTGCCGTCAGGTAATCAGGCCATCATCAAATTGTTATCAAAGAAGGGCAAGGACCCCTTAGAGCCAGGATCTTATAGACCCATCTCCCTACTTAACCTGGATGTCAAGATCCTATCGAAAATTATAGCGAATCGACTCTCTGACATCATCCCCTCCCTGATCCACCCTGCACAATCAGGCTTTGTGAGGGGTAGAACAGCCACCCTTAACATACGAAAAGTTATGCTGGCCCTGGAACACGCTAAGCAACACCCAAAAAGCGACTTTGCCATCATAACTTTAGATGCGGAAAAAGCCTTTGACAATGTCAGCTTTGATTGGCTTGCCCTGACTATGTCAAAGATGGGCTTCTCGGGTCCCTTCTGTCACCTCATAAACTCCATGTACTCCTCCCTCCTCTTTGCGGACGACGTCCTTATTTTTTCGGCCGACCCCTCCTCCGATATGTCCACCATCAAACGAGTATTTGACATTTTCCGAACCTGCTCGGGCTTACGCATAAATTATGGTAAAAGTGAAATACTCCCGCTGGGGAGTGCCCCCCCCCCCTCCTGGTCCCATCACTCAATCTTCTCTGTTGCCAAGTCCCATATCACCTATCTGGGTATCTCGATAGGAAAGACGCCCTCCTCCCTGTATTGCCTGAACTATCCCCCTCTGTTAGCAAAAATCTCCCAAGAACTGGTAAACTGGATGGATCTGCCCCTCTCGCTTCTGGGTAGATGTCACCTTGTCAAAATGGTCAGCTTTGCTCGGCTGTTGTATCCAATGCAGACTATACCTCTGCTCCTCCGCCATAAGGATGTCAAGCAACTTGAATTGGCTGTTTCCAAATTTATATGGCGGGGTAGGAGGCCCCGCATTGCTTTAAAGAAACTCTATCTTCCCAGACGCGAGGGGGGTGTTAGACTCCCAAATGTAAGAACCTATAATTTAGCTTGCTTAATGAGAATCGGTCTGGACTGGATCACGCAATCCTCACGTTATTCTAATTACCCCCTGGAAGCTGCCATGGCCCATCCCTTCTCCCTCATAGCTCTCCTCCACAGTAAATGGAAGTCGGTCCCAGCAATATATCAACACAACCTCCTGCTAAGGGACACTGCTATTGCCTGGAGGGAAGTCAGGAAAAGTCTTCGGCTGCCCCTCTACATGTCTTGCCATGTACCAATCCAGGGAAACCCAAATTTCCCCCCAGGCATGGACTATAAACCCTTCAAAATTTGGCAGGACAAAGGTCTTATCAAGTTCTCATCCCTCTGTGACGCAACAACTGGTCGACCCTTACCCTTTGAAGCGGTGGCCGCCACCTTTTCGCTCCCTCCTTCTCATGTGTTTCATTTCTGGCAATGCACCAACTATTTAAAGGCTACCTGCACTGAGGCCGCAAACCGTTTCTCCCCTAACTTCTCCGACCAGCTTCTCGCAGAAGACTCATACAGAATCTCGGCCATTTACAAACCTCTTCTCCTTTAAAACCACTCCTCCTTTACATGCCTCATCCGCAGCTAATTGGGGCAGAGACTTCCCAGATGACAACCTAGTCGACAAGCTACTTCAAGGCCTCAACAAGGTCCAACGTCTGACCCCTAATGAAATCTGGAGAGAAACTCAACTAAAAATCCTCCACCGGGCGCACATACCCTTTCTCTACTTCGCTACGAATCCTGATGCCGCAAAGTGCCCCCTGTGTCACCATCAGAGACCTTCCCTAACTCACCGTTTCTGGTCATGCTCGTTCATATCCTTCTTTTGGGACCAGGTGCTGGCCTACATCTTTAGCATTACCTTGCTAAAACTACCCAAAGACCCTCTGCTCCTTATTTTTGGCTATTGGGACCCCCTACTACTGCAATGGTCCCGACAGGCATGCCCACCTATGCCGGCCCACCCGGCACCTGCAAGTGTCAACAAAGACTGGTCTCTGCTATGTCTCCTGGTCGCACGGAGAGCTATCTTAAAAAACTGGACGTCCGCTCACCCTCCCACGGCAACCCAAGTACAGCATGAGCTCCTCCACCTTCTCTACAAGGAACGTGCAACCACCGACTTCAACCGCGAAATCTCTAAATCTCGTTTCTTGTCAACATGGGGACTCTTTATGCAATCTACGCTATCTGCGGAGGAATGCTCCAATTTTGGACAATACACCTTCTCCTTTTTCAGATCCCCCCCACCATCCAGACCTAGGAGGAACAGTTCATCATGATGATCACTGCTTGAGTCGCCACAACACCCCCCCCCCCCCCGAGTGCCACTCCTCCCCCCTATGAGTGTCTCATATAGACCGTTTATATACATCTTTAGATCCTACAGTATTCTTTGGCCCTCACCAATGAGTAAGATCCATCCAGAGTTAATTGTTCCATTGTAGAGTTTCAACAATGTGTTATTTTTGTTTATATGTGGTTCTTCTCTACATGTACACCTGGTGGGTCCAAGGTCAATTCGTGCTTTATACCTGGCAGTTACATCCACCTACCCCCCCCCCCCTAATAATACCTGTATTGGGTATGCCCACTGTCAACATGTTTACCTTCGGAATGTATTTCCCTATGTTTCCAGAGTCTGTATAAAGCACCTTTGTATGATGTATGTACTCTAATTGTACCATGTTAGGTACGCCTGCCATCACCCCATATGTGTTTTTTCTGTTACTGCTCCTTATTCCCCTGTTTTCTTTCTGTATGTCTTTTAAAACTCAATAAAAATTATTTGAAAAAAAAAAAAAAAAACAGATGCTGGCGATGGTTGCTGGAACCGGTCATACCTTGGGGCTGTGGACTAAAAAATTGTCTGAACGCATCGGTCAGACAGCCACCTTCTCCACCGCTCTTTCTGTGACAGACCGAAGCCTCAGCAACACGTTGTCCAGGACCAGGATTTTGTAACCCCCCAGTCTCTGGGAACGCGTTGCACAGACCTTTCTGCAAGGCCTCCCGAAGATGTTTCATCTTCTGCTCCCTCTGTTCCGGCAAGATAAGGTCCGCAACCTTATTCTTGTAACGTGGATCAAGTAGAGTTGCCAGCCAGTAATGATCCCTCTCCTGGATAGCACGAATACGAGGATCCTTCCGCAGGCTTTGCAGGGTCAGGGAGGCCATACAATGTAGGTTTGCTGAGGCATTCGGTGTGGAGTCCTCTGGGTCACTGAGGACGGCATGATCCGCAGCCACCTCATCCCAGCCACGTACCAGTCCATGGGTTCCTTGGGACTGTAATTGATTCCTTGAAGACTGCTGCTGATGCTGAGTGCTAGGCTCCACCTCCATGCTGACACAATCCTCCTCCTCCTCCTCCTCCTCGTCCTCTTCCTGTGTGATAGGCGGGCAAGCATGAACACTGTCTGGATAAAGGGGGCCTTGAGAGGTAAGGAAGTCCTCCTCTTCCTCCCTCTGTTCTACCTCAAGGGCCCTGTCCATTATTCCACACAGCGTGTGCTCCAACATGTGAATAAGAGGGACAGTCTCATTGATGCATGCACTGTCACTGCTCACCATCCTCGTGGCCTCCTCAAATGGTGACAGGACAGTGCATGCATCCCTGATCAAGACCCACTGGCGTGGGGGAAAAAACAAGCTCCCCTGACCCAGTTCTGCTGCCATATTAGCACAGATACTCATTGATGGCCCTCTGCTGCATGTGCAGCAGCTGCAGCATGGCCAATGTAGAATTCCATCTGGTGGGCATGTCACAGATTAGGCAGTTCTTGGGCAGGTTGTATTCCCTTTGGAGGTCTGCCATCCGAGCACTGGCATTATATGACCATCGGAAATGCACACAGAGTTTCCTGGCCTGCTTCAGGACACCCAGGACATCCTGGGTCAGTTGTCCCTGTCGCAGGGCTGAGAGAAGGTTGATGCCATTGTCGCAAACCACCATTCCTGGCTTAAGGTGGCATGGCGTCAACCACCTCTGAGCCTGCCCCTGCAGAGCTGACAGAACCTCTGCCCCAGTGTGGCTCCTGTCTCCCAAGCACACCAGCTCAAGCACCGCATGGCATCTCTTTGCCTGCGTACCTGCGTAGCCCCTTGAATGCCTACGGAGCACCGCTGGTTTCCGAGGACACATCGGCACAGGAAGAGGCCACAGAGGAAGAAGAAGAGGAGGGGGTGGAGGAGAGAGGTGTGTCACAACCAGTAGTAGCATTTTGGAGGCGTGGTGGCAGAACAACCTCCAACACTACTGTACCTTGTCCTACGTCCTTCCCAGCTGCCAGCAGAGTCACCCAATGCGCCGTGAAAGATAGGTAACATCCCTGTCCATGCCTGCTGGACCATGAGTCAGCGGTAATATGCACCTTACCACTGACCGCCCTGTCCAGCGAGGCCTGGACATTGCCTTCCACATGGTGGTAGAGAGCCGGAATCGAAAAAGTGGCGTTTGGGAACTTGCCACTGAGGTACCGCACATTCCACAAACTCACGGAAGGGGGCAGAATCTACCAACTGAAAAGGCAGCAGTTGAAGTGCTAGCAATTTAGCTAAGCTAGCATTCAACCGCTGGGCATGTGGATGGCTGGGAGAGAACTTCTTTTGGCGCTGCAGCAGCTGGGGCAGGGAAATTTGCCTGGTACAATCTGCCATCGGTGTACCAATAGTAGATTGCCCGCATGTACTAGGCTGTGACACACCTAATTCTACACCTTCAGTCCTATCAGTGCAGGCTTCAGAGAGGACTGAGGGTATAGTGGGGTTGGAGATCCCAGCTGAGGGGCAAGGGGAGGTCCGCTTTGTTCTTTGGTGTGGGTCTTTGAGGTACGCTTGCCAACGAACTGCATGGCAGGTCGACATATGTCTGGTCAAGCATGTGGTGCCCAAAGCGGGTGATGTTTTGGCCACACGAGATACGCTTGAGACATATGTTGCAAATAGCAGCGGTGCGATCTGATGCACTCGTCTCAAAAAAGGCCCACACCAAAGAACTTTTGGAATAACGCTGAGACACAGCAGCGCCCTGCACATGCGTAGCTCTGCGTTGTGATGCAGTCGGTGTGCTGCCCTTAAGCTGGCCCCTGGATGAGGACGGCTTGGTCATCCACTCTACCAAGTCTTCGGCATGTTGCGGCTCAACGCGGCCAGCTGCCGAAAACAAGGACGAGCGTGTCCAACGGCCACGTGCTGATGAGGATGCACCGTGTCCACGTCCAGCACTGTTGCCTCTAGATGCAGAGCCTGCTTGCCCTCGTGACTCTTATCCTTCCAGACATACTAATGGCCTGCAGAGGACACAGGCAGTACACACCAAGTAGCTTTAGATGCAAACTACAGAGGACATGTGCAGTACACACCAAGTAGCTTTAGGTGCAAACTACAGAGGACACGTGCAGTACACACCAAGTAGCTTTAGGTGCAAACTACAGAGGACACGTGCAGTACACGCCAAGTAGCTTTAGGTGCAAACTACAGAGGACACGTGCAGTACACACCAAGTAGCTTTAGGTGCAAACTACAGAGGACACATGCAGTACACACCAAGTAGCTTTAGGTGCAAACTACAGAGGACACAGGCAATACACCACGTGAGAATGCTGCAGCTAGCCTGCCTGCCAGTAAATTAGGAATAACTGATCAAGCTAAACTATACAGTGTATAAATATATGTACAACACCTGGGATGTATATATATCCTCTACACACTAACTTTAACTGACTAGCCTGCCTGCTCTATCTACCTAGAAAAAAAAGACACTCTCTCTCTCTTAGACAGATCTCTAACCACCGCCACAACACACTACACAAGGCCGACCTGCAGGCGGCCTTTTATAGTGTGGGGCATGTACTAAATCCCCTGAGCCATAATTGGCCAAAGCCACCCTGGCTTTGGCCAATTATGGCCCTCCGTTTTTTGCGTGCTGTGATTGGCCAAGCATGCGGGTCATAGTGCATGCTTGGCCAATCATCAGCCAGCAATTGAATTATGGGCCGAATTTGGCACGAACGGCCCGTAACGTTCGTATTTTGACGAAAGATCCAACATACGATGTTCGAGTCGAACATGGGTTCGACTCGAACACAAAGCTCATCCCTAGTGTTGTGGTGTAGCAAAGTAAAAAATACATCATAGCCAAAAATAGTACTGCGCTAATTCAAAAAACCTGGATCAAGCGGCAACAGGAAATGTTATACAAAACCAATAAGTAATTATAAAGAAAAAAGCTGCGCTATAAGTGAACCTGTATGGCACTCACTACCATACATACATAATCATAACAAAATAAGTGATATCTCCTCCCCAAGACCAATTAAGGTCAAAAGAAATTAGGAGAAAAATTATATTTGAATGGGAACTCAATCCATGTGTGAGATCAAAACGTTAAAAAAATATATATATAAAAATGAGAAAAATAATGATAAAAAGAATTAGCAATGAAAGAAAATGTCCAAATATTCAAATATCCACGGTGCAAAACTTAGTCCACAACGTAAGAAAAAAGTGATCATAGGAAAGTTCCTCCACCTAGGTAAACACTGCCGCTTACCATATATAGGGATGAGCTTCGAGTTCGGAGCTTCGGACCCACGGCTCGGACCCACGGCTGCCCAGCCATGCCGTTCTGCCGACGTATATCATCGTGCGGCGGTCGTTAAGTGGTTAAGGGATACCCTCCTGGGGATCTTAGTAGTGTTGAGCAGAATATGCCATATTCGATTTCGCGATATATCTCGAATATATATTCGAATATTCGAGATATATTCGCTAAATTCGAATATTCGTGATATTTTATCGAAAGTAAATGATTGCGATTTTTCGCTATTGCGAATGCGAAAATAATTGCGATTTTTTGATAACTGCGGTAGGAGCACTCTGATTGGCTCAGAATATTCGTGATATTTTATCGAAATATCGCAACATGCGAATGCGATATTTATTGCGCAATTTCGAGAAATGCTGGAGGAGCGCTCTGATTGGCTCAGAATATTCGTGATATTTTATCGAAATATCGCAACATGCGAATGCGATATTTATTGCGCAATTTCGAGAAATGCTGTAGGAGCACTCTGATTGGCTCAGAATATTCGTGATATTTTACAATACAAAATAATTGCGAATATTCGGCAAATGCGGAAGGAGCACTCTGATTGGCTCAGAATATTCTTGATATTTTACAATACAAAATAATTGCGAATATTCGGCAAATGCAGAAGGAGCACTCTGATTGGCTCAGAATATTCTTGATATTTTACAATACAAAATAATTGCGAATATTCGGCAAATGCGGAAGGAGCACTCTGATTGGCTCAGAATATTCGTGATATTTTACAATACAAAATAAAAAGTGTTTTGCATTGGTGGTGATTCTTTACTCTATCCATCTGTCACAGCCATTTGTCAATCAAACACCTTGAAGATTGAACACGTTCATGCTGCATGCTTTGGACTTTTTTTCACTTCACATATCAGACATTTTTATGAAAGATTATTTTTCTATTATTGGGACTATATTTCTTTATATATTTGTTTCACTGTGTATTTCACAAGTTATTTGCGCTTGCTTATTTTATAATTTGCCCACATGTCTTGTCACTAGACATATTTTTTATTCTTGTAGAGCGACTCCATTTTCTGTCTTGTATTAATTTATGTTGTATAACATTTTTGAGTTGCTGCTGTATTCTCCCCTTTTTTAAGGTATGCGCAATTTTTTCCTTCTTACAAAAAATAATAATATCAAACATACAAATATTCATAACATACACATACACAAAGCCCCCCCCTTTTGCATCAGAGACAATCAGAGTTCTCCTACCACAGTTATCGAAAATTCGCAATCATTTTCGCATTCGCAATAGCGAAAAATCGCAATTTTTTTTTTTTCAATTTGGCAACATAAAAGGATCGCCTCAGCTTAGCTACTCGGCCCAGGGTCTCTAATCATACCAGCAATGCTTTTAGACGTCGATAGGATGTGATCTGTTTTAAAAATCAAATTGAAAAAATGCGAATATTCGGAATTGCGAATATTCACCGCGAAATTCGAAATATAGCGCGATTTCTCGAATATGCTATATTCGAGTCGAATATTCGCAATGCGAATATTCGTGAGCAACACTAGATCTTAGTAGGTGAAGGCTTATGAGGATATGTAGAATGAAATTGACTACATAAATCGGGTGCATGCACTTACTCTGAGTTTTTCCAAGAACTTTCTTGTATACCATAATCCTTCCATCTAATTAAATGTTGTAGACGTCCTTTTCTTTTTCTAGAGTCTAAAATACGTTCAACATCAGAATGTTTTTCACCCTGTACTAGGATAGGAGGTGCAGGAGGAGGATTCCTACCAGGAACTTGTTTAGGTCAATAGGGTTTGAGAAGAGGCACATGAAATGAGGGATGAATCGTGAGTTCCGGAGGGAGAGAAAGTTGTATGGTATTTTGATTAATAACTTTAGAAATTGGAAATGGACCAAGAAATAGTTTGGCGAGTTTCTTCGCTGGCAAATGCAAATGTAGGTTTTTTGTAGAGAGCCATACTTGATCGCCAATTTTGTAAGATGGTGAAGGTCTATGCCTAAGATCATAGTAGACTTTTTGATGATCTTGTGCACGTTTGAGATTTTTTTTCAAAACTTGTAATATGGATAAAAGGGTAGACTAATAATCATTCGTTGAAGGTACATTTGTAAGTAATGAAGACTCTGGTAGAATGTTGGGATGAAACCCATAGTTTGCAAAAAAGGGGGAATAACGAGTAGAAGAACTAGTTGAATTATTGTAAGAGATTCAGCGAGAGGAAGAAGGGTAGACCAGTTCTCTTGAAGATGGGTACAATAACATCTGAGATATTGTTCAAGACACTGGTTTACTTTTTTGTCTGTCCATTTGTTTGAGGATGATATCCACTGGAGTATATATGGTCTATATGGAGAATATGACACAAGGCCTTCCAAAATTTTGAGAGAAACTGAGAACCTCTGTCAGAAACTAGACGTGAAGGAACACCATGTAATTTAATAACATGATCCAGTAAGGTTTATGCTGTTTCTTTGGAAGAAGGCAGTTTCTGGGGACAAAAGGGGGACAAAATGAGCCATTTTAGTCAGCATATCAACTGTTACCATGATGGTATTATATCCATTAGAAGGAGGCAATTCAACAATGAAATCCAAAGACAATGCTTCCCAAGGTTTTGTAGGAATAGGTAAAGACATGAGCAATCCATAAGGTGGTCTTGTTTCATGTTTGGATCTTATACAGACCTCACAGGTCGATACGTAATCTTTTATGGTGCAAGTCATGTTAGGCCACCAGAAATAACGTTGGATAAGATCAGTGTTTTTTTCTATTCCAGGATGACCAGCTAGGGGAGCATCATGTAGAACCTTTAATATATGGATAACCATAGACGGAGGAATAAACAGTTGAGCATGCTTGTAAAAGAAACCTTCTTCATCTTGCGTTAAACCATGAGGGATAGTAGTATCTTGCATATTCAAACTTTGTTTAAGTGACTGTTTTAGATTGAGATTAGCACGTATAAACTTATGAGAAGGAATAAGAAGGGATTGAAGAGGAAGTTCTTCAACAGGTTCTGAAAGTCTAGAAAGAGAATCTGCTTTTCCATTTTTTGCGCCAGGCCTGTAGGTAATCAAAAAGTCAAATCTATCAAAAAAGAGACTCCATCGCAGCTGTGTAGATGAGAGGGTTTTGTTAGATTTGAGGTATTGTAGATTACGATGATCAGTATAAATCATTATGGGATGTAATGATCCTTCTAGTAAGTGTCGCCAGTTCTCCAAGGCGCATTTCATTGCGAGCAATTCTTTTTCACCAATAGGATAGTTACATTCAGCTGTATTCAAGGTTTTTGAGAAAATGCAAGAGGATGAAGTGGTGAATCGGGAGCAGAACACTGAGAAAGGAATAGGGCCTAATGTGCATTGTGACACATCGACTTCCAATACAAAATGACAATTAGGATTGGGAAGTTGCAGGATTGGGGCTGTGGTAAAGCGATGCTTTAATTGTTGAAAGGCATTTTGGGCAGCTTTTGACCAGGTGAATTTTACCAAGTTGAGTAAGTGGTTTCACCAATAAGGAGAAATGTTTTATAAACTTCCTGTAGGGCCTAGTACACACGAGAGGATCGATCCGCGGAAACGGTCCGGGGGTCCGTTTCCGCGGATAAATCCTCTGGCAGATTTTGATCTCATGGTTGTACTAACCATGAGATCAAAATCCCCACGGAATTCCCTCCGCGGTGACGTGTCGCGCCGTCGCCGCGATGATGACGCGGCGAAGTGCGCGACGCTGTGATATAAGGACTTCCACGCATGCGTCGAATCATTACGACGCATGCGGGGGATGGATTCGGACGGATTGATCCGGTGAGTCTGTACAGACCAGCGGATCAATCCGTTGGACTGGATTCCAGCGGATCGATTTCTTAGCATGTCAAGAAATTTTGATCCTCTGGAAATCCATCCCCGGGGAAAAAAATCAGCGGAAAAAAATCCGCTGGATCGTACACACCAGAGGATCTATCCGCTGAAACCGGTCCGTGGATCAATTCCAGCGGATCGATCCTCTCGTGTGTACGGGGCCTAGAAGTTAGCGAAAACTCTGTACAGCCTTTCTACAAGTAGGTGTAGGCCAATTCGAAATGCAAGTCACTTTGGACTGATTCATCTGTATTCCTTTTGGAGAAATGACAAAGCCAAGGAAGGAGATAGTAGTTTGTTCAAAGACACATTTCTCAAGTTTGTCGTATAAGGCATGAGCTCTAAGGCCTGGTACACACGAGCAAACATGTACGATGAAACCGGTCCGTCGGACCGTTTTCACCGTACATGCCTGCCAGAGGGCTTCTGTACGATGGTTGTACTAACCATCGTACAGAAGTCCGCGCGTAAACAATACGCGGGGCGTGTCCGCGTCGTCGCCGCGACGATGACGCGGCGATGACGCGGCGACGTGGGCGGGCCTGCCATTTAAAGGCTTCCACGCATGCGTCAAAGTCATTCGACGCATGCGAGGGACGGTGGGCGCTCGGACATGTACGGTAGGTCTGTATTGACGACCGTACATGTCTGAGCGGGCAGGATTCCAGCGGACGGTTTTAAAACACGTCCAGGAATATTTGTCTGCTGGGAAAAGGCCCGGCGGGCAAATGTTTGCTGGAATTCGGCCCGCTCGAGCCTACACACGACCGAACATGTATGCTGAAACTGGCCCGCGGACCAGTTTCAGCATACATGTTTGGTCGTGTGTACGGGGCCTTAGTCTTGCAAGTAACCATCTGACATGTTTTCGATGTTGCATCAAGTCATCTGAGTAAATGAGTATGTCATCCAAGTATATGACTATGCATATGTCAAGAAGGTCTCTGAAAATATAATTCACAAAGCTTTGGAAAGTTGCTGGAGCATTACACAACCCAAAAGGCATGACAGTATATTCGAAAAGTCCATAACGTGTGCAGAAAGCGGTCTTCCATTCACCACCTGATTTAATACGAATCAAATTATAAGCTCCTCTAAGATCGAGTTTAGTAAATACGGTAGAAGCCTGTAGTCTTTCAATCAATTCAGGAATAAGTGGAAGAGGATAGCGATGTGACTTTATTCAAGGCTCAATAGTCTATGATAGGTCTGAGGCTACCATCTTTGTAACAAAAAACATACCAGCACTGGCAGGAGAAGTAGAAGGTTTAATGAAACCCTTTTTTAGATTATCCTGTAAATATTTATTTAAATGTTGAAGAGAATAAATCCTACCAGTAGGTATAGGAGTACCTGGCAGTAATTCAATGGGACAGTCATGTATTCTATGAGGAGGCAATGTCTCTGCATTCTTATTACTGAATACATTAGAAAATTCAAGGTACTGGAATGGTATCTCTTGAGGGGCAAGATGAAGCAGTGGAGCAACTTGATAAGTCTTTTTACAATATGGTGAATGCAAAAGTACAGTTGCTTGATCCTAGAGAAAAGTAGGCATATGTAGTTTAAGCCAAGGTAAACCCCAAACAACAGGGAATAGTGGAGATGAGATAACATCATAGGTCAAAAATTCACTATGATTATCTCCACAAATAGTCAATAAAGGTTGAGTTTGGTACAAAATAGGTCCAGATGCAGAAGTTGTTCCATCTATAAAACTCACAGAAAGGGGAGATGATTTCTTCAAGTGTGGAATTTGTTGTGAAGAAACAAGGCCTGAATCGTTGAAGTTACCACATGCGCCTGTATCCAACATAGCCTTAACAGGAATTCTAACTTGATCCCGCTGTAACATAAGAAGTAAAAAGATATAAGGAGCATGTTTAGAAACAGAAAAAAGGAGAAAATACTGCGCTCCCTAATGGTGACTAAACACAGTAAAAATTATGTGTGTAAAATTGAAAATACATCTAACCTGACCGTAAATGCAATATTAGAAATATAAAGCAGCAGTGGAAAAATGTGCGATAACATAAATATGGAAACTGCGCTATAAACCAACATGTAAATAAAAACTGTGGAAAATATCTTAAATATAAACAATATAAATACCACACTAAGTGCATAAGTGTGAATATAAACCATATAGTTTTATATCAGATGATATAGGAGTCCAATTGCCAACAACTGAATGGCAGCAAAAAGAAAAAGAAAGTCCTGATATGTGTCAAAACAAAAGTGAGTCCACAATAAAAGAAACGTGAAAAGAAGCCTATGATGACAACAATATCACACATGCTCCTTCACCAGAAGTACAAGCCTGCTTACCAGAACACAGGCTATGTGGGCCTTGAAATCAAACACACTTTAGGCTGGCATAGGTCGTACGACGAAATGAACACGGGTAATCCGAACGGATGCAGACCGATCACCTCAATCTCAGTGGCTGGAGGGTGGATGATAGTAATCCGAATGAGTGGAAACAATCACCTCACTCACAACAGATGTCTCGTACAGTACCGAGGGAAGAAATACTCGCATAGCATAATATTGTATGCACAGAGTTTAATATAAAAAGAATTAGATATACTTACAAAAGCATCTGAGTAAAATCACGATTAAAAACAAAGAGCCGGCCAGCAAGCGGACACGTCTTATAAAAATTAGGTTTACGTTCAAGATATATAATGCTAAAAAAATACTATAAAATTGTCACTAGGAGTTATCAATAAAACAATTGATGTCCACGTCTATATTTAGACCAAATGGTGTGTAGCATTTAAGCTTATGTACCCATGCCATCTCTAATCTGGAAATGCTCTTAACAAGACAGCTACCCCTCCAATGAACATATACATAATATCAGGAGAGGTTTCACTAAACATTCTGTGTCAAAGCATTATCTTGCAGTACATGATAGGGACCCAACCAATACCATCTTTTTAGGCATTGACAAATACTGTATTTGTCAATGCCTAAAAAGATGGTATTGGTTGGGTCCCTATTATGTACTGCAAGATAATGCTTTGACACAGAGGCCCAGATTCTCAACACCATTTGCTCCGTCGTAAGTCCTAATCTGGCCCCGGGTATCTATGCGACTGATTCTTAGAATCAGTTACGCATAGATACCCATTAAATCTGACAGGCATAAGGCTCTTACGCTGTCAGATCTTAAATGCAATTTTTTTTTCCGCCGCTAGGTGTCGCCGACATAGTTTTCCCCGACGAACGCGCGCTCGACGCAGAGAATTTACGACATTTACGTAGCCTTTGCGTCGCGTAAAGTTGCCCCTGGGTCTATGAGGCGCAGCCAATGTTAAGTATAGCCATCGTTCCCGCGTCGAAATTTTAAAAATCTACGTCGTTTGCGTAAGACGTCCGTGAATGGCGCTGAACGCCATTTATGTTAACGTCTAAGCAAATGACGTCGGTGCGACATCATTTAGCGCAATGCACGTCGGGTAATTTACCCGACTGAGCATGCACAGTATGCTCGGCGCGGGAACGCGCCTAATTTAAATGGTGCCGCCCCATTTGAATTGGGCGGGCTTGCGTCGAGCGCTTTTACGATACACCGCCTCAAGTTTACAGGTAAGTGTTCTGAGAATCAGGCACTAACGCTGTAAACCTGCGGCGGTGTAACGTTAATCACATACGTTACGCTGCCCAGGAGCAACGTAATTATATGTGAATCTGGGCCAGAATGTTTAGTGAAATATTTATATGTTCATTTAAACGTACTTGCAATGGGCGCTTAGTCCAACCCACATATTGCAAGCCGCACGGGCATTGGAGCATTGGAGCATATAAACCACTCCAACCGTGGAACAAGTAATAAAGGGCTCTATAGTATGACTCTTGGAGGTACAGATATAACTTGGTAGTTCTTCTGGTCCTACAGCTGTTTAGAGAGCAAACTTGGCATTTCCTGCACTGGTAATAACCAGTAAGGCTTTGAAATAACATGGGTCTTATAGCCAGGGGATTGAAAATACTAGGGGCCAACTTCGTTTTTAACATGTTATCACTTTTAAAATGTGCCAATGCTTGTTAACAATATGTAGGAGGAGGATGTCGTCTATGCACCGGGCCCACAGGACCACTTGCGGCCTTGTTTGGGCACAGACGACATCCTCCTCCCATTTGGCCATAAAGAGGTTTGCTAAGCTGGGGGCATATTTAGCCCCCATAGCGACACCTCTATCTTGTCTAAAAGAATGGCCATCAAACCAAAAAAGTTGTGGGTAGCTGTATACTCCAACAACTCCATGGTGAAATCAACCTGTTCTTTTGGTAAACTGGAATCTCTATCCAAAATGTAAGCCACTGCATCCAGACCTAACTGGTGGGGAATCACAGTATATAGTGAGGTGACGTCTGCAGTCACCATGCAAAGACCATCACATGGCTTTAGATTGGACAAAAGATTAATAACATGCCAAGTGTCTTTCACATAACATGGCATCTTACATACTAAAGGCTGCAAAAAGAAGTCTATATACTTGCCCACCCGGGAAGTAATAGAATCTATCCCCCTAACTATGGGACATCCCTGGGGACAAGTAAGACTCTTCGGCATGTAATATATGATTGGAATCCTTGGTAATTTAGGCACCAACAAAGCTCTTTATTTTTTATTTAAAATATTTAGTCTAAAACCCCTAGTGACAATTTTTTCTAAAACAATCTTGTATTTTTCCCCCGGATGGGATGTAAGGGGGGTATATGTAGCATCATCTCCCAAAATTAGTTGGTTATTCTGTTGTCATGGTTCTAATCACAATTACGGTTATGAGTGTACACAAACTGAATGTGATACTTGATTCTCTCAAGATGTAAACTCCAATTACAACAATGGTTACAGGACAAAAAGAACATGCAACTGAAGAGTGGGGCAAGTTTGCCTTAACGTGTACATAAAGCCAAAAAATTTGTTTCTAGTTTTGAGTGAGGAAACATTAGAACTAAGGCATACTGGAATGGTGGTTGCTGTAGGTATAAATCTGGAGCCTTTTTCTCCACCTTACATTATGTATATTATTTACCTGCCACCTATTCCCCTGATCCCCCCTCAGTGTGACAGAGGGCAGGTGATTTTCTCACCTTACTCACTCTCACAATTCAAAAAAAATTGTGGCCATCTGGGGGGTCTGCCCACACAGCTGCATTATTAACTGTGAATGGATGAACTAGAAGTACTGTCAGCCACAGCAGAAGACAGTTTGTAGTTCTGAATGAAGAAGGATCCAGAAAGTGGGCAAAAAGCAGTGGGACCAGGAAAAACACCAGATGAAGCCTGAGCAAAGGCATCCAAGACAGCAGCATTAGCAGTCTAACGCAGAGAAGTCTGTAAGTATTAAAGTCACCAGTGACTCCAGATGGCTTCCAATCAGCTTGATGTGTCCATAGTATTTGAGTTTCTGACACAAACATGCTGGTCAGACAGCTTGATACTACTCTGTGCCTGGGGACTGCAGAAAATGATCTTACATAGCTGAGTTCAAAGGGAAATGATAATTGTATTGGACTATTAAAATGGTATCTGATAGACGGTGTAGAAACTTTTATGGTATTAGATGTATTAATTATTGTATGTGCAAGTGTTTTTTTCAGTAGACCAAGTACTATGGATAGAGTAACAAAAAATAATTAAATAGATAGAAGTCATTGGAGCAAAAATGCTGCAGCATTTAGTTCAAGAATTCTGGTCAGTTTTATTCATAAGAAGAAGTGGACAAAGATTTTCCTGAGAATAGCTAATTCTGATGTATTTCTTATAAACTGCATGATTTCAATGTGTCTTTTTTAGCGGCCTAGTGCAGCTATGCCCTTTGACTGTAAGCTGTAAGATCTATATTATACCAAATAACATAATAGATAACTTATAATATCAATATCCATTGCATGGCCGAACAGTTTGGTTTTGAATTATATAATCAATCTCACTTCTCTTACCTAGCATAAATCACAAATTGTGTGATATATGTGAGGAAATCAGACAATGGATTTATTGTTTCACTTTATTTTCTACAAAGGATAAACCCTCTTTAACTGGAAATTAGTCGATAACTTCTAGATTGTCATAGCTATTAAGCAATTTGTAATGCTTTCATTTTAATAGGTGCTGGCTTTATGTAACCTACACAGATGTCTTGAAAACTGAAACCCCTAGTTATAAAGCAGCTAGCTTGTTAATTATAGTGCCTGATAGACAAATCATTTACAAAAACATCACTTAATGGGCAGCCAATGAATAATCAATGGCTCACTTTTCATCTGAGTGTGAAAATGAGAATAATTTAATACAATGTCCCACTGGTAAGGACCATGGCCTTGGGTTCTGTTTCTATTCAAGGCTGATTTATAAGGTAACAGATACGTAATGTAAACATATGATCAATGAGCACCATCATTATTGATAATCACCCCCCACCGGTCCACTCCTTTAGTCTAAAATGCGATCCCTCCAGGCTATTAGATGTGGACAGCACAGCCTTCACATTATTCCTCCTCCCTGCTGTTATACCCAGGCCATTCGTTCAGACCAGCAGGCTTGGAAGTAATTTAATACGCAGCAGAGAGCGGGTGGAATTGATTTTTCACTAAGCACTCAGTTCCCATCTGAATAATTATCAATTTTACTGCCTCATAAAGGGAAGAGTCAAAATTTCAAATCAATTCATAAGAGCTTTTGAAAGCACAGAATCTATGCACAAAAAAAGGTCAAAATTGTCAGTGACCTCAGGACATGATGTGAAACAGTACTGCACTGAATAGCTGACATCAGAGGCACTCAGTGAATATTCCTTGTACTAATGTAAATCATATTTATGCTGACTACTAAAGAGACCATTCATTAATATTTAAAATATCTAAAAGCTTGAATTCAAAATAAATACTGTCTATTCCTTGTGTAACAAGGTTAATAAAGATGTATCACTGCTTAGTCATATGGTGTAAAATTGAATGATTTCAAAGTAGCATTTGTGTTACAATAAAACAGAACACTGGACTAAATGTTTTAGATACTGCAACTCAGAGAATATTGTTAATATAAGTACCAGCAGAGGTATAATAAAAAAGCAATTGCAGTTTATCATTTCATAAGAAAATGGCTCTAAATAAATAACCTGGATATATTTTAAATGAAAAAGTGTTCAGCATACACAAACATATAAATACAGAAAACATATACTGTAAGTATTAAACTCTTGTGTAGTTCCCTAGCCCAGCTTTTATTGAAGTAGGATATCTTTGCGAAATGAAACAGAAAGATTAATTCCCTCACCCTCTCATTACTCGTGGAATATTAAAATACAATAAATCACCCATAAAAGTCAGTATAATGGTGCTACTTACCGCATCATCTAGGACTATTCTACAGTTTCATGGGTGAAGTGTAAACATTAACGGAAATTAGATGTCTATAGCCTGATCTGACTGATTTACTGAATCTGACAATGATTATCTTGCCTATGAAAGCCAGCAGACTGCACTAGACTCCCCAGACTAATCAATATTAGTTATTTTTGAATATTTTTGACTAATTGGCAAGCTGGAAATGACTGTTTTTAACTGTACTACCCTATTTCCTCTATTTACAAAAACATGTGCACTTGGGAAATGTAAGAATCCATGTTTCTTTTATCATCTGGTGTTTGTGCTTACAGTCTTACCACCCCCTATAATCTATCTTCGATCTATCTAGATCAGGGGTATCCAAACTTTATTCAAAGAGGGCCAGATTTGATGAAGTGAACATGCATGAGGGCCGACCATTTTGCCTGACATTCTTTGAACCATAAAAAGTCAGTCTAAGTGTGTTCATCCGAGCAACTAATACATGGCCCAAAAATAATTCTCTTGCCTTTGTGGCTATGTGTGGTGAAGAGATGATCTCGGGCGTATTATTTGGATATACCGTATTTATTGGCGTATAACACACACCTTCACTTTAAGAGCGAAGTTTCAGGAAATTGTTTTTAATTTTAAATAAAGAACTGTGAAGCAAAATAAGGGTCAGTGCCCATCTGCAGTCTCACAGGAGCCCGTCTGCAGCGCCACCATTGCCAGCATAGCACTCACAATTGACAGGAATGCACTCACCATTGCCAGAAATGAATGCACCCACCATTGCCAGGAAGCACCCACCATTGCCAGGAAAATTGCCAGGAATGCACTTACCATTGCCAGGGAAATTGCCAGGAATGCACTCAACAATGCCAGGAATAAATGCACTCACCATTGCCAGGAATGAATGCACTCACCATTTCCAGGAAGGAATGCACTCACCATTGCCAGGAATGCACCCACCATCGCCAGGAAAATTGCCAGGACAGCACTCACCAATGCCAGGAATGCACTCACCATTGCCAGGAATGCACCCACCATCGCCAGGAAAATTGCCAGGACAGCACTCACCAATGCCAGGAATGCACTTACCATTGCCAGGAATGAATGCACTCAGCATTGCCAGGAATTAATGTAGCACCATTGCCAGGAATTAATGTAGCACCATTGCCAGGAATGAATGCACTCACCATTGCCAGGAATGCAGCATCGTTGCCAGGAAGGAATGCACTCACCATTGCCAGGAATGCAGCACCGTTGCCAGGAAGGAATGTACTCACCATTGCCAGGAATGCAGCACCGTTGCCAGGAAGGAATGTACTCACCATTTCTAGGAATGAATGCACTCACCATTGCCAGGAATGAATGCACTCATCATTGCCAGGAAGGAATGCACTAACCATTGCCAGGAATGAATGCACTCACCATTGCCAGGACTGCACTCACAATTGCCAGGAATGAATGCACTCACCATTGCCAGTTATGAATGCACTCACCATTGCCAGGAATGCAGCACCGTTGCCAGGAAGGAATGCACTCACCATTGCCAGGAATGAATGCACTCACCATTGCCAGGAAGGAATGCACTCACCATTGCAAGGAATGCAGCACCGTTGCCAGAAAGGAATGCACTCACCATTGCCAGGAATTAATTCACTCACCATTGCCAGGAATGCACCCACCATTAGTGATGGACGAACATCTGACGGGGCGGTTTGCGAACGCTAACCAAAAAATTTCTCAAATGTTCACCAAACCACAAGTTCGCGGCGGGCCTCATTGACTTTAATGGCAGGTGAACATTAAAAACCTGCAGGTCATATTTGCAGCCACAAACTACTTACTAGCTGTGCACAAATAGTCCCACAACATGGACACTGACCTCCTATCAGAAGTATTAAAGCGGAGGTTCACACAAAAAGTAAACCTCCGGTTTTTGGATCCCTCCACCACTCCGGTGTCACATTTGGCACCTTTCAGGGGGGAGCAGATACCTGTCTGAGACAGGTATTTGCATCACTTCCGGGTTCGGATCCCCGTGGGGAATCCAGCCTGTGATGTCACCCCCCCCCCCCTGATGTCTTCTGCGAAACACTGTTCCCAGGAGAGAGCGGGGACAAGTGCGGCGCGCTGCGATCCTCGCGCATGCGCAGTAGGGAATTGGGCAGTGATGCTGCAAGGCTTCTCTTCCTGATTCCCTCACCGAGGATGGGGGCGGAAGCAGCCGAGGACTGAGCGATTGCTTAGCCTCGGCTGATGACATCGCGGGTGCGCTGGACAGGTAAGTGTCCATTTTTTAAAAGCTGCCGTATTTGTAGCTGCTGGCTTTTAAAAAAAAATCGTCTGTACCTCCGCTTTAAGCGAAAAACTGGATACAGAAGTAAGTGTCGGCTATTACAGGCCCCAAAAATTAGCCGACAGGCGTTCACCTGACAGCAAACAACTTTGTATTCTGTGGCTGGAGGTACATTAGGCATTCACAGGATAAATAAGTGCAGGCCCCAAAAATTAGGCATTCAACGGACACAAAAGGCCTTTTATGCCGCTGTATTTACCTACGACAGGGACCATGGATTGTTATGGGTGGTGGCGGATATTTGTGGCCTGTCATGAGGAATTTGAATCAAACATGGTCTACTGGTCACATGTGTTGAATTCCTCCGAGATCCATGCCTCATTCATTTTTAGAAATGTGAGGTAGTCAACACTGTTGTGAGCTAGGCGAGTGTGCTTATCGGTCACGACCCCCCCCCCCCTGCTAAGCTGAACGTCCTTTCAGACAGGACGGGATGAGGGGCAAGCCAACAGTTCAATTGCAAATTGTGCAAGCTCTGGCCAGAGGTCAAGCCTACCCACCCAGTAGTCCAGGGGTTCATCACTTTTCAGTGCGTCCACATCGGCAGTTAACCCGATGTAGTCAGACACCTGTCGGTCTAGGCATTCCCTGATGCTGTATCCAGAGGACAGCTGTGATGGGTCGGCTGAAAGAATGATCTCATATCATTAGTGACCAAGACATCTTCAAACCGCCCTCTTCTTTCAGGCGCTGTTGGATTGGTACCTGCAACTGTTTTTCTGAGTGGAAATTCCTCTGCCAGCGCACGCAAAAGCAGAATGTAGCATTTCTCGAAGCAAGGCCTGAAAGTGCTGCATTCTGATAGCCCTCTGGCACGTAGTAATAGAAGTTGTAGTAACAACTGTAGCTTGCATATAAAAAGTACTTTAATTGAGTAGTAGTACTTCTATATGAGAGGCAATATAGCTCAGGTAGTTATAGTAGCATACTTGAGGTAAGTTGGTAGATGTAATACTATTGCTTATGAGAGGCAGTATAGCTCAGGTAAATATAGTTGTAGACAAGAGCTATAATTATAGATGTAGCAATGCACACATATGAGAGGCGGTATAGCTCAGGTAATTATTGCTATAATGATTTAGAGGTAGCTGTCCCTTTAAGGTACTCCTTTGCAATAAGCTTTAGCACATTATTATCTCCAAGAATATATAGTAATATCCACACGGTATTTGTAATAGAACAATTGTAATAGATGAGTCATTAGCATTAGATCTTCCTATAGAACTACAAGTGAAGAAATGTCTACTTATCTGTTTGTAGATATCTATGCAGGAGATGGAATGTCCATAATGCAAGATGTTCATGGCATGAAGGTAGTTCCCAGCAATGTAGTTGTTGTAGGAAGTCTCAGCAACAAAGTAGTAGTTGTTTCCTGGAGTGGTGTCCTGGCAAACCGAGCAAGGACAGCAGCATGGCTGAGCTGAAAGGCTAAGCCTGTCTCTACGGCTGACAATAATAGAACACCCCCTGTATCTCCTATGCATACCTTTATAGGCAGGAGATCAGGTGTAGTGCATTGCCGCGAGATTCGAATAGAGCGCCGTATAAGATGCACTTCCGCGTTCCAAGCTGGAACGCATCATGGCGCCGGGCGATGACGTCACCGTGTGAGCGCCGTATGCGTTCCAACATGGAACGCATTATGGCGCTGAAGCGCCCATAGAGAGAGAGAGGACCAGTGGTACAATGGCGCCTGTTAAAGACTCCTCTTCAGACTCCCGTTGTTGACTTGTCTCAGGTGAAGTAGCCCCCCCTGGGAATTCATCCAGCATTGCGACTTCCTCATCTACCTGCTCCTCGATGGCTTGATCAATGACACGACGCAATGCACGCTCCAGAAAGAAGGCGTAAGGTACGATGTCACTGATGGCGCCCTGGCTGCGACTGACCAGTTTGGTGATTTCATCAAATGGCCAGTTCCCCAGAACCTGTCCTGCCGCAGAGTTCGTACAGGTAGTCGTTAACTGAACGTTTCTGCTGGAGTAGCCTATCAAGCATATACAAGGTTGAGTTCCATCGCGTCGGGCAGTCACAAAAAAGACATCTGACAAGCAGGTTGTGAATGTCAGCAAGGCGAGCCATGGGCGTGTAAAATCTTCTGAAATGGGCCGAGATTTTCCTGGCCTGCCGCAAGACGTCCTGGAGCCCAGGGTATTTGGCAACGAATCACTGCACGACCAAGTTCAGGACATGTGCCATGCATGGCATTTGTGTAATTTTGCCCTGTTTCAGCACGCTCAGCAGATTGGCACCGTTGTCGCGCACCACTTTACCAACTGTCAAATTGAGCAGTGTTAGCCACTGATCTGCCTGTGAACGCAAAGCTGAAAGGAGTGCAGGACCAGTGTGGCTCTTGTCTTCCAGGCACAACAGTCGCAGCACAGCATGGCAACGTCTTAAAACCATATCTACATGGGTGCCATGGGTTACACCCTTGATGGCCGTCAGAAGGTTCACCCAGTGGGCAGTAAAAGTTATATACCTTCCCTGCCCGTGTTTGCTAGACCACGTGTCTGTGGTCAGATGTATCTTGGCACCGACACTGTGTGCCAGAGATACATTCACTTGCCGCTGAACATGGCCATATAGCTCTGGGATGCCCTTCTGTGAGAAATATTTCCTTCCTGGGAGCTTCTATTGTGGTGTTCCAATGGCCACAAATTTTGAAAGGCCTCAGAGTCCACCAGTTTATATGGCATTAGTTGGCGGGCTATCAATTCCAACAAGCCAGCTGTCAACCGTTGGGCAAGAGGGTTATCCGGCGTCATCGTTTTTTCTGATTAAACATTTGGGCCACGGAAGCCTGCCCTTTTGCAGAAAAACGTAAGGACGGCATGATGGAAGGTGGAGTGAAGGACAATTGTGATTATAGAGGAGAAGGAGAAGAGGCTGGATGGTAAGAGCCTGGAGTGTGGCTTTGTGGGTTTTGATGGCGTTGCTCCCACTGGGCTCAGTGATGGGAGGCCAGGTGCCTTCTTAAGGCGGTCATTCCTAGGTGAGTGTTGGGCTTACCGTGACTTATGCGTTGACTGCAAAGGCTGCAGATGGCAACACTATTGTCAGCATCGGACAAGTTAAAAAAAGCCCACACTGCAGAGCCATGGGCCGGCGTCCTGGGAGCGCCAGATGTGAACGTACAAGGTTGATGGCTCACTCCTGATACATTAGCAGTCTGGTTTGTCTGGTTTGTCCCTCCTGTGCAATGTAAGTTTGGCCTGCTTCTCCTCCCTATCTGCTGGTTCATCTCTCCCTCTGAACTCCCCTCCTCTTCCTCTCTTGTGGGCACCCACGTGACATCTGTAGACTCGTCCCCTTCCCCACCAACATTAGAGATCTCGGAGTAGGGAGCAACAGCGGGGACCAACATCCTTGTGCTGACCTGGGTACTGTCGTCAGACTGCTGAGTGGCGGCTGTTGCTACCTCCTCTTCCTGATCCAATGCCAAGAATGGCTGCGCATGGAAAAAAATGTCTTCTGATGGATCGGAAAATAATTCCTGTGACTAAAGCGGAGGGTATATGGTGGTGGTGGTGGTGGTGTTGGTGGTGAGCCACTCTACCAAGTCTGGTGCGTCCTTTGACATAATCAAACGCACCTTGTGCCACTTCCCACTTTGGCTCCGGCCTGGTGCTCCTGACCTACCCCTACCACCACTGCTGAAGGGACTGCCTGTCATTTTTTAAATGACCCTGTGACTAAAGTCTCTAGAGAAGCGCAGTATATGTGGAAGAAGGTATATAACACCCCGCTTCAATCTGTCGTTTTGGGGGGCCACTGGTTTATCGCACCAGTTATAAAACTTTTTTTCAGTAAATATTATCACTGTGTGTAGCAGAGGTAACACAGCGAAAGAGGCAAAAATTCTGCAGTACCCAAATACACTATTATGAAAGTATATTTTTATATAACACTCCGCTTCGATCTGTCATTTTGGGGGGCCACTGTTTTATCGCACCAGTTATAAAACTTTTTTTCCCAGTAACGTTTGTCACTGTGTGTAGCAGAGGTAACGCAGCAAAGCAGAAAAGAAAATTCTGCAGTACCCAAATACACCACCAGTCACAATGCTGCACAATACAAATCCACTATAATATGCTTTCTATATTAGAAAGTATATTATAAGTGTATTACACCCCTATATACTGTAGACATGTGCACAACAAAAACATTTTTGTTTTTTTTTGTTTCGTTTCGTTCCGTAGATTCGTAAAGATTCGTAATTTCGTATTACGCAAGTTTTCCTATTCGGACCCGTTTGTATTTTCGGAACAGTTTTATTTTCGTTTATACTGAATGATTCGTAATTCTGTCTAATTTATTTTCGTCTATTCGAAATTCGTAATTTTGTTAGATAATAATTTTCGTTTAATGGATTCGTAATTTTGTACTTCCGTAAATACATTGCAACACGCGGCTACGTTTGTATTTTCGCTTGTTCGTTATTTTACTTACCGTATTTTCCATAGTCGTCTTCCAGGACAGCCCTTGAGAGATGGAGTCCCTCCCATCGACACAGGAAACACATTGCCAGCAGTTTAAAAGGCAGTCCCTCAGGTCCCTGGCCAGTCTTTTGTGTTTCCTCCGTCGGAGGAACATGTTGCCAAAAGGAACATGCTGGACTTCTTCTCTCAGGGGCTTTCCTGCAGGGAAACGGAGGGCTGCACAGGGGACCGGGTCTTATCTGTTGTGCCCTGTGAAGTTTCACCTTTTTAGGTGATGGGCACGGGTACCGTCCAGCTGACAGGAGCAGGCACGTTTTCTCTCCCCTCCCCGGTGCCGAGTTGGTCTGTGGCAGGATGGCGCGGTTCCCCCTGGAGCATTGGATTCAAAATTTGCACTCAGTACAGCGTTTTCTGGGGGCCGGAGACGTCGTAGTCATTTCCGGCGGAATCGCGTCATTGCTGTGCGCCGAGACTTCCGGTTCCGGGTCTCCTGGCGGCGCATGGGGGAGAAGGAAAGCCCAAGCTGGACCTGCATATCCCGGCCTCCCTCCAGCAATACAGGACGAGCGGCGGGATCAGAGGAAGGGGAGACCATGGAGGCGAATCCCCCGTTTACTCCGGAGGATGCAGGCACCAGCATTACCCAGGTAGGCTGCCGGGCATGTACTCAGGGGTATTGTAAGGCTAGGTGTGGTGCGGGGAGTCGCTCCATGGGGAATCACATCCCAGGGGAGAAGCTTGGTGATGGTAGCAGCACGGGTGTACCCCCTCAGTAAGGGGATAGGGGCTGAGTTTTCCTTTTTGTTTTTTCAGGCTAAGGAATCTGCAAGGGAAGACAAGTC
Organism: Rana temporaria; assembly: GCF_905171775.1. Lineage (NCBI taxonomy): Eukaryota > Metazoa > Chordata > Amphibia > Anura > Ranidae > Rana > Rana temporaria. The sequence goes on from NC_053491.1 coordinate 279,653,783, forward strand.
TGGCCGCAGAAAGTGTCCAAGTTGTGGTAGCAAACTATCCTCAGCTTATGATAAAAATGTGTGCAAACAATGTATCGCTAAAGTATTAAGATCTGAGGCAGACTCTCCCTTAGCAAAATTTCTGTGTTCATTTAAAGAGGAAATGGCTTCTACATTTCAATCCCTTAGAGATTTAATCTCCAATGTTAGCATGGCTGCTACCACTAGTAGTGGGACTACAGTTTCTCCTTCTCCAAGTCCCACAATGCCTAGCTCCAGGGAGCCCCGTAGGGAAAGGGAGCATAGCCCCGAGTTAGTTAGACCTGTATCCTCTGACTCAGATTCAGATCAGGAGGAGAACCAGGTCGCAGCTAATAGAGTGTCAAAGTACAAATTATCTGTCGAGGAGGTAGATGAATTGCTAGGTGCCATCTACGGTACACTAGAGATTAAGAAAGAGGAATCTCAATTGTCTAGGCATGACACTATGTATGCAGCCATGGGAAAGAAAAAAGCCAGAGTGTTTCCTATTCATGAGGTCCTCTCTGATCTGGTCCGCAAAGAGTGGGCAGAGCCAGATAAAAAGCCTTTTTTCCCGAATTCTCTCAAAAGAAGATTTCCCTTTGACGAGAACCCAGAGGCTGTTTGGAACAAAGTTCCTAAAGTTTGATGCCCCCCTGTCCAAGGTATCTAAGCAGTTGGATCTGGCCTTTGAGGACATGGGTCATTTGAAGGACCGAATGGATAGAAGGACTGACATCGTCCTAAAAAGGGCCTGGGATGCTTCCATGGCAGGTCTAAAACCTGCATTAGCTACTTCTTGTGTAGCCAGGAACCTAGAGTTCTGGCTATCCCAGTTGGAAGAACACCTCAAGGCAGGTACCCCTAGGGAAGACCTACTTAAAACCTTCCCTATGCTCTTTAAAGCAACTAGCTTTATTTCAGATGAAGCAACAGATGCGGTAAAATTTACAGCCAAATCTGCAGCACTCTCTGTATTGGCTAGGAGATCCGTATGGTTAAAAACCTGGGCCGGAGACACAGCATCCAAGACAAGGTTATGCAGTGTTCCGTTTACTGGAGACCTAATTTTTGGTCCTGAGTTGGATACCGCCTTAGAAAGAACGGCGGACAAAAAGAAATTCATTCCTCTGAAAAAGAAAAATTTCTTTCAGAAAACGTTTTTTCGTCCCTCCAAGAAGCCTGAAATAGCTGGAAAGGAATTTAAGCCCAAAAAGCATTGGGCAGGCCAAAAAGGCAAAGGGAGAGGGGGCATACTTTTTAATCGCCCCGGTTCAGACCCCAAGCCACAGTGACGTCAGGGTTCCGGTGGGGGGAAGACTAAAGAACTTTCTTCCCCAGTGGGAAAGAACAACCTCAAACAAATTTGTTCTAAATATCATCAAGAGAGGTTATGCTCTAGAGTTCCACAGCGAGCCACCATCCAAGTTCCTAGTGACAAAGTTACACAGTCACTCAGAAAAGGCCAAATCCTTGCCCTTTCTAATAGGAGACATGGTAGATCAAGAGGTATTGACACCAGTCCCTATTTCACAACAGGGGGAGGGTTTTTACTCTCATATTTTTGTAGTCAAAAAACCCTCAGGGAAGTTCAGACTAATTATGAACCTCCGACCCCTAAATCTCTCCATTCGTTACAAAAAGTTTCGGATGGAGTCAATCTATTTGGTAAAAAACCTTCTGCAGAAAGAAGTATTTATGGCAACCCTGGATTTAAGGGACGCCTACCTACATATTCCAATAAGGAAGGAATGCCAGAAATTCCTTTGTATGGCGATTCAGATCGAATCAAGAGTTTATCATTTTCAGTGCAGAGCTCTGCCATTCGGTCTGTCATCCTCTCCAAGGATATTCTCGAAAGTTCTCGGGGAAGCACTAGTTCCCTTGAGACTCCAGTCGGTATCAATCATACCATATCTGGACGATTTACTCCTCACGGCCCATTCAAAGAAACAACTCTGTCAAGACTAAGGCCCCATACACACGAGAGAATTTATCCGCGAATACGGTCCAGCGGACCGTTTCCGCGGATAAATCCTCTCGAGGATTTCGGCGGATTTTCATGCGATGGAGTGTACACACCATCGCATTGAAATCCGCGCCGAAATCCTCTGGCGATGACGTGTCGCGCCATCGCCGCGATTATGACGCGGCGACGTGCGCGACGCTGTCATATAAGGAATTCCACGCATGCGTCGAATCATTACGACGCATGCGGGGGATCCCTTCGGACGGATGGATCCGGTGAGTCTATACAGACCAGCGGATCCATCCGTTGGGATGGATTCCAGCAGATGGATTTGCTTGGCATGTCAGCAAATATTCGATCTGCTGGAATCCATCCCAGGGGAGAAATATCCGCGGAAAGAGATCCAACAAAGCCTGAGCAGCCTGGGTTGGATCGTCAGTCTGGAAAAATCCAAGACGACTCCAACACAAGATATCCTGTACTTAGGGTACAGGATTCTGTCAGTAGAACAGAAAATTGTCCTACCGGAAAAGAAAAAATCTCCAAGATATTGCAGCGGATGTCTTTTCTTTAGACCAGTCGCGACTGCACGGTAAGGGAGGTCATGTCTGCCTTAGGACTAATGACGTCAGCCATCCCAGCGGTGCAGTGGGCAAGGTTCCACCAGAGAGAGCTTCAGAATTTTCTGCTGGAACAATTAAAAACAAAGGATCTGGAAGACTTAGTATCGGTCCCCAACAAGGTGAAACGTTCGCTCTGGTGGTGGAAGGACAGAGAGAACCTAAACAAAGGGGTTCTCTGGGTCCCGCCTATCAGATCCATTCTGACCACGGACGCGAGCAGTTGGGGCTGGGGAGCTCATCTCAATTCCTTCTGGGCACAAGGCAGGTGGACACCAGAAGAAAGAAGGGCCTCTTCCAATTGGAAAGAATTAACGGCAATCCTAAAATCTCTAATAGCCTTTCAGGGCAAGCTACAAGGTCACCATCTTCAGGTCTGATCAGACAACGCGACGGCAGTAGCCTACGTGAACAAGCAGGGAGGTACCAGGAGTCCTCGCCTAATGACAGTAGCAAAACAACTATTCCAGTGGTCAGAGATTCATCTAAAGTCCATCTCTGCAATCCATTTGAAGGGTGAGCAGAACATTACTGCAGATTTTTTGAGCCGACAATTAATGTTGAATCAAGAGTGGTCTCTACATATGGAAGCCTTCAAGCTCATAACCAGTCACTGGGGGCACCCAGAGATAGACCTGTTTGCGACAAAGGAGAATACCAAGGTGTCCAATTGTTGCTCTCTGTACCCAGGAGATCACCCTTGGGGGTAGATGCATTGCAAATGCCATGGACTTTCAGTCTAGCATATGCATTTCCACCACTTCATCTCATTCCAAGAGTCTTGTCCAAATTTCTAATGGAAGAAACTTGTTTGATTCTGGTGGCACTATTCTGTCCCGCAACGATATTAAGGTTAACGGAACAAACACCGTTGAGACTTCCGTACAGGCAGGACCTTCTGTCACAAGGTCCTCTCCTGCACCCTCAGATACCCATGCTAAAACTATCAGCATAGTTAGGCCCCATTCACACCTCCGCGACAAAACGCCCGACGCCGGACGCTTGTGCCGCTGGAAGGGAGAATTCCCATTGCTGTCTATGAGATGGTTCACATCTCATAGACGCCGTACGCCTGCCGCCTGAAAAAAAGTCCCGGACCCTTTTTTTCAGGCGACATTGGCGTTCGGCCATACAAAGCAATGGGAAGGCTTTGTTAAAAAACAAAAAAAAAAGTTACACACTCGCGGAAAAATACACCGCGTACACGGCGTATCTTGTCGCGGAGGTGTGAATGCAGCCTTACTGAAGAAGAAATTCTGAGACAAAAAGGTCCATCAGAAAAGGTGATCCAAACCTTGCTCCAAAGTAGAAAACCGGTTACTCGGGCCATCTACGGGAAAACTTGGAAAAAGTTTAATTCCTGGTTGGCAAATCAGGGTGAGTCTAGTAAGAGCGTTAAAAACATCTTACAGTTTCTACAAGACGGGGTAGACAAGGGATTATCCCCAAGAACTATCAAGGTACAAATAGCAGCCTTAAGTGTCTACCTTGAGAAACGTCTACAAGAAGATCAACTTATCTCCAGGTTCTGTAAGGCAATTTCCAGACAGAAACCAACTAAAATAAAAGCAACTCCAACATGGAACCTGTCGGTTGTCCTTAAAGCTTTTTTGGGTGCTCCATTTAAACCCATCTCGGAGGCCTCTCTAAGGCCCCGTACACACGGTTGGTTTGGTCCGATGAGAATGAACTGAAGTTCATTTTCATCGGACCAAACCGACCGTGTGTATAGACTGTATAGTCTGTTTTCCTTCGGTCCAAAATTTTAAAACATGCTTCAAAACCGAACCGATGGACCGATGCCCCATCGGACCAAACCGATGGTTAGTACAGAAAAGCATCGGTTCAAAACCCGCGCATGCTCAGAATCAAGTCGACGCATGCTTGGAAGCATTGAACTTCGTTTTTTTCAGCACGTCATGTTTTTTAACTTCACCGTGTTCTGACCCGATCGGATTTTGAACTGATGGTGTGTACACACATCAGACCATCAGGCCACTTCAGCGGTGAACCGATGAAAACGGTCCGTCGGCCCTTTTTAATCGGTTTTGTCCGACCGTGTGTACGGGGCCTTAGACTGCTCACTTTGAAAACAGTGCTCCTTGTAGCAATTACTACAGTTCGCAGAGTTAGTGAGCTACAAGCGCTTTCAGTCAGAGAGCCCTTTCTGCAAATTTTGGAGGACAGAATCATTTTGAAAACAGACCCTGGGTTCCTGCCAAAGATAACATCAGACTTTCATAGGTCACAAGATATAATTTTTACCTTCCTTTTGTCAGAACGCTTCTAATGAAAAGGAAAGGCGGTTTCATTTATTAGATGTGAGGAGATGTATCCTAGAATATTTAGATACAACTAATTCCTTCAGATTGTCCGATTCTCTGTTTGTACTTTTCTCCGGTCAGCGCAGAGGGCAGAAAGCTTCTAAAACCACGATAGCTAGGTGGATCAGGTTGGCCATCCTAGAAAGCTATAGAGTAGTGGGTAAAGATTCTCCAGGGGTGTGAAGGCCCACTCCACAAGAGCACTTGTAACATCCTGGGCAGAAAAAGCTGGTGCCACCCCGGAGCAGATTTGTAAGGCGGCCACGTGGTCAAGTTTTTCCACCTTTACAAAGCACTACAGACTGGATTTAATGTACAGCCAGGATCAGGCTTTTGGGAGGAAGGTCCTCCAAGCTGTGGTCCCACCCTAATCTGGTGAGTACTTGGGGATCCTCTCAAGGTGCTGTCCTGGAAGACGACTAGGGAAAATTGGAGTTAGTACTCACCGGTAACTCCTTTTCCGGTAGTCTTCCAGGACAGCACTATCCCACCCTTTATATTTATAGGTGATGTATTAACATGTTAACCTGTTGTAGTTATATCTTGCAGTTCCATCCTTTGGTTCTTGGTGAAAGACTGGCCAGGGACCTGAGGGACCACCTTTTAAACTGCTGGCAATGTGTTTCCTGTGTCGATGGAAGGGACTCCATCTCTCAAGGGCTGTCCTGGAAGACTACCGGAAAAGGAGTTACTGGTGAGTACTAACTCTAATTTTTCGGCGTATAAGCTGACTTTCTGGATGCAAAAAAATGCATCCAAAGTCGGGGGTCGTCTTATACGCCGGTGACAGTCTCCGTGCTGCGAGCGTCCATGATTTAAAAGCCGCTCCTTCTTCTCAGCGTGTCCTGTGATAGGACGAGAGGACGTCCGTGATAGGCGGAACACAGAACAGAGGCGCTGCTGGGAAAATTTGTGTTCCGCCTATCAAAGGACACGCTGAGAAGAAGGCGCGGCTTTCAAATCATGGACGCTCGCAGCAGACGGACACTGTCACCGGCCTGGAAGTCAAATCAGCAAAACATGAGTGTTGGCAATGTTGGCACAGTGGGGAAAAGTGATGGAACAGTGGGGGGAAAATAGTGGCACAGTGGGGGCAAGTGGGGCAAGTGATGGCACAGTGGGCACAGTGTGGGCAAGTGATGGCACAGTGTGGGCAAGTGATGGCACAGTGTAGGCAAGTGATGGCACAGTGGGGGCAAGTGATGGCACAGTGGGGGCAAGTGATGGCACCGTGGGGGCATGTCATGTAATGGCACAGTGAGGCATGTAATGTAATGGCACAGTGAGATTTGAAAAAAGCCTGTTTCTGTCAGCGGTTCTGGCTACCCCTCAGCTTCCAGAAAGACCAGTGAAAAGAAAAGTATACCCCTAGGGGCTTTGTGTTGCAGCAAGGAATGAAAATTGTATCAGTTGATAAAAAAGTATACATTTTATTTAATATAATATTCAAAAAGAGCCCCTAAGGAGGACTCAGGATATGAGTTTGACATAGAAAAATATCAATCAAGAACAAATAGAATCACACAATGATAATAAATACAGACAAGACAGTACTGTGTATATGCAAGTACAATGGACGAAATACCCCTACGCGTTTCGACCTTAAAAGTAGCGGTCTTCTTCAGGGAGTAGTTTATTAAACTCAGCCATAGATTCTATAAAGAAAAATACATACAAATAGATAAGTCATATAACAAAGAGCATAAGGAGGACCCATCTGCCCCAACCATATGAGTAAATGGCGGGGTGCAGGTATTCCTCCTGCATGGATGTACTGATGTTACCACAAAATGCCACTTACCAAGATGCGTGTCGGAGAGCTGACCGGGACCGAGCACCATCAAACTAAAACTCTGGGGTACCGGGGGGGGGGACACATAGGACCCCCTGGGTCAGTTGGGAAAGACTCCAAAAGAGGCACAAGAGAGAGATACACCCCCTGGACCTACGAGAGGTCACGACCTAGCACGCCAGAGCTGTGCCACGAGAAAGACTAGTAGGAAGGGGGTAGACTCATATGGTGAGTATATCCCAAAACCAACATTTTTCCTGAAAAATTAGGGGGTTGTCTTATACGCCCAGTCGTCTTATACGCCGGCAAATACGGTATTCGCAATTCCGTAATTTTCGTATTTTGGTTCTTTCAGCTTTTCGGATGTTCGAATTGATCCGAATGTATGAATACTAACAAATTCGTAAGAAAATCTATTTGTTACGAACGGGAACGCACATGTCTAATATACTGTACACCAAACTATAGTACACCTATGCCAGTTTTAAAAGGACTTTTGTATACCTGTTAGCTAACAATTTGTGTCAGTCACTACTAGGGATGAGCCGAACACCCCCTGTTCGGTTCGCACCAGAACTTGCGAACACACCAAATGTTCGTGTGAACTTTAGAACCCTATTAAAGTCTATGGGACTCGAACATTTGAAATCTAAAGTGCTAATTTTAAAGGCTAATATGCAAGTTCTTGTCCTAAAAAGTGTTTGGGGACCTGGGTCCTGTCCCAGGGGACATGTATCAATGCAATTTTTTTTTTTTTTTAAACAGCCTTTTTTTCGGGAGCAGTGAATTTAATAATGCTAAAAGTGAAACAATAAAAGTGAAATATTACTTCAAATTTCGTACCTAGGGGGGGGGGGGGTTGTAAAGTTAGCATGTGAAATAGCGCATGTTTCCCGTACTTATAACTGTCACTGCACAAAGTGTCATTTCTGAAAGGGAAAAAAAGGCATTTAAAACCGGACTTGCGGCTATAATTAATTGTCGGCTCCTGTAATTCAGAAAGAAGTCATTCATTAAAAAAAAAAGCGTGGGGGTCCCCCCAAATTCAATTACCAGGCCCTTCAGGTCTGGTATGAATATTAAGGGGAACCCCACCGTCAATTTAAAAAAAAATGACGTGGGGTTCCCCCAAATATCCATTCCAGACCCTTCAGGTCTGGTGTGGATTTTAAGGGGAACTCCACCCCAAATTCTTTTTAAAAATGGTGTGGAGTTCCCCCAAAAATCCACACCAGACCGACGGGTGATCTCCTCTCCGGTCCAGCGATGAGAAGGTCTTCAGGGATCCACAGCGCAGCATTGCCAGCCTCCTCTCTCCGCCGGACACAGCTCAACGAATGACGTGTCTGGAGCTTTGACATTTCTTATATTTGTGAGGTGGGGCCACCGTCACGTGACCCTGCCCCCTCTGACACAAGGGGGAAGCCTGGACTTCCCCAGTGACGTAGCAGAGGGTGCGTCAGAGGGGGACGGGGTCACGTGACGGTGGCCCCGCCTCACAAATATAAGAAATGTCAAAGCTCCAGCCGCTCATTCGCCGGGCGGTGTCCAGCGGAGAGAGAAGGCCGGTGATGGTGCTCTGGATCCCGGACGATCTTCTCATCGCTGGACCAGAGAGGAGATCACCCGTCGCTGGATACAGACAACGTTGGAGCCGGGACTGAGTAGATTACCACCGCTGTATTTTTTTTTATTAATAAATGACTTTTTTCTACGGTGTGTGTGTGTGTTTTTTACAATTATTTACACTTCCTTTGTGAAATGGTAGGGGTACAATGTACCCCATTACCAATTCACATAGGGGGGGCAGGATCTGGGGGTCCCCTTTTTTTAAAGGAGTCTTCTAGATTCTGATAAGCCCCCTGCCCGCATACCCCCACAACCACAGGGCAAGGGTTGTGGGGATGAGGCCCTTGTCCCCATAAACATGGGGACATCCTCCCCATTTTGAGGGCATGTGGCCTGGTACAGTTCAGGAGAGGGGGGGCCGCACTCTGTCCCCCCCTCTTTTCTGCGACTGGCCAGGTTAACATGCTCGGATAAGGGGTCTGGTGTGGATTTTTGGGGGAACCCCACGTCATTTTTTTTAATTGACGGTGGGGTTCCCCTTAATATCCATACCAGACCTGTAGGGCCTGGTAATTGAACTTGAGGGGACGCTTTTTTTTTTTAATGAATGAATTCCCTCTGAATTGCCAGAGCCGACAATTCATTATAGCCACAAGTCCGGTTTTAAATGCCTTTTTTTCCTTTCAGAAATAACACTTTGTGCAGGGACAGTTCTATGTACGGGAAACATGCGATATTTGGAAAAAAATATGTATTTTATACATGACGAAAAATTATCGTGTGTACGTGGCATAAAAAGGACTTTTGTGGACCTTTTAGCTAGCGATTTGTTTCAATACAGCCTATCCCTGCTCCACGCAGCAACCTTTCCCTACACTGACAAAAAGCAGAATGTAAAATGGCCACCAGATCAGATCTATTTATAAGATAGGGAGTATGTCCATGTGCTGAAATGTCTCAATTGGCTGTCCTGTACCACCTGATGGATGTGTCATGGGTCAAAGTTCTTCTCAATGTAAAATTGCGGACGTCCGCGAATATCGACAGATGTCCGTCTGTTCGGCGAACCGCGAACGAGCAAAGTTCACGGCAAAATGACCGCAGGGCATACCGCCAGGCCATCTCTACCCACTATTGCCAGGAAAATTGCCAGGAATGCACTCACTATTGCCAGGAAAATTGCCAGGAATGCACTCACCATTGCCAGGAATGCACTCACCGTTGCCAGGAAGGAATGCACTCACCATTGCAAGGAATGAATGCACTCACCATTGCAAGGAATGAATGCACTCACCATTGCCAGGAATGAATGCACTCACCATAGCCAGGAATGCACTCACAATTGCCAGGAATGCACTCACAACTGCCAGGAATGAATGCACTCACCATTGCCAGGAATGAATGCACTCACCATTGCCAGGAATGCAGCACTGTTGCCAGGAAGGAATGCACTCACCATTGCCAGGAATGCACTCACCATTGCCAGGAAAATTGCCAGGAATGCACTCACCAATGCCAGGAATGCACTCACCATTGCCAGGAATGCACTCACCATTGCCCGGAATGAATGCACCCACCATTGCCAGGAATGCAGCACCGTTGCCAGGAAGGAATGCACTCACCATTGCCAGGAATGAATGCACTCACCATTGCCCGGAATGAATGCACTCACCATTGCCAGCAATGCAGCACCGTTGCCAGGAAGGAATTCACTTACCATTGCCAGGAATGAATGCACTCACCATTGCCAGGAATGAATGCAGTACCATTGCCAGGAATGAATGCACTCACTATTGCCAGGAATGCACTCACCAATGCCAGGAATGCACTCACCAATGCCAGGAATGCACTCACCAATGCCAGAAATGAATGCACTCACCATTGCGAGGAATGAATGCACTCACCATTGCCAGGAATGCAGCACCGTTGCCAGGAATGAATGCACTCACCATTGCCAGGAATGAATGCACTCACCATTGCCAGGAATGCACTAACCAATGCCAGGAATGCACTCACCATTGCCAGGAATGAATACACCATTGCCAGGAATGCAGCACCATTGCCAGAAATGAATGCACTCACCATTGCCAGGAATGACTGCACTCACCATTGCCAGGAAGGAATGCACTCACCATTGCCAGGAAGGAATGCACTCACCATTGCCAGGAATGCACTCACCATTGCCAGGAAGGAATGCACTCACCATTGCCAGGAATGCAGCACCGTTGCCAGGAAGGAATGCACTCACCATTGCCAGGAATGCACTCACCAATGCCAGGAATGCACTAACCAATGCCAGGAATGCACTCACCATTGCCAGGAATGAATGGACACACCATTGCCAGGAATGCAGCACCGTTGCCAGGAAGTATTGCACTCACCATTGCCAGAAATGAATGCACTCACCATTGCCAGGAATGACTGCACTCACCATTGCCAGAAAGGAATGCACTCACCATTGCCAGGAAGGAATGCACTCACCATTGCCAGGAATGCAGCACCATTGCCAGGAAGGAATGCACTCACCATTGCCAGGAAGGAATGCACTCACCATTGCCAGGAATGCACTCACCGTTGCCAGGAAGGAATGCACTCACCATTGCAAGGAATGAATGCACTCACCATTGCCAGGAATGAATGCACTCACCATAGCCAGGAATGCACTCACAATTGCCAGGAATGTACTCACAATTGCCAGGAATGAATGCACTCACCATTGCCAGGAATGCAGCACCGTTGCCAGGAAGGAATGCACTCACCATTGCCAGGAAGGAATGCACTCACCATTGCCAGGAATGCACTCACCATTGCCAGGAAGGAATGCACTCACCATTGCCAGGAATGCAGCACCGTTGCCAGGAAGGAATGCACTCACCATTGCCAGGAATGCACTCACCAATGCCAGGAATGCACTAACCAATGCCAGGAATGCACTCACCATTGCCAGGAATGAATGGACACACCATTGCCAGGAATGCAGCACCGTTGCCAGGAAGTATTGCACTCACCATTGCCAGAAATGAATGCACTCACCATTGCCAGGAATGACTGCACTCACCATTGCCAGAAAGGAATGCACTCACCATTGCCAGGAAGGAATGCACTCACCATTGCCAGGAATGCAGCACCATTGCCAGGAAGGAATGCACTCACCATTGCCAGGAAGGAATGCACTCACCATTGCCAGGAATGCACTCACCGTTGCCAGGAAGGAATGCACTCACCATTGCAAGGAATGAATGCACTCACCATTGCCAGGAATGAATGCACTCACCATAGCCAGGAATGCACTCACAATTGCCAGGAATGTACTCACAATTGCCAGGAATGAATGCACTCACCATTGCCAGGAATGCAGCACCGTTGCCAGGAAGGAATGCACTCACCATTGCCAGGAATGCACTCACCATTGCCAGGAATGCACCCACCATTGCCAGGAAAATTTCCAGGAATGCACTCACCATTGCCAGGAAAATTGCCAGGGAAATTGCCAGGAATGCACTCACCAATGCCAGGAATGCACTCACCATTGCCCGGAATGAATGCACTCACCATTGCCAGCAATGCAGCACCGTTGCCAGGAAGGAATGCACTCACCATTGCCCGGAATGAATGCACTCACCATTGCCAGCAATGCAGCACCGTTGCCAGGAAGGAATTCACTTACCATTGCCAGGAATGAATGCACTCACCATTGCCAGGAATGAATGCAGTACCATTGCCAGGAATGAATGCACTCACTATTGCCAGGAATGCACTCACCAATGCCAGCAATGCACTCACCAATGCCAGCAATGCACTCACCAATGCCAGAAATGAATGCACTCACCATTGCCAGAAATTAATGCACTCACCATTGCCAGGAATGAATGCACTCACCATTGCCAGGAATGCAGCACCGTTGCCAGAAATGAATACACTCACCATTGCCAGGAATGAATGCACTCACCATTGCCAGGAATGCACTCAACAATGCCAGGAATGCACTAACCAATGCCAGGAATGCACTCACCATTGCCAGGAATGAATGCACACACCATTGCCAGGAATGCAGTACCGTTGCCAGGAAGTAATGCACTCACCATTGCCAGAAATGAATGCACTCACCATTGCCAGGAATGACTGCACTCACCATTGCCAGGAAGGAATGCACTCACCGTTGCCAGGAAGGAATGCACTCACCATTGCCAGGAATGCACTCACCATTGCCAGGAAGGAATGCACTCACCATTGCCAGGAATGCAGCACCATTGCCAGGAAGGAATGCACTCACCATTGCCAGGAAGGAATGCACTCACCATTGCCAGGAATGCACTCACCAATGCCAGGAGTGTACTCACCAATGCCAGGAATGCACTCACCAATGCCAGGAATTAATGCACTCACCATTGCCAGATATGAATGCACTCACCATTGCCAGAAATGAATCTCCTGTTTACACGACGGCCTTTGATGGACAGAACAGTGGTCCAGTTGCAGCGCCAAGACTGGACTTCCTATTACAGAGGCCGGCGTACACAGGAAATTCTGCTGTGTATGTACGGCGCTCGTCCCGCCTCCTCCCTGTCCTCCAAGACAAATACATCTTTGTGGCCCCGGCGCTGGGAGATCGTCGGGGGCCACAAAAGATATATATGCCTAAACAACCAGGCGGGCTGTTCAAACCTGGAATGCGGGCAGCGATTGGCCCGCAGGCCAGACTTTGGACATGCATGATCTAGATAAAATTCTTTCAGCAAGAAACCAGGGCCCGGATTCACGTAGCACTTGCGCGACGTATCTAGAGATACGCAGCGTAAGTGTAAATGTGCGCCGTCGTATCTGTGCGCCCATGCCCACAGAACTAGATACGCCTGAAAATAGGCTTCCTACGACCGACGTAAGTTTCCTACGCCGTCGTATCGTGGGCGCATATTTACGCTGGCCGCAAGGGGCGCTTCCATTGATTTACGAATAGAATATGCAAATGAAGGAGATACGCCGATTCACGAACGTACTTGCGCCCGGCGCATTCGTATACGCGGTTTACGTAAGTCGTACGTCCGGCGTAAATTTAAGCCTCATAAAGCAGGGGTAAGTCATGTTAAGGTATGGACCAGGGAACAGCCGTTGTATTTTACGTTGTTTACGTAGTAGTACGTGAATAGGGCTGGGCATAGGTTACGTCATGTCGTAGGCAGTGATTCGACGTATCTTATGGAGTATTTTCGACGTGATTCTGAGCAGTCGCACTGGGATGTGTTCGTTCGGCCCATCATTTGCATGGGGTCAAGCTTCATTTAAATGGATCACGCCCACCTTCCACCTACTTTGAATTAGGCGAGCTTACCCCGACGAATTTATGTTACGCCGGCGCAACGTTGGGAGCATTTGCATTGTGAATTTAGTGCTTGGCTCTCTGCTTTACGTGGCGTAGCGCATATGAGATGCGCTACGCCCGGCTAAAAATGCGCCGATGTCTGTGAATCCGGGCCAACCTGTCCAATATTTTAAACTACAAATACTCAGACAGAAAAAAACTTTGTTGTGGGTCTCCCTTATTGAGTTTCTTTTTGGAATGTGACTGCTACTTTTGGGTTAAGCCATGGCCAAATGCTATTTTTCTATCTTGTGAGAATGTTGACCAAATAAGTGATCTGTTTTGGCAAACAAAATGAACATTTTAAGGAAGTCAGATATGCCAGGACGGAATGCACTCACCATTGCCAGGAATGCAGCACCGTTGCCAGGAAGGAATGCACTCACCATTGCCAGGAATGCACTCACCAATGCCAGGAATGCACTAACCAATGCCAGGAATGCACTCACCATTGCCAGGAATGAATGGACACACCATTGCCAGGAATGCAGCACCGTTGCCAGGAAGTATTGCACTCACCATTGCCAGAAATGAATGCACTCACCATTGCCAGGAATGACTGCACTCACCATTGCCAGAAAGGAATGCACTCACCATTGCCAGGAAGGAATGCACTCACCATTGCCAGGAATGCAGCACCATTGCCAGGAAGGAATGCACTCACCATTGCCAGGAAGGAATGCACTCACCATTGCCAGGAATGCACTCACCGTTGCCAGGAAGGAATGCACTCACCATTGCAAGGAATGAATGCACTCACCATTGCCAGGAATAAATGCACTCACCATAGCCAGGAATGCACTCACAATTGCCAGGAATGTACTCACAATTGCCAGGAATGAATGCACTCACCATTGCCAGGAATGCAGCACCGTTGCCAGGAAGGAATGCACTCACCATTGCCAGGAATGCACTCACCATTGCCAGGAATGCACCCACCATTGCCAGGAAAATTTCCAGGAATGCACTCACCATTGCCAGGAAAATTGCCAGGGAAATTGCCAGGAATGCACTCACCAATGCCAGGAATTCACTCACCATTGCCCGGAATGAATGCACTCACCATTGCCAACAATGCAGCACCGTTGCCAGGAAGGAATGCACTCACCATTGCCCGGAATGAATGCACTCACCATTGCCAGCAATGCAGCACCGTTGCCAGGAAGGAATTCACTTACCATTGCCAGGAATGAATGCACTCACCATTGCCAGGAATGAATGCAGTACCATTGCCAGGAATGAATGCACTCACTATTGCCAGGAATGCACTCACCAATGCCAGCAATGCACTCACCAATGCCAGCAATGCACTCACCAATGCCAGCAATGCACTCACCAATGCCAGAAATGAATGCACTCACCATTGCCAGAAATTAATGCACTCACCATTGCCAGGAATGAATGCACTCACCATTGCCAGGAATGCAGCACCGTTGCCAGAAATGAATACACTCACCATTGCCAGGAATGAATGCACTCACCATTGCCAGGAATGCACTCAACAATGCCAGGAATGCACTAACCAATGCCAGGAATGCACTCACCATTGCCAGGAATGAATGCACACACCATTGCCAGGAATGCAGTACCGTTGCCAGGAAGTAATGCACTCACCATTGCCAGAAATGAATGCACTCACCATTGCCAGGAATGACTGCACTCACCATTGCCAGGAAGGAATGCACTCACCGTTGCCAGGAAGGAATGCACTCACCATTGCCAGGAATGCACTCACCATTGCCAGGAAGGAATGCACTCACCATTGCCAGGAATGCAGCACCATTGCCAGGAAGGAATGCACTCACCATTGCCAGGAAGGAATGCACTCACCATTGCCAGGAATGCACTCACCAATGCCAGGAGTGTACTCACCAATGCCAGGAATGCACTCACCAATGCCAGGAATTAATGCACTCACCATTGCCAGATATGAATGCACTCACCATTGCCAGAAATTAATCTCCTGTTTACACGACGGCCTTTGATGGACAGAACAGTGGTCCAGTTGCAGCGCCAAGACTGGACTTCCTATTACAGAGGCCGGCGTACACAGGAAATTCTGCTGTGTATGTACGGTGCTCGTCCCGCCTCCTCCCTGTCCTCCAAGACAAATACATCTTTGTGGCCCCGGCGCTGGGAGATCGTCGGGGGCCACAAAAGATATATATGCCTAAACAACCAGGCGGGCTGTTCAAACCTGGAATGCGGGCAGCGATTGGCCCGCAGGCCAGACTTTGGACATGCATGATCTAGATAAAATTCTTTCAGCAAGAAACCAGGGCCCGGATTCACGTAGCACTTGCGCGACGTATCTAGAGATACGCAGCGTAAGTGTAAATGTGCGCCGTCGTATCTGTGCGCCCATGCCCACAGAACTAGATACGCCTGAAAATAGGCTTCCTACGACCGACGTAAGTTTCCTACGCCGTCGTATCGTGGGCGCATATTTACGCTGGCCGCAAGGGGCGCTTCCATTGATTTACGAATAGAATATGCAAATGAAGGAGATACGCCGATTCACGAACGTACTTGCGCCCGGCGCATTCGTATACGCGGTTTACGTAAGTTGTACGTCCGGCGTAAATTTAAGCCTCATAAAGCAGGGGTAAGTCATGTTAAGGTATGGACCAGGGAACAGCCGTTGTATTTTACGTTGTTTACGTAGTAGTACGTGAATAGGGCTGGGCATAGGTTACGTCATGTCGTAGGCAGTGATTCGACGTATCTTATGGAGTATTTTCGACGTGATTCTGAGCAGTCGCACTGGGATGTGTTCGTTCGGCCCATCATTTGCATGGGGTCAAGCTTCATTTAAATGGATCACGCCCACCTTCCACCTACTTTGAATTAGGCGAGCTTACCCCGACGAATTTATGTTACGCCGGCGCAACGTTGGGAGCATTTGCATTGTGAATTTAGTGCTTGGCTCTCTGCTTTACGTGGCGTAGCGCATATGAGATGCGCTACGCCCGGCTAAAAATGCGCCGATGTCTGTGAATCCGGGCCAACCTGTCCAATATTTTAAACTACAAATACTCAGACAGAAAAAAACTTTGTTGTGGGTCTCCCTTATTGAGTTTCTTTTTGGAATGTGACTGCTACTTTTGGGTTAAGCCATGGCCAAATGCTATTTTTCTATCTTGTGAGAATGTTGACCAAATAAGTGATCTGTTTTGGCAAACAAAATGAACATTTTAAGGAAGTCAGATATGGGTAAAATCAAAGAGGCCAGCATAGAGGTTTTTCTAGTTAATGCAAATAATAGCAGACTATTTAGTTTTAACTTTGTAAAATGGTGAAGGGTGCAAACCTTTCTCTCTTTTAATGCTGTCTGCATGTTCATTTAGAAAGATTTTGCTCTCTTTTCTCCTAGTGATTCTAGTCCCTAATACAGGAAATAGGAGGTTCTTAAAGAGGAGTTCCACCCAAAAATGGAACTTCCTCTTAACCCACTCCTCTCCCCCTTACATGCCACATTTGGCATGTAATTTTTTTGGGGGGGGAGTGGGGGCTTCAGGAGAAGGGGACTTCCTGTCCCACTTCCTCCTTCCGCCGAGGGGCTGCTAAGGCGATACGTCATATCGCCTTTTGGCAGCCCCTCCCTGTAGGCGATCGCCTGGGACACGTGACAGGTCCCAGGCGATCGCCTGTCCAATCAAACAGCGCAGCGCCGGGCCGCACGCACATGCGCAGCGCCAGGCCGCGCGCGCATGCGCAGTGCCGCTCGCGCATGCGCAGTGGGTGCCCGGCCGTGAAGCCGAAAGCTGTCACGGCCAGGTGACCACAGTGACAATAAAGACGCCGGCCGGGGAGGGGGGGAGAGGAGCGGACCCCCGGCCGGCGCGTCGCTGGAACGCTGGAGCAGGTAAGTGTCAGTTTATTAAAAGCCAGCAGCTACACTTTTTGTAGCTGCTGACTTTTAATAAACTTAAAAAATGGGTGGAAAACCCCTTTAAATATCCTAAATAGACAACAAAAATACACTTACATTTGTTCGGTTTGTGGCAGATATCGCAAAAGTTAGGAACAGAATAATGGAAAAATCTAAATTGCCCATTTGGAAGGCTTATATGCAGTGTGATAGTACAGTTCCCTGTCCTGGTAATGGTCGCCCAGGATTCTTAAATAGGCAGGTTGAGGGGCTCCAGGGTTATTTAATGTGGAGGAGTCTGTTTGATCAGTTTCCTCCGAAGTTTGTAAAATCCACTTGGGGACCTGGAGCCTGGAGATTCCATTGTGATATGGGTGGGATGGAATCTCCAATCCTGGGACCGGGTTTTGGAAACAGCCAGGAGTCTGGCTGGTTGATCGAGCAGGTGGGTCCTGGGCTTATAGTAGAGTCAGGACCAGTGTTCTGGACTCCACCCTCCTGAGGAGTCCAGGCAAGCAAGGGAGAAGCATGCATGTCTGCATGGTATAGACAAAGGGCCCGAAGCTGTGGGCTGAGCAGCACAGAAGCTGAGAGAAGGTACAGTGATTTGTACAGGAACTTTGGTACATGGCCAAGAGGGCTGAAGTGTAAAGCCTAAGCGGCTGTATTTCTAGAGAGAGCCAGGTGGCTCTGCATTTTCGGTTGATTACTTTATTTGCTGTAGCAACTTGAAACCCCCTGCGTGGGAATTCTGGATGGACGTTTTTCTTTCTTTTAATAAAAGTGGGTCAACAAGCCCTTAAAAAGCACAACTGGCGTGGACTCTGCTCACTGGTATGCTCTACACAGACGCTAAATAACCCCCAACATTACAGCAGGTAATTGGGCAAACAATGGTTATGGGAGTTTGTTTACTGCCCTGGGGGGACATGTATCAATGAAAATAAAGTTTGTTAACCACTTAAGCCCCGGACCATTTGGTTGGTTAAAAGACCGGGCCACTTTTTGCATTTCGGCACTGCATCGCTTTAACTGACAATTGCACGGTCGTGCAACGTGGCTCCCAAACAAAATTTACATCCTTTTTTTACCACAAATAGAGATTTATTTTGGTGATATTTTCTCACCTCTGTGGTTTTTATTTTTTGTGCTATAAACTAAAATAGAGCAACAATTTTGAAAAAAAATATTATTTTTTACTTTTTGCTATAATAAATATCCCCCAAAAATATATAAAAAAAATATTTTCTTTATCGTACACCACAGGACACAGAGCCTTAGTCATTAAATGGTGAGTTGTATGGTTACCAGAGGTGATTGGACACTGGCACAACCAATGAGAACAAGTTCCCCTCCATATAACCCCTCCCATACAGGAAGTACCTTAGTTTTTTTCACCAGTGTCTAAGAAGATGGATGCGATTAGGATAGTGCTAAAGGAAGCTCTGCCATAGATGCCCCTGGGGAAAAAGAGCTACAGTACCTGTCTGCGAGAATGTGCCTTCTTCGGGGCTGGCCGCCGCTATCTTCTTTGAAGCTCTTTTACTAGTGGCGGCCTGCCCGGTCTTCTTTGTCGCCTTCTGCCTTCTTCTTTTTTTATCTTCTTCCGATGTTGACTCGATGCTCCCTCCCGCCGTAATGCCGGGTGTGCGGTGCGAAACTATTCATATAGGCCTCTTATGACGTCACAGTCCCAGCATGCTTGATGGGTCATTGCCCACCGCACACCCGACATTACAGCGGGAGGGAGCGTCGCATCAAATCAACATCGGAAGAAAAGAGGAAGGCAGAAGGCGACAAAGAAGACCGGGCTGGCCGCTGCTAGTAAAAGAGCTTCAAAGAAGATAGCGGTGGCCAGCCCCGAAGAAGGCACCGGAGAGCGAGCGGGAGAAGAACCAGGGAGCGCCGAGACGACACCGGAGAGCGGAGAAGGCAAAAGAAGACCCCCCCCCCCGAAGTCAGAAGACCCCCCCGGAGAGCGGAGAAGACCCCCGGAGAGCGGAGAAGACCCCCGGAGCTGACTAATAAACAGTTCCTTGTGCTGGAAAATGTCTATATGTGATCCACAGCAATGTGCATAAAAGTCCATGAAAAAACTAAACAAATGTGTAGCAGCCACCTAATATTATGGATTTTTATGCACATTTCTGTTCATCACATATATAAATTTTCCAGCACAAGGAACTGCATCTGCCCATGTTGCTGTTTTTTGTATTTGCCTACTTTGCACATATTATTGGTGTTTGATGCACTTTATACTATATATAACTGAATATTTATATCCGTTTTTATCAGTCTTATGAGTTTTTTTTTTTCCTCTCATTGGTTTACACAGATATTTTACACAGGATTCATTTTTTCACATTTGGATTTCTGCACTTGATATTTATTTGCACTGTAGAGGAAGTCATATTTATTTATTTATTACTGAAGAACATATAAGATATTTTAATTTAATATTAACTTTAGAGTGAGCGCCCCTATACCCCCGTCTTATACCATTGCAAATTGCTTCCAGGGAAAAGAAACAGAGATTGCAAGCGATTAATTCCATTCTTACTAAAATGAAACAGCTGGAAATGAAAAATAAACGTTTAATGACCCAGGCCCTGCTAGAATTATGGAAATGTAGATTAGAACATGCCAGATCCAAACAAGACAAGAGAAAGCAAAATAAGCTCATTAAAGCAACACTAACCGGTTCTAAAGTATACCATCATAAAGCTATAGCAAATACTTTTAAAGATTACAATAGTGCATTCTAAGTTCTGACCCACAAACCACCCAGCCCTCTGCAGAAGGGATCTCTAAATTCTTAGAATCAGTTAAACTGCCTACTCTTACTCCAATAATTTTAGAATGCCTCAATGCTCCCTTTACCATTGATGAGGTTAAACAAGTTCTTACAACTTTAACGTTGAACAAATCTCTAGGCCCAGACTGTCTCTCAGCAGAGTACTATCAAACTTTTGGAAACCTCCTAGTACCCAATTTTTTTAGAAGTTTTTATTAATGCATCATCCTCTGGTTCACTACCTGTTGAGATACTCAAAGCCTTGATTGTCATGCTGCCCAAACCAAGGAAGGACCCCACCACCCCACAGAACTTTTGGGCAATCTCTCTTCTAAATACAGATCTTAATGCATCCCAGTAGCTGGTAAATCCCATAAGATCTGTCTTTTCGCTGATGACATCATACTGACATTTTCAAACCTAGAGTTCTTTCTGCCTGGGGTATGCGTGACAATTGAGGCTTTTGGGGCAAGCTCCTACTATAAAGTAAATGTTTCTAAATGACAGGTTCTCAAACTAACCTTAAAAGTAAGATCTGCTGTAAATTAAAATTAGTATTCCCTTATGAAGGTACGTCGCAGTATGGATTGCGGGTGCTGCTTTTCGGAGAGAAACCGCACAAAGAGCAGACAGCTGAGTTAAGCAGTCTGATCAATATTCCTATCTCACAAGTTCCTGGTAGAAATGGCTCATAAAAATGGTGGGTGCTGCAGCCATTACCAGTTGGGTCCTGGAAACATCAAGCAAGCGTACATATTCGCCAGCACACCAAGGATCGTCAAATTACGTCCAAAAAAATCACATCACAAAGGTGCAACATTTCGGAGTCGTGCACGACCCCTTCGTCAGGCATTGTTACGTACCTGCCGGATGAGCCTGACGTGCAGTGGGAAGGCCCTCCCATACAACCCCGGCTCAAGGGCCACCGATGTTGCAACAGTAGCCGCAAGAGCCTGGCGGTGTATGGGTGCCTGGTTCGTCTTTGGTCTTGTCAGTCCAGCTGGTGCAGCAGGAAACAGGAAGCAGGATGGTAGATGCAGGGCTGGGGAGACACTGAATAGATAGTCAGACAAGCCGGGTTTGGTAAAAGCCGATCAGATGTAGGTAGAGACCATGTGTCTTCAAACCACGCCCTCCAGTTGTTCAGGAACTACAATTCCCATCATGCCTAGTCATGTCTGTGAATGTCAGAATTTTACAATGCCTCATGGGATGTTTAGTTCCGCAACAGCTGGAGGGCCGTAGTTTGAGGATCCCTGGTATAGACGACAGGCAGAGAATGGTCAGGATACAGGCAAAGTTTAGCAACAGGATATCAAGCAGAGTAGAGCTGAGCGTGGTCACAAGGCAGGCCGGGATCAGGATAACAGAGATCAATCGTAGTCAAACAAGCCGGGTCAAACACAGGAAACAGATCAGATCACAGGAAGTCACGGGAACAGGTATGAGATGCAGATCAGACAGCGAAGACACTGTGCTGCTGAGCTGTTTAAATAGGGCAGCCTGTTGTCAATCACTGAAATCAGTCTGCACCATTAACCCTTAAGTGGCAGATCCATGACATTGCCCCCCTCCTTATGGGCAACCTCCGGGTGCCCAATAGGACTCTCTTCTGTGGGTGACTGCAAAAAAAGGCATTAACCAAGTCTTTTGCGTGCACATCCTTTTCAACCTCCCAAGAGTTATCCTCCGGGCCATAACCTTTCCACTTAACCAGGTACTGTACCTGATTCCTTCTCTTCCTACAGTCTATGATAGCCTCTACCTCATACTCCTCTTCGCCATTGATGGTCACAGGTTCTGGTGGCCTGAATACTCTATCTGGAAAAGAGTCAGGGACTGCGGGTTTCAAGAGAAAAACATGGAAGGCAGGATGTATCTTAAGTGAATCAGCTAAAGATAATTCATAAGCAACATCATTAAGTTTCCTCTTGACTGGGAATGGTCCCACAAATTTAGGTGCCAATTTCTTTGAGGGACATGCCAACCTGAGATTCATAGTGGACAACCATACCTGGTCTCCTGGGTAGAGGATAAGTTCACCCCTTCTTTTCCTGTCAAAAGCCGTCATGCTTGCTGCTTGTGCCTTGGTAACTACTCAACTTATTGTTGCGGTTGAGGAAATCCACTGTGTCTTGGACAGCAGGAACTGTGGTTTCTGGAATAAAGTCAGGCAAGAAGGATGGGTGAAAACTATAATTTGCAAAGAAGGGTGACTGACCTGTGGCAGAGTGAGTGGCATTATTGAAGGCGAACTCCGCCAGTGGCAGCAGAGATACCCAGTCATCCTGGACAAAAGTGGTAAAGCATCGGATATATTGTTCTAACGTCTGATTGGTCCTCTCTGTCTGTCCATTGGTCTGAGGATGGTAGGCGGAGGACAAGGATCTTTTGATTTTAAGGGCTTCACATAGAGTGTTCCAGAACCTGGAAGTGAACTGAACCCCCTTATCTGAGACAATGTTCATAGGTACTCCCATGAAGCCTTACAATTTCTCTGATAAACACTTGAGCCGTCTCCTTGGCCGAGGGAGTACTTTTCAGAGGCAAGAAATGGGCCATTTTGGACAGTCGGTCCACTACCACGAAGATGTGCATCCTTCTGATGGGGGAAGTTCTACAACGAAATCCATGGCTATCATTCTCCATGGTCTGTCAGGGACTAGCAGTGGCCGAAGTAGACCCCAGGCTCAGTTCTTTGTGCCCTTGCTGCGATTGCAGATTGCACAGGAATTCACGTACCTCTTACAGGTTTCTTCCAGGTCCGGCCACCAGAATGTGCGTTTCAGGATATCAAGCATCTTGTGAACCCCAAAATGACCTGCTAGGGGATTATCATGACACAGATCCAAAATGGTTATACGTAAACATTCAGGCACAAATACCTTGCTTCCGTTAAACAGCAAAACTTCCCGGAGTGTCAGCGTGACCCCTGGAGGGCTAGGAGCGTCTGTCGAAGCCTGCTTCATTCAGTTGAGGAGGTTGCTCTGTAAAAGTAAAAAGTTATTTTCAGACAAGATGGTATTTGCCACTGGTGGTTTCCTGGGGTCATCGAACATATGAGACAGTGCATCTGGTTTAACATTCTTCGAGCCTGGCCGGTAGGTAATGTGGAACACAAATCGGGAAAAGAACAGGGCCCAACATGCTTGACATGGCTTTAAACGTTTAGCAGTCCTCAGGTACTCCAGATTTTTGTGGTCAGTATAGACTAATATGGGAT
This sequence comes from Rana temporaria, assembly GCF_905171775.1. NCBI lineage: Eukaryota > Metazoa > Chordata > Amphibia > Anura > Ranidae > Rana > Rana temporaria. The sequence continues at coordinate 279,677,304 of NC_053491.1, forward strand.
GCGCTGCTCCCTCCAGGAGGTATCTCCATTCTTCCAAAGCCGCTTTAATGGCCAGTAACTCTCGGTCCCCAACGTCATAGTTTCTCTCTGCTGGGGAGAGCCTGCGGGAAAAAAAGGCTACTGGATGCATCAGATCCTTGGGGCCTTGGCGTTGGGAGATGACTGCTCCAAGAGCAACTTCAGATGCGTCTACTTCTAGTGTATACGGCCGAGACTGGTCAGGGTGACCAAGAACAGGTGCTGATGTAAACAGTCCTTTCGAGGTATCAAATGCGACTTGTGCCTCGGGTGTCCAATGGAAGCAGAGGTTCTGTCTAGTCAGCTGTGTGATAGGGGTTATGATAGCGGAGAAGCCCTTAATGAATCTCCTGTAAAAGTTGTCAAATCCTACGAAGCGCTGCACCCCCTTCTTGTCGATAGGTGCAGGCCAGTCTAAGATAGCAGACACCTTTTCAGAGTCCATCTTGATCCCTTCAGGAGAGATTATCAGTCTCAGGAATTGGATGCTTCTTTGTTCGAATTCGCATTTTTAACCTTTAGCATATAGTCCGTGTTGGCGGAGTCGGCGAGTCAGCACCCTTTTGACATGACCTCGGGGAGAGTCTAGAGAAATGGAAAAAATCAAGATGTCATCTAGGTAAACAATCAAAAATATATCTAGGAAGTCTCTGAATATATCATTGACAAAATGTTGAAAGGTAGCCGGGGCAATGCATAGTCCAAAGGGCATCACTAGGTACTCATAGTGGCCGAATCTGGTGCGAAAGGCTGTCTTCCACTCATCCCCTTGACGGATGCAGACTAAATTGTAGGCCCCCTGTAGATCTAGTTTGAAAAAAATGGTTGCTGACCTTAATCTCTGAAATAGTTTGGGTACTAGAGGGAGGGGATATCATTTTTTTAACTGTAATTTTGTTGAGCTTCCGATATTCCACACAAGGTCGTAGGGAGTGGTCCTTTTTCTCAACGAAAAATATTCCTGCTCCTGCTGGGGAGGTGGAGGGTCGGATGAACCCCTTTTTCAAGTTTTCTTGGATATACTCTTTTAGTGCTTCCTGTTCTCGTTCAGCGAGGGGGAAGATTCTACCGAAAGGGATTTCGGACCCAGGAAGCAGTTCAATTGGGCAATCGTATGGCCGATGTGGGGGAAGAATGTCAACCCCTCGCTTACTAACGACATTCAGGAACTCATGGTAGGGTTCAGGTACAACTTGCCGCACTTCAGACTCAGAGTCCACACAAAGTAGCGTTGTAGAAAAAGCTGGGGACCTTGGTAGGCAGTGTTCCTGGCAATAGGCTGAGTGGAAGTTGATTCTCCCTGTGGCCCAGTCAATTTGCGGATTATGCGCCTGCAGCCAGGATAGGCCCAGAATAACAGGAAATAGCGGGGAAGAGATAACATCAAGGCTTAAGATTTCTTTATGTTGGGAGGAGGCCAACACGGGTAAGGGAAATGTCTCTTGGGTCACAGGTCCAGACTTGATACATGACCCGTCAGCTAGAAAAACAGAAAGTCCTTGTGCTTTGGGTCTCAAGGGAATATGTTGTTGTGTTGCAAAGGTTAGATCGATGAAGCAACTGCAGGCCCTGGAATCAATGATTGCGGTAACTACCACTTCCCTTTCTAGCAGCTGGAAAGAAATGGGAAGTGTTAGGTTGGTGGAATTGGTAGATGAAGAAAAGTTATTAACTGAAGAGATAATCCGCCAATTATGTGTCTTGGTTGGACAGGAACGCATATAGTGGCCTGCTTCCCCACAGTACAGGCAGAGGTTATTCTGTCGTCGGTGCAGACGTTCTTCTGGAGACAGAGAGGGGCGTATTAAGCTGATTTGCATAGGCTCTGGAGCATCGGTGGCAGTAGTAACAGGAGCGGGCTGAACTGGAGTGAAGCCATCAGGTGCAGGGTAAATAGGAGTTGGGATCCGGGGCATCACCCAGACTGGACGTGGCTGCTGGGCTGATCTTTCGGATCATCGCTGACGAAGCCGACGGTCAATTTGAATGGCCAGTGTGATAAGGGCTTCCAGGGTATTTGGGACTCCGACACGTGCCAATTCATCTTTCAGACCTTCTGACAACCCCAAGCGGAACTGATGTCGCAGGGGTGTGCCATTCCATTGTGTGTCTGCACTCCAGCGTCTAGAGTCTGTAACATAATCTTCGGACGTTCTGCGGCCTTGCTGGAGTGCATGAAGGGCAGCATCTGCTGTGGTGGTTCGTTGTGGGTCATCGTATAATTCAGCCATCGCGCCGAAGAAGGCAGACATGGACTGTAACAATACATCGTTCTTCTCCAACATCCGATGAGCCCAGGACTGGGGCTCACCCTGAAGCAGTGATATGATGAATCCTACTTTAGTGGTTTCAAGGGAGAAAGCTTGAGGTTGCAGGGCGAAGTACAGTTCACATGCGTTGCGGAAGGATCAAAATGTTCCTCAGCCACCTGAAAATCGCTCTGGTGCTGGAACTCTGGGTTTGGGGGACAGCATCACCACTGAGGGCTCTGCAGTGGCAGTCCCTGAGGCAGAAGGTGCAGCAGTGCTTGCTGGCGTAGCTAGCGTCTGTACACATTGTTCCAGTTGCGTATAACCCTCCTGTAGCGATTTGACTGCTTGGGTAAGGGCTGCAAGGTGCTGACAGATGTCATCCATGGCCGACTTCCCACTTGCAGGCTCAGACATGGCTGTCTGATAATGTTACGTACCTGCCGGATGAGCCTGACGTGCAGTGGGAAGGCCTTCTCGTACAACCCCTGCTCAAGGGCCAACGATGTTGCAACAGTGGCCGCAAGAGCCTGGCAGTGTATGGGTGCCTGGTTCATCTTTGGTCTTGTCAGTCCAGCTGGTGCAGCAGGAAACAGGAAGCAGGATGGTAGATGCAGGACTGGGGAGACACTGAATACGTAGTCAGACAAGCCGGGTTTGGTAACAGACGATCAGATGTAGGTATAGACGACAGGCAGAGAATGGTCAGGATACAGGCAAAGTTTGGCAACAGGATATCAAGCAGAGTAGAGCTGAGCGTGGTGACAAGGCAGGCCAGGATCAGGATAACAGAGATCATTCGTAGTCAAACAAGCCGGGCCCAACACAGGAAACAGATCAGATCACAGGAAGTAACGGGAACAGGTATGAGATGCAGATCAGACAGCAAAGACACTGTGCTGCTGAGGTGTTTAAATAGGGCAGCCTGTTGTCAATCACTGAAATCAGTCTACACCATTAACCCGTAAGTGGCAGATCCATGACAGGCATGCCGGCTGGTCTGGGAAGAGATGCCGCAGGATGAGAGCTACAGAGCCCACCAATGGCATGTATCCCAAGCATGCCCTTGAATAGCAGATGACAGCCCAATGGAAGACTTTGGCTATGGTGGCCTGGGACTGTTGTATGTGAAGCTGACAGGGGACCATAACATTGGGAGTGATTTGAAGTGGTGGTTGTACAAAATCATGGATTTCAGAGTAGAGATACTGGATGTCTACTGGACGTCTCGGAAGTGCACTGGGCACTGGAAGATATAGAGTTTCTGACCATTCAGGAATGGGAGCTGGAGATCGCCTAAAGAAGGCTGCTAGCCTCTGCTCAGTGCCAGGGCTGGGCTCCCTTTGCCTGGGACTATAAGGAAGTACCAGCCTACAGACCTGAGTGAAGTGTCAGCAATGGTTTTATTTGACTTTTCATCAGAGGATGTTATCGATGATGAGTCACGTGCCAAAGTGTTGGCACTGGGCCCAAGAAGAGCCACCAGCCCATGCCCTGGACTTTTAACAATTCCAGAGACTGGGGATTTAATAGACATTTCTGTAGAGGAGGAACCACCTAGCAAACCCCCAGCAGAAGTGCTGGCAGCAGGACAGAGTACTGCAGACCCCTGCTCCACACCCATGGCAGTTTCGGAGGCCCGAGGTGAGGAGGTGTTTTTTCTTCCCCAGTGGATTGCAGAGACGCAGGGAGGGAAAGCAGCCATTCCCCCCTCCCCGAAGAGGAGTCATGTACCTGGGAGACAGTACCAACGAAAGGGTGTCGCATTAGCAGACAGTGCTGCAGAATGATGATGCCAACCCAGGGGTGCACCATGGATGTCCATTGAGCTTCTTACTATATGTGTTCACAATCGATCTTAAGAAGGCTAGAGGACGGGCTGTTGTGTGGGGGTGTCTGTGGTCATTTTTGGGGAGCCTCCTCTGAGAGTGGTTGCTTAAAAGTGACATTTTCTCGATGTGTGAGGGAGGTAAGAGCATTGTTCTTCCAGACATCTTTCCTAGGCCTCAACAAAATATTAAAGTATTAGGCATTTAATGTTGCCCAGACGATTATGGCAAATCAAACTGGGAAATCAGGCTGAACGATGCTGATGGCAAGGTGAAGGGCTGGAAAAAAAAGGCTGGCAAAAGGACAGAGGGTCCAAGACCTCTGCCCCACACCTGTGGCAGTTCTGGAGGCCCAGGGAGAGGAGGTTGTTGTCTTCCCTCACCAACACTCAGCCAGAATGGAGGAAACTGTGTTCCTTAATGACTGTCTGCAGAGGGGCTTGCTCCCTCCCTCTATAAGACAGTCTGCTGTCATTCTGCTATCCAAAGGCAAAGATCCCTTGATGATTGAGAACTGGCGCCCCATCAGCCTTTTCAGTGTTGACAGAAAGATTTTGGCAAAGATAATTTTTTGGTGCCTAGTGTCAGTAGCAGATAAGTTACTTTGACACCAGCAGCACTGCTCGATCCCGGGCAGAAACACTTTCTCAGTGGTGTTAGCTGTCCGAAGGCTCAGGAGCGATGCAGGGTTGGGAGAAGTATTTGCTGGCATTGGATCAGGCTAAAGCTTTTGATTGGGTCAATCACGAGTATCTCTGGCTTCTTGACAGGTATGGCCTGGGGGGGGGGGGGGGCTTCATTAATTGGCTTAAGGCTTTGTATAGAAAGGCAGAGAGTTTCATGCTTGTTAATGGTTGGATTAGGCAGCCCTTTAGAATTGTTTCAGGGGTGCACCATGGATGTCCATTGAGCTTCTTACTATATGTGTTCACAATCGATCTTAAGAAGGCTAGAGGACGGGCTGTTGTGTGGGGGTGTCTGTGGTCATTTTTGGGGAGCCTCCTCTGAGAGTGGTTGCTTAAAAGTGACATTTTCTCGATGTGTGAGGGAGGTGAGAGCATTGTTCTTCCAGACATCTTTCCTAGGCCTCTACAAAATATTAAAGTATTAGGCATTTAATGTTGCCCAGACGATTATGGCAAATCAAACTGGGAAATCAGGCTGAACGATGCTGATGGCAAGGTGAAGGGCTGGAAGGGGTGTTGGCTCTCCTTGAGGGAAAGGGTTCACCTGATTAAAATCTTCCGGATCCCTATCTTTTTATATGTTAGCTTTGTCTGCATCTTGCCCTAGTCTCTCTACACTAGGATCTACAGTTGTTTTTTCCAGCAGTTATGGGGAAACAGGCTGAATCTTGTAAAACAAAATGTAACTTATTTATCCAGGCGGAAGGGTGGCCTAGGATTGGGTAACCAGATTGTTTTCTTCTCTGTGGTGTTTTTGTAATATGCTTACAGAGAATCCACCTGCATGGGTGAGTTTATTCCGGGGCTGGTTTAGACCTTTTCTGAGCTGTTGGAAAAGTCACGGGCCAGTGAAAAGCCTAATGTCATATACACACACACGATCGGTTTTCGTGACAAGAAAAGTTCAATGTGAGTTTTTTGTCAGGAAAACCGACCATATGTATGCTCCATCACACTTTTTCTGTCAGTTTTCCTGCCAAGAAAAGATTGAGAGCAGGATCTCAATTTTCGTTACAGGAATAATTCCTATTGCGAATCGCGTTTGTCTGTATGCAATTAGGTCACGCAAAAAAAAACGTGCATGCTCAGAATCAAGCAGAAGAGCCAAACTTCATTGATCTCAGCTCGTCGTACGTGTTGTACGTCACCGCGTTTTTGACATTCGGAATTTCAGCCAAGATTAGTGTGACCGTGTGTATGCAAGACAAATTTCAGACGTTTTCCTGCTGAAAAAAGAACATGGGTTTCTTGTCGGAAATCGCGATCGTATGTACGAGGCATAATAAGGGTTTAACATGGAAAGTTCCTGACTTACATTGCCCCATGTCTGTAAATGCTTAGACTGAGGAATGTGAAGGTGGTGCATATCAGGTCCCTTCCCAGGAGGCTCCTGGGTAAGAGGATTGTGGGCTCTGTCTTTCATGCTCCACTGGCCTTAAAAGATTGCCCAGGTGATACTTTAACCACTTAACTACCCCTGCACGCCGATATACGTCGGCAGAATGGCACAGCTGGGCACATCAACATATAGGTACGTTGTCCTTTAAGCCCAGCCGTGGGGTCGCGGGCGCGCGCCCGCTCCCTCGACCCGGTCCGAAGCTCCGTGACCGCGGGATTTGCAGACCCGATCGCCGCTGGAGTCCTGCGATCGGTCCCCGGAGCTGAAGAACTGGGACAGCTGTGTGTAAACACAGCTTCCCCCGTTCTTCACTGTGGCGGCGTCATCGATCGTGTGATCCCTTTTATAGGGGGACATAATCGATGACATCACACCTACAGCCACACCCCCCTACAGTTGTAAACACACTTGAGGTCACACATAACCCCATCAGCGCCCCCTGTGGTTAACTCCCAAACTGCAATTGTCATTTTCACAATAAACAATGCATTTTAAATGCATTTTTTGCTGTGAAAATGACAATGGTCCCAAAAATGTGTCAAAATTGTCCGAAGTGTCCGCCATAATGTCGCAGTCACGAAAAAAATCACTGATCGCCGCCATTAGTACTAAAAAAAATAAAATAATAAAACTATCCCCTATTTTGTAAACGCTATAAATTTTGCGCAAACCAACCGATAAACGCTTATTGCGATAATTTTTTACCAAAAATAGGTAGAAGAACACGTATCGGCCTAAACTGAGGAAAACATTTTTTTAAATATATTTTTGGGGGATATTTATTATAGCAAAAAGTAAAAAATATTGAATTTTTTTCAAAATTGTCGCTCTATTTTTGTTTATAGCGCAAAAAATAAATACCGCAGAGGTGATCAAATACCACCAAAAGAAAGCTCTATTTGTGGGGAAAAAAGGACGCCAATTTTGTTTGGGAGCCACGATCAGATGTTGCCGAATCGCAAAAAGGGGCAAGGTTCTTTAGCTGCATTTTGGTCCAGGGTTTGTGTTTAATAAATTCTGAGCAGATTCCCTTCGAAATTTCGGGACCAAGCCTGGCTCGCCTTCCACGGTAGACTCTATGTGAGGGGGAACTTGAAGTTTTCGCTCTCTGGATGATCGGGTTGTCCAAGAGTGGAGTGTCAAGATGAGGTGGAAACCATGGAACACTTCCTGCTTCGGTGTTCCTTCAATGTAGAGGTTTTTAAAGAGGTCGGGAGGGTTCTGAATATTCCCTTTCTGTCTAACATGTCTTATGCTGAGTGGGTATCTGGAGCATTGGTTTGAAAACTTTTTTTTAGTTAGCTTAGTGGTCCGTTACTTCACTTGCAATGCACAGTGTCAGGTGTCCATGTGGCAGAAAGTCCTATTGGTCCCGGTGGTGGTAAGTGACGTTCTAGGTGAGGTGGTGGAAATTTGGGGTCTTGAGAAAGACAGATGGTGGCGGGAGGACTGGATAAGGGCGTGGAGGAATATCAGGCCTGTACCACTTCTTGTTCTCTGGGTGTTGTGGCTTTAACTTGCTTTTCTATCCACTCTTGATCATTTTGATCTGTAAACTGTTTTTTGAAGGAAGGCTACATATGCCTGATAGTCTGTTTCTTGGCTTGGAAAAGTGGTGGTGTGTTGTTTTTTCCAATGTACCTTGTTGTAAGTGTGCATAAAGGCATTCATTGCCCAGTTGTTAAAAAAAGAGCAAAGCACACGTTAATTGATATTTGAGTTCATACATCTCTGATGAGTTTAATGCCTTAGATGAATGTTGGAAAAAGAAACGTTTGGGTAGAAAATAGTTTTCTGTTATCAATTTTTTTTGTATTAAAAGTGAGCTGTTGTTTCTTGTTTGCAAACATTTCCAGCCTCCTTGCCCTTCTCTACCCACGTTTCGTCCTACGACGTCCTTACAGAGTGTCCTGCCACATGACAAAACGTGCATAGGGCAGGACGCTGTCATGACATTGCAGTAATACTTTCATGACCTGTCTGTCTCTTACCTGGGCTGTGTATCAGCCGTAGGGCTTGTACTCACACCTGCATGGTTAAGTAATCTTCCCTCAGTGTGGCTCCAAACTTGCCTCAACAGGAACCACTATGTAACACTATGTTCTCCAAGCCTGCCTTGCTGTGCAATTGTCACGTCTCTGATGTGAGGCCGAGTGGCAGAGAGGGCGCCCCTTGCAGCTAAGTGCAGCGCTCCCCTGGGAGTGATACAGGGGATACGGTGCCCAAAGGTGCACGGGTTGCCAGTAGTGCTGCAACAGGCTGGTAAGCATAATGTAGCTGGGGTGCGCTGGGTAGTGATGTCAGTAGCCGTGCAACAAGAAGTCCTGAGTAGGCATATGCAGAATAAACCAGGAGCAGGGTTCGCAGCAAGGCCAGAGGTCATATACCGGGAGACAGTCCAAGAGCAAACAAGAGCAAGCCGGGTCATAAACAGTGGGCAGTGGGTCGAAGAATAGTCAGTCAAGCCAAGGTCAGAGCGAGGAGATAATTGGGATCACAGGTCAGGCCAAAAGCAGAGATCAAGCCAGGAGTTACAAGGTAAACAGACACAGGAAGCTGACGACAATCCAGCAATTTGGGTCAGACAGTGGCAGCCTTTTATAGGCCAGCAGGGGGATCCACCTGTCACATGATGTGTCTCTGGTGGCCATTTCTTCTACTGGCAAGATTGCCAGTACTTGCACGGTCATTTCCCTGACACAGCCTTCGGCCATTTCTTCTACTGGCAAGATTGCCAGTACTTCCACGGCCATTTCCCTGACAGTGCCCCCCCCAAGGGGCAGCCTCCGGATGCCCAACCGGGCCCATTTTTCAGGGTATCGGGCACTAAATCTCTGGAGAAGTCTAGGAGCATGTATATTTTCTGCAGGTTCCCAAGAATTCTCTTCTGCTGAGTAACCCTTCCATTTAATAAGAAATTGAATAGTCCTACCTCTCTTGCGACAGTCCAGGATGGATTCTACCTCAAATTCGGTTTCATCTCCCACTGAGACTGGAGGCGGAGGGTCTTCTTCTCTTCCTGGAAAAGGACTAGAAACAACAGATTTAAAAAGAGACACGTGAAACACAGGATGCACTTTATACGAACTTGGTAGTAACAGTTCAAACACTACTGGGTTGATTTTTCGTTTAATTTCAAATGGGCCGATAAATCTTGGACCCAATTTCCGGGAGAGACAAGGGAGCCGGAGATTTGCTGAAGAGAGCCAGACCTAATCTCCAACCTCAAAACTAGGACTCTCTCCCCTCTTCTTGTCATATTGTTTCTTGTAGTCCTCTTGCGCTTTCTGCATGGTTAGCTGGAGGGTTTGACAATTAGCCTGAATGGAACTTATCCTGTCTTAAACTGCTGGGACTGAGGCTTCCGGAATGATGTTAGGTAGAAATGAAGGATGGAAACCATAGTTGGCCCAAAACGGAGATTGATTGGTGGTTGAGTGTACTGAATTGTTGTAAGCGAACTCTGCACAAGAGAGTAGAGGGATCCAGTCGTCCTGGGAGAAGGAGCAGAAGCAACGCAAGTATTGTTCTAAGGTCTGGTTAGTCCTTTTAGTTTGACCGTTGCTTTGGGGGTGATAGGCTGAGGACAGGCACACTTCAATTGATAGTGCTTTGCAGAACTCTCTCCAGAATCGGGAGGTGAATTGTACCCCTCTATCAGACACAATGCTGTCAGGAAGGCCATGAAGTCTGACTATCTCCCTTAAGAAAATTTTGGCCATCTCTGCAGCAGAAGGAGTTCCTGCCATGGGCAAGAAGTGCGCCATTTTGGATAGGCGATCCACAACTACCAGGATTATTGTAAATCCTTCGGATGGGGGCAGCTCTACTATAAAGTCCATAGATATATTTCTCCATGGTTGTTCTGGCAGTGGACGTAACAAACCCCAAGACCTGACGTTGGACCCTTTATTACGCTGGCAAGTAGTACAGGAGCTAACAAACTCCTTACAGTCAGATTTCAAGGTAGGCCACCAGAAGGATTGTTGGATAAGGTCCATAGTTTTCCGCACTCCGAAGGGGCCAGCGAGTTGGTGGTCATGCAATGTCTTTAGGACCTGAATTCGGGCTTGTTGCGGAACAAAGATCTTGTCCTGATGCCAGAGATACCCCCCATGGTTTCTTAGAGAGGACGCTTCTGGTTCCTGGCATTGGAGGGAAGCCTGTTCAAGGAAAGATCTTAGATCGGGTTGGATCAAAAGAAAGTTCTGAGGTGACAGGATTGTGCTAGATATCGTCTCTTCTGGAGTATCGGGGAACAATCGGGATAAGGCATCAGCCTTTCCGTTCTTGGAGCCAGGGCGGTAGGTAATATGGAAGGCAAACCTTGAAAAGAACAGAGCCCAGCGAGCTTGATGGGGTCTCAGGCGTTTGGCAGTGCGGAGGTATTCAAGGTTCCTGTGATCTGTAAATATCATTATGGGGTGAGCAGACCCCTCAAGAAGGTATCTCCACTCCTCTAAGGCTGTTTTAATGGCCAAGAGTTCGCGATCACCTACATCATAGTTCCTCTCGGGCTGGCTCATTTTTCGTGAGGAGAAGGCCATGGGGTGAAGCAAAGACTTGGGTCCCTGGCGCTGTGAAAGGACTGCCCCTGTGGCTACTTCTGAGGCATCGACCTCCAAGATGTATGGCAAGGCAGGATCAGGATGTTGAAGAATGGGTGCAGAGGTAAACAATGACTTCAGTCTCTCGAAAGCAGTTTGGGCTTCGGAGGGCCACTGGAAGCACATATGTAAGCGGGTTACCTGGGTTATGGGTGAGATGATGAAAGAAAAGTTCCTTATAAATCTTCTATATAAGTTTGCAAAGCCCACAAACCTTTGTACCCCTTTCTTATCCGATGAAGTTGGCCAATCCAGGATTGCCTGCACTTTCTGTGGATCCATAGCTATACCGCCAGTGGAGATGATCAGTCCTAGGAATTGTATTGATTTCTTTTCAAAGTCACACTTTTCCACTTTCACATAAAGTCTATGTTTTCTTAGTGTAAGCAGCACTGTTTTTACATGTGTCCGGTGAAGCTCCAGAGTATCCGAAAATATGAGGATGTCATCCAGGTAGATGATGACGAAGTAGTCAAGATATTCCCGAAAAATATCATTTACGAAGTGCTGAAACGTTGCCGGAGCGTTACAGAGCCCAAAGGGCATCACGAGATACTCAAAGTGTCCGAATCTCATTCTGAATGCTGTCTTTCATTCATCGCCCTTCACGGATACAAACAAGGTTATAGGCACCCCTGAGGTCGAGTTTGGTAAATACTTGGGCCGTACGGAATCTCTGGAAAAGTTCAGGAACTAGTGGCAGTGGGTAGCGTTTTTTTTATGGTGATGTTATTTAGCTCCCTATAGTCCACGCATGGTCTTAAAGTCTTGTCTTTCTTTCCGACAAAGAAAATGCCGGCACCGGCAGGAGAGGAGGAGGCTCTGATGAAGCCTTTAGCCAAGTTTTCATCGATGTATTGCCGCAGAGTTCCTAATTCTATTTCCGAGAGAGGGAATATTCGTCCAAATGGAATTTCGGCCCCTGGAAGTAATTCTATCGGACAGTCATATGGCCGATGTGGTGGTAGGACATCAGCTTTTCTTTTATCAAAGACATCCAGGAATTCTTGGTATGCCTGGGGCACATTCTGGTTAGTGATAGATACAGGGTGGACTGTCAAGCAACTGGTAGTGTCTCTGGGTTCAGGAATGAGGCAATGCTGCTGGAAATAGGGAGAGGTGAACAGGACTTCCTTCTTGATCCAATTGATCTGAGGGTTGTGGGCTTGGAGCCTTGTAATTCCTAAGATAACTGGGGACATAGGCGAACTTAGAGCGTCAAAATGTATAAATTCCTGATGACCATCAGGAGTGGTTATAAGGAGAGGGATGGTCTCTTGGGTAACAAGGCTAGAACTAGGCAATGTGCCATCTGCCAGGTGAACTTCCAGCCCCCGTTTCTTGTGTAGAAGGGGCAACTTAAGGTTTCTCGCCAGGTTCAAGTCCACAAAACAGCTGCATGCTCCAGAATCTATTATGGCCTGCAGTTGGATCTCCTCTTTTCCAAACTGCAGCGTGATGGGGAGAACTAGGTGTGCAGGAGAAGCTCCAGAGACCTGGAAATACAAGGAAGGGCAGGAAAGTGGCTTCTTTGGCCTTCTGGGGCAATTACACAAAAAATGTCCGCTACCTCCACAGTAGAGGCAGAGCCTAGATTGCATACAATGACGCCTTTCATCCGGGGTTAACATGGAACGTAGCAGGCCGACTTGTCTAGGAACTGGGGTAGAGGTACTGGTGGGCACAGGCACTGGAGAAGGGGAAACCTTAGGCGGCACCATGGCAGGCCTGGAGAACTGAGTTCGTTCGGACTGTCTCTCCTGTAGACGTCGGTCCAGCTGGATGGATAACTGGATAAGATCCTCAAGTGTAGTGGGGACCCCAATCCTGGCCAGCTCGTCTTTGAGAGACTCGGAAAGTCCTAAGCGAAACTGGTGTTTGAGGGCTGACTCATTCCAGCCTGTGTCTGCAGACCACCAACGCAAGATGACGGTATAGTCCTCCACTGGTCGACTACCCTGCTGTAATGAATGTAGAGCGGCTTCAGCGGTGGCTGTATGCTGGGGGTCCTCATAGAGTTGTGCCATAGCTGCCAGGAATGTGTCCACTGTGTTAATGACTGGACTCTTTTGCTCCCATAAACTGTGGGCCCAGGTCTGGGGTTCATCGGACAGCAGGGAGATGAGGAACCCGACCTTAACAGTTTCTAAAGCAAAAGTCCGGGGCTGCAATGCTAGATACAATAGGCAGGCATTCTTTTGTTTACAAACGGTTTTTATTGTGGAAAAAGGTCAAAGTATATCAAAAATTACAATGAAGGTACATGTATGCATACAAAAATCTTTAACAGTGAACATTGTACAGAAGAAGAGAAAAAACAGACAGGAAGGTGTCAGTTAATAGACATTTATTCTAAACCAGAAAGGTGGCATCCCAGAGAATCATTTTTTTTTGGAAGAGGGGCATAGAATCATATAATGTATGATGAATTCTCTCAGAGAGTTTAATGTTTGTCATGCGGTTGAGGATTTGAGGCCAAGGTACCGACGTGGAGCGCCAATTAAATGCTATGGCCCAATGGATGGAGCTGAGGAATGTATGGATAAGCCTTGTGCTGGATATAGGGATATCATATATAGGGGAGAACAGAAGACATATTTGGGGAGTGAGAGGAATCTTTTTTCCAGAGATTTTGTCTATAACAATACTGGCCTTGTGCCAAGTGTTCCTAAGATGTGGACAATCCCAAAAAGTATGCAATAGTGTTCCCTGAGTGGGACAGCCCCTGAAGCAGAGTGGAGATAGAGTGGGATAAAATGTGTTAAGTCTGGCTGGGGTAAGATACCACCTATAGAGCAATTTAATAGCGGATTCTCTGATTGAAGTTGTTTTGGTACATCTATGGAGATTTATGAAGATAGTGTCCCATTGTTCGAGAGTAAAAGAGGTATTTAAGTCCAATTCCCATTGTAACATGGGATGTGACTTCTCAGGCATGTTAGTTTTGTTTAAGCTTTTGTATATTCTGGAGATTAAACCACTATCACGAGGGGAGGAAATACAAATTTGTTCAAATTGTGTGAAAGGGGGGTGGAGTGTAAGTGAGTAATATTTTTGGAAGAATAGTTTTATTTTTGTATAGTTCTCTAATTCATCAGGAGAGAGATTGTATTTTGTTTGTAGGCTGGGAAAAGTGAGAAATTAGTTCATATGAGAGAGTGATTTTAAATGCGTTAAGTTACGTGACTTCCAAGCTGTCAGTAAGTTTTGATCTTGGGCATTATCTAGAGGTGAAAAGCGAGGATCACCTAGGAAAGATGCCAGTGGGGGAGTGTCGGAAGACAGCTTGAATTTTGGGGCTTGTCTGTTCCATAGTTGGAGAGTGTGGGTGACGATAAGGTTTAAAGGTCTAATTTTTTGTGTTGGGATGGTCCTGGACCAGATAAGTCCTTGTAGATTGAAAGGTAGGATAGATTCTTCCTCCAACCGGAGCCAAGGGATTTGATGTGAGGTAGCATACCATTGGGCTAATTGGGTAAATCTGGCTGATAAATAATAGAGCCATATGTTTAGGATGCCGAGACCTCCCTTTAATTGGGGCCTAAACATAAGGGAGTAACCAAATCTGGATTTCTTGTTTTGCCAAATGAATTTGTTAGTCTCTCTTTGCAGTGTATCTAACGTTTTCTTAGGTAGAATAAGGGGAAGAGCTCTAAACAAGAACAAAAGTTTAGGTAAAATCATCATCTTTACCGCTACTATTCTACCCGAGAATGAAATCTGGTACGAAGACCAAAGTTTCAGTAGATTTTTAATATTGTTGAATAAGGGAGGGTAATTTGCTTGATATAATGTGTGGTACAAAGGTGTAATCTGGATACCCAAGTATCTAAACGAATCCACGTGCCAGTTGAATGGGAAATAATCTTTAAGAGAGGATATTAGGGCTGGGGAGATATTAATTGGTAGAGCTGAGCATTTAGATAGATTTACCCCCAGACCTGTCAGGTCGTGGAAGATGTCAAGGGTTTTGGTTAGATTAGGTAGAGAGATAAGAGGTTCGGTTATAAACAGGAGAACATCATCTGCATAAAGACTCAGCTTGTATTCTTTGGATCCCTTAAAATATCCTTTAATGTCAGAATTATTTCTGATAGCACACGCAAGGGGTTCTATGGCCAGGGCGAAAAGCAGGGGGGAGAGGGGGCATCCTTGTCTAGTGCCTTTAATCAGGGGGAAAAAGTCGGAGTTGTAGCCTGGGAGTTTGATACGTGTTTGCGGATTGTGATAGAGAGCTTTAAAGCCGTGTAGGAATTCATTAATGATGCCATATTTGGGGAGTAGAGTGTCAAGATATGACCAGCTCACACTGTCAAAAGCTTTGTGTATGTCAAGACTAAGTAGTAGCGTGGATTTGGAGTGTATGTTGGAGTCTTGAATAATATTTGCAGTCAGTCGTATATTATCTGTTATTTGTCTGTTTGGAATGAAGCCTGTTTGATCAGGGTCCACTAATGGGGGATAACAGCCGATAATCTGTCTGCCAGTATACGGCCAAATATTTATAGGTCGTTGTCAATAACTGATATCGGGCGATAGTTTTGGGGATGGAGTGGTCTTTATTAGGTTTGGGAAGAAGTGACATGTTAGCCAAAAGCATCTCAGATGGGAAATGGCCTCCTTGCAGGATATTATTATATAATTTCGTAAGGTGTGGGGTAATGATGGGGGCAAAGTTTTTATAATAAGATGTAGAATAGCCGTCGGGGCCTGGGGCTGTGGATGGCAGGCATTCTTGAAGGATCTAAACTTTTTCCGATCCCCGGAAAATCGTTCAGGGATAGGAACTCGGGGTTCTGGAGGAGGGAACACCATCGTAGGAGCCACAGAGGAACATGCGTGGGTGGAGCTGGTAGAAGTTGGAACTGGATCCGCAGAAGCAGATGATTCTGACAGGTGTTGCAGCCTATCCTCCAGCTGGAGGTATCCTTCTTGTAGTGTCTGGATTGCTTGGGTCAGAGTAGTGGCCTGTTGACACAAAGCCTCTAATGGGGACGCATCTCTGCCGGCCTCAGACATGGCTGGATTGTACTGTCACGGCTCTGATGTGAGGCCGAGTGTCAGAGAGGGCGCCCCTTGTGGCTAAGTGCAGCGCTCCCCTGGGAGTGATACAGGGGATACGGTGCCCAAAGGTGCACGGGTTGCCAGTAGTGCTGCAACAGGCTGGTAAGCATAATGTAGCTGGGGTGCGCTGGGTAGTGATGTCAGTAGCGGTGCAACAAGAAGTCCTGAGTAGGCGTATGCAGGATAAACCAGGAGCAGGGTTCGCAGCCAGGTCAGAGGTCATATATCGGGAGACAGTCCAAGAGCAAACAAGAGCAAGCCGGGTCATAAACAGTGAGCAGTGGATCGAAGAATAGTCAGCCAAGCCAAGGTCAGAGTGAGGAGATAATCGGGATCACAGGTCAGGCCAAAAGCAGAGATCAAGCCAGGAGTTACAAGGTAATCAGACACAGGAAGCTGACGACAATCCAGCAATTTTGGTCAGACAGTGGCAGCCTTTTATAGGCCAGCAGGGGGATCCACCTGTCACATGATGTGTCTCTGGTGGCCATTTCTTCTACTGGCAAGATTGCCAGTACTTCCACGGTCATTTCCCTGACACAGCCTTCGGCCATTTCTTCTACTGGAAAGATTGCCAGTACTTCCACGGTCATTTCCCTGACACAGCCTTCGGCCATTTCTTCTACTGGCAAGATTGCCAGTACTTCCACGGCCATTTTCCTGACAGCAATATTGTATGTTTGGTTTCCTGTTTCCTGTTTGCGGTGTGCTCTACGTTTGTCTCTGTTACCGATCTTGGCATGTTCTCGACTATCCCTGCCTGCTTGTGACCCTGACATTTGGCATGTTCTCTGTTTACCCTTGTCTGCTAGTCGTCCCAACCTTTGGCTTATCCCCTTACTATACCTTGTTGTCCTGGGCTGCTGCTCCCTCTGTAGCCTACCATGAGCGTGAGCTGGGAGACCCTGGGGGCCGTGACCTGGAGTCAGTTGCAGCGCAGTCCATCCTTACCACTAGAGGTTCTGGTGAACACCTGCTGGCTCTTAGACTCTGCGCCCTGGGGAATCTTATGCTCTAGCTCCCAGTGGGATCCGTGTTAGTGCTCCAATGGACCTGCCTTCCTGTACTACCCAGAGTTCCATCTGCAGCAGTCAGCTGTAGGGTCCACAAACTTAGCGGTGCACTCCTGACCCCAATGGTGTGTGTGACAGACTCACCCGGGACATCCCCGGACCCTCTTATGTTTAAAATCATCCTATGTCCACTAGGGGCATAGGATGACTGAGAAATAATATCTTGGACTACCTGAGATGGGATTATTATGTAATTATTATCCACAATATATTCCAGGATATCTGTAAAGAACTATTTACTGTTTTATTCTGAACTCAACGGGTTAATTGTAAGAGTGACTCATTCATACTGTTAGAACACATACTGTTAGATGCTAATGTCCTCACCTCCAGCCATCTGTCTGTTCTCTGTGCTAATTGTGTGAAGATGTCCTGTGTTTACACTTATGATAATGTGTATTGTATAGCAGGGGAGCGAGGAGACGTGATGTCTACTCTGAAAGGTCATATATATGAGTCGCCTCGTCTGGGTAAATGATTAGTTAATTAGCTCATGTTAATTTATGTTCTGGTTACCTCCTCTAACTGTATATAAGGTTGTATTCTTGGTTCTATTAAACACTCTATCTTCAGCAGACAAACAAGTCTCGTCTCGTTGTGTGCTTGAGAGCAGCTGGAATAAATGATATCTATATCCAGACTGATAGGAAGCGGCATATGACGGAAGCACTCAAGCGGAGTGTGGGACGTTCCGTTACAGTGTGCATCTGTCACCTGGCCTCAGGTGACCTGACAGACGCTCTGTAAGGACATCACATGATAAAAAGTGCATAGGGCGGTGCAAGGATGCTGAAATCATTGTGTATGACGATTAGTGCTCGCGGTCCATTGGTATGCCTGGAGGCGAATGTGTCTTTCAGCTGAGGGTGTTTTCCCAAGGGTCGGGTAGGCACTTGTATTATGTGAGTAGAAGTCTTATAATTTTTTAATAAAGCCTCTTAGTACGTTTTTACATTATGGGACCTCCTTTCTTCTTTTCTATTTCCCACACCGAATACTATGAATTGGGAGCTGGCATTCTAACCAATGCCCAGGAAGAGAGAGGAATAAATCTGAGGATTTCTGGGAGAGATTTTGCTTGTTGGCTGGTTTAAAATTTTTCCAGCATATCTATCTGGTGAGTTTGATTTAGTGAGAGTGGTGGAGGATTCACGCTGTGGTGGAGCACCTTTGGGCATCTCTTTGTGAAAAGTTTTGAAACTTTTATATTATTTCTATTAACACAAATTTTTTGGACACTATATATATTTTTTATACATTTTTTCACGTTTTAATTCTTTGTTGATTGTCATATAATGCACTTTATTGATGTTTACTGTGAATTTTGCACATATGTTTGATTTGCACAATTATGCACTTGCACTTCCTTTGCACTGTACAGTATATAGGTACTAGATGTTATGAGTACAAGGGATGATATTAAGGATTTAGGCTTCTTTTGCACAAAGGTGGTATTCAGGCATTTTAGCGCTAGAAATAGCATCTAACTAACGCCTGAAAACCGCCTCCCCATTAATCTCAGTGTGGCTTTTCACACTTGAGAGGTGCGCTTGTGGGACGTTGTGAGAAGTCCTGCAAGCAGCATCTTTGGGGCAGTTTGGGAGCGGTGTATACTCTGCTCCCAAAATGCCCTGCCCATTGAAATGATTGGGCAGCGCTGCCGAAGTGCCTGCAAATTGCTTCGGCAACATCACAACACAGGCACTTTTAACCCAGGCCAATTTATTTGTGTTACTTTTTTTCATTGGACACAATAACACGGGCCTATTTAGCACTTATATCAACATTAAGGATATCGGAGGTTGTTGTGCAGACCAGCGCTTCTTTTATTATACCTTTGTTTGTTTTTTCGACATTTTCAATGGAGCAGCAGCCGTCCAGTTGATCATTTTATGCACACGCATCTGTGGCACTGTTATTTGATACATTGCTTTCCAAACTGGGTTGAGAGATCCTGGTCTGTAAGGGACCAAGATGCTGGGTGTTTCTAGCAAGCAGAGCAGTCCAGGATCTTTTCTCTGTAGCTATAACTAAGCACTGAACCCTAGTGCGAAACGCGTCAGACACATACCCCACTGCTTGCTGTGTTTTGTAGTGCCTGTTTTCCTTTTACCATTAAAAGCCCCCTTTTAGTTTTTTTTGGTGTGCGGCTGTCCATACTTTCTCTTCAAGTTTTTTGCTTTGTGTATTGCCGACACCCATTTGGTTCTGAGAGGACATTAATTGCACAGTGCACTCACCTGGAGCGGCAGTTTCCCCCTCTCGGTTTATCTTTTCTCTGTACATAGGAAGGAAGTTTTCCTTGTCTTTTGTTTTCAATCAAGCTGGGCATCCCATAATCCCTATACCCTATCTAAGATGTTTTCCCCAATAAAACAACAAAAACAAAGCCAAGGGACTGACTTCTTGTGTCTGGGTAAAACTGGAAAATGCATGGTGCCTTGCTGTTCAGCAATAGGGGATCCAGTTACCAAAAGATACACACCTATAGATCAAGTATCTAAGGTGAGGGCACATTATTTTCATAATTCAACGGGCACAGAGATGTGCAGATTTGTTTGCAACACTGGAGAACTTGGTCTTACAAACCCAGGGGAAATATGAAGGCACTATTGATGTTTAAAGGCATTTGGACATCTATGGGACATTTCTTTGAACTACCGTACATACTCGAGTATAAGCCGAGATTTTCAGCCCTTTTTTTAGGG
The DNA here is from genome assembly GCF_905171775.1 of Rana temporaria. Lineage (NCBI taxonomy): Eukaryota > Metazoa > Chordata > Amphibia > Anura > Ranidae > Rana > Rana temporaria. Next base: position 279,696,937 of record NC_053491.1, read on the forward strand.
CTGAAAATAGCCCACTCGGCTAATACTCGAGTCAGTGTACCTGTCAGTCGCGGGCATCCATTTTTCAAAAGTCCTGGTCCGTGATAGTCGTTTGACACTGTGTTGCGCTACCGCCTATCACAGAGGTCCTCTCATCCTTGGACCTTCCCAGCAGACACTGTGTTCAGTGTTCCACCTATCATGGATGTCCTCTTGTCCGAGGATGAAAGAAGGCCCGCGACCCGACAGGAACACTGACTGTCACGGAACAAATGGGACCAGGAGGAAGCCGCGACTTTTGAAAAATGGATGCCCGCAGCCTGTCAAGAATACAGTTACACTGAGGCTGCAATGGGCACAGTGAGAATGGGTACAGTAAGGCTACAATGGGCACAGTAAGGCTGCAATGGGCACAGTGAGAATAGGCACAGTAAGGTTGCAATGGGCACAGTAAGGCTGCTATGGGCAAAGTGAGAATGAGCACAGTAAGGCTGCAATGGGCACAGTGAGAATGGGCACAGTAAGGCTGCAATGAGAACAGTAAGGCTACAATGGGCACAGTGAAGCTGCAAATGGGCATTGTTGACCCTCTTTTCCGCTTACAGTAGCTGCTGCATTCTCACTCTAGGCTTATACTCGAGTCAATAAATTTTCCCATTTTTTTGTGGTAAAATTAGGTGCCTCGGCTTATACTCGGGTTGGCTTATACTCGATTATATACGGTATATTTAAAAAAAGCCATTGGTGATGAAATACCACCAAAAGAAAGCTCTATTTGTGTGAAAAAATCTATTTAAATTCTGTTTGGGTACAGCATTGCAGGACTCTGCAATTACCAGTTAAAAAAGCGCAGTGCCGAATAGCTAAAAATGGCCTGGTCATGAAGGGAGTAAAAAATGTTGGCGCTCAAGTGGTTATTAATCACTTGAGTTGTTTCACAGAGATATGAAGATTTGTTTACAGCACTGGGAAACTTGGTCTTATACACCCAGGGGAAGAGGGAAGTGTGAAGGCACTATTGATGTTTAATGGCATTTGGACATTCTATGGGATATTTCTTTGCACTAAATGTAATCTTTGCATTAAGATTCATTTAGTGTCAGAACACACAGAAATCTGTTTTAATTGTGTTCTGGCAGTTGTTGAATTTGTACTTTGGTTTTCCAAGTGTAATATATTGGAGAGCTACAGGAAGGGTTTTTAAAGAGACCGCATACTTTATTAATTTTATGGCTTATAGCACATTGCACTTTTGGAGTTGATTGCACTTTGTATGTATTTGAATGTAAAGGTAGATGAGATCTTAAAAAGGGCAGTTAGATATTTTAGGAGCTACACTAGTTTTAATTTTTTTTAGTTGTTGAAGAGACTAGTCATAAAAAACAAAAATATAAATGAAAAATCAATTTCTTGCCTAAAAATGGAAATGAGTAAAACATATAGGACAGTATTTGTAAGATCCATTTACTGTATGTCCATAAGAAGACCTTTTTCATTTTTTTTATATGGACATAAACCAATTTGGATGTACAGTAAGTGGATATAAATGGACACACATCTAGTTACATCCACCCAAGGACGGGACAATTGGTGGGCAGAAGGGCAGACAGCCCAGGGCACTGTGGTATTGTGTGAGGAGAGGGGGCGCCACAGGGAGATTGAGGGGAGGAGGGATTTGTGGTAAAAGGTGGAATTTGGAGGGTGAATTTTAGGGGTATAGGATTTGTGCTGGGAGGGGTTAAAAAGATTTTGGGGGCAAAGATGTTTTCTGGGAGTGAGGATTTCAACAGGGTATCAGATTTGTACTTGAAGGAGGGGGAATTTATTCTCAGGTGCAAGCATGCAGTTTAGTGCTAAGTTTTTTGTGGGGGGGGGGGTTTGCTGACACATAATGCTCATACATCTTGGGGGCACAGTTTGACATGTTTGCCCTGGGCTCTAGATGACCTTGTCCCAGGAACTGCATCCATCTGTCCATAGACATATACTGTGGTTCAGTCTATATCCATCTGAATAACTGACAGACAGATCCAGACTGAACACTGGAATGTAAGTTTCTCAGGGTTTTTTTTTTTTGGAGAGGTATATTTTATGTTCTGTTACTAGGGCCTCTAAATGTAGGCAACCCCTCTTTAAAAAAAATATATCGGACAGGCCTAAAGTGAAAGGAAGAGGTACTGAAAGTGGAGGTAGTAGGGGTCTAGCAGGTTCGGCAGAGCAAAATGATGGTTGGGCCACACCATTTAGAGTCAGGGAATATCTGCCTTTTCTTTCTCAGAGAAGCCATGCCACAGCATCCACATAAGGTAGCTAAATGGTTTACAAAGCATTCCTATTCTTCCTGCTCCCAGATGCAGAGCAGCCAGCTGTCTAAAGCTACTACTATTGCATCCTCTCCTTCCTGTTCTCCACTTGTGTTAATCCTGCAATAGATTGCAAACTGGTGATAAGAAGAAGAATGGAAGTGAGGGGAGCTGTTTTAAGCTCCCTGAACCCTTGGGAACGTTGCAGAAGTAAGTTTCCAACAGTCTCTGTCTTGTTTGCACCGCCTGTATACTGCTGTTCAGAGTATATAGGGCCTGGGGGCCCCACACCTTTCCCTTTTTTTAATTGGGTGCGGGGTTCCCCTTAATATCCATACAAGACTCAAATGGGCTGGGGGGGTACCCATGCTGTTTTTCTCAATGATTTTCATCCATATTGCTGAGACCACACATTACATTAAAGAGGCAAGCAGTTTTAAATGACTTATACTCCTTATTTAAATGTCATTTTGTGCAGGGACAGTTCTAAACACAGGAAACATGCACCACTTTACAGGCACGATATTTAAAGGAATATTTCACTTTTATTTTTTCACTTTAAGCATCATTAAAATTACTGCTCCTGAAAAAACTTCAGTTTTTAAAACTTTTTTTGCATTGATACATGACCTGGGTTACCAAACCCTTTTTAGGAGAATAACTTGCATATTATCCTTTAAAATTCGCACTTTTGAATTCTCACGTTCGAGTCCCATAGACTTTAACAGTGTTCGAAAGTTTGTGCAAACTTTCAGTCCATTCGCATGTTCTGGATGCGAACCAAACCGGGGGGTGTTCGGCTCATCCCTACTCATGACAATTGCTCCTCATAGGGTCACAGCCGGATTTTCAAACTGTAAGCCTTCTCTGTTGTGTTTTTCAGAATTGCCTGCACAGTACAGGATGGACACGGCATATTTGCCTCAAGTATAATACATGGAATGCCCACGCAAGACATTGGGAAGACTAAACATTCATAACTCTCATAGCAGGGGCTTTGAAATGTGATACACATGCTTCCTACCCCCCCTCTCCCCCTCTCTCCTCTTCTTTTTTTTTTCTTTTTCTCTCAGCCTTCATGGGACATGTGTTGAGAGATGCTGCTTAAGTAATCTGTCGTGACCATGCAGCAGACATACTAAAGAAATTCTAATTCTAGCCTGTTTAGAGATGGGTGTAGGAGGGGCGGGGATTGGCTCATAGGTATCTTATACTATACTATGGAATGCGGGGGACACTGCGGTATACCATGATCTATGCTTAGGTTATTAAGCCTCTGAGGAGACGAACTATTAGTGAGTCTCTGTGGCCATCTTGATTTAATTATGAGCTGCGGCTCGGAGGGTGGGGGGTGTGCTGAGGGGAGCTTGACACATCTGTTTTGGCCGGGCCTTCGTGGTATACCTCCTTCCCTTGCCCCTCAGCTGAGGTGTTTTCCTCAAACTATCTATAGTCTGGAGTGTCTGGATAGTAGATGTGGATAGAACCGTTTGGGTGCTAGACTTCTTCCCCACCTCAGGGGAGGCAGCATCCCCCTCTTGAAAATACTAGCATAGCTTTACAATATCCTGACATCAGTTTTACCCACCACCCTTTTTTAGGTAGTTCAGCAGGACTAAGACTACCTCCAGTACACAAGCCCCATTTTTGGATACCTTCCCTGGGAGGGAAGTAATTCCTGTTTAAATTTCTTGACACCATCAGTACAGTGTCTAGATAGGCGTAGCATCTACTATCTCTACCTTCTTCTTTCTGTCCTCCCTTCCTGTTCTTTTCTCTCTTTGTCATCCCTCCCCCATATACCCTCTCCATCTATAGTTAGGAGGTGTGGGTAACACCGCATCTTACCCATTCACATGGCCTCTATCATGCAGTCTTCGGCTCCTCTATCTCAAGGTTTTCTCCTTGAATGCTAAAGGTCTCAATATTCCCGAGAAACGTAGTAGTCTTATGGCAGAAGCCCTCAGACATAAAGCTCAAATCATCTTTTTCCGGGAAACTCACTTTAAATCAGGCTCCATTCAACGTCTCACCAACAAGCGATATCCGGAAGTTTATCATGCGACCTGTGCTGGTTCTTAGACAAAAGGGGTAGCAATATTGATCGCCAAGTCACTCGCATTTCACCTCACAGACCAGGTAGCTGACCCAGAAGGTAGGTTAATTTTCCTTAAAGGGCTTTGGAAAGACAGGCCGGTGACACTAGCAAACAAATACTTCCCCAACTCCAAACAAGTCGCCTTTTTTAAATATAATCTTCTGAGACTTGCATCATTTCGGGCAAGGCCTTTTAATCTTAGGAGGAGATTTCAACATGGCCCTGGATCTAACTCTTGACACATCCACAGGGACTTCGTCACTCCCTTTCTCGGCTTTAAGACAATCGAAATTAGAGTTGGCCTCCCTTGCTGTCCACGATACATGGCGCAACCTGATCCCGAGGGGAAAGGACTACACGTTCTTTTCATCCCCACACAATCGCTACTCGAGGCTTGACTATATTTTTATTCCCCAGAAGGATCTGGCGTATCTTTTTAGGAGGCGACGATCAAAAATATGGTCTTTTCCGACCACCATCCGATTACTTTAACCCTGCGATTCCCACAGAGAGAGATGTCTACCAAGATTTGGAGAATGGATGCTTCCCTTCTTACTGATCTTGCGGACCTAGCCACCATCAAACAGGCTATTAGTTACTATTTCTGTCATAATGACACCCCAGATGTGTCCCCCATAACCCAATAGGAGGCACATAAATGTGTTGTGAGAGGTCACTTGTTGGCCATTGCAGCCAGGAAGAAAAAAGAGGCACCAGGCTCTGATTCGGACCTTGGCAGAAAAAATATCTATACTAGAAGCACAACATAAAGCTTCACTTGCTATTGAGGTGGCAGCCGAACTAGCAGACACAAGGGCACGTCTGCGGGAGGAATTGTTCAGAAGAGCACATAAGAGCAGAAGAGCACGAAAGCGACAGATGCTGTTGCAGAAATGGTTTTATGAGCAAGGTAATAAGCCCAGAAAATTATTAGCAAGATTCACGCAGAAGCGCACCCTAGCTTCCACTGTCCATCATGTAAGGGATAAACACGGAGTGACAAATTCCAAGAATGAGGATATTGCTCACCAGTTCCAAGCCTTTTATAGCAAGCTATACAACATTAAAGCAAATAAAAATGGCGTGGCTTCGGCAAACGCACGAGTGGACCTGATAAAAGACTTTCTGCGCAGTTATAGCCCCGAGCGCTATTGGTGGAGGATCGCCAGGCTTTGGAGTCCCCGTTGTTGACAGAAGAATGGGTAGAAGCTACAAAAGCCCAGGGCCCGATGGCCTTTACGGCACAATATTACAAATGCTTCACAGATCTTCTGGCGCCGGAATTCATCAGGGCCTTCAATTCTCTACCTGGTTACCTTAGCAAGTCTGGGACCCTACTGGAGGCGTATATCTTGATAATACACAATAAAGACCCCTCTGATGTAGAAAATTATCGGACGATCGCTCTTCTATATGATGTAAAAAAAAAAATCAAAGTCTTTGCAAACCGACTGGCTTATCATGTTCATGGGTGAATCTTGACCAGGTGGGCTTTGTTCCTGGCAGAGAAGCCAGGGATAACACCATCAAGGCCCTCAACTTGCATCACTGGCTTACTACCTCCAAGCATGAGGGCTTTTTTCTGATGATGGATGCAGAGAAGGCCTTCGACCGTGTGGCCTGGGACTTTATGGACGCAGTATTGGAAGCCCTGGGTTTGGGGATCCGAATGCAGGCTTATATTGGGGCTCTGAAAACGAACCAAAAAGCTAGAGTCTGGGTCAATGGCCACTTGTTGGAGGCCTTCTCCATCCATAATGGCACCAGACAAGGCTGCCCCCTTTCTCCCATACTATATATCCTCACTTTGGAGCCTCTCCTTCGTTGCATCTGGGCAAAACCTAATATAAAGGGCATTGACATACACCAAAGAGAATATAAGCTTGCAGCCTTTGTGGATGATATATTGCTTTTTTTCTTCTCCACATCATTGCCTAACTTGATGCAAGTTCTTGAACAATTCCAACTTATCTCAAATTTTAAAATGAATTATTCAAAATCATTCGCTCTTAATGTCTCACTACCCTCTTCGCTAGTTAATCTAAACCAAGAGAATTTTCCCTTCTGCTGGAAGACAGATGATATTACCTACCTAGGTATTCGACTTCCTGGCAAACTAACAGACCTATATGACAAGAACTTCTTGGTTGAGCTGAAAGCTATACAACAAGATCTCCTTTGGTGGGGCGTCCCCCCGACTTCTTCATTTGGGCGGGCCTCAATCTTAAAAATGACGGTACTTCCCCACATTTTGTACAAATTACAAACGATCCCAATCTATTTGCCACCCTCCTTCTTTGCGACATATAAGAAAATGTGATTAAACCTTTTTATTTTGGAATTATACAAATTGATAGGGGGTGTACCATCATATAAGAAAATGTGTGGGACGTTTCTGTGGGGATCCAAGGCTCCGCAAATCGGTTGGACAAAGTTGGTGTTGCCAAAGTCGGAGAGGGGCATTGGCCTCCCGGACATACAGAGGTACTACTGGGCAACACATTTAGCTTGAGTGGTGGATTGGTGATTACATGCTTGCTGTAAGTGGTGGATACTCCTGGAAAATCTGATTACGGGTAAGAATGTGCGATTACTCCCATTAGAGACAACCCAGACTTCCCACCTGGGTTGGATAGATTCTACCTCGCGACAGAGTGGCCTTATGCAGAAATGCAAGCCAAACATTTTCTAGAGACAGGTTCCTTCACCAGAGAGAACTCGCGACATTGTCCTTGACCAAATCTTTCCCCTTTTTGGCTTACCTCCAGATAAAGCACTTCCTTAAAAATACAGCGACCAGAGGGTGCTTTACAAAAGCATCCACTGTGTGTTCTGGCCCATCTCCCCAGAGGCACGTGGTCTCCTTGTTTGTATGCTTTGATGTTTAAGGAACCTTATGCTTCCATGCACGTGGAGCGTGCCTTTTGGGAGGCCCGGCTAGACAGACCGATTTGAGGAAAAAAGCCGGGAGCGGGTTCACTGGTATATCCACAAAGGATTGCTAAATGTGAACACCCAGGAAAATGGATACAAGATTAGAACACAGTGGTATAGAACGCCTGATCTCATCCACAAATTCTTTCTGACTATCTTAGATTGGTGCTGGAGGTTTGGACAGGACTTGGGCACCTTCCTCCAAATTTGGTGGGAATGCCCACTGATTCAGCCATACTGGTGTGAGGTACATAATGCGACTGCGGTCTCTTCGTTCCCACTGGAGTTTTCACCAGCACAGTACCTTCTTCATCTTTCCAAAATATCCAGGAAAAGGTACCATAAATCTGTGGCGATTCACATGATAAACGCAGCTAGGCTAAGTGTGCCTGTTCATTGGAGGTCTGCAGTGCCACCTTCCATGAAAGAATGGGGGACACGCGTTAATCACATTGCAGCGATAGAGAAGCTGATCTACACTGCACAAGATAGGATTTCCAGCTTCTCCAATATATGGGAAGACTGGTTTAAAATTCGAAATTCTGCAGGATACCAAGATCTATTGCAATAGAGTGGTTAACTGGGATTCCTCAACAGAGCTCTGTTTAGATTTAAACTGGAACACTGTGATCTAAGAACTGACTTATTCCAATAGCAGAAGTAGATGGAGAGGGTTGCTGGAGGTTCCCCCCCACCCCCTCTCCTGGCTTTCGCCTCAAGACTCTCCCTCCTCTCCCCTCCCTCCTTCCATCCCCCTCCCTCGTTCTTGTTCCTAATCTATATTTCTCTTTCTTATTCCTCCTTGTGTTTTCTCCTTTCTTTACCTTTGTTACTTTTTCTTATTAATAATAATTAATAATTCTGGAGATTGGAGACTTTGGGAGGATGGGTCTACCTAACGGTTGACCTCTCTGCCTATTCTGTCCAGGGTACACGGATGTTCAGAGATAGGTACAGGAATTGTAACAAAGGCTCTGATTTTCCAATAACCTTGAAGGGTCTGGAAGCATCTGACTACACCCATATTGACAGGATCCTGCAATGATATCTTGATCTATGCCTTCCTTGTTCTATGCTGTGAGGTTGTTTATAATGTATATTGGGAGTACTTCATGGGCTTCATCGCGATTGTATATTCTGTACCTGTACTCCAGTTAGTGACGCAACACTTCTGTTTATGTGTTTGTTTTTCTTCCTGTCAATGTTTCTGTAATATCTGTTGAATTATTCAATACAATCTTTATGATTAGAAAAATGTATTATCAAATAATTTTCCTTTCCTGATAGACTCCATGGCAGACTAGGTGTGGGTTGACTCCCGCCTCCTCTCCAATGCTATAGAACCTATTCCCATAAGTTTGAGCTCACCGCTAGGGACAGCGTTCCGTAACTAGCCAACTCTAGACCAATGGGTGGGAACTTTGTCTGCCATGGAGTCTATCAGGAAAGGAAATTTTTTGATAATACGTTTTCCATTTTCCTGATAGACTCTGTGGCAGACTATGTGTGGGACATAACTAGCCAATCCACATGGGTGGGTATACTGAACAAAAGAAAGGATTTAATTTGCCCCGTCAACCAACAGGATTCTTAAACCAAAGATCACAGAAGATAGAGAAGCAGGCTCTATGCAATAAAGTGACCTAAAGGCATTAATGGAGGCCCACAGGGCAACTTTGCAGGAAACATCAGAAAAACGCATGCCGGGCTGCTGGCCACAAAGCCGCCATACCCCTGGTGGAACAAGCTGTCACCGCCTCCAGAGGAGCCCAGCCCTATAGGTCTGCTGGACAGAATGGACAATCCAGGCAGCGATTAATCTGGTCGAAGCTCGCTCCCTTGATATTGCCGGAGTGCAGAATAAACAGATACTGTAGCCAGAAAATCTAAAGAGGAAGTAACTTGCATGTACTTCTACCTAATTTTCCCTAACTCCAGAGGGTGAACCTGAGTAGAGCCTGGGGCCCTGAATGTACTGTAGGTAGGAAAATTTCTTGGATCTTTAAGGAAAATTATGTAACTTTCGGTCTTGAGCCGAGCATAGGAGTAAGGACCCTCTGGTCTGGGAAGAAAGCCAGAAATTGTTCTTAAGGGCCTAAGGACCCAAGCCCAGAGCCACCCTTTTGCCGAAGTGACGGCAACTAGAACAGGTGACTTTGCAAAAAAGTCTTTGATAGACAGCAGAGCAGAATCTGCGGTACTGAATCGAGCCAGTGAGTCCAGGACAAGCGTAAAATTCCACATGGGGAATCTTGGCCTTTTTCGAGGCCTGAGTCTTGCCGCCCCACGGAAAAACTGCTGAATTAAAGGGCGAACAGTTTCCGATATATCGGAAAAGGCCGAAAGGTCTGAGACATGAATCCTGAGAGGGCTGATGGATAGAAATCGACCTAAGCTGGAAAGAAGGAAACCAGGGATATCTTGGACTCCCGAATATCTGCACGATCTGCCTGATGAATATCCAGCGAACTTGGCCAAATTCACCCTTAGACCTTGGTCGTATCTGCCCTTCTCAAGGTCATGAGGGTGGAAGTCACCCTTGATGCATACCCAAGAGTTTCCAGCCCCTCCCTCTTAAGACCCAGACTACCTGTTCCAGTAATGCTGGAAAGGGTCCAGGGCTGTTCCCTGAGAACAAAGGCCTGGTCTGAGAGGAAGAGGAACCGGGTCCCAGAAGCCTAGCTGGGTCAAGAGGGGAAACCATGGCCTGTTCAGCCATTAAGGCACCAATGCCACCCCTGACCGCTTTCCCTAGGAGCCGCAGAAAAGACCTGAGGATGACTGGGAACGGGAGAAAGGTGTAAACCTTTTGCTAAAAATAAATCCACTGATCTGTCAGGGCATCTATTCCGAAGGCCTGGCAGCAACGAGCCTGGTCTTCCTAACCTCAAAGTCACCGGGAAAGTCAAGTAGGTCTACTTTGAGACGAAGAGACCACTCGTTGTTGTCTAACTGTGCGTAAGACAGGAAGTTTGCTTGGATGCTTTGGACTCCAGAATGATCCTGGCCAGGTTTTCACAGATCCATGACATTAGCTCGACTTCTTGGGGCAAGGTGGAGCTCCGAGAGCCCCCTTGTCTCTTCACATAGGAGAATGCTGTGGCTCTAATCAAAAGAGGGCTCCCCATCCAACACCACTGGTATCGGTTGTGACCAGTGGCGGCTGGTGAAGTTTTATGATGGGGGGGCGCAATACCCCGCCCTTCCACATTTGGTCCCTCCCACTTCTCATAAGCCACACCCCTTATAGAATCCACCACTCCGTCCCCTGTATTCCACTCAATGTCAGGAGTATACAGCTCAGCGTCACAGCACAGAGTATATAGCCCCAGCATCACAAATCATGGTATATAGCGCAGCCTTACAGATCGGTGCAAACAAACTAAAATATGACACTGTTAGTAATGAAGGACTCGAAATGGGCAGGAGATTACCAGAGAGTGACTGCGGACATACTGCACAAGATTACCAGAGACTGCGGACATACTGCACAGGATTACCAGAGACTGCGGACATACTGCACAGGATTACCAGAGACTGCGGACATACTGCACAGGATTACCAGAGACTGCGGACATACTGCACAGGATTACCAGAGACTGCGGACATACTGCACAGGATTACCAGAGACTGCGGACATACTGCACAGGATTACCAGAGACTGCGGACATACTGCACAGGATTACCAGAGACTGCGGACATACTGCACAGGATTACCAGAGACTGCGGACATACTGCACAAGATTACCAGCGACTGCGGACATACTGCACAGGATTACCAGAGACTGCGGACATACTGCACAGGATTACCAGAGACTGCGGACATACTGCACAGGATTACCAGAGACTGCGGACATACTGCACAGGATTACCAGAGACTGCGGACATACTGCACAAGATTACCAGCGACTGCGGACATACTGCACAGGATTACCAGCGACTGCGGACATACTGCACAGGATTACCAGAGACTGCGGACATACTGCACAAGATTACCAGAGACTGCGGACATACTGCACAAGAGTACCAGAGACTGCGGACATACTGCAGGAGATTACCAGAGACTGCGGACATACTGCAGGAGATTACCAGAGACTGCGGACATACTGCAGGAGATTACCAGAGACTGCGGACATACTGCAAAAGATTACCAGAGACTGCGGACATACAGCAGGAGATTGCAAGAGACTGCGGACATACTGCAGGAGATTACCAGAGACTGCGGACATACTGCACAAGATTACCAGAGACTGCGGACATACTGCACAAGATTACCAGAGACTGCGGACATACTGCACAAGATTACCAGAGACTGCGGACATACTGCACAAGATTACCAGAGACTGCGGACATACTGCAGGAGATTACCAGAGACTGCGGACATACTACACAAGATTACCAGAGACTGCGGACATACTGCACAAGATTACCAGAGACTGCGGATATACTGCAGGAGATTACCAGAGACTGCGGACATACTACACAAGATTACCAGAGACTGCGGACATACTGCACAGGATTACCAGAGACTGCAGGAATTACTTGTCCTGCGACTTGGGACTTAAATGTTGCATAAAAACTTTTTTTATACTTAATGTGCAGGGAAAATATCGGCCGTCAACACCACCCCACCCCCCGCTTGCAAATTGTCCTGCGACTTGGGACTGGAAAGTTGCAGGATAAGTTGGACCCGATGATTTCCAATGAGAACCGTTCATATCTGTGCGACTTCAAAGTAGTCCCTGCATTACTTTTGTCCCACATTGATGCAACTTGAGGTCCATAGACCTCCAGAATACACGGGCATTGCTTTAAGTCACATCAGAATTGCAGTAGAATTGTGCAACTTTCAGACTGCATTAGCCTGAAAGTCGCAAGATTCTGCCACAATTTTTTGGTGCGATTTTGCAGCGACTTGAAGCAATGCCTATGTATTCTGGAGGTCTATGGACCTCAAGTCACATCAAGGTGGGACAAAAGTAATGCAGGGACTACTTCAAAGTTGCACAGATATGAACAGTTCTCATTGGAAATCATCGGGTCCAACTTATCCTGCAACTTTCCAGTCCCAAGTCGCAGGACAATTTGCAAGCGGGGGGTGGGGTGGTGTTGACGGCGGATATTTTCCCTGCACATTAAGTATAAAAAAAGTTTTTTTTTTAATAACTGGGGGGGGGGGGGTGGGGTGGTCTGGTGGGGTAGTGTTACCGCCCGCTATTTGTGCTGTAATGAATTTTTACATAGAAAAGAAATGTTGTTAATAAATGGGTAAATGAATTATAAAAAAAAGATTTTTTTAATAACCGTTATTGGAAAAATCTTTTTTTTTATAATTCATTTACCCATTTATTAACAACATTTATTTTCTAGGTAAAAATTCATTACAGCACAAATAACACTACAGCGGGCGGTAACACTACCCCACCAGACCACCCCCCCCCCCCCCAGTTATTAAAAAAAAAACTTTTTTTATACTTAATGCTAAATTGAATCAAATATAAAAAATAAACTGTTAATAATCTTAATATATTTAACTAATATTAAATTAAAAAAAACATTGATTGGGGGGGGGGGGGTTGTTGCCTGGCATTATTTTCGCTGAATATTAAATATTAAAAAATATTTTAAAAAAATATTAAAAAATATATAAAAAAGAAATTGGATTAAGCAGGGGGGGGTGGAGGTTGGATGTCAGCCGCCGAATATTAGATAAAAAAACGAATATTAAATGCAAAAAAAGACTATGAATAAGCGGGGGGGGGGGGTGCCACCGAAGAATAAACAATAGAAAAAAAACTTTGAATAAGCGGGGGGGGGGGGGTTGTGCCGCCGAGGAATAATCAATAGAAAAAATTTTTTGAATAAGTGGGGGGGGGTGGGGGCCGGGCGGCCGCCGAATACGATTGTGGAAATACGATAGTGGCAATCGCCGGAGGGGTTGGATGCTGCTGTGAAGCGGCGGCCGATGTAGAGACAGGCAGGCTTACCTGTTCCTCGGTCGGGCGCAGTGAGCTCGAGCTGATCCGACGTCACTTCCGGTTTTTCCAGTGACGTCGGAACGAGCACAGAGACGGGCGGGTGCACACAGACAGTGTATGCACCCGCCCGGCCATAACAATACACTCCATCGCGCCAGAAGCAAGTGGCGCGATGGAGAGCGCCACAAAGGCGTATTTTTTGTGCCAATGTAGCGCCGCGTCTGCAATCCCGTGATTGCACAGACGTGGCGCTACTCCTAAAGGACTGTTCCCGGCGTCCGGCGCGCGGACATTAGGCCCTTTTTTGGGAAAAAAAAATTTCTTAAAGGGACAGATTTAAAAAAAAAATTTTTTTTTTTTTTTTTTTTTTACTGACTGTGTGATGGGGGGCGGCGCCCGGGCGCCCCTATGGACGGGCCGCCACTGGTTGTGACAATGAGGTGGCACCTTGAAGCCACCAGAAGAGCCTGTTCTTTACCACTGGTGTTATGCAAATGGATGATCGTTGTCTCCTGAATTCCACTGCTAGGAAAAAACCCTTCCCAGAAAGGGTATAGCCCCCACAGAGACTATCTCACCCTGGGGGGCATGCAGACCATTGTGTCAATCAATATTTAGACACTTTGAGGCCCTCAGGCATGAGGAGCTCAGACTGGGAAATTCTTCTTTGTATGACTAGGATCTCTTCTCCTGAGAGAGAGGGATGGTACTTTCAGTAGTGTCAAGCTAGGCGCCCATATATACCAGGCGCTGAACTGGATCCAGGTGTCTTTTCTCTAAGTTTAGGAGCCAACCAAATTCAAGCAGTGTGATGATAACCTGCTCTCTCTGTGGATCAACAGCCGCTCTTTGACTTGGGACCATAGCAGGAAGTTGTTGGAAAACTGGTACAAGCGTATCCCTTGTGTTCTGATGAGGGCCACCATGGCCAGAAGAACTTTCGAAAAAATTCGGGGTGAGGATGTCAGCCCGAAGGGAGGCAGATGAACTGTAGATGTTATTGCCTGACCATGACCCAGAGATATTTGAAAATGTTCCTGCTACAGGCTCGTGTAAATAGGCATCTTTGCATCGATTGAAATTAGCCATTCACCTGGCTTCCCCGATTGTTGGATGGTAGACAGTTTTCAATTGAATCTCTTGTGTTTTCTGAACTTGTTTAGGTAGGTTAGGTCTATCAAAGAACACCATAAAGCATTTATCTTTAGCACCAATAAGAGAGGGGAGTACACCCCTTGGAAATTCTTCTCCCATCGAGACAGGCACCCTGGCTCCCTGTGCCTTCAGTGAATCCACATAGGACAGTGACACCTGCTTCTTTTCTTCTAACCGTGGTAGCGGAGTAGAAAAAAAACTGGGGGGAGTACTGGAAAGGACAATGTGTGGCCTGAAGACATGGCTGGACCAGTATTCAGAGATTTAGGCCACCCAGATGTGCCGGGGGAGAAGCAGAAACGCCCCCACCCGTTTAGCCTGATGGGCCCACTCTCACCATGACTTTAGACGGCTCATGTCCGCTGGACGCCTGGCTCTTAGCGGGCTTTTGAAGGATGTCTGACTACTGTTACAATTCTTTATGAAAACTCTGGCCAGGCCTGTAACTCAGTACTGCAACTTCTTCGTTGGGGCCTTTTCTGGCTGAGCAGATGCCCCTCCTGGGGCAGGTGCCTAGTCGTGCCTGAGGACAGCACAGTCCGGGCAAAACAGGTCAACAGAGGCTTCCCCCAGGAAGACAACTGCCAGCTTCAATTCCTGAACTGCCAAGCCCCTGGCAAATTCTTCCGAAATGCCTCTGAGTATGGAGTCCACATATTCTATGCAAGTTTCCATAACCTTGGGCATGGCTGCCCAGGAAAAAGTGGGTTTACACGCAATTCTGGTTAGCCTGTAATCCCTTAAGGTCTTGATCTATTCTCTTAAGCATGTCTTCAGAGGAAACAGAGTCTTCCAAAGGAAGAGTGTCATGTTTAGCTAACCGTATCAATGTTGCATCTACCAAGGGAGGGTTTTCCAGAAGCTTCACTTTCCCCACTTTAAAGGGGAATAATCTGAAGGTTTTGCATGACAAAGAAGTTTCAATGTCTACTTTGCTCCCACAATGATATTCTTTAACTCTAAAGGAGAGTGAAATCGGAGCATACCTTTCCCCAGATGTTTAACCACTTAAGACCCGGACCTTTATGCAGGTAAAGGACCCAAGGTTTTTTTACAATTTGGCACTGCGCTGCTTTAACTGGTAATTGCGCGGTCATGCAATGTTGTACCGAAACAAAATTTATGTCCTTTTCTTCCCACAAATAGAGCTTTCTTTTGATGGTATTTAATTGCCTCTGCGTTTTTTATTTTTTGCGATATAAACGAAAAAAAAACGAAAATTTTGAAAAAAAATCATATTTTCTAATTTTTGTTATAAGAAAAATCGAATAAACTAAATTTTAGTCGAACATTTAGGCCAAAATGTATTCAGCCACATGTCTTTAGTACAAAAGTCGCAATAAGCGTATATTTATTGGTTTTCGCAAAAGTTATAGCGTCTACAAACTAGGGTACATTTTCTGGAATTTACACAGCTTTTAATTTATGACTGCCTATCTCATTTCTTGAGGTGCTAAAATGGCAGGGCAGTACAAAACCCCCCCAAATAACCCCATTTTGGAAAGTAGACACCCCAAGAAAATTGCTGAGAGGCATGTTGAGTCCATTGAATATTGTTTTTTGTCCCAAGTGATTGAATAATGACAAAAAAAAATAAAAAATGTTTACAAAAAGTTGTCACTTAATGATATATTGCTCACACATGCCATGGTTATATGGGGAATTGCACCCCAAAATACATTCTGCTGCTTCTCCTGAGTACGGGGATACCACATGTTTGGGACTTTTTGGGAGCCTAGCCACGTATGGGGCCCCAAAAACCAAGCACCGCCTTCAAGATTTCTAAGAGCATACATTTTTGATTTCACTCCTCACTACCTATCACTACCTATCACAGTTTTGAAGGCCATAAAATGCCAAGATGGCACACAACCCCCCCAAATGACCCCGTTTTGGAAAGAAGACACCCCAAGCTATTTGCTGAGAGGCATGTTGAGACCATTGAATATAAAAAAATTTTGCCCCAAGTGATTGAATAATGACCAAAAAAAAAAAATTTACAAAACATTGTCACTAAATTATATATTTCTCACACATTCCATGGGCATATGTGGAATTACACCCCAAAATACATTCTGCTGTTTCTCCTGAGTACGGGGATACCACATATGTGGGACTTTTTAGGAGCCTAGGCGTGGACGGGACCCCGAAATCCAAGCACCGCCTTCAAGATTTCTAAGGGCATACATTTTTTATTTCACTTCTCACTACCTATCACAGTTTCGAAGGCCATAAAATGCCAAAATAGCAAACCCCCCCCCCCCCCAAATGACCCCATTTTGAAAAGTAGACACCCCAAGCTATTTTCTGAGCGACATAGTGAGTATTTTACAGCTCTCATTTGTTTTTGAAAATAAAGAAAGGAAATTAAATGTATTTTTATTTTTTTTAATTTTCAAAACTTTGTCACAAAAAGCGAGATCTGCAAAATGTTCACCATAACTCTCAGCAAATAGCTTGGGGTGTCTACTTTCCAAAATGGGGTAATTTTGGGGGGGTTTGTGCCATCTGGGCATTCCATGGCCTCCGAAACTGTGATAGGTAGTGAAGAGTGAAATCAAAAATGTACACCCTTAGAAAGCCTGAAGGCGGTGATTGGTTTTTGGGGTCCCGTACGCGGCTAGGCTCCCAAAAAGTATCACACATGTGGTATCCCCGTACTCAGGAGAAGCAGCAAAATGTATTTCAGGGTGTAATTCCACATATGCCCATGGCATGTTTGAGCAATATATCATTTAGTGACAACTTTGCGAAAAAAAAAATATTAATAATAATAATAATTGGCCTGGATTCACAGACACTGGCACATATTTATGCCGCCGTAGCGTATCTCCTTTACGCTACGCAAACGTAGCGCAAAGAGGCAAGCACTGAATTTACAAAGCACTTCCTCCCAAATCTGCGCTGGGTTTCCAAGGCATAAGTTGGCGTAAGTGGAAGTGGGCGTGAGCCATGCTAATGAGGCGTGACCCCATGCAAATGATGGGATGAGCGCCAAACAGATACGAATCGCCAACTGCGCATGCGCCGTCCCGTGGACGCATCCCAGTGCGCATGCTCACAAATACGTCGGAACAACTGCCTAAGATACGCCGGATCACTGCCTACGGCGTGATCGTAACCTACGCCTAATCATATTCACGTCCTACGTAAAATACGACGGCTTGTGTTCCCTGGTGCAGCCCTTTGCATGGATGCTGCTGAGTTACACCTCCTTTATGGGGCATAACTTTACGCCGGACGTATGACTTTACGTGCACTGCTTCGGAAGGACGTACGTTTGTGAATTGGCGTATCTCCCTCATTTGCATATGTGAATAGAAAATCAATAGGAGCGCCAAATACGTCCAGCGTAAATATGCGCCCACTCTAGGCCGGCGTAGGCAAGTTACGTTGGTCGGATGAAGCCTATTTTCAGGTGTATCTTAGTTTCTGAGTACGGCGCATAGATACGACGGCGCATATTTGCACTTACGCGGCGTATCTCGAGATACGCCTTAGGCCCCATACACACGAGAGGATTTATCCGCAGATACGGTCCGCGGATAAATCCTCTCGAGGATTTCAGAGGATTTCTATGCGATGGCGTGTACACACCATCGCATTGAAATCCACGCTGAAATCCTCTGGCGATGACGTGTCGCGCCGTCGCCGCTATTATGACGCGGCGACGGGCGCGACGCTGTCATATAAGGAATTCCACGCATGCGTCAAATCATTACGACGCGTGCGGGGAATCCCTTTGGGCGGATGGATCCGGTAAGTCTGTACAGACGAGCGGATCCATCCGTTGGAATGGATTCCAGCAGATGGATTTGTTGTGCATCACAGCAAATATCCGATCTGCTGGAATCCATCCCAGAGGAGATTTCTCCGCGGAAACAGATCCGCTGGCGTGTACACACCATAGGATCTATCCGCAGAAACCCATTTGCTGGGATTTATCTGCGGATGGATTCTATCGTGTGTACGGGGCCTTAGTCTTTTTATCGCAACTTGTGTCAAAATATAAAATATTCCATGGACTCGACATACCTCTCAGCAAATAGCTTTGGGTGTCTACTTTTCCAAAATGGGGTCATTTGGGGGGGTTTGAACTGTCCTGGCATTTTATGCACAACATTTAGAAGCTTATGTCATACATCACCCACTCTTCTAACCACTTGAAGACAAAGCCCTTTCTGAAACTGTTTGTTTACATAAAAACATATTTTTTTTCGCAAGAAAGTTAAGTTTTACCCCCAAACATTATATATTTTTTAAAGCAAAGGCCCTACAGATTAATATGGTGGGTGTTGCATTTTTTTTCCACACAGTATTTGTGCAGCGATTTTTCAAATGCATTTTTTGGGGAAAAAATACACTTTTTTTATTTTAAAGCACTAAAACACACTATATTGCCCAAATTATTGATGAAATAAAAAAGATGATCTTAGGCCGAGTACATGGATACCAAACACGACATACTTTAAAATTGCGCACAAACGTGCAGTGGCGACAAACTACATACATTTTTAAAAGCCTTTAAAAGCCTTTACAGGTTACCACATTAGGCCTAGTACACACGAGAGGATTTATCCGCGGATACGGTCCAGCGGACCGTTTCCGCGGATAAATACTCTCGAGGATTTCAGCGGATTTGGATCCGATGGAGTGTACTCACCATAGGATCGAAATCCGCGCCGAAATCCCCTCGCGATGACGTGTCGCGCCGTCGTTGCGATGATGACGCGGCGACGAGCGTGACGCTGTCATATAAGGAATTCCACGCATGCGTCGAATCATTACGACGCATGCGGGGGATCCCTTCGGACGGATTGATCCGGTGAGTCTGTACAGACCAGCGGATCAATCCGTCGGGATGGATTCAAGCGGATAGATTTGAAAGCATGTCTTCAAATTTATATCCGCTTGAAATCCATCCCAGGGGATAAAAATCCGCGGAAACAGATCCACTGGATTGTACACACCATAGAATCTATCCGCTGAAACCGATCCGCTGAGATTTTTCAGCGGATGGATTCTATGGTGTGTACAGGGCCTTAGATTTACAGAGGAGGTCTGCTAAAATTACTGTCCTCGATCTGCCCTTCGTGGTGATACCTCACATGCATGCAATTGCTGTTTACATATGACTCCAAAACGACGCTTGCGTTCGCCTTTGTGCAAGAGCAGGGGGGGACAGGGATGCTTTTTTTTAGCTTTTTTTATTTTATTTGTAAACTGTTCCTTCCATTTTATTTATTTTTTACCATTTTTATTGTTATCTCAGGGAATGTAAATATCTCCTATGATAGCAATAGTTAGTGACAGCTATTAGACCCTAGATCTTTCCTCTGCCCTCAAAGCATCTGACCACACCAAGATCGGTGTGATAAAATGCTTTCCCAATTTCCCAATGGCGCTGTTTATATCTGGGGGGGACATTCCCTCCCACTGAATGTAAAAGCAATCTAAAGGCTAATTAGCCGCAAGGATTGCTTTTACATGAAAGCCGACCGCTGGCTGAAAATGATACCAAGATGATACCTAAACCTGCAGGCATCATTCTGGTATAGCCATTCAAAGTCCAGCAACATACCAGTACGTTGATGGTTCTTGTTGGACATGTATTGTAATCTTTTTTTTCATGCAGCCTGTTGGCTGAATAAAAAAAAGATTGATCGGTGGGTATGCCCACCATTAGAATACCTCCCTTCATCCACCCACTTCTAATGATGGGCATACATGCACCATTTATATATGCCGAAGCATGGGGCATCCTCCCACAAAAAAGTTATGCCGCGCACACACGGTCAGACTTTTCCACGGGAAAGCCTCTGTAGGAATGTCGACCATATGTACACGACATTAGGAGCAAAATCTCCTCCCCACCTAACTGTGGTGGTGAAATCACCTCCTACAGAGTCGCGGCTTTATGTATCGTGGGAGCAAACGCTGTTGCTGTCAAGCTAAATAAATCCGTGCTGCAACTGAATGGCGTACCTGCTAAGCAAATGATGGTTAACATTAAAACAAAGTAACATTATAGTATATCAGTAAGACCATACCTGCAAAGCAAATAGCAAAAAAACATAGTAAAAAATAAAACATTTTTTAACGCAACCTGTGCCTAAAATATATATATGCCGAAGCATGGGGGCATCCTTCCGCAAAAAAGGTATGCCACGTACACACGGTCAGATTTTTCCACGGGAAAGTCTCTGTAGGAATGTCAACCGTATGTATGCGGCATTAGGAGCAAAATAGCTCCTCCGCCCCTAATGCCCCCATGCTTCGGCATATATGCTCTTTTTTTAACTGTGGTGGTGAAATCACCTCCTACAGCACTGGAGTCACGGCTTTATATATCGTGGGAGCAAACGCTGTTGCTGTCAAGATAAATAAATCCGCGTAACAGCTGAATGGCGTACCTGAAAACAGTAAAGTAAATTACATACCTGAAAAGCAAGCATGATATAACATAATAACAATAAAACTTTGCAGAATAGAATACAGTAAAAAAGAGCAGAACAATAGAGAGAGAATAGAGAGGGAGAGAACAATAGAACGACAACTATTTTTATTTATTTTTTTATATTTTTTGTGTGTTTTTTATTTTTTACATTTTTTTTTTTAACACTTTTTTTTTGTAACTGTAACTGTTCAACTTTTCGGTTCCAGGTTTGGGTCTCTCAAAATGCGATGGCATCTTGGGAGACCCTGTGTAAGTGTGCCTAGCCTGTGAAATTCTTTACCCTACGCTAATACTTCACTCGTGTGTGGAAGCATTCAAAACATTCACCAATACAAAGACCAGGATTGGCAGGACAGCGGGGACAAAAATAACGGGTGTCACACCTATATCCGCGCTTGATTCAGACACGACATCTTCTGTTGGGGGGCTCATTGGGTAGGGGTACTCTCGAGGACATACGAAAAATGTCTCTCATGCAGTCGGCTTACTGCATTTGGTAGGGGATGGTGAGGTGTAGAACCGCCTGGATACAGGAGTTCTAAGATGATCTCATAGTGGAATTGAAGGAAGGATCCAGTCTGTCCTGAAGCTCTGTATAAGACATGAGCGTTCAGCAAAGCCATTTAAATAAAATATAGAGACACTTTTTTGTACCAGCGTCTCGCCTTACGGGCAATATGATACGGCGCCATCAACTGGTTGTTGAGGTCCACTCCTCCCATATTTTGGTTATACAGTATTGGTGGACACAGAGGGGTTTCTCCACAACACCAGCCACCGTACGAATTTGTACTGTCGTGTCTGCGTGAAGGGTGGTAAGAACAAAAACATTCTTATTGTCCCGCCACTTCACAGCGAGCAAATTATTACACCTGCAGCAGGCTCTCGCCCCCAGCCTAAGATGGGAATCTACAAGCCGCTGGGGAAAGCCGCCGGTGATTAGGTCGCACGGTGCCACATGCTCCAATCTGACGATCAAACAAGTGACTAAAAAGTGGCACGCTGGTGTAATAATTGTCCACATATAAGTGGTACCCCTTTCTGAATAAGGGTGACACCAAGTCCCACACAATCTTGCCAGCGCTCACTATGTAATCTGGGCAGCCCTCCGGCTCTACCTGACTATCTTTGCCCTCATAAACCATAAAGCTCCATGTATAGCCTGTTGCCCTGTCACAAAACTTATAGAGCTTGACCCCGTATCTGGCACGCTTGCTGGGAAGGTACTGCTTGAAAGACAAGCGGCCAGAAAATGTAATTAGGGACTCATCAACGCAGACAACTTGCTGGGGATTATACAAGGCTACAAAACGTTTGTTGAAGTGGTTTATGAGGGGCCGAATTTTGTAGAGCCGGTCCTATTCAGGGTCTCCACGCGGACGACAAAGTTCATTGTCATTGAAATGCAAGAACCGCAGGATCGCCTCGTATTGTTTCCTGGCCATGGAAGCAGAGAATATGGGTATATGGTTGTGTGGACTTGTGGACCAATAAGTCCTCAACTTCGGAAATTGGTGTATGCCCATGTTGAGGCAAAGGCCCAGAAAGGTTTTAAATTCGGAAACCGTAAGTGGTTTCCATTCTCTGGCAAGGACGGACTGGGGATTAGCGGCGATGTAAGTACCAGCATATAAATTACTCTGGTCCACAATAGATCTATAGAGATCTTCCGTGAAAAACAGCGAATAAAAATCAAGTGACCTGTGGGTTGGCCAGTTAATGGGGGAAGTACAGGTTCTGCAGAAGTGGTGGGTACCCAATCAGGATAGGCAAATTCTGCAGGAAGGGCACTATGGGCACGACGGGCCTGTTTTTGTCTTCTTCTTGGTGGCAGCGGGACACTACTTGTGCTTGCCACCTCGCCAGCTTGAACTGCACTTATGGGACTCGCCACGTCACCATGTGATACTGCAGTGCTGGATGAATGACCTGGGTGTACTAGGCCGCTGGTGCTTGCCAGTTCACTAGAAGGAATAGCGGCGATAGTACTGTCTCTCTGCTCCATACAAGGGTCCTGCGGTTCTTGCTGCTCAGCAGGGACCACAACTTCGTCGTCAGAGCTATCTGGCATGGCTTTGCCATTTTGGGCTCTAAATTTAGTGGTACACTAGTGATGATTCACAGATAAAAAAGCACCTGACTGTCAGCAAACGTAGAAAACGCTTAAAAAAAAACTGTTTGCGATTGCAGGGATCAGGCCTGTCTCTGCGAACGCTGCAGTTATGTGTGTTGTGTTTTGTAAGTGACAGTGATCGATCGATACTGCACTTGGGTGGGCTGAGCTGGGCTGGGCAGAGGGGCAAAACACAGGTGCTAGCGGGTATCTGGGCTGATTCTGCTAACAATGTGTTTTTGGGTACCCTAAACTGCTGGGTACACTAGTGTAGATCTGATCATATCAGGTATCGATCCGTTCAGATACTATACCACTAAGGGGGGTGTATGCTTTGCGCATGGGTGTAAGCGTTACTGGCACTAACCTAACGCTGCCTGGGGCGACGCAGACCCTGACTGATGCTAAAATTTAATTGATTTCACCTGCCGGGCGATCAGGGTGTTAAACCTTTATTGGGTTATATACGTCGGGTGCCCTGATGCTATAAACAGCAAACTAACTAACCAGCGTCAACCGTAACACTTATACAGTGATCACTGGTGAAAGGATTAACTAGGGGGCAATCAGGGGGTTAAAACCTTTGTTAGGTAATATATGGGGGTACCTGACCATTTATAAAAACCTGGCGGTGAACCTAAATAACGAAATAACTAACTGGCTAACCAGCGTCACCAGTGACACTTATATGGTGATCACTGGTGAAAGGGTTAACTCTAGGGGCAATCAGGGGTTAAAACCTTTATTTTGAAAATGTATGCGGGTACCTAACGCTATAAAAACCTGGCGGCGAACCTCAAAAAATAACTGGCTACCTAGCGGCACCAGCGACACTAATACAGCGATCAGAAAAATGATTGCTTAGTGACACTGGCGATAGGGGGTGAAAGGGTTATCTAGGGGGTGATCAAGGGGTTAAACCGTTATTAGGGGGGTAGGGGGCTACCCTGAACCTAAAGGGGCCTAAGACTAACAAATAACACTAAATGCAGTGATCAGTAAATAAATGATCACTGCAATCAGTGACACTGTGACTGGGGGCTGGGGGGGGGTGATCTGGGGGTTAAGTGTGCCTATGTGTGACTGGTGTCAGTGTACTGTTAGGTGCAACTCACGTGTGATGTCTCCTCTCCTCTCGCCGGACAAAAAGACCACCAGGAGGAGAGATGACATCACTTCCTCTGCCTGTGTTTACATTACACAGGCAGAGGCGAAAGCTGATTCGCTGGGAGCGATCGCTAGGGGGTGGCCAGAAATGAATGGCTGCCCCCTCATCCCGGATCGCTCCCACAGGCTAACGGACTGCTGAATCTACCGGAGGGGGGTCCCAATCGGACCCCCGACCCACGGGAAGGCAGGCACGTACAGGTACGTTGATGTGCCTGTCCATTCCATTCTGCCGACGTATATGTACATGTGGCGGTCTTTAAGTGGTTAAGGAAATTTCTTTTGTTTAATCGGGGGAGTGGAAGTGCCTTCCTACTTAAAGGCCTTCTTTTGGCCACCTCAATTAGTGGTGGAACTAAGGCGAAGTCAAAGCCTCCGAGAAACTCGTCTCCTATCTCGCTGTGCGAAGAATCAGGGGAGGCATCATAAGGCTGGAATGGGCCTGGATCCTCCTGGGCCTCGTCAGCCAGGGAGCCAGATAAAGTGGAAGAGGAATGGAAACATCTCCTCTGATTGAAAGAGGTATAGGAACATCTTCTCTGAGGAATGGGTACATTTCCTATGTTTTGAGGAGGAATGGGAACATCTCCTCTGATGGAGGAATGGGAACATCTACTATGTTTGAGGAGGAATGGGAACATCTCCTCTGATTGAAGGAGGAATGGGACCATTTCAATTCATTGCTGAGTCCCAGACTGAAGTCATGGTGTCTGGTACCTGGATGAAGAGAGCTGACGTTGTAGCCTGGCAAGGTCTTTAATGTCTCAAGCTACTAGCTGGTGACTTGACCTGGAAATGGAAATGTAAAGGAAAAAAGCGGAAAGACATGCCATGTCCATAGGCAAACTCACGGGCCTTTCTGGCCCCTCCACCTTGCCTACACACACACACTGTGAACGAGAGCTGGCCGCAGAGGGCGGCGACCAGACCATGACCCCCACAGGGATACCAAGGCAAACTCCACACTGTGTAGTGACAATAGTCCTAGGACGGAGCAGGATGGGGAGGGTGAGGGAATAGGAAAAACAAGGGGTACTTCCCCTTTAAGAGCTGATCCCTTTCACTTGATGCACAGGTATAGGAAGATCCACCCGATTGCAGGAAGAGCAGAAAATCTACACACTGCCCAAAGGAGCTTGGCAGCTGCAGGCTGACGGCTTACTTTCAAACTTCCCACCCTGATGATGTCACAGCTGTGTCCCCTGGGCTGAAGAGACCAAACGGCAGGCGCCTGCGCGGCCACCGGATCCCCGTCACCCACAGCCTTGAGCATGCACAGAGACGCCCCACAGCCGGAAGAGCCGTGGCCTCCTGGAACGCAAAGCATTCCAGGCGCCATAAGAGGCTAAAGAGCACCAGGGTAGAAAAAACAGACAGAGGAAAAGGCAAGACAATACAGGGGGTCCCGACTTACAAACACCCGAGCTACGAACTTCTCATACTTATGAACCGGGCTTTGTAGGGACCCTTTGCCATTTTGGGCGCACCGTCTGCTGTTATGCGCATGCGCGGCCAGGTGGAGCCTCTGAAAATGTCGGAATTGTCTGTAATTGGCCGCACATAAACAGAACAGCATTCGACGGAACATTGGAAATGTCCGTAATTGCCGGTCTGCACATGCGTGACCGACTTATGAACATTTACGATTTTTACAAACAGGAGGAAAGTCCTTAACAGGTTCATAACCCGGG
Source organism: Rana temporaria (assembly GCF_905171775.1). NCBI lineage: Eukaryota > Metazoa > Chordata > Amphibia > Anura > Ranidae > Rana > Rana temporaria. The sequence goes on from NC_053491.1 coordinate 279,722,812, forward strand.
GACCCTCTGTACACAAAAAAAAAAATGCTTCCATTGATATTTACTAAAATGATTCGCGACTGGACCATCTTCCGCCTTGCCAGGCAGCTGCACCACATGGAACGTCTATCCTGGCCATGGACAGGCTGCCCCACTGGAACACTATGCATGGAAAGTCACTCATCTGCCTATTGCTGGACTCTGGGCTCCCACATCGTTCAACCAACATGCCCGACTCCGGCCCTGCTCGGGGCTTATTTATCTGGACTGGACGTCAACTAGTAAGTGCATACGCTGTTGTTGGTCCAAGAGGAGGACAAAAAAATAACTCATTGCTAGGGACTGTGCTCAAACTTATGGGTATGGGGTCCTATAGCATTGGAGAGGAGTTTGCACATGTTCCTTCAATAAAGACAACTCAAGAGTTCTTTGGTGTGCGGCCGTCCATCCGTCCTTTTCTACTTCCTATAGCATTGGAGAGGGGGCGGGGTCAACCGACACGTAGTCTGCCATGGAGTCTGTCAGGAAAATTTGTATTTTTGTTTTTACTCGTGAAATTCTTTGCTCCCCTAGTTATTCCTTTGTGCTCTAGTTGTACTTAGAGATTTATTCCTACAAGTTGTAGTACACCTGGTGGTAATGACTTCTTAATAAATAATTTAAAGCAAAGCTGTATCTTTCAATGAACACAGAGAAAATAATTTTCCAGCAAGTACAAAATAATTTTACAGAAATTTTATATCATAATTAGGGTTGAGCGAACCGAACTGTAAAAATCAGGTTCGGTACGGACTTTGGGTTTTTCCCGAACCCGAACCCGAATAATTGCAAAACTTTGGGTTCGAGATCGGAGTTCGGGGAAAAAAAATGCGCGGAGGTCCCCGCAAATTCAATAACCAGACCCTTTAGGTCTGGTATGGATATTCAGGGGAACCCCGCCGTCAATTTAAAAAAAAAATGACGTGCGGTTCCCCCTAAATATCCATAACCAGACCCTTCAGGTCTGGTATGGATATTAAGGGGAACCCCGCCGTCAATTTAAAACAAAAATGACGTGCGGTTCCCCCTAAATATCCATAACCAGACCCGTTATCCGAGCACGTTGACCTGGCCGGCCGCAGAAAAGAGGGGGGGGGCAGAGTGCAGCCCCCCCTCTCCTGAACCGCACCAGGCCACATGCCCTCAACATGGGGAGGATGTCCCCATGTTGATGGGGACAAGGGTCTCATCCCCACAACAATGGGGACAAGGGTCTCATCCCCACAACCCTTGCCCAGTGGTTGTGGGGGTATGCGGGCAGGAGGCTTATCAGAATCTGGAAGACCCCTTTAACACTGTACCCCTACCATTTCACAAAGGAAGTGTAAAGTCTTGTAAAAAAAAAACACACCGTAGAATAAAGTCCTTTATTAACCACTTAAGCCCCGGTCCATTTTGTTGCTAAATGCCCAGGCCAGGTTTTGCGATTCGGCACTGCGTCGCTTTAACAGACAATTGCGCGGTCGTGCGACGTGGCTCCCAAACAAAATTGGTGTCCTTTTTTCCCCCAAATAGAGCTTTCTTTTGGTGGTATTTGATCACCTCTGCGGTTTTTATTTTTTGCCCTATAAACAAAAATAGAGCGACAAGTTTGAAAAACATGCAATATTTTTTACTTTTTGCTATAATAAATATCCCCCAAAAACATATATAAAACATTTTTTCCCTCAGTTTAGGCCGATACGTATTCTTCTACAGTACCTATTTTTGGTAAAAAAAATCGTAATAAGCGTTTATCGATTGATTTGCGCAAAATGTATAGCGTTTACAAAATAGGGAATAGTTTTATTGCATTTTTATAAAAAAAAATTTTTTTACTACTAATGGCGGCGATTAGCGATTTTTTTCATGACTGCGACATTATGGCGGACCCTTCGGACAATTTTGACACATTTTTGGGACCATTGTCATTTTCACAGCAAAAAATGCATTTAAATTGCATTGTTTATTGTGAAAATGACAGTTGCAGTTTGGGAGTTAACCACAGGGGGCGCTGTAGGAGTTAGGGTTCACCTAGTGTGTGTTTACAACTGTAGGGGGGTGTGGCTGTAGGGCTGATGTCATCAATCGAGTCTCCCTATAAAAGGGATCACTCGATCGATGCAGCCGCCACAGTGAAGCACGGGGAAGCCGTGTTTACATACGGCTCTCCCCATTCTTCAGCTCCGGGGAGCGATCGAGACGGAGCGGCTATAAACGAATAGCCGCGCCGTCGTCCCGGATCGCTCCCTGCGGGTATCCGACAGCCGCATGTAACGGGGGGGTCCCGATCAGACCCCCGACCCACGGAAAGGCGGGGACGTACATGTACACCCATATGCCTGTACGTGCCATTCTGTGGACGTACATATACATGCGGCGGTCGGCAAGTGGTTAATAAAAAAATAAAAAATATAAAACTCCAGCGGTGATAATCCACTCGTTCCTCGTACCCTCTGCTACGTCACTGGGGAAGCCCATGAAGAGGGAAGACTATGGGCTTCCCCAGTGACGTAGCAGAGGGTACGTCAGAGGGTGCGGGGTCACGTGACGGGTGGCCCTGCACAGCTTCAGCCGCTCATTCGCTGGGCTGTGTCCAGCGGTGGGAGGAGGTCGGGGATGCTGAGCTCCGGATGGATCTTCTCATCGCTGGAGCGGAGATCACCCGGCCATCGCAGGATCGTCTCATCGCTGGAGATCACCCGCAGCCGTCGCAGGATCGGGACAACGTTGGAGCAGGAAGCCGGGAACGAGTGGATTATCACCACTGGAGTTTTTTCTTTTTTTATTAATAAAGGACTTTATTCTACGGTGTGTGTTTTTTTTACAAGACTTTACACTTCCTTCGTGAAATGGTAGGGGTACCCCATTACCATTTCACACAGGGGGGGTCAGGATCTGGGGGTCCCCTTTGTTAAAGGGGTCTTCCAGATTCTGATAAGCCTCCCGCCCGCATACCCCCACAACCACCGGGCAAGGGTTGTGGGGATGAGACCCTTGTCCCCATCAACATGGGGACATCCCTCACATGTTGAGGGCATGTGGCCTGGTGCGGTTCAGGGGAGGAGGGGCCGCACTCTGTCCCCCCCTCTTTTCTGCGGCCGGCCAGGTCAATGTGCTCGGATAACGGGTCTGGTTATGGATATTTAGGGGGAACCGCACGTCATTTTTGTTTTAAATTGACGGCGGGGTTCCCCTTAATATCCATACCAGACCTGAAGGATCTGGTTATGGATATTTAGGGGGAACCGCACGTAATTTTTTTTTTAATTGACGGCGGGGTTCCCCTTAATATCCATACCAGACCTAAAGGGTCTGGTTATTGAATTTGCGGGGACCTCCGCACATTTTTTTCTAAAAGTCCGTGTCCCATTGACTACAATGGGGTTCGGGGGGACCTTTTTTTTTTAAGTTCGGGTTCGGACCCGAACCCGAACATCCAGGTGTCCGCTCAACTCTAATCATAATCAAATATTTAATCATAATCACATATTTGCTAAAAGTAATTTAACCACCTCAATACCGCACGCCGTCATGTGACATCCTGGTATTGAGGGGGATATCTGAATGATGCCTGCAGCTACAGGCATCATTCAGATATCCTTTTTTTCAGCCAGTGATTCTGCGCACCATAAGAATGATCATAGCGGTAGTTCCACCGCTTGATCATTCTTATAGGTGGCGGGAGGGGACGCCCCCCTCCCGCCGCCATCCAGTGCTTTTCCGGGCTCTCCCATGCCATCGGGGGCCCGGAGAACAAATCGGCCGGCGCCAGATGACAAGGATAGACCAGATGGTTACCAGTCATCTCTATGACCGTCGGAGGACCGGGCCCGGGTACCCGGAAGTATACAAAGCCACAATCATGGCTGTCTGCATGAAATCAGTGATTTTTTTCCACAATCTCATGTTTTCAAGCCTGGAGGAGAGATGTGGGGTCTTCCTGACCCCGCATCTCTCCATAAAGAGGACCTGTCACCAGTGGCGGCCCGTCCATAGGGGCGCCCGGGCGCCGCCCCCCATCACACAGTCAGTAAAAAAAAAAAAAAAAAAAAAAATTTTTTTAAATCTGTCCCTTTAAGAAATTTTTTTTCCCAAAAAAGGGCCTAATGTCCGCGCGCCGGACGCCGGGAACAGTCCTTTAGGAGTAGCGCCACGTCTGTGCAATCACGGGATTGCAGACGCGGCACAACATTGGCACTAAAAATACGCCTTTGTGGCGCTCTCCATCGCGCCACTTGCTTCTGGCGCGATGGAGTGTATTGTTATGGCCGGGCGGGTGCATACACTGTCTGTGTGCACCCGCCCGTCTCTGTGCTCGTTCCGACGTCACTGGAAAAACCGGAAGTGACGTCGGGTCAGCTCGAGCTCACTGCGCCCGACCGAGGAACAGGTAAGCCTGCCTGTCTCTACATCGGCCGCCGCTTCACAGCAGCATCCAACCCCTCCGGCGATTGCCACTGTCGTATTTCCACAATCGTATTCGGCGGCCGCCCGGCCCCCACCCCCCCCCCCCACTTATCCAATTTCTTTTTTATATATTTTTTAATATTTTTTTAAAATATTTTTTAATATTTAATATTCAGCGAAAATAATGCCAGGCAACAACCCCCCCCCCCAAATCAATGTTTTTTTTAATTTAATATTAGTTAAATATATTAAGATTATTAACAGTTTATTTTTTATATTTGATTCAATTTAGCATTAAGTATAAAAAAAGTTTTTTTTTTAATAACTGGGGGGGGGGGGGGGGTGGTCTGGTGGGGTAGTGTTACCGCCCGCTGTAGTGTTATTTGTGCTGTAATGAATTTTTACCTAGAAAATAAATGTTGTTAATAAATGGGTAAATGAATTATAAAAAAAAGATTTTTCCAATAACGGTTATTAAAAAAATCTTTTTTTTATAATTCATTTACCCATTTATTAACAACATTTCTTTTCTATGTAAAAATTCATTACAGCACAAATAGCGGGCGGTAACACTACCCCACCAGACCACCCCCCCCCCCCCCCCAGTTATTAAAAAAAAAACTTTTTTTATACTTAATGTGCAGGGAAAATATCGGCCGTCAACACCACCCCACCCCCCGCTTGCAAATTGTCCTGCGACTTGGGACTGGAAAGTTGCAGGATAAGTTGGACCCGATGATTTCCAATGAGAACTGTTCATATCTGTGCAACTTTGAAGTAGTCCCTGCATTACTTTTGTCCCACCTTGATGTGACTTGAGGTCCATAGACCTCCAGAATACATAGGCATTGCTTCAAGTCGCTGCAAAATCGCACCAAAAAATTGTGGCAGAATCTTGCGACTTTCAGGCTAATGCAGTCTGAAAGTTGCACAATTCTACTGCAATTCTGATGTGACTTAAAGCAATGCCCGTGTATTCTGGAGGTCTATGGACCTCAAGTTGCATCAATGTGGGACAAAAGTAATGCAGGGACTACTTTGAAGTCGCACAGATATGAACGGTTCTCATTGGAAATCATCGGGTCCAACTTATCCTGCAACTTTCCAGTCCCAAGTCGCAGGACAATTTGCAAGCGGGGGGTGGGGTGGTGTTGACGGCCGATATTTTCCCTGCACATTAAGTATAAAAAAAGTTTTTATGCAACATTTAAGTCCCAAGTCGCAGGACAAGTAATTCCTGCAGTCTCTGGTAATCCTGTGCAGTATGTCCGCAGTCTCTGGTAATCTTGTGTAGTATGTCCGCAGTCTCTGGTAATCTCCTGCAGTATATCCGCAGTCTCTGGTAATCTTGTGCAGTATGTCCGCAGTCTCTGGTAATCTTGTGTAGTATGTCCGCAGTCTCTGGTAATCTCCTGCAGTATGTCCGCAGTCTCTGGTAATCTTGTGCAGTATGTCCGCAGTCTCTGGTAATCTTGTGCAGTATGTCCGCAGTCTCTGGTAATCTTGTGCAGTATGTCCGCAGTCTCTGGTAATCTTGTGCAGTATGTCCGCAGTCTCTGGTAATCTCCTGCAGTATGTCCGCAGTCTCTTGCAATCTCCTGCTGTATGTCCGCAGTCTCTGGTAATCTTTTGCAGTATGTCCGCAGTCTCTGGTAATCTCCTGCAGTATGTCCGCAGTCTCTGGTAATCTCCTGCAGTATGTCCGCAGTCTCTGGTAATCTCCTGCAGTATGTCCGCAGTCTCTGGTACTCTTGTGCAGTATGTCCGCAGTCTCTGGTAATCTTGTGCAGTATGTCCGCAGTCTCTGGTAATCCTGTGCAGTATGTCCGCAGTCGCTGGTAATCCTGTGCAGTATGTCCGCAGTCGCTGGTAATCTTGTGCAGTATGTCCGCAGTCTCTGGTAATCCTGTGCAGTATGTCCGCAGTCTCTGGTAATCCTGTGCAGTATGTCCGCAGTCTCTGGTAATCCTGTGCAGTATGTCCGCAGTCTCTGGTAATCCTGTGCAGTATGTCCGCAGTCGCTGGTAATCTTGTGCAGTATGTCCGCAGTCTCTGGTAATCCTGTGCAGTATGTCCGCAGTCTCTGGTAATCCTGTGCAGTATGTCCGCAGTCTCTGGTAATCCTGTGCAGTATGTCCGCAGTCTCTGGTAATCCTGTGCAGTATGTCCGCAGTCTCTGGTAATCCTGTGCAGTATGTCCGCAGTCTCTGGTAATCCTGTGCAGTATGTCCGCAGTCTCTGGTAATCCTGTGCAGTATGTCCGCAGTCTCTGGTAATCCTGTGCAGTATGTCCGCAGTCTCTGGTAATCTTGTGCAGTATGTCCGCAGTCACTCTCTGGTAATCTCCTGCCCATTTCGAGTCCTTCATTACTAACAGTGTCATATTTTAGTTTGTTTGCACCGATCTGTAAGGCTGCGCTATATACCATGATTTGTGATGCTGGGGCTATATACTCTGTGCTGTGACGCTGAGCTGTATACTCCTGACATTGAGTGGAATACAGGGGACGGAGTGGTGGATTCTATAAGGGGTGTGGCTTATGAGAAGTGGGAGGGACCAAATGTGGAAGGGCGGGGTATTGCGCCCCCCCATCATAAAACTTCACCAGCCGCCACTGCCTGTCACACACTATTCCTATTACAGGGGTTTAAAAAGTAAAAAAATATATGAAAATGCCCCTGTATATATAATGTTTGGGGGTTCTGAGTAATTTATGATTTTTACATGAAGGAGAGAAGTGCCAGAATAGGCCCGGTATTGAGGTGGTTAAATAAGGTTAAAAATTTGTCTGGAAAAGGAAGTTACTTTATTTTCACTTCACTGAGTATTAAATCTTTCTTAATACTCAGTATAAAATATGCAGACTGGCACAGAAAGCATATCTTAATACACTTTACAAGCATCTTTAAAGAATGTACATGTATTTTCCAAGTCAAGAAAGGCAATTATGTTGCTTAACGTACATAAATGCAGAACAGGCATAGATATTGTTATGCATTTTCCAATCACTGGTAATTGACTATTAATCATGTGAAGGTTAGGCAAGTTTTGAAGAGCTGTAAGGGATAAAGGATTAAAGTAGGATGCATTAACAGATTCCAGTTCTCTGAGTCAGCTGCAACATAGCCAGGTAAACACTTTAGAGGAGACTGTTAGTATATCTTACCACTAGAAAGTCAAATATAGCAATTCCATTAGACATACAGTAATTAACAGTGCATGTTTTCTAAAAGTAAATGTTATTTTTGTAACATTTTATAAAAGCTGTCAGCTTGAAATAAATAGTAATAGGGAAATAAACAAACATAAAGGCCAATGAACATTTTTAAATGTTTTAATTAGTTAAATAATTAAATTAGTGTTGTAAAATAAAGGAGTCACGCGATCAATTTTCGGCATGAAAAAAAAAGACGTTTTTTTATCATGAAAAAAAAACAAAGTTTTTCCAACTTCATCATTAAAAACGACATTGCCCACACACCATCGTTTTTTCAAAATGCTCGAGCAAAGCGCGGTTACGTACAGCACGTACAACGACACTATAAAGGGCCATTTCAATGCAGAAGACACCACCCTTTCGTGTTACCGCGTGTTAGTAAAAGTTTGGTGAGAGACGATTCGCGATTTTCAATCTTCGTGCTTTAAAGATCATTTTCTGTCGTTCATTTGGTGCTTTTGGGTTCGTATCTGTCTTTCAGTGCTTGTAGTCAGTTCGTATTTGTTTTTGCAGTGCGTTCTTGTCTGCTCATTACTGTTTTTCAGGTCGTTCTTCAGAGGCCTTTCTGTTCTTCAGTGCGTTCTTTTAGTCCGATCTGATTAGACAACAGTTATCTAGCCATGTTACGGGTACATTCTCGTCGCCGAGATCGTGCTGTGCTTGGTGCAGGGATTTCTGCTTTATCCTGGCTCCGGTCCATGAACAGGGTGAGGAGGAGTTTGTGGGCCAAGAATTGGTTTCTCCGCAGGAACCAGTTCTCTCATATGCCTCTGCTGCCGGAGATCCAAGTAAATAACCCTGATGATTTCAGGAATTTTCTGAGGATGTCTGACCCCGTATTCCAGCAGCTTTTGGCTTCAGTGTTGCCATATATCACCAGGCAGGACACCGTTATGTGGGAAGCCATCACTGCTGAGCAGCGGCTAGTTGCTACGTTGCGCTACCTTGCAACAGGGAGAAGTCTGCAGGCTCTGGGTGTCATAATCCCGGATACCTGTTCTGCCATGATCCAGGTTCTGCAGGAGGACTATAGTAAGGTAAGTTGTGTCCTTTAACCTCACAAACTATGTATTTATTGCTTGCTTTTTTTTTTTTTTTCAATCAGTCCCTAATTATCCTGTTTGTAATATGCTGTGAATGTTCCCTTTGTCCCCATGCATGCTGTAAGCTTGTTATGCTTTTTTTTTGGCCTACATGCATATTTCCAATAGCCAACCTATCCAGCATTCTATTCTGGGCCCAAACACACCTAGCCTAGTCACTTCCCCAAGTTTTTTTTTGGGCCCCATTGTAGTGCTCCATTTGGTGTCTCCCTATATCCCTAAGTCTTTTTTTGGCTCCATTGTAGTCCTTGATCAACCACCACCCCCCCCCCCTAAATGTGTGCATTTTTTTTTGAGGTCCCCAACTCATCTTGACCCCCCCCTCCCCATAAGCATTCCATTCATTTTTTGGGCCATCAGAGGTGGTGATGAATCTGATTTAGTGATCCATTATTATTTCTGGCTCTTAAAATAATACTTTAAATTAATGATTTCCTGTTTTTTTTTTCTCCAGCATGTTTTTAGCTATTCTGATTGCAATGTTTGTTTGAATAATTTTTGTTTTATTTTCTCTACAGTTCCCCACCACGCCACAGGAATGGCAGACTGTGGCAGCGGACTTCGCGCAGCGCTGGAACTTTCCAAACTGTGGAGGAGCCATTGATGGCAAGCACGTCCGCATCGTGCCACCACCCCGTTCGGGATCCCATTTTTTCAATTATAAGGGGTTCCACAGTGTAGTGCTGATGGCGGTGGTGCCGGCCAAGTTCGAATTTCTCTTTCTTGATGTTGGGAAAAATGGGCGGATGTCGGATGGCGGGGTGTTTGCTCAGACCGAGTTCGCTCAACGGCTTCAGTCAGAGGACCTAGGATTGCCACCTGCGGAGGAGAACGAAGATGGGCTGCCATTCGTCTTCGTCGCTGATGAGGTGTTTGCCTTGGGTCCCCACCTTATGAGGCCTTTTCCCCAACGTACCCTCACCCCTGAGAGGAGGGTTTTTAATTTTCGGCTGGCCAGAGCCAGAAGGGTGGTCGAGAACGCCTTTGGCATCATGGCCAGCCAATTCTGTTTATTTTTAAGTGCAATCAACCTGGCAGAATATAAATTGAACCATGTGATACTTTGCTGCTGCATATTGCACAATTATCTAAAGAGACATTCTTCAAACTATATGACACTTGGGCCTGATGAGGCCGTTGATGATGTTCCGGTGGCGGCCCGTGAGGCTAGCCATACAGGCTTGGCCCCCCAAAGTGCCCGTGCTGTGTGGAAAAATATGTCGATTATTTTATGGGTAGGGGGGCCATTCCAATGCCAGATCTTGGCTGAATAAAATATTTTTTTCTGAAAGAAAAAGTCTGTTATTTTTCCTTGTTTGATTATTTTCTAATTTTGGTTTATTGTAGCTTTCTCCTAGGTTATCATTGTGGCATGTTTATTTTCCTGTACTAAATACCCATCATTGTCAATGTAAACACCACAAATCTAGATTTGTTCTTTTAGGCAGCATTGATATAATAATAAGCCACACATTGTTGAGTATCCAAAAATCTTTATTTTTTCACATAAAAAATCTGTTTTTTTTTATTATTTTTTTAAAAACCAAAAATATTATTTATTTATTTTTTATTATAAAATCCCAAAAAAATGTTTTATTTTTTTTAAAAAATACAAAAATATTTTTATTTTTTTTATTATAAAATCCAAAAATATTTTTTATTTTAAATCCAAAAATATAATTTTTTTTCTAGATATCTTTTTTTGGTGTATTTTGTTTGAGAATCCCAAATTTTTTAAATTTCTGGTTAAAACGCATGAACAATGACCAACTTTTTAACATTTGTCATTGTTCATGCATTTTAGCCCGAAAAATAGAGATTCCACATTAAAAAACGTAAAACCAAACATGCCTAGAAAAACACATAAAACATAAAAAAAAAACTGTTTTAACCCTCCCCAGAACATCCATTACATTTTTAAGTCTTCGTTCCACCCTTTTTGTTTTTTCTCGCATCTGCGCCAAACCGATATGGATGTCCTCAATGTCAGCCCTGCAGGCTAACACCTCTCCAATTAACAGCTGGGCGCTGTAGGTGTCCAAGCCGTCACCGGCCTGAAAAGCTCCAGAAATTTGGAAACAAACCATGTATTAAAATTATGCAGGCCTACATCTATTACATGAAGCTGTGGTGTATGACACTGACCTGATGTGGTGGCAGTTTCCACTTCCTCCACATCCCGCGGGGGTGGGGCTTGTGTGGGGTTTCTCTGCTCCTGTCTGGAAGCTTGATTGCGCCCTACAAGATTGTAGAAAAGGGAAACATGATTCAAAAAGATTAGAGTCCTGAAAGAGGAATATTAATCTTTCTATTTCTAAAGTGTGGTACAATTGATTGTTTTACCCTTCTAAGCTGAACACAGGATTGTATCCAAATAGAAAAGAGTATATAGAGCGTGCACTTCAACAAATAATAATAATAGCCAAATGCATTTCCATCCCTGATAGAAAAATGTATATAGAGTCCCATTGGTGGGATATGGCGTGGGACTTTATGGATGCATTTTGGATAATTCAAGTATAAGTATAATATTGAAAATTATATTAGTTAATCTGAAACCGCAGAAATCATTCAGAAGTCGTAGTACTATAAAAGTATAAATGTTTAATAATAAATATAAACAGGCAATTATACAAAAAAAAACACATATAAAAAACGATCACAAAGAGGAGAGTAACAGCACCGTGGCGTGCAGGAGCTTATGTGCGTTTCCCATGCTAGTAGTCCTACATGTTTCGCCCGAAAGGGCTTCTTCAGGGACGCATGGATATATTAAGTAATCTGGAATGAATAAATACTCCATAAGTGAACATATAATGCTGCACCATAGCAAAAGAGAGGGTCTATGTAGGTTTCTCAAAAGGTTATTATAGATAAACATACATGGACAAAAACAACAAAAGATGATAAGGAAATAAATAAACACATACAGAATATAAAACAGTTACAAATATCTTCATTAGCATAGACTTCGCATCAACATAGAATGGGTACATACCTCCAAGGTGATCACCGATCCTCCTAACAGGTGAAGTGTGTATGTGCCAACCAGAGCAGATAGTGTGCTGCGTGTGCGCACAACAGACAAAGCATCACAGGTGACTCACATGAGCCTCATCAAACCAGTAAACCTATGGTGAGGAATATATAGAGAGTAGGTCATATAGTATGGAGAAATAGGTTCCTCTATATTGGTTCTCAACATAAAAGAACAAAGTAGATGATAATAATATAATCTACTGGGATATTTAGATAATTGAATAATTGAATATTCGAATATTCAAACATTTAAATGGGCTTATTAGAAAACCAGTGGTGGCAAGCAAATATGTGTTGCCGCCAAGCAAGGTTTAATACCTCTCAAAGATCCACATAAGATAAGAAAGATATATGTAGATAAGATACAACAATTATCATGAATCATATATGGAGGAAGGGTCCAATAAGTGGAGAAAATTTGGGTATGACTTACGTATGTAGGCTAATGTAGCCCATTAAGACCGGGGAGAGCAGCAGGTCAAAATATGGACCCTGCTTGTTGGTACTGCAGACCACTAAAATTAAAATGGGCACTAAGGTCAGATACATTTCTAAAGTTGAACAATAGGTAATGGTATAAAATATAAATAAATAAACAAAAGAGATTAATATATACTGAGAAAGCCTTAGGCCTTGTACACACGACCGAACATGTCTGCTGAAATTGGTCCGCAGACCAGTTTCAGCGGACAGATCCGACCGTGTGTACAGCCTAGCAGACAGGTTTCCAGCAGACAAAAGTTTTAAAGCATGCTTTAAAACTTGTCGGCTGGAAACCCGTAGGTCCGACATGTCCGCTGGTTAGTACACCTAACCAGCGGACAGAAATCTCCCGCATGCGTCGAATGGATTCGACGCATGTGTGGAAGTATTTTACTTCCTGGTTTGCGGACGTGGAGGCGTCAACGTCACCGCCACGTCACCGCGCTGTATGTCTGCGGGGATTTCGGTTTGATGGTGTGTACAACCATCAGACCGAAATCTCCGAGCGGACATGTCCGATGAAAACGGTCCGCGGACCGTTTTCATCGGACATGTCCGCTCGTCTGTACGGGGCCTCAAATACATCTCAAAAAGATTAATTCCCGGAGGAGAGATGGATGGAAAATGGTGAGGGTGTCTATATTTGAAAAGATACACATACATACAAGGATGTGCGTTAGTCCAACAAAGTGGACATAGTAGCTGTATCTATAGAGAGAGGTACAGGCATTGAATCAGTATACATTAGAGATCTGGAGCAGCAAATTTCAACACTGGGCAGAGGACCCCTTTTAAGGTTGTCAGTTCTGCCCAGTGTTTAAATTTGCTGCTCCAGATCTCTAATGTGAGCTTCCAGAAGGGCAACCTGCTCACATCTGTCGCATCGGTTTCCATTCTAGAGTTGTTGCTCCATTGTTGTATACATGTGGCACACTGTGCACTGCACAAAACATTCAATCTTGCTAGCACACATCCTAGTAGTTGAGGAGGTGGTTAGTTAGGTTTATGTGGAGGGGTAAGTCAGGATTATCAGGTATTAAGATGGTTTACTGTAATCAGAGGGAGTGGCAGGGGCTCACAGAAAAGGAAGGCCTGGGTTTGAGCATCCAAACATATTTTCCAAGTTGGGTATAGAAGTGGGGGTGGAAAGCTCAGAGGTGGCAACCCTAGATGTCACTGCTATCACAAACTGCCAGGAGAGTAGCCCATCTAGTAGGAGGTAGTGCAGGTAGGCCTAGACAGTTGGTGGTAAGGATGGAGGAAGTTTGTCGGTAGGATCGCCTCAACCGAATGGTTTGCTGTCTCCCTGGTGCCAGGGTTTTGGCATCTGGTTAATCAGGTTAATAAATTGCTGGGAGGAGCTAGGCATTACCCAGCTGTCTTATGCCGCGTACACACGATCGTTTAATCCGATGAGAATGGTCTGATGGACCGTTTTCATCGGTCAAAACCGATCGTGTGTGGGCGCCTTTCGGTTATTTAACTATCGGTTAAAAAAAGCCAACTTGTTTTAAATTTAACCGATGGATTCCTAACCAATAGGTCAAAACCGATCGTTAGTAGGCACGACCATCAGTTAAAAATCCACGTATGCTCGGACTAAATTAAGGGACGGGAGCGCTCGTTCTGGTAAAACTAGCGTTCGTTTTGGAGATGGCACATTCTACATTTTTCAAATTAGTGCCTCGTTTATTGCAGCGCATTTTTTTCTTTGTTCTATTGCTAGAATAAAGACGTTGTTTTGCTGATGGTATTTAGACAGAGTTCTCCCATACTGACTTATTTTATTTTTTGCTTGTGATCTCACGAATAATCCTTTTTTATTTTTAAATAAGCCAGATCTTCAAAATGTTTTTTTGTACTCCACATTTTTATTGTTTTTTAAATTTCAGTTTTTTTTTTTCAAGTTATCACAACAATGTTTTTTTTTTTTTGGGAGAAATTTCAGTTTTTTTTGTTATCAAGTTATCACAATTTTTTTTATTCCCCCCCCCCCCTCAAGGAGGTAGTGTCCTTTGTTAATTACACATTGTATTTCTGAAATGTTTGATGTCTATTGTGTTTTTCTGGTGAATAGCCAAGTATTTTACTTAAATTAAGGTGGTGAGAATGTGGCAGCAGGAGGAGGAGGAGGAGGAGACTGGCCCGGGTCACTGAATTGTGTGGTCTCAGCAGGCCCCTTCTTCCCCTCTGTATCACAGATGCTATAAGCTCCTCTGCCAGGGCCCATTGTTGCTGCTCCATTTCTTGCAGCTGGTGTGCAATGTAGGAGCTGAAGCCCTTAACAGGCCCTTAACAGGTTTAAGGGGGGCCCTCATTATTTCAGATGCCTCCCTAATGACCCGCAAAGACTCCTCCTCCAGCTGGGACATGCGTTTTGGTCTTTTTGGTCGCATCTGGAGGGGACGCACCTGTGATACAGTGCTGCCACTGGGCCTGGGCACTTGCTGTCTGCCACTCACCCCTTCCTCCTCTTGGCTGACACATTCCAGAGCTGCCTCCTCCTCTTGGCTGTTCTCTTCCTGTGTATAAAAAAGGGACATGGTTTTATTTTTTGCTTCATCAATAACACACATTTTCAAGCTCATGACATTTTTTTTTTTTTGCAAATTGAACAGACTCTTATTCGGACCCCTGCAGTTGGCATTCCTGTCACAATTATTTCTGCCCACGACTTTTGTTTGTGTTTACAAGCTTTCATTTTGGTTGAAAAATCATCTCGTTAAACCAACAATAAATTGCGGCCAATAAATATGTTGGAAACTACTATACCTGACTAAAGATGTGCAGATCTGGCTCCTCAATGTCAGCCAGCTCCTCGGCACACTCTGCAGGGGTGGGGGGAACAGTGGAAGGAACGCTGGAGGGAAGGGTGGAAGGAAGACTGGAAAGTGATTCCCAGGCCTCGATCTGATCCTTCAAAAACTGAGGTGTTTATAGTACCACAGCTTGGGCTCCTGTACTTCATCTGCTGCTGCTCCTGACCTCCGAGAAGCACGGACCTGTTTAAACGCTTATTGTAAGCATTCCTGATGTTATTGCTTTTGTAGCTGATCATGGTGGAAGTGATCTCTGGTATCCAGGTCTACATATAAGTGTCCAATTGGGCAATTGTTGCCCTTTCGGACATTGTTGTTGTGATAGTTGGGGTTTTTGATCTCCCACAGGCATTTGAGCTCCCTATACTTCTCAATGAAGCACATCAAGTTCTCGGGCTCATTTAGCTTTTGCATCTTGACTAAATTTCTAGAAGAGAAAACCAAAAACATATAAACACTAGGGTCAGTTTACATTGAGAAAATCTTATCACAATCTTTTGACCTTTAAACACAGAGGGCTAGATTCATATAGCCCGCCGTAAGTTTGTGCGGACGTAGCGTATCTCAGAAAAAATTAATAAAACATGACCCCACGTAAATGACGTCTCTAACGAACGGCGCATGCGCCGTCTGTGAACGTAAGCCAGTGGGCATGCTCCTAATCACGTCGCAAATAGTCAATGCTTTCGACGTGAACGTAATTTATGCAAAGCCCAATCGCGAACGACTTACGCAAACAACGTAAACGACGCAAAATTCGACGCTGTCCCGACGTCCATACTTAACATTGGCTATGCCTTATATAGCAGGAGTAACGTAACGCCAGAAAAAGCCTTACGCAAACGACGTAAAAAAATCCGCCGGGCGCGCGTACGTTTCTGAATCGGTGTAACCAGCTCATTTGCATATTCTACGCTGAAATCGATAGGAGCGCCACCTAGCGGCCAGCGTAAATATGCAACTAAGATACGACGGCATAAGAGACTTACGCCAGTTGGATCTTAGCCTAACTTCGGCGTATCTTGCTTTCTGAATACAGAAAGAAGATACGCCGGCACAGCTTTGAATTTAGGCGGCGTATCAATAGATACGCCAACGTAAATTATTTCTGAATCTAGCCTAGTGTCTACTGCTGCCACTAAAATGCTGCCCAGCTCTGCCCCATTGTTGTGTAATGATGATTTAACTGCAGACCCTGTGTGTACATTTAAATAACCCTGTATCTGTATCACGAAAGATGAATTTGGCAGAATTGGGAGTAGACTCTTTAGAAAGGAGACTGCTGGTAACACGATCCTCTACGCAGATAGTTTCCATCCGGAGTCCCTCAAAAAATCCATTCCGTATAGCCAATTTTTGCAGGTGAAACGCAACTGCACTAACAACGAAGACTTCCAATTGGAAGCTGATAAACTTACCAGTAGACTACTCATTAGGGGTTATACTAAATCTGCCCTAAGACGGTCCTTTAATAGAGTCAAAATCCTCAATAGACATGATCTTATTTTAAAAAAAAAGATCAGACAAAATGATGATTCCACACATATCATTTTACGATTTTCAAATGAACATGACCAAATACGTAAGATACTGTCCAAACATTGGACAATTCTCACGGAGGAACCATCCTTGGTTGGCCTAGTTACTAAACATCCGCAGGTCACATATAGAAGATCTGGTTCCCTGGGTGAAATGTTAACCCAGAGTGAATACAGAGGCAATCAACGCAAGGATCATTGTAAAGTATGGGGTATGTACCCCTGTGGATCCTGCTCCTACTGCCATGTGATAGGTCAAAGAACTTCCCTTGTCTTGCCCAATGGGGAACGGTTTCATTTAAAACACTTTGCTAACTGTAAGACACATGGTGTTGTCTATTTGCTTCAGTGCCAATGTGGGGCATTTTATGTTGGGAAAACACGCCAGGAATTGGGACAATGTGTTAGCAAACATCTGGCTAGCATGAGGATATGCAACCTCTATCTTCCTCTGGGCAGACATGTAGCCAAGTATCATGGTTACAGAATGCCCCTGGTCAATTTTACAGTTCTGGACCGGGTGCATATCCCCAAACGAGGTGGCGATTGGAATAAAATCTTACTCCAACGCGAGATGAGATGGATCAGACATCTCGATGCCACCAGTATCCCCGGTCTTAATAAAGCTGAAAGCTTTAGACCCTTCTTGGATGGATTTTGTTCAGGCAAAACGTATTGACATTGTCTTCCCTTTTTTGTCTTTACTGTACCATTCCATGGAGGGTCTTTTCCCCCTTGCTTGGTTTCTCTGTCACATTCCTCTCCCACTGCTTTGCCCTCTTTTTCCCGTTTTTTATCTACTTGTATCTGTGAGGCCGGGTACACACGGACAAACATGTATGGTGAAAGCGGTCCGTCGGACCGTTTTCACCATACATGTCTGCCAGAGGGCTTCTGTACGATGGTTGTACACACCATCGTACAGAAGTCCGCGCGTAAACAATACGCGGGGCGTGTCCGCGGTGTCGCCGCGTCGATGACGCGGTGTCGCCGCGACAATGACGCGGCGACGTGGGCGGCCCGCCTTTAAAATGCTTCCACGCATGCGTCGAAGTCATTCGACGCATGCGAGGCACGGCGGGCGGCTGGACATGTACGGTAGGTCTGTACTGACGACCGTACATGTCCGAGCGGGCTGAATTCCAGCGGGCTGTTTTAAAACAAGTCCAGGAATATTTGTCTGCTGGGAAAAGGCCCGGCGGGCAAATGTTTGCTGGAATTCGGCCCGCTCGCGCCCACACACGACCAAACATGTCTGCTGAAACTGGCCTGCGGGCCAGTTTCAGCAGACATGTTTGCTCGTGAGTATGGGGCCTGAGATGTATTGTAAGGAAATTAGATAAGGGGTTATTTATTTATGTATTTATTTATGTATTATATATTATATATACACACACACACATATATATATATATATATATATATATATATATATATATATATATATATATATATATATATATATATATATATATATATATATATATATATATATTGTATTTTTTTTAACTTATTTTGGTAGTGCTCATGCTTTTGATCACCAATTGTGCGTGCCTCTGTATTTATTCCATTAGGGACTGTGTCCCTCTACCCTCCTCTGGTTCACCTGCTCATGTTTTTTTCTCCCCTCTGTCCATGCATACCTGGCACCCAAGCTCCCCCTGGGTTTTTCCAAGGACCCTAGAAAGTATTGAATCTTTTCCTCCCCTCTCCCCCTCCCTCTTTCACGTATCCCTTTTAGGCTTCTCATTTTTTTTCCTTGTGTGCTATATTGCTTATTTCCTATTAGCCTTGGCTGTCTTTTCTCCATCTGGGGATTCGCGGTTTTATTTATGACCCATGGCATTATTTATTTCCTGTGGCTCTATATAGGGTGGTTCTTCTGTTCTGTTTTGCCCTGGTCTGCTGCTGAGGGGAGCCTTTGTTCCGCTTCCCTCTCGTCTCTCTGCGGTGCATCGCTTTGGATGCGTCCGCTCTGGGTTTGCAGGGGATGGCTCGGAGTGTGGTGCTGTTGATGCGGCCACTTCCGGGTTTTGACAGGTCACCATCACGGCGTCTTTCGCCGTGATACAGCTATTTGGTTGGCATAGAAACCCGACACACACCCCCTGTATCGACGTCATGGCTCCTTCCCCGGCGCCCTGTTACATCCAACCTCCAAGCCGCCACGGCGTTCTTCGCCGTGTCACAGCCTTTGGCTGCCATGGAGACCCGACAGGCCCCTCCTTTTGGTGAAGCCATGGCTCCGCCCCGGCACTTTGTGATGCCTAATTTTCAAGCCGTCACTGTGACATAGCGAATTGGGTGCCATGGAAACCCAATGCACCCTCGGTGGTGACGCAATGGCTTCGCCCCCTGGTTTTGTTTATACAATAGGTTGCTGTGGCAATTATACACACCCCTCAAGGTGATATCCTTTGCCTGCCCCTTGACTCCGCCCCCTGGTGTTCCCCGCCGGGCTATAGTCCACACAATAGGTTGCTGTGGCAATCCTACATGCTCTGTAAGGTGATGTGTTTTGCCCTGCCCCCTGGATACGTTGTTATGGGGCGGGACTAGGGAGTATTTAGGACAATGCCGGGAAACCAATTTGCCATTCACTCCTTGGACACTGTGGTGGATAGGTGGATAGGTCTGCTCCAAGACCATCCAGCTATCCTTGGCCATTACTGCTTTGACTTCAGTCTTATGGTAGGTTCTTGTCCATGGGGTTATCTCTGTGTGTTTTTGGTTTTGGTTTTATGTTTTTGACCTTTTTTCTATCTGGGTGGTCGTTTTGGCTTAATAATTTAGTTTTGCCTTCTCTTCCACCTTTTAGGTCATCTGCATATACTCTGCAGTTTTTTGCTGGGACATCTTTATTGCATCTTCTGTTTTCATGGCATTTTGTTTTGAATAAACCTTTGTTTATTCATCCCTGTTTTCCCTTTGCTGTGGACGTCCACTTTTTGTGGAGGGAGATTCATGCAGGTTTCATTGGAGGGGAGTGGTTTTCTTTCCTATGTTGGGATGACAGACGCATGCACATGTAAGTGTTCTTTATTGTCTACAATTATACTGTACATTTCCATAGATCATTATACGATCATCCATCGTGGTTGATTGTCTGTACTAAGTACATATATTATTTGGTTGTTTGTTTTTTCAATTGCAGAAATATTGTTTTTTCCCTGATGAAGACAGTGGGCCAGATTCAGGTAGATCCGCGCAATATTTGCGTGGGCAAAGGGCAACGATTTTTGCTCTGCGCCCACGCAAATATTTTGATATGCCCGCGATTCACGGAGCAGTAGCTCCGTAAATTGCGCGGGCGCTATGCTAAATAGCCCGGCGTAAGGGTGCCTAATGTAAATGATCCCGCCGGGGGCGGGAATCATTTAAATTAGGGCCGCTCCCGCGCCGAGCGAACAGCGCATGCTCCGTCGGGAAACTTTCCCGACGTGCATTGCGGCAAATGACGTCGCAAGGACGTCATTTGCTTCTAAGTGAATGTGAATGGCGTCCAGCGCCATTCACGAATCACTTACGTAAACGACGTGAAATTTAAATTTCACGAGCGGGAAGGGCGGCTATACTTTAGCATTGGCTGCCCCTGCTATAGCAGGAGCAACCTTGCGCTAAAGTCGCCGTACGGAAACTCCGTACCTTGCGTGCGCAGGGCCCGTGCAACTTTTGTGAATCGGTGGTAGTATGCAATTTGCATACTATACGCCGATCACAATGGCCGCGCCCCCTAGCGGACAACGCAAGAATGCAGCCTGAGATATGAAGGCATAAGGAGGCTTATGCCTGTCATATCCTAGGCTGCAGTCCGCGTAGCGATGTTCCTGAATCAGGGGCATTCGCTACGCGGGAGCAAAACAGCTATTGCGCCGCGCAACCTATGGTTGCGCGGGCGCAATAGCTTTTTGAATCTGGGCCCGTACCTTGCGTGCGCAGGGCCCGCGCAACTTTTGTGAATCGGTGGTAGTATGCAATTTGCATACTATACGCCGATCACAATGGCCGCGCCCCCTAGCGGACAACGCAAGAATGCAGCCTGAGATATGAAGGCATAAGGAGGCTTATGCCTGTCATATCCTAGGCTGCAGTCCGCGTAGCGATGTTCCTGAATCAGGGGCATTCGCTACGCGGGAGCAAAACAGCTATTGCGCCGCGCAACCTATGGTTGCGCGGTGTGCAATAGCTTCTTGAATCTGGGCCAGTCAGTGTAACTCACAAGTGGAAACGCGTCGGACCAACCATCTGCATTTACCCTTGAGCCCACCTGGTTCTTGAGGTTTTTCATATCATTCACCCATTGTATTCATGTACTGTCATCTTTTCGATGTATTGTTTTTAATCCACCACTTTGTGGTTCATGTATTATGTAATTTTCTATATATATTTTTTGTCCTACTTCATGCAATTTTTGTATATAAAATTTTCTATATCATTTTTCAAAATTTTGTATATTGTTTCATTGCCCACAAAATCCCATCTTCTGGAGGTAATTTTATTTTTCTTTTGTAGATGTCTCCGAGCAGGTGGAGAGCAAAATTGCATGGGGGGCCCCAAGATTAAATTGCTCAAGGGTCCAATAAACATAAACCCCCCCATCCCATGACTCTAGTCTATATAGGCCTCTGTTGGCCCCATTTTCATTTTTACCTTAGTTTAAGTCGGTCGTCACTTCCGCTCGTCCAGACTCCGCATAATCAACCTAGTCACGTTGTTTTCCTTATATACCCCGTGCATGCGTGAAACGCCGC
The DNA here is from genome assembly GCF_905171775.1 of Rana temporaria. Taxonomy (NCBI): domain Eukaryota; kingdom Metazoa; phylum Chordata; class Amphibia; order Anura; family Ranidae; genus Rana; species Rana temporaria. The sequence continues at coordinate 279,744,170 of NC_053491.1, forward strand.
CCTCTTCGCCCACCCATGACAGACCTTTTCCTCTATTGCATGCCCCTAATCATTGTGAAACGACAATATGGCGGTGTCACAGGTGCGTGGTATATCCCGTCCCGTCGAGGAAAGCCCGGAGGCGGGAACGTCCAGATCCAGGCCCAGATGCTACAAAGCCACGAATATGTCACTTGAAGAGATGGTGGAGATGGTGGACATACTGCGGAGGAAAGATTACGATGGCGATCATGGCCCATACCACACCCTTAATCGGAGGAAGGCCCAAATAATGGACAAAGTGGCGAGGAATCTTTACGATAAATTTGGGGTCAAGGAGCAGCTCCGGAAAAGGTGGTCTGACCTGAAATTGCGGGAGCCAGAGCAGTATAGGAAGATCAGGAGAATTATTGACAAAAGTAGGTATTTTTCATGTGTTTGTTGCAATTTTCTTTATTATGTCTTTGCATGTTTTTCTCCATGTGCTTGTTTGGCCTGGTTGTACTTTTGAACATGGCAAGTTTCAGGTTAAAAGTGGGCAAAGTGTAGTATTCGCCATTCATAGTAAACATCGTTCCTCAAAAAATCCAATGTTTTCCGCAGATCCAGGAAAAGCACACGTGGTCATGCCTATTTGGCGTAAACCATGGGTCTTCAAACTATGGCCCTCCAGTTGTTCAGGAACTACAATTCCCATCTTGCCTCGTCATGTCTGTGAATGTCAGAGATTTACAGTGCCTCATGGGATGTGTAGTTCCACAACAGCTGGAGGGCCATAGTTTGAGGATCCCTGGCGTAAACCAACGTTCATAAACATTGTTGTCAAGATGATGTGTTTGTTCGACCTTACTAGAATGTGAAATGCAAACCGGATTCATTCACACAGTGTAAAGGAGAGGATAATAAGCAGCTGTTTACACATCTGGACTCAGGAGCACCTGGGCCAAATTCTCAAAAGAGATACGCAGACTTAACTCCATTTTTCTAAATTTACACGGCGCGTATATTTGCGCACGATCGTCAAAACGACTTAAGCAAAGATTTCCGTATTTTCAGCCGTACTTAAATTAGTTACACCTGCGCATTCCCGGGCGCAAATTACGCTAGGCTCGCCGCTGTTTTTGATAGGCAAAGATGCAAATGAGGGAGTTAGGGCGATTCTCAGAATTAAGTGTGTGTGCCGTATTTTCCGCCCTGTGCGCACCTGTTAGTTTTTCTGACAAAATTTCCACATTATAAAACCAGCCCTAATTTTACACATGCTGTGGAAGGGTTTGCTGAAGGTAGTGACTAGAGGTTAGAGCTCTAGTTGTGAAGGTTTTTGTTTAAAAATGCCAGGACCAGCGATGATTTTGACGGCACTTGCTGCCTTACAGGCACAAAGGAGGAGGAGGGCACAGAGGAGGAGGATGAGGGCACAGGCGCGAGTTTATCGTCCACGGCGTGATATTTGGCAAATGCCAGCTTATGAGGTGATTGGCAACTACCGTTTTGATAGGGAGGCCATCCTGGAGATCACCCAACTCCTTCATGAGGATCTAATCGCCCCAACCCTACGTTCCCATGCCCTGACACCTCTTGAAAAAGTGATGGCAACCCTCCATTTTTTAGCGAGTGGCTCATTCCAGCGAGCATCTGGAGGTGTGGCTGGGATGGTGCAGTCAACCATGAGCAAATGTCTACATCAGGTGGTCCCTGCCATACTGCGGCGCATTAGCAACCAGTTTGTCATGCCCACCCAGGAGGACCAGCGTGTGCAAGCAATGACAGACTTTTATAATATTGCTGGCTTTCCTAAGACCATCGGGGCGATAGACTGCATCCATGTGGCACTACAGCCCCCCCATGATACTGAACACCTGTTCAGAAATAGGAAAGGCTGGCATTCGATAAATGTACAGGTTATCGTAGATGCACATGGCCTCATCTGGCACGTTTGTGCCAAGTTTCCCGGCTCGTGCCATGATAGTTACATCCTAAGGCAGACCAAGATCTACAGAGACTTTGAGATGAACGTTTATGGAGACAGCTGGCTGATTGGTGAGTGACATTGGTGTCAGGTATGCCCCCCCCATGATGCAGACATCACAAGGGGCACATGCATGACTAATATCCTCCTGTCTTTTCCCTTACAGGTGACTCAGGATATGCCTTGGGACCCCACCTGATGACCCCCTTTAGGAACCCCCAAACACCCGGAGAACGAAAATTCAATGAGGTGCACATCCAGACCCGGGCTATAGTAGAGCAGACTTTTGGCCTGCTAAAGTCAAGATTCAGATGCCTTGACAAGACTGGGGGTACACTATTGTATTCCCCAGACTTTGTATGCCAAATTATTGGGGCATGTTGCATACTGCACAATTTTGCTTTAAGAAGGGGCATGCATGTGGAGATATGTCCTGACATAACCCCCCACCCAGGCAATCCCCCCCCCCCAAACCCCTCTACCCGGTCTGCTGAGGGCCAGGCAATCAGGAGACAACTGTCTGAAGGCATCTTTGCCCAGTAAATGGATCCTAATTATATTTTTGTTTTTGCTTTGCCCAGAACAAATCACAGAGATTATGTGACCTTTAAATCTTTACTTTGCAAAATAAATGCACATTACTTATATGCCAATGAGAATGGTTTTTTTTAGTTACAAAATGCACATTAATTATCTCACAATGAGAATGCATGAATGCACGTCACTGTGGTCCCTAGCACAGACACATCACATGCACATCGAATTGGATTAGATCCAAGTACCCCCCCCCCCCCCCTTTGGTACTTGGGAGCAGTAACGCCCCGCCACGGCTCCAATTATGTCACTGTGCATTCATACACCATTCAGGAACCTAGGATGACTTCTCCCTGGTCCTGGGGATCCCTACTCCACCAAAACTGAGGGTGACACCCTTATGTTTTCAGGAATGCCACCCCCCCACATTCACACATCATTCACACACATAAACCAAATCATAAGTACAGTGTAAAAAAAAAAAAAAAAAAAAAAAAGTACCCCTGCAAATTAAGGATGTTGCCGAGTGCTCCTTCTGGGCTGCCCACGGCCACGGGCACGGTCACGGTCACGGGCACGGGCACGGCCACGGGGACGGCCACGGCCGACTGGGGGATCTTCACGGGGGGGGGTCTGTGCAGGGGAGGGAGTATTTTCAGGGGGGGGGGGGACTGTGCAGGGGAGGGAGTATTTTCAGGGGGGGGGGGGGCTGTGCAGGGGAGGGAGTATTTTCAGGGGGGGGGACTGTACAGGGGAGGAAGCAGCCTCCCCTGGTGTCTGTCCTCCTGCTGGCCTTCCCTCCAAGGCAACGGCTATCCTTGTCAGACAGGAAGTAATGTCAGCCGTATTGGCCTGCACAGCCCGGGTATTGGCCTGCACAGCCTGGGTGAGGGCAGTCACCTCCTGGGCCACACCTGTTGTGGCGTTCCTCAGGTCCCACAAACAGGTGATGACCCCCACGGAGTTGGTGGCCACGTCACCCAGTGACTCCCTCATTGCACCCAGGCTGCGCTCCACCTTGGTCATTGTTTTTTGTATTGCAGACAGACTGCGGGTCTGCCGGACATTGTCCCTCAACAGACTGACCGGCAGACGCACCAACCCCCCCCTGTTTTCAGGGGTCGGCATCCTACTTGCCCCTGAGGCTTGTGGCCTTGGAGGAGGAGTTGGGGTGAGCCATGGGTGCTGCTGCATGTTGGAGGAGGGTTGGAAGGGGCGACCCATGATGGTGGCCTGACTGCTGGGCGCCTGTGGGGTTCCCTCAGGGGATGATTCAAAGGTCATATCTTGGCCCATCATTATTTCCTGCCCAATCAGAATATTGTCATCTTCCTCCCCCTCATCCTCCTCCCACTCAACATCCAAATTAGGGGAGTTGTGGGCACTCCCCTCCCATGGCGAATCCTGCCCTTCTTGGGACTCTGCATGAGCCTGTCTTGGGGGTGGTGCAGCAGCCTGCCCTGATGGGCCTGCAACCTCCTGACCTGATGGGCCAGCCACCTCCTGGGCTGATGGGGCTGCCACCTCCTGGGCTGATGGGGCTGCCACCTCCTGGGCTGATGGGGCTGCCACCTCCTGGGCTGATGGGGCTGCCACCTCCTGGGCTGATGGGGCTGCAACCTCCTGGCCATCTGGGGAGGACACAAAACAATCACAGGTTGTTGGATCCACACACTTGGCACATCTTCCCTTCCCCCACCCACACATGCTAATCACCAGATAGAAATTCAAAAAAATTACCTGTCCTCATAAGAGGATCATTGTCAAAGCCAGGCAGGCCCACCACCTGCTGTGGGTGGAAACACTGGGCCACTGCCCATTCCTCCTCACTCATCCTGACTGGGCAGGGTCCCCCTCCTCCAGTGCCCCTGGTATGGGCATGCAGCGTTGCCAGCTTGTTCCGGGACACGCTCCTCAAGTCATTTATTTTTTTTTGAACTCCAGCGATGGTCCTGGTCTCCCCCCCCCGCCGCATTGATCCGATCGGTGATCTTTTGAAGGATCTCCTTCCTCCTGGCCGGGGTGGTGGTGTGGCTCTCAGGGCCATGGAGAAATCGCCCAAATTTAATGACGCCCTGAGCAAGTATATGCTTCTCTGCCAGGGTAAAATTAAGCTTCCTGCGCTTGGGAGCCATGACAGACAACACCCAGCAACAGGGAACTCACCCAAAAAACAAACAACAATACACACAACAAAGAAAATACAAACAAGCAAAAATAAAAAATATACAGACAGCTACTATTAATTCGAAAACAAACAGGCAAAAAAGGAAAACAAAAAATATAAACACAACCAAAAAAAAACACTTATCAAAAATAAACACGCAAACAATCAAAACAAAGAACAAATTATCAAAAACAAACACCAACTATACCCTCCAACTCCACAAACACTTTTCTCACAAACAAATCTTACCAACAAACACTGACAAACGTTCAAAGCAGAAGCAACTTGCTTTAGGAAGGGAACACAGGGAAATACTTTTGCAATTGAAGTCTGTTTGACTGGGGCTATTTAGACACAGGGCGATCTTCAAACTAAGTACGCTTGGCCTTTTACCTATCTCACTGATTGCGCTGACCAAAGTTCTGCACATGCGCAGTGAGGTCCAGATTCGTGCGCGCATGCGCAGTACGGCCGGCACTTCATTTGCATGGGGTCACGGCTCATTACAATGAAGCACGCCCACTTCATTCCCACTTGCCATAACCACGCCTTACGCATTGAAACTTAAGTTAAGGATGGCGCAGTTTTGTGCGCAAATGCACTGAGAATACGGTACTTACGACACCAACTTAGGGCGCCGTAACTTAAATGACATAAGTTAGATAATCCTAAATTTACACATGTTTTTGAGAATTTGGCCCACCTGTGTGTCCCCCATAAATAACATTTTTCAGTATTCCAGCTTGGGGTAACTCAGAAAAACAAAAGTGATGTTTTTAGGAATGATCCAAAACAGACAATTGTACCCCACTTCCAAGCAATGTTTTCTATTTCTGCCCTCCAATATGCTGAGTATACATTTTTTTTTCATTTGATTAGGGGAAAGAAGAGGACATCATTCGGAGGAGGCAAGGAAGCACAGACATGAAAAACATCACCAACCTCAGCATGTGGAGGAGGTGGATGTGAAAGAAGGAGAGTTGGAAGAAGGAGGCGTGGAAGAAAGAGAGGTGGAAGAAAGAGAGGTGGAAGAAAGAGAGGTGAAGGAAGGGGAGGTGGAAGAAGGAGATGTGGAAGAAGGGGAGGTGGAGATTATCAGCACAACAGGTCAGTGTCTGTCACCACAGCTTCACAGGGAAGAAGAGATGTAGGTAGGCCTACACATTTCTAATAAACCCTTTTTTTTTTTTTTTTTTTTTTTTAGGGGATGAACATGGTGGTATCACAGCATCTACTAGGACACCTTTCTCCAGAGCTAGTGCCAAAATCGTGATCCAAGAAATAATGGAATGCAGTAGTGAAATGGACATTATGAGGAATAGGATGAATGTCATTGAACAAAAATATAAAAACATCATTAACATGATGGACCGTACAGTAGACTGACCCCCCCTCCTAAACATTTTTCTATGTTGTGTTGTGCGCCCAAATTTGCACTGGAGAATCCACAAGCCAAAATTTGAAGATGCACACAGTGGCCCAGATTCACAAAGCAGATGTGCCGACTTAACTCAAGATGAGCGGCGTAATTGAAAAATGCGCCGCATGTATCTTTGCGCTGTATCCACAAAACAAGATACGCCTGAAATCCATTTTTTTCCGTCCTACCTAAAAGAATTACACTGGCGCTTCTTCGCGTGCAAAATACGCTAGACACACCGCTGGTGTAAAGGTCAGCTAAAGCAACACCATTAAGGAAGAGCTGAGCACACACACTTGCAGGACAACAATCTGTATGCCAACATGCCAGGGGCATCCATGCTCATAACTATACTAGTGACTTTAGTAACCAAGGGTACCCCCCTCTTCTGAGGAAACAACAGCAGTCAGGAGACGCCTCGCAGAATGCATCTTTGCACAGTAAGCACACACATTAATCATGGCACAATGAGAATGCATGCATGCACACCCACTGTGGTCCCTAGCACAGACACATCACATGCACATCTAATTGGATTAGATCCAAGTACCCCCAATGGTACTTGGGAGCAGTAATGCCACGCCACGGCTCCAATTATGTCACTGTGCATTCATACACCATTCACATGGACCTGGGATCACTTCTACCTGGTCCTGGGGATCCCTACTCCACCAAAACTGAGGGTGACACCCCTTATTTAATCAAGAATGCCACCTCCACATTCATACATCATTCACACACATAAAACAAATCATAAGTACAGTATAATAATAAAAAATAAAAAAAAAGTACCCCAAAAGTTAACGGCGGCGGCGAGAGCTACACCTGGGCCGCCCACGGCCACGGCCACGGCCAACCAGGGGAGACTCCTGGGGGGGGTGAGCAGGGGAAGGAGGAGACTCATGGGGGGGTGAGCAGGGGAAGGAGGAGCCTCCCCTGGTGACTGTCCTCCTGCTGGCCTGCCCTCCAAGGCCACTGCAATTCTGTTCAGACCCAGAGTGAGGGCAGCCGTATTGGCCTGGACAGCCCGGGTATTGTCCTGGACAGCCTGGGTCAGGGCACTCACCTCCTGGGCCATGCCTGTTGTGGCGGTCTGCCGCTCACACATGCATGTGATGACCGCCAAGGAGTTTGTGGCCACATCAGTGAGTGACTCCTTAATTGAGCCCAGGCTGTCCTCTATCTGGGTCAGAGTCTGGTTGATCTGACCCAGATGGCGGGTCTGAAGGGAATTGTCCCTCCGCAGAGTGGCCGGCAGAACCTCGGCCACCCCCTGGTCTTCTGGGTCGCCTTCCTGCCTGCAGCTGAGGCTTGTGGCCTGGGAGGAGAGGAGAGAGAGACCCTTGTGGGGGGAGGCCTGTTGGGGGAGGAGTGGGAGGGGCTACCCCTGATGGTGGCCTGACTGCTGCCAGCCTCAGGGGTAGCCTCAGGGGGAACCACATCCAAAGCCAAAAGGATTTCCCTGGCAATCTCCATATCTTCATCCTCACCCCCCCCTCATCCTCCTCCCCCTCAACCTCCTCACGAGGGGAGATGTGGCCACTCCCCTCCCCTGGGGACTCCTGCCATTCTTGGGGCTCTTCTGCAGCCTGTTGTCCTGGGGATGGTGCAGCCTGGCCTGATGGCCCAGCAACCTCCTGGCCTGATGGCCCAGCAATCTCCTGGCCATCTGTGGAGGACACAAAACAATCACAGGTTGGAGGATCCACACACTTGGCACATCTTCCCTTCCCCCACCCACACATGCTAATCACCAGATAGAAAAACCCAAAAATTACCTGTCCTCACAGGAGAATCAGATTGAAAGCCAGGCAGGCCCACCACCTGCTGGCTATGGAAACACCGGGCCACTGCCCATTCCTCCTCAGTCAGCCTGACGGAGCAGGGTGGGCCTCCTCCAGTGCCCGTGGCATGGGCATTTATTTTGGCCATCTTGTCCCGGACCAGGCTCCTAAGATCGTTGATCTTCTTTTGAATCCCATCGGGGGTCCTCGTCTCCCCCCCCGCCGCATTGATCTGATCAGTAATTGTTTTAATGATCTCCTTCCTCCTGGCCGGGGTGGTGTTCCGGCTCTCAGGGCCATGCAAATAACGCCCGAAACGGCTGATGGCCCTAGCAAGTATCTGCTTTTCTGTGTTTGAAAAATTAAGCTTCCTGTGCTTCGGTGCCATAACACCCAGCACTCAGCACCAACAAAAAACAAACACAACAAACAAACACAAATACTCACACAACAAACAAACACAAATACTCACAGAACAAACACACACAAAAATCAAACCACACAAGCAGACAGCTAATACAAATTCAAAAACAAACACACAAAAAAACAAACAGAAAATACACTCAGAAAAAAAACAATCAGAAAAAACAAACAGAAAATACACTTAGAAAAAAACACAGCTACTACACTCTACTACTCCTCCAAATCTTTTATCTAACACTAAACTCACCAACACACACCAACAGACGACAGAGAAAAAGCAACTTGCTCTAGGAAAGGGGAACACAGGGATGTACTTTTGCAAGGGAAGTGTGTTTGTCTGGGGCTATTTATACACAGGGCGATTCTCAAACTAAGTACGCTTGGCCTTTTACCTATCTCACTGATTGCGCCGAGCCGAGTTCTGCACATGCCCAGTGAGGTGCAGATTCGTGCGCGCATGCGCAGTACGGGCGGCCCTTCATTTGCATGGGGTCACGGCTCATTACAATGGAGCATGCCCACTTCCTTCCCACTTGCAATAACCCCACCTTACGCCTCGGGATTTAAGTTACGCTTGCGCAATTTTGGGCGCAAATGCGCTGTGGATACGGCACTTACGACACAAAATTAAGGTGCCGTAACTTAAATGACATACGTTTGGAGTAACTTAATTTGCACCGCTTTATGTGAATCTGGGCCAGTGTGTCAACATGTGCTATCTGCCATCACAGGATATCTATTGTCTGTGCTTTGTGGGTGCAACCCCTTCCTCGCTACTCAAGTAGGTGAAAGGATTTGCACCCCCAATACACATCCATTGATACCCCATGATGGCAGATCTCACATGTTGACATTTGGCATGGGTCAGGATACAAATCCCCATTTTGCCACTCAAAATGTGTGCATCTTCAAATGTTGGCTTGTTCATGTGTTTGTAATAAGGTTGAACTTTGTAAGTTCTATCGTTTGTAGATATTTAAAATTTTAAAATCGCACAAGTTGTGCACAGAATAACCCCCCCACCCCCCCAAAAAAAAAAAAAAATGTTTACTTTAAAATTTCAAAAACAAGTTGTGCACAGGATAAAACCCCAAGCAAAAAAAACATTTGTGTGGCTTCTTCTTTCTATGCTCAAAAGCAGTTTGTACATTTAAAAAGTGAGTGATTACTGTGACAATTGTGGTTATTTACTAAAACAGAGAAATACATTTGGCACTACAAGTGCACTAGTAGGAGAACCAGGGAGACAGATAACAGAAACCCAAGCAAGAATGACAAAACTGTAATTTCCTTTCCAAAGTATCTTTATTGAGTTGATAAAGAATTGTACAAGCATAGTGAAGAGAACAAGTTACAAGGAGAACAAACTCTTTAACAAACAAACATAGTCATTGTACATTGCAAAAGTCACTTATTTCAGTCATCCTAACAATGTATACAGTAGCAATAGTGACTGAATAACTGGCTACCTAGGTTAACTTTGCATTACTTCTTTTAGCCATTGTACGCTAAACTGGGCCTAGGGCCATGTCCCAATGTACAGTCTTTTGGTGCAATCGTTGGGAGTTTCAACGATATTCAAAATTGTAATAGTAGTTGCGAAAACAACATTGTTAAGCTAAGAACATGTTTCTGAAGAGGGGGGGGGGAAGGGAGGCAGAGAAGAGAGGGGTTGAGGAAGAGGGGGTCTGCAGGAGCAATCTGAGTTCTGAAGTCATTGCAGTAGGTTGTTAAATTGGCTGGGCTACCATGGCTGTAAAACATCGTTATTCATTGCATTAGGAATTACATATGTGAACCAAGGCTTCCATATTTTCTCGAATCTGGTGATCGTATCCATATCGATTGCCATCATTTTGGTGTGAGACATTGCGTTGTTCATTCTATTTGTCACTTCATTTAGTGATAAATTAGGTGACTTCCAAGCCTTCGCGAGTGTCTGTTTCGCGGCTGTAAGAAGCTGCAGAATTAGTTTAAATTGCATATTCGACACATTGTCAGGTTTTAGGTTTAGTAGCAATTTTGGGATCTAGGGGAATTGTCTTTTCGAAGAGGGCGCTGATAATATGGAACATTTCTGACCAAAATGATAGTGCTTTTGGACACGACCACCAAATGTGAAAATATGTCTCAGGTGATGAGCATCCCCTGAAACAGTGGTCTGGGTAATTTTGCACATATTTCGCAATCCTGACTGGCACTAAGTACCATCGAGTGAGAACCTTGTAGTTTGTTTCAACCGCTATTTCATTCAGGGATGCTGATTTAGTGTTATTCCAAATTTGTTTCCATTCTGATGCGTCTAGCTCTAGATCTAAGTCCTTTTCCCATTTACACACATAAGGTAGTTTCTCAGAAATGGAACTGGTCAGTAACTGGGAGTAAATAGTTGAAATAATTCCCTTAGTATGGGGGTCATTTCTACAGAGATTTTCGAAAGTGGATAACCGTGTCGGCGTCGGGGAAGAGTCTAGAAATGACTTGAAGAAATTGTTTATTTGTAGATATCTAAATATCTCAGCTTGTGGAATGCCATATTTTTCACGAATAGTGGGAAAGGACATGAAAGAGGAAGAGTCTGTCAGCTTGTATAAACATGTACAATCTTTTTTTACCCATTCATTAAAGGTGTTGGGATATATCAATGCCGGGTAGAATGCCGGGTTCTTGTAGAATGAAAGAAGAGGAGTGTGAGGGGATTGCAGGTAATTTTTGACCTTCATTCGGTCCCAAAGGGATAGTGAGTGTTTTGTGATAGGGTTGTGTATATGTTTACGCGCTTTGGGAGAAATCCATAATATGTTAGAGAATAAAATAGGATCACATTCTACTGCCTCAATCGATACCCAGAGAGGAGGTTCGCATTTAGCGTGATATTTCACCAGGTTGGCTAATTGTGCTGCCCTATAGTAACACGCAAAGTTGGGTACCCCCAATCCAACGTTAACCTTGGAAAGATGCAGGATTTGAGGCTTTATTCTTGGACTGGTGTGTCCCCAAACAAAGGTAGATACTCTTTTTTGTACGATTCTTAAGAAATGTGGTGGAACAGGGACGGGAAGAACTCTGAAGGGGTAAAGGAGTTTTGGTAATATTGTCATTTTTACGGCGCTGATTATTCCGAACCAAGACAGAGGTAAATGGGCCCATGAGCTTAGAAGATTTGATATCTGTTTTAAGAGACTAGGGTAGTTGGAGGAAAATATCTCAGATAGTGTCGCTGTTAGGCGTATTCCTAGATAAGGGATACTTTTGTCAGGCCATTCGAAGGGTTGACCGGTTTTGGCTGCGCTTAACTCTAGGGCTGAAAGTGATATGTTTAGAGCGAGACATTTTTTGGGTTTAATGGATAGACCTGAAAAGGATGCAAAATAGTTTAGAACTGACATTAGGTTGGGGCCTGATACTTGTGGAGATGCAAGAAAAAGGAGGATGTCGTCGGCGAACAAGCATAACTTATGCTTATGGCCACCTACTTCTATACCAAGGATCGTTGGGTCTGACCTGATTTTTTGTGCCAGTGGCTCTATAAGGAGGGCAAATAATAAAGGGGAAAGCGGACATCCTTGTCTCGTGCCTCTATTAATGGAGAATGTGTCTGACTTGTATCCTGCATATTTTACATATGCTTTTGGGCTATTATATAATTCCAAGATCCATTTCGTAAAGTTGGGGCCAAAGCCCCATTTTTGTAGCGCATAGTTCAGATATGACCAGGATACAGAGTCGAATGCCTGCTTTATATCTAGAGAGAGAAAGCACGCTGGGATTCCTCTTTTCTTTGCTATATGTGCCAAAAGATTTGCCCTTCTTATGTTGTCACCTGCCTGTCGGTTAGGCATGAAACCTACTTGGTCACGGTGGATCAGTGTTCCAATTATCATGTTTAGGCGATTCGCCAGAATTTTACCTAGGAGTTTAATGTCCGTATTTATCATTGAAATGGGGCGGAAGTTTTTACTGAGGGTATTATCCGCGTGCAGTTTAGGGATCATGCAGATGGTGGCTAGGAGTGATTCCTGTTTAAAGGTTTTTTGGTTAAGTAGATCATTAAAAGCTTCTGCTAGTCTTGGGGAAATAAGTTCGTTGAAAGTCTTATAGTATCGGGCTGTGAATCCGTCTGGACCGGGCCTTTTGTTTAATTTGAGATCCTTGATCGCAGCGGTTACATCTTCTAAAGAGGTAGGTTTATCCAAGTGCTCTTTTTGGGATTCAGTCATTTGGGGTAAATGGATTTGCGAGAAAAAGGAGTCTGCGGCTATTTCATTAAAAATATTTGTTTCTGAATAAAGCTTTTTCAGGTGAGCGCTGAATTTCTGCACTATTTTAAGGGGGTTGCTAGAAATAGTGTTATTTGATAGTTTCAATTTTATAGGAGAGTATGACTTATTGATGGAATTAAGCGTCCTAGCTAGATATGCGCCAGTTTTGTTAGCATTTTTATAAAAAGTATGTTTGGACCTATTTAAAGATTTGTTTGCCGACTCTGTAAGAAATAAATCGTACTCCAGACGCGCTTTATCCAGGCGGATTTTGGCGTTGGGGGAGTGATCGTTTTGGAAAGCTAAGTAAGCTAGATTGAATTCAGTTTCCAGTCTCATTGCCATCTGTTTTCGATCTTTTTTAAGGATCCCTAATTGTCTTTGAAATGTCCCTCTCAGTACAGGTTTATGTGCCTCCCAGAGTGTGAGAGCAGATATTTCTGGGGTCATGTTAAATTCCAGGTAGTCTTTCAAAGATTGTTCAATTTCTGAGCAATACGAGGGATGCCTGAGTAGTATATCAGGCATATACCAAGTGGGATCTTGTTTTTTGGGGATAGTTGACGCTATTGTAATAGAAACAGCGTTATGATCTGACCAAGGAATGGGCATTATAACGGAATTAAGAACTTCTGGCAACATTCCGATTGTAAGAAATATATGGTCTATTCGGCTAAGTGACTGATGCAGGTTGGAGAAGTAGGTGTAGTTACGCTTTGTAGGGTTCATTTCTCTCCAGGAGTCTACTAGGTTATATTTAGAAAGGAGATTGGATAGTGTCCATTTTGGGTGATGTTTCGGTTGAATGTAGGGAGATCTGTCTAGGAACGGGAGAATTACTTGATTTGAATCACCGCATATCAAAAGAGAACCTACTTCATGCGTGTTGACGGTTTGAAATAGGTGTGACAGAAACGGCATAGGGTTAAGGTTAGGGGCATAGTAGGATACTACCGTAACTGCAGAGTCTAGGATGTATCCTGTTAAGATCAGGTATCGGCCTTCAGGGTCTCTGAGTTCAGATTTCAGGGTGAATGGGGTTGATCGATGGAAAGCAATCGGGACTCCTCTTTTCTTAGCTGAGGCAGACGCCGTGTATACTTGTGGGTATGGGGGGTTGAAGTGTTTAGGGGTTGAATCTGGGGTAAAGTGTGTCTCTTGTAGACAGACTATGTGGGCTTTTTTGGATTGAAAGAACCTAAAAGCTTTCGTACGCTTTTGTGGTACATTCAAGCCTTGTACATTGAGTGATATCATGTTCAAAGGTGCCATGGTAGCCAAACCAATAATCTCATCTTACCTTGCTTCTTCGAATGAAGATTGCTCCATGCAGACGGGATGAGGAATGGGGAGGGAAAGGAACCAAAATTGGAAATCTTAAAAGAAGAATGAGAAACACAATACGTTAATGTACAATCATACAATATATAACATGTTGAGTATTCGAAGTATACTCGTGATGAGGGAAGAAGTCCCCCACCAAGAGAAAAAGGGCCCGCGTCAAATCCCCACATATTAGAATGAGGATCTGAGGTGGACCTAATGGGACGCGTGTTTTCCCATAAGTCGGAGCACCGCATTCTGAAGTGTAAAGATGCACCTTTGCGGATGCAAAATTTTTACAAGTTTAATAATTTACTTGTGAGACGAGTGGGATCGTTTAACTGCATTGCTGGGAGATCACATTTAAAGGGGAAGGAGAGGAGGGATGTGAATTACCAGCTGGGATGTTGGGACGTTAGGAATGTCATAGGTCTATGCCATTTAATGGGTATAGCTAATTACAAGGTGAAGAAGTGTATTGGACGTCACTTCATGGTAATAATAGCAAAAGGTTAGAGAATGGCCTTACGCGGAGGGTCAGATGGCGTTAATGGGATAGGATCCGCTTATTTTCGTAAGTAATCTTCAATGGTATAAATTACGGGACCGTGTGGGATATGAAATCCGACCAGGAGATAGAGCAAAAGGGCCGCATCCCTATGGGGTCCAAATTTTGCGACATGTGGGATAACAGTTCCGTAGCAATAAACAAGTATTGCTACCTTCCATAGCAAAAAGAACAGGGAAATACTTAATGGAACTAGGACAAGACAAACTAGCTGTCAATGTCCATTTTCACGACCTGAAAAGGAAGAAAAGATGGTTAGAGGTGAGAGAAGTTCAGTCCATTGAGTCTTCTTGGTCCTGAGGCTGTGGTGCATATCTGCCCCGCTTGTGTGATTGTTGAATGCCTCCATTCTGCTCATGCTGTGTGGAGTTGTTATGAGAGGAGGTGGAAGCAGCTCTTCTGCGTGAGTTGGATGCCGAAGAGGGGTTTTCAATCAGCTTAAAGTCCATAAGGGCCTGATGTAGTTGATCCGGCGATCTGCAGACTATTTTCGTTCCCTGATATGTGAAGCGGAGGGCGAAGGGGAACCACCATTGATATTTTATGTTGCGTTGTTGCAGTTCAATTAGAAGAGGTTTCATAGCTCTCCTCTTGGCGATGGTTAACTGCGAGATGTCTGCAAATATTTGATAGTTGTGACTCTGGAATGACAGATTGCTCTTTTCCCTTGCTGCCTCCATTACTTGTTCCTTGGTTCTATAAAAATGAAATTTGGCTATTATGTCCCTGGGGGGACATCTGCCTTTTTAGGGGTGAGTGCTCTGTGTACTCTGTCCATTTCCAAACGCTCCACTGCAGTACCTGGAAGCAATTCCTGGCATAAGCATTTTTTCAAACTGTTTAAGAAGTCCTGAGGGGACAGTGTCATCTTGACTAGCGGCTTTTGTTGCATTGCTAGTGTCCTCTTCCTCACTGTCTGAGGTAAAATTAGTCGGGGTAGCCATGGGTATCAAAGTTTTAGCTGTGTGCTTCTTTCCCTTCTCTGAGGGGAGCCGCTCTGAGGTGAATGGTGCCTTCTTAGCAGTGCATTTGCTCAGCTGCGCTCCGCTGAGGGGATTCGTTTTGGCCCTATTTCTTGAGCCTCCCAGCACCATATTGCCCAGAAAATGTTCCTCTCACCTTCCTGCAGCTCTGACCCGACTTTTTATCCAGCAATGCTGGCTTGGGAATAGTTTATCTGCGGTTTCTCTCTCTCAATATTGGTAAGGTATGTCTCTGAATGCCTGCGCAAAAAGTTGTGCAGAATGCAACAGGCAAACACCACAGTGTTCATTTTATATTCCGCCATGTGTATGGCTGTCTGGAACAGGCGGAACTGGCTGGCCATTATCCCGAAGGCATTCTCGACAACCTTCCGGGCACTGACCAGCCGGAAAAAAACCCTCCTCTCCGGGGTGAGGGTCCTCTGGGGGAACGGCTTCATCAGGTGTGGCCCCAGCCTGAACGCTTCATCCGCGACAAACACGAAAGGGAGTCCCTCCACATTCTCTTCATCCTGTGGCAGTGCCAGGCCACCAGTCTGGAGACGTTGGGCGAACTCCGTCTGCGCGAACACTCCACCGTTGGACATCCGGCCGTTCTTCCCCACGTCCACATACAAAAACTCATACTGTGCCGACACCACCGCCATCAACACAATACTATTAAAACCTTTATAGTTGTAATAGTACGACCGCGAACGGGGTGGCGGCACTATGCGGACGTGTTTCCAGTCTATTGCCCTTCCGCAGTTTGGGAAGTCCCACCACTGGGCAAATTGGGAAGCCACAGTCTGCCATTCCAGTGGCGTGGAAGGAAACTGTGGAGTCAAACAAAAAAAAAATTAGTACTTTGGCACATAAACATTGCAATCACATTGCAAAAAGACATCCTTGTCCAACATCAGTATAACATTTATTATTGGAGTGAGTATTTCATGCCAAAAATAAAATAGGCCCACTTAGGGAATAATGCAAGAAATACAAGACATTAGCATACATTGAAGACATAGATTGTGATGTGAATGGAGAAAACTTACCTTAAAATAGTCCTCCTGCATCACTTGGATGATGACAGAACACGTCTCCGGTATGATGATCCCAAGCGCCTGGGGGGAGATGCCTCTGGAGAACTTGAGGTCCTGCAGGCTCCTCCCAGTCGCCAGGTACCTCAACGTGGCAATAAGCCTCTGCTCGACCGTGATGGCTTGGCACATCACAGTGTCCTGCCTTGTGATATGGGGGACAGAATATCCAAAAGACGGTGTAAAACGGGGTCCGTCATACCAAGAAAGTTCCTGAAGTCCTCAGGGTTATTCTCCTGGATTTTCCTAAGCAGAGGCATATGAGAGAATTGGTCACGCTGGCGCAACCAATTCTTGACCCATGAACTCCTCCTCGCCCTGTTCACGGCCAAAGATCTAGCAACAATATGAACTGCAGAAGACAGCCCATACACAGCACGAACTCAAGCATGAGAACGCGCCTCCAACATGGCTTCAAACCGGTCGGCTGGTCAGAACGCACTTAAAACAGAAAGCACCCAAATACAGCAAGACCTATTATGAACGCACTGCAAAACAGATACGAGCGCACAGGAACACACTGCAAAACAGATACGACCTGACTGCAAGCACTGAATGACAAATACGAACCCACAAGAACAAACTGAACCCGAGAAAACGATCTGCAAAGCACGGAGACTGAAAAGCGCAAATCGGCTCTAACCAAACTTTTACTAACACGCGGTAACACGGAATCACCAAAAGCAGCCCCAAGGGTGCCGCCATTGGATTTGGCCTTCCCCTTTATAGTGCCGTTGTACGTGGTTTACGTGTCCGCCTTCTGACAAGATCGCTTTTTTAACCGATGGTGTGTAGGCGCAACGGACCATCAGTCAGCTTCATCAGTTAACCGATTAAAACGGTCCATCGGTCCGTTCTCATCGCATGGACTGATCGTGTGTACGCGGCATTAGTCCACGTTGGAACCAATGGCAGAATATATGGAAGGTGGAGGTTCCTTAAAGAGGAAGTAAACTCTCCCACTCTGATGCTTCTTTTTATTTAGTCCATTATATTAAATAATTATCAATCCATAACCACTGTAATCTAGCCCAAATCACATATTACTTACTGTTTAAAGAAACTTTAAAAAAACTTGCTTCCAGAGGTAAGGCAGTGCCATCTTAAAGAATTTAATTTTTTTTTTAACATTAGATTGGGCCTAATTACGGGAAGCAGAATCGGGTGTTTTGTTTAAAATCAATGCAGTACTTACCGTTTTACAGATAGATGTTCTCCGCCGCTTCCGGGTACGGTCTTCAGGACTGGGCATTCCTATTTGATTGACAGCCTTCCGACGGTCGCATACAGCGTGTCACGAGTTGCCGAACAGTGCGGCTCTATACGGCGCCTGCGCACCGACGTTCGGCTACTTTCGAAAACTGGTGACGCGCTGTATGCGACGGTCGGAAGGCTGTCAATCAAATAGGAACGCCCAGTCCCGCAGCCCATACCCGGAAGCGGCGGAGAACATCTATCTGTAAAACGGTAAGTACTGCATTGATTTTAAACAAAACACCCGATTCTGCTTCCCG
The DNA here is from genome assembly GCF_905171775.1 of Rana temporaria. NCBI lineage: Eukaryota > Metazoa > Chordata > Amphibia > Anura > Ranidae > Rana > Rana temporaria. The sequence goes on from NC_053491.1 coordinate 279,762,175, forward strand.
TAATTAGGCCCAATCTAATGTTAAAAATAGATTTTTTGGGTGAACCTCCACTTTAAGTATTCTTTTCTGAGTCCACATCGAGTGCATTTCCGCCCATACATTGAGCACTTCCTGTACTGTTAACCAAGCCTCCTTCTCAATCCAACGTTTCTATGGCAACCTTGCTTTCCTGCTCATAGCTACTTGTTTAATTTCATAGTATTTACTTGTGCCGATTATCTAGTGTTTGCCTATGTCAGTCTTATCAACTTCAGCTGAAAAGACTGCAGTAATTCAGTCTGATGCCCAGGTTTACACTCCATGTGATGTCACGTGGTCACATGGGGTGTAGGAGGAAGCTCTGAGTGATTATGCAGTCTCATGGGATTTCACTGTTGTGCTGTAGAAAGTCCTGATAACAGACAGACAAGCAAACAGAGTGTGCCATAAATCAGGGGAGATCTGGGCATGCTCCAGTGACGTCATTCTAAAGAACAAAAAAGATTACAACAATACTAAGCAAGTAAGGATATTTCTACAAGCAGTGGCCCAGATTCAAGTAGAATTGCGCGATATTTGCGGGGGAGCAGGGCAACGATTTTGCCCTGCGCCCCCGCAAATATTTTGCGCTGCCCTCGATTCACGGAGCAGTAGCTCCGTGAATTGCGAGGGCGCGCCGGCAAATTTGCCCGGCGTAAGCGCGCGCAAGTTAAATGATCCTGCCGGGGGCAGGAATCATTTAAATTAGGCGCGCTCCCGCGCCGAGCGTACAGCGCATGCTCCGTCGGGAAACTTTCCCGACGCGCATTGCGGCAAATGACGTCGCAAGGACGTCATTTGCTTCTAAGTGAACGTGAATGGCGTCCAGCGCCATTCACGTTTCACTTATGCAAACGCCGTGAAATTCAAATTTCACGGCGCGGGAAGGCCGGCTATACTTTAGCATTGGCTGCCCCTACTATTAGAAGGGGCAGCCTTGCGCTAAAAGTAGCCGTACGGAAACTCCGTACCTGGCTTGCGCGGGGCCCGCGCAAGCTTGTGAATCAGTGGTAGTATGCAATTTGCATACTACACGCTGATACACAATGGGAGCGCCCCCTAGCGGCCCCCGCAAGAATGCAGCCTAAAATCTGCGAGGCATAAGAGCCTTATGCCGCGCAGATTTTAGCCTGCAGTCGGTGTAACGAGGTTCCTGAATCAGGAGCACTCGTTACACCGGAGCAAGTAAGCACTTGCGCTGCGTAACCTATGGTTGCGCGGGCGCAAGTGCTTCTTGAATCTGGGCCAGTGTTCATTAGGGTTTTTTATGCTGATTTCCATGGGATAAAGATGTGGGGGGGGGGTTTACAACCACTTTAACTGCTTACCGACCAGCCGCCGTAGTTAAACGGCGGCAGGTCGGCTCTGCTGGGCGAGATCACGTAGCTATACGTCATCTCGCCGAGCAGCCAATAGGGGATCACCGCCGGGCACCCGCGATCGCTCGTTACAGAGCGAGAATCGGGAGCTGTGTGTGTAAAGGGGGAGAAATGCCGACCGTATGAACAGTGATCAGTCATTTCCCCTAGTCAGTCCACCCCCCCTTCAGTTAGAACACACCCAGGGAACATACTTAACCCCTTCCTCGCCCCCTAGTGTTATCCCCTTCCCTGCCAGTGGCATTTTTATAGTAATCAATGCATTTTTAGCACTGATCGCTATAAAAATGCCAATGGTCCCAAAAATGTGTCAAAGGTGTCCGCCATAATGTCGCAGTACCGATAAAAATCGCTGATCGCCGCCATTACTAGTAAAAAAATAATATTAATAAAAATGCCATAAAACTATCACCTATTTTGTAAACGCTATAACTTTTGCGCAAACCAATCAATAACACTTATTGTTTCTTTTTTTAAACAAAAAAAAATGTAGAAGAATACGTATCGGCCTAAACTGAGGAAAAAACAATTTTTTATATATATTTTTGGGGGATATTTATTATAGCAAAAAGTAAAAAATATAATTTTTTTTCAAAATTGTCGCTCTATTTTTGTTTATAGCGCAAAAAATAAAAACCGCAGAGGTGATCAAATACCACCAAAAGAAAGCTCTATTTGTGGGAAAAAAAAAGAAGGACGCCAATTTTGTTTGGGAGCCACGTCACACGACCGCGCAATTGTCAGTTAAAGCGACGCAGTGCCGAATCGCAAAAAGTGGCCTGGTCTTTGACCAGCAATATAGTCCGGGGCTGAAGTAGTTAAGAAACAATTTAAAGAACTAGGCTGCAAGTTGTAGGGAAGGACCTCCATGGTGATAATCTCTGAAATATTGCTTGTGCCATGCACAAATAAGGAAAGACATGGGGAGATTAGAGAAATGAATGTATGGATAAAGACCTGCTGTAAGAAGGAGGGAATGGGCTGTCTTTTTATTGGGGTACAACCTATATGCTGAAGGTGGTTTGCACCTAAATGGAAGGGGGTCTGCTGTGCTGGGGAGAGGTTTATGGGAAGGCTGGAGGAGTATTTAAACTAGGATTGAGGGGTGAATTAGATTATAATGGGTGAGACAGGTGAGACATGGGTCCCTATTGGTGGCTGGAAAAGGGAAAGATGGGGGAGGCTATGGCAAGCGATATGAAGCTTCCCGTGTTACAAACAACCATTGGAAACTATTTGTACTAAAATAAAAAAATAAACAAAATAAGTGTGCAAAATGAGACAATGAATTGGAAGCTTTGGCGCATTAGGAGAACTATGATTTAATTGGTATTGCTGAATCTTGGCTTTATTTTTCACATGACTGGTACTGTATATTAATATTCCTGGCTATGCTTTCTTTTGGAAAGATTGAAAGACAGGATAAAGAGGAGGGGTGGTGGTGTCTCTATGTAAGAAGTGATCTCAAAGCGAGTGTGAAAGGGGACCTAGTTGATGGAGAGTGTGATGAGTAGGAATGAGCTGAACACCCCCCTGTTCGGTTCGCACCAGAACTTGCGAACACACCAAACGTTTGTGTGAATTTTAGAACCCTATTAAAGTCTATGGGACTCGAACGTTTGAAATCTAAAGTGCTAATTTTAAAGGCGAATATGCAAGTTATTGTCCTAAAAAGTGTTTGGAGACCTGGGTCCTGTCCCAGGGGACATGTATCAATGCAAATTTTTTTTAAAAATGACAGTTTTTTCAGGAGCAGTGATTTTAATAATGCTAAAAGTGAAACAATAAAAGTGAAATATTCCTTTAAATTTCGTACCTGGGGGGGGGGTGTAAAGTTAGCATGTAAAATATCGCATGTTTCTCGTACTTAGAACTGTCCCTGCACAAAGTGTCATTTCTGAAAGAAAAAAAATACGTTTAAAACTGACTTGCAGCTATAATGAATTGTCGGCTCTGGCAATTCAGAGAGGATACATTCATTCAAAAAAAATAAAAAAGTGTGGGGGTCCCCCCAAATTCAACTACCAGGCACTTCAGGTCTGGAATGGATATTAAGGGGAACCCCGCCGTCAATTAAAAAAAAATAATGACGTGGGGTTCCCCCCAAGTATCCATTCCAGACCCTTCAGGTCTGGTGTGGATTTTAAGGGGAACTCCACCCCAAATGTAAAAAAAAATGGCGTGGAGTTCCCCCAAAAATCCACACCAGACCCCTTTTCCGAGCACGTTAAAAAATCCAGCGATGGTAATCCACTCAGTCCCGGCTTCCTGCTCCAACGTTGTCTGTATCCAGCGACGGGTGATCTCCTCTCCGGTCCAGCGATGAGAAGATCATCTGGCATCTAGAGCTCCAGAGCACAGCATCGGAGGCCGCCTCTCTCCGCCGGACACAGCCCATCGGAATGACGCGGCTGGAGCTTTGACATTTCTTATATAGGGGAGGCGGGGCCACCCGTCACGTGACCCCACACCCTCTGACGCACCCACTGCTACGTCACTAGAGAAGCCTAGTCTTCCCCCTTGTGTTTTTTCCAACTATTTACACTTCCTTCGTGAAATGGTATGGGTACAATGTACCCCATTACCAATGCACATAGGGGGGCAGGATCTTGGGGGTCCCCTTTGTTAAAGGGGTCTTCCAGATTCTGATAAGCCCCCCGCCCGCAGACCCCCACAACCACTGGCAAAGGGTTGTGGGGATGAGGCCTTTGTCCCCATCAACATGGGGACATCCTCCCCATGTTGAGGGCATGTGGCCTGGTACGGTTCAGGAGAGGGTGGGGGACGCACTCTGTCCCCCCCTCTTTTCTGCTGCCGGCCAGGTTAACGTGCTCAGATAAGGGGTCTGGAATGGATATTTGGGGGGAACCCCACGTCATTTTTTTTAAATTGACGGCGGGGTTCCCCTTAATATCCATTCCAGACCTGAAGGGCCTGGTAATTGAATTTGGGGGACGCCCATGCTTTTTTTTATGAATGAATTCTCTCTGAATTGCCAGAGCCGACAATTCATTATAGCCGCAAATCAGTTTTAAATGTCTTTTTTTTCTTTCAGAAATGACACTGTGCAGGGACAGTTCTAAGTACGGGAAACATTCGCTATTTCATGTGCTAACTTTACACCCCCCCCTAGGTACGAAATTTAAAGGAATATTTCACTTTTATTGTTTCACTTTTAGCATTATTAAATTCACTGCTCCCAAAAAAACGTCCATTTTTAAAACTTTTTTGCATTGATAAATGTCCCCTGGGACAGGACCCAGGTCCCCAAACACTTTTTAGGACAATAACTTGCATATTAGCCTTTAAAATTAGCACTTTAGATTTCTCCCATAGACTTTAACAGGGTGTTCCGCGGCTTTTCGAATTTGCCGCGAACATCCCAAATTGTTCGTTGTTCGCTGAACAGGCAATTTTTCGAGTCGAACATGAGTTCGACTCAAACTCAAAGCTCATCCCTAGTGATGAGGCTGAATCATTATGGGTGGAATTGCACATGGGTGTGTGTACTACAAAAATAATCATTAAAGTTTGTAGGAGATGCACTTGAATAGCAGCAAAGTACTAGCATTGCATAGCAATAGACAGCCTGAGGAAGGTCTATTTTACTCAGCAAAGATGTCCCTTGCACTGTCCATAGGGTGATCCCTGATCCGGGAGGGCACTATGTCCTATTGGTTTTGAATATTTTGACACATTTCTGTCTGTTGCCCGGACCAAACCTTTGCCTAGTTCCTGACTATGTCTCTGCCTGTACCTGAACTGACCCATCTGCACATTCTGCTAATTATGTTACTGTGAGACATCAGACCGAGCTCTCTTGTTCTTAGTTTCTTCAACCTCCTGTACTTCCTGGCCACTGAACATGACATTCATGGGTGCAGCCACATACCAGTAGGTTAAGCTTGCTTGGCTTATAGGAACTGGGACTGCTATAGATGACACTACACTAATCTATATTCCCTAATCGATCGTATAGAGATGATCATTGCAGTAGATTGGTTTTAAAACAATTGGTTGATTTGTGTGATATACAAGATACAATGTCTAATACATATTCAGTCCAAACAGTGAAAAAGTCTCACATATGTGGCATTATCATACTCAGGAGGAGTAGCAGAATGTGTTTTGGGGGTGCAATTCTACGTATGCCCATGCTGTGTGTTAAAAATATCTTATTAAATTACATTTATTTTTATTTTCTTTCTGCATTTCCAAAAAATTATGTTCCAAAAAGATTCACTATATCTCTTAAAAATAACGTACCTACTCTCCAAAATGTGGTCATTTTTATGGGTTTTAACTATCCTGATGCTCCAGGACCTCCAAAAATGTGATACGTAGTCAGAAAATGATTCCCCTAGAAAGCCTGAAGGTGCTCATTGGATTTTGGGCCCCTCTGTTTGGCTAGGCTGTGAAAAGGTCTCATATGTGTGGTATCCTCATACTCAAAAGGCATAGCAGAATGTGTTTTGGGGTGTAATTGTAAGTATGACCAAAAAAACTCACCATTTCTCTTACTAAATACCATTCCTGGTATTTTAGACCCTCAAAAAAATTGATAGGGAGTCGGTTCATCAGGATTAATCTATTTTCAAATGTGTATGTAGTTTTTAGATGCTATAACTTTTACACAGACTAAATAATATAAACTGATTTGAGTTATTTTAAAGGGGTTGTAAACCCTTGTGGTTTTTCACCATAAAGAGGAACTGCAGTTTGCCATTCTGAAGCTCCCCTCTAAACACTTTACATATTATTTTATATATACTGTGATTCTGTACTTGCCAAATATGGCCCCCTGGGGGCCTAAATGAGGAACTTGAAATCCACAGCATTATGCAATTATTTAGCTAACTAGGGAGTAATATAGCTTAATTTGGATGAGTCACATGTATAGGTAATATGACTATTCTGTAGTGAGAGTAGTCCCTAATATAATATTATATGCATTCACTGTTTAGTAGGTTGCCTCATCTTTTTTTCTTTTCTCATTTTAGATAGCTATTAATTACAAATTGTAATGCTTCAAAGAATAATTCTTTCATACTTAGCTATTGTTCATTTTCTCTCACTATGGACATTGTATTGTCTTACACTTACAGGTGCGTTTCTTTGAGTATCACTTGCATGCATGTGCATGAGCCTGCTTCCTCAACCTTACACTTTTGCATGCGCGTGGTTGTGTTTCTACGCGTACTGCACGCATGTTTAAGTTTTTTATGAATCCTACATATGTCCAATATTGACAATAATAACTACATTTTTTGTAAATGGCTCTAGTTTCCAATATTACAATTTGATTACAATGCCACATTCTTGTTTTTATTTTTATTTTCATTTCTATTTTTATGTTTTCATTTTTATTATTTTTATTCGTTTTTTATTATTGATTATTAATATTTACAATTACTTTAATTAAGTTATTATTTTTAGTATTAATAGGGGTCAAATGTAAACATGTATGTCATGCAGTAATTTGCAGTCACGTAGGTTATGTGCAGGTGAGCATGAAGGGTTAACAACACTCGGTAGGTTTTCTCCTCCCTCCTCCCTCCCACTCATTCGTTACAATCCCCATAAAACTTCCTGTTGCCGATCTTACCGTAGCTTTGACAAAGCGCAGGCGCGCAAAACATGTCAGCTACGGCAACTTTTTAAACATTTACATTTTTGCAATAAACTGTTTTTAAAACTGAATCCATGGTGTGTATATCGCTATACATTTACACACATCGACAAAGGCATAATTAGAAATCACAAGGCCCCATAGCAAAATGTTGTATGCCCCCCCCCTGCAAACAGCCCCCTCCCCACCCCACCCCACCACAAAAAAATGAACTAATGCCATTGAACAACAGTATACCACATTGATGTGGCACAGTACACAGGCAACAGCTTATATTAATTTTGAACAACAAAACAAACATTTGCCAATAAAATCTACAGGTTACATTGAGTACGATATAGTGTAATTGAAGTAAAAAAAGTTTTTCAAGTTTTGCACCCCCACAACTAACGCCCCAGGGCTTGTGAGGAAGAGACCCTTGTCCTGATCTGCACGGGGACAAGGTGCTTTTCCAGGCACTGTGAAAAACAGATGACATTCTGTCTCCCACTCCCTTCCTACCTCCTGTCCAGACTCCAGAGCCTCCTCATGTCCCTTCACAGGCGAGCTTGAGCGGCCCGGGAGGCATAACAGTATACTTACATTCCTCATCCTCACCGGGCATAGTTGCCAACATTGTAAAAAAATTATAGGGACACTTTTTTTGTCTGTGGGCGAAGTCTTATTATAAATAGGGGCCGTAGCGGAAATGGGCATGGTTTAAGCGTAATAGTGGGCGTGGCTTAAAGGGGTGTGACTCAAAGGGGTTGCGGTTAGAGTCTTAGATGAACGAGGGATCGAGGGAGAAACAAAGGAAGAAAGAGAGAGAGAGAGGAAGGAAAAAAAGAGGAATGGAGGGACAGCAGGCCCAGATCCTACACCACAATAAAAATATGTGTATTCCAGAAAGTTTAACAATAGGCAGATAAAGATACTCCAAACACCTAGTCTTAGCACTTCAATCATCCCGTCACAATGATTGTTATGGTGTCAGGGTGATTGAAGCGCATTATTTCTATTATTACATTGTAATATACAATGAAATAGTTCAACTCACCATAATGCACAATCAGAATCAGTGGGAGCTCTGAGTGTGTCACTTGCCATGTCGCCTGCCACCAGATGCCATGAGATGCCCCAGCGGAGTGCTTCCTTACATCTCAAGTGTCCCCAGCAGAGTGCTTCCTTACATCTCAGGTGTTCCCAGCGGAGTGTCTCCTTATATCTCAGGTGTCCCCAGCGGAGTGCCTCCTTATATCTCAGGTGTCCCCAGCGAAGTGCCTACTTACATCTCAGGTGTCCCCAGTGGAGTGCTTCCTTACATCTCAGGTGTCACTGTCCCCAGCCAGCGGAGTGCTTCCTTACATCTCAGGTGTCCCCAGTGGCGTGTTTCTTTGCATCTCAAGTTTAATTGTCACCAGCCAGCGCAGTGCTTCCTTACATCTCAGGTGTCCCCAGCCAGCGGAGTGCTTCCTTGCATCTCAAGTGTCACTGTCCCCAGCCAGTGGAGTGCTTCCTTACATCTCAGGTGTCCCCAGCCAGCGGAGTGCTTCCTTACATCTCAAGTGTCACTGTCCCCAGCCAGCGGAGTGTGTCCTTACATCTCAGGTGTCCCCAGCGGAGTGCCTCCTTACATCTCAGGTGTCCCCAGCCAGCGTAGTGCTTCCTTACATCTCGGGTGTCACTGTCCCCAGCCAGTGGAGTTCTTCCTTACATCGCCGCCCCCCCCCCCCATTGGAGCCCTTCTTTATCCCAGAAGCGGTGTCTCTGCCTCCATTACTGAAGTAAGAGGCAGAGGGGGGAGCAAAAGAGAGGTGGTTCTGGCGGCTACAGTAGAAATTGAGCTGCGGCACTGCCCACCCCCTGCCCCCTGGTCTGTCTGTCATCATTGACCTGTTGTGGAAAGGGGTGGGGGTGGGTTGCTATGGCGCTAGTTTCACCACTGCATATCGATATAATTTTTACTTTCCCCCATAGAGCGCTGCCTTTCTGTTTTTTACAATTTTCTTACCATTACTCCAGTGGTCGGCAGCTGCACTTGGGGGTCAACTTCATCAAATTTACACACCCCCAACTGACTGCCAGGTTGAGCGCTTCAGGACTTGATTGCTGGTTGCCACTCTGTGCAAAACCAACTGCACAGAGGAGGTAAGTATGACATGTTTTCTATTTAAAAAAAAAGGCAGGATAAGACTACCGTAGCGCATTCTAAAAGCAAAAACAAAAAAGCATAATAGCTGTTGTCTATTATGCTTTTTTGTTTTTGCTTTTAGAATGCGCTAAGGTTGTCTTATCCTGCCTTGAACGCTCCTGATAAAGGGACCCCACAGTTGTCCTGAAACACGTCGGGCTGAATACGCACAAATGATTTACTGTGTATCTTGTTGTTTTTATACTACTTATTACTGGTGATGTTTGCACCTGATCAACTTTTAGACATTTTCTACTAATAAATATTAATCAATTTATTCATTGTTTATTTTATATTTTTTGTGTGCCTGTAAAATCCCAAATACTCACTTGGGGGGTATTTGTTTGTTTTTTCCTTAACCCCAAAAAAATTGCAATATATTTTGGCCTAAATGTATGTAGGAAGAGTATTTATTTGCAAACATTTTAAAAGGTATACTAAGAAAACTCTGATCTAGATATTTTATCTCTATTTTTTATTATTCTTACACAAACTTTGTTTACACTTTTCTCCTGTTGCAAGAAGAAACTATACAATGTATCTTTTTCTCCATTCGAGAGGAGAAAACATGCACAGAGGCAGGCTTTACAGTGACTGATCAATGTGATAACCAATTAGAGACTAGGGCCCAGATCCACAAAGAAGTTACGCTGGCATATCTATTGATACGCCGCGTAACTTCTAGGTTGCTCCGGCGTATCTTTGTTTTGTATCCACAAAACAAGATACGCCTGAAGCTGGGCTAGATCCGACTGGTGTACGTCTTAGTATGCTGTCGGATCTAAGGTGCATATTTACGCTGGCCGCTAGGTGGCGCTTCCGTTGATTTCCACGTCGAGTATGTAAATTAGCTAGATACGCCAATCCACAAACGTACGTCCGCCCGGCGCATTTTTTTACGTCATTTTACGTCGCTTTTTCCGCCGTAACGTTACCCCTGCTATATGAGGCGTACTCAATGTTAAGTATGGACATCGGGCCAGCGTCAAATTTTCCGTCGTGTACGTCGTTTGCGTAAATCGTTTGCGAATAGGGCTTTGCGTAAATTGCGTTCACGTCGTTTAGGCATTGAGCGGGCGTAATTTAATTTGAAAATTCGACGTGATACTGATCATGCGAGCGCATGCACCGTACGAAAAAAGCGTCAGTTATGTGGGGTCAAGCTTATTTTACATAAAACACGCCCCCTGTTCATCATTTGAATTCCGCGCCCTTACGCTGGGGGATTTACGCTACGCCGCCGTAACTTTAGAGGCAAGTGCTTTGTGAATACAGCACTTGCCTCTCAAAGTAGCACTGGCGTAGCGTAAAAGCAATACACAACGCCTGCCTAAAAATACGCCGCTGACTGTGGATCTGGCCCTATAACAGTGATCAGGTGATCAGCAACTGTGCATACTGGTTCCCACTTGTTAGTAGAGTATGAGACCCAGGGCTCTCTTAAGAGCCAAGTCTCTGTGCTGTGAGTGCACTGTGCAGGGTGCTCTCAGTTCAAACACAGGTATGCATACATGCAACCTCATGGATAAAAACCTACTTCCTTGAAGCTGCATATACAGTATGTGTGCACTCTGCAGAAGGGGCTTACTATACCTAATAAAAAATGTTTTTGTAGTGGGCCACTAAAAGGTATAATTTTTTTAATATTTTTGTTTAGTGCATTGTACAATATTTATTGTGTCTGAAAAGCACATTGTGGGTCTAATGATAAATGTTTTCACAAAAGAATCACATACTTTTCATCCATGATGTATACATTTTCCAATTGAATTTATTTATTTTATAACGGGTACTTTTAGAGCGCTGTCAATTTACACAGTGCTTCACATACTGTTTATATTGTACATTCACACCAATCCCTGCCCTCAAGGAGCTTACAATCTATGGTCCCTAACTCACATTTATATACTAGGGCCAATTTAGACTGGTGCCATTAACCTACCAGCATGTTTTTGGAGTGTGGGAGAAAACCGGAGTACCCAGAGAAAACACACAGAGGCACAGGGAGAACATGCAGACTCTAGACAGGTATTGCAATGGGTGGGATTCAAACTGACAACCTTAGCACTGCTAGGCAGAAGTGCTAACCACTTAACCACTGTGCTGCCCATGAAATTACAGCAAATTAGAAAAATGTGTGAAATGTGAGTGGAAGTTGTGTGAATGTTGTATAAACATTTATAAATAGACCCCTATATCTTTTTTCTCTCCAAGATTTTTCTGTACAGTATGGCAATTACATACTATACCAAATAGAATAATATATATTTGATTTTTTTTTATAATATAATATCTATACACGTATAATTATAAAATGTATTTCCAAACTAAATGGCAACCGCCATAGGTGAACGTGAAATGTTACAAATTATACAATAAATTGTTTAATCAATTAAAAAATGTTTCAAATATAAAATATATACAGTACTCCTTTTATGCACTTGTAATCCTGGTTGACAGAATGACATGATGATATTTCAAGAAGAACAAATGTTTCTCATATTTTAGCTTTATCATTTACTTATATATTATTCATTATGCAATATATAGAAAAAAAACTTGTACTTTCCCCCTTCAAACTGCATAAAACTATTTTGAAGGGTTTTAATAAAGGTTTCTGCAACTTAAAATGATAACATTTTAAACAGATTTTACTATTATTGTAAATATTCACTTTTTATGCCTTGCCCAGAGGAAAACTATAAATCTTGTCTCCACTGAATGAACACCATTTATCATATTCATTTTCTTGTCAATACAATTATGAAAAGCCTTTGGCTCTTTCCCAAGGAACCTGATTTGCTACAGAAACCCAATTAGAATAAGCACGCTTGCTACTAAACACTGCTGCAGCCTCTCACTTGGAAATCTAACACGGCTTTCAGCATAAATGACACCTCACCTCTGAACTCTGAGCCTAATAACATTTTCTCTTCCAAAAGATATTCAGAGATCAGAAGCAATTGTCTGTGTCCCTAACATATGTATATCCCACCAACTAGACTTTTCAGATATTTTAGACTCTAATGTTTGAGCTTAAATGTAAAGCCAATAACCAATTTTTTATTTTTAAACATCAATAAATGCTTAATGGTAACTAGTCACATTGTACTAAAAGAAACACTAAATTATGTAACCTATGGATTTTGTTTTATATATATTTTTTTTAATGCTCCAGCATTTACAAATATATTTACATATGGTATTTTTTTTTTTTTTTTAAACTCTCAAAATTTTTGAGAAAACAAAGTTCTATATGCGGCTTGTTTTTTTTTTTTTTTTTACGTGAAAATCTGTACTGTGACACTTTTAAAAAATATATATTTAGACTACGCTGTAATTAGGTTTACAAGAAATATTACACTGTCAACAGTTAAGATTAGATTATGGTTATATGACACTATAATTTCACATGAGAAGGCAGTGCTGATTCAGCTGCTTGTAAAGCTGTCTTTCTTTTAATGAAATAATCTTGGACGAGAGCTTTAAAAAATAAAAGGTTTATGTGGACATGTTACCTAAAGAAAACAGCACATAATACTTATGGTTGAACAGATACTGAACAAATGAAATATGTATTACATCCATTGTATATTATAGGTGTACCCTTTTTCTAAATTAAATGGTTCTCATATGCTTGCAGTCGTCCCCAAGCTTTGTGTATTCATGTGCATTCATTAGCATTTAAACAGACCATTTATAAGTGGAGAGCATGTTTACTTACAGTAGGTAACTTGTGAAAACTGTACTTAACAAAAGAGTAACTATTGCTTACAGACTCATTGTTTTGGCTTGAAATGGGAGGAAAATCTATGGTCTCACTTGTTGCTTGGAGCAATAGCTCTGTTTTTCCCATGCTTGGGTCTTCATGAATTAGTCCTGCAGTGCTTCTATGACTGTTGCTTTGCCCAAAAAAAATCCATATACACACCAGTCTGATAGTTTCCTCTCTGTTGCCACATTCAGTTTAATGAAATTTGTATTGTCAGAGAATTTGATACACAGGGAAATAAAGACAGAATTGGGCATTGTATATATGACAGTTAGAGGAACTATAGACTACAGATCCTCTCACTCAGTAGTAAATACTAGACGTTATGAATAACAGTAGATTTCTTATGAAATCTCACTGTGAAGGATGTGTAATGTGGATTTCTCAGCAGAATTTATTATGAGACACAATTCACAATTTGGGATTTATCAATGTAATTTGTAATATGAATGTACTGTATATGGGCATACAAACTCAATGCAAACTCTGTACAATGAAGACACTTGGTGCCGAAGCTGCACCTCCATATTGTAGGAGGTAGTGTTTAAGAATGTGCGGATATAAAAGAGGATAGACGGATTCTTATACATTTTCCATTCTGTCTACTCCATATTGAACAGATAACAGTTGCAGGAGATGTTTTTGAATAATGTATACATACTTGGCTAAATAAATCCAAAATGCTTACTCAACTAATGTGTCCTAATGTATGGGTAATATTAAACCATAATCACTGTTAACATTGTTTTGTAATAATGTCTGAGAATGTTTTCAAACATATCTTGTTTTTTATGCAAAATACCAAAAGCCCACTGGGCCATATTCTCATACATTTCAGGCGGCGGAACGTATGTACTTTACGTTACGCCGCCGCAAGTTTAAGTGGCAAGTGCCGGATTCCCAAACCACTTACCTGTAAACTTGCGGCGGCATCGCGTAAAGTCCACCCGCGTAAGCCATCCTAATTCAAATGATCCAGGCAGGGGGCGTGGATCATTTAAATTAGGCGCGCTCCCGCGCCGATCGTAATGCGCATGCTCCGTCGGGTAAATTACCCGACTTGCATTGCGCTAAATGACGTCTCACGGACGTCATTTGTTTTGACTGTAACGTAAATGGCGTCCAGCGCCATTCACGGACGACTTACGTAAACGACGTTTAATTTTGAAATTTCAACGCGGGATCGACGGCCATACTTAACATTGAGTACGCCACCTAGGGGGCATCTTTATCTTTACGCCGCGTATCGCTTACGGAAACGACGTTAAAACACTACGGCGGGCAAGCGTACGTTCGAGAATCGGCGTGACTAGTCATTTGCATATTCTACGCTGACCGCCACCTAGCGGTCAGCGTAAATATTGCAGCCTAAGATACAACGGCGCAAGCTGTCGTATCTTAGGCATGTTTAAGTGTATCTCAGTTTGAGAATACACTTAAACATAGGAAACGGACTTACGTAGGCGTATCTGTTGATACGCCTACGTAACTTGTTTGAGAATATGGCCCACTGTCATTAAATGGTATGATTGGGTTGGCTCTACTGTGGCATATAAATGCTCTTTTTGCACCAAAGTCCAGCATATGTCTACTTAAAGGGCAGGTGTCCCCAGCCACGTTATTCTAGGTCTTGGAGGTTGTGTATGTGGTTGACCAGTTTGGGACCAATTAAGTGATGCTTTGTTTATCTTCTAGATTTTCCAGACTAAAGTATCAAACAAAACATGCGTTTAAACACTTCTGGACAAAAACCTTAAAACATGGTCAAAATACATGTATGTGTAGTGTCATGTTTGGCAATGTATTTGTAATCCTGTACAGCCAATCTTGTAATTTGCACACATTTTCCACAATGCACAGTTGGCAGGTGACACAAGCAGTTTTTGATTAGGAAATGTATCCTCCTGCTTCTGTAATTCAGAATCTTATGTAACCTCTACAACTTTAGCCTGCTTATTGGTCAGTGACTCTGCTTAGTAATCAGGGAGCTGATCAAAGAAATAGTTTATCAGGAACATTAGATAGTAATGCTAAACCAAGCAGCAGAGGGACCTTTCTGACTTTCTACCCCTCATTATAGCAATGCATCAATGTTAATGGGACTTTAAAGTTTGTTAGCTTCATCTATATTTTATAGTTGTCAGACTAGCAAATGTGCATTTGAGGGCCTAAACTAATGTGTGCATATTCCCACCTGAATGCTCATTCTTACTGTGAAGAAAACCATTGAAGGACATGATTGAGGAATTGCAGAGGATCAATGGCCCGCTGAGTGACCATCCCACTCCTTGTATGAAAAATATCTGAAGAACATATCTAGCAAAGATCAAAATCAATATTTTTGCATATGTCCCAGGAAATTGAATATGACTGTTTTGCCATTTTATTTGTCTGAATATGACTGTTTTGCCATTTTATTTGTCTGAATTTCTCACTTCCTGTTTCTCCTCAGTAAGCTTGCCCCCATCATCTGAGCCGTTCTGGCTGGGGGTTAGTCAGTGTGCTCGCCCCCTCCCTTGGGACCACATCCCTGTGGGGAGACACTGTGAACACAACATCTCCCCACAGGGATGTTGTCCCAAGGGAGGGGGCGAGCACACTGACTAACCCCCAGCCAGAACGGCTCAGATGATGGGGGCAAGCTTACTGAGGAGAAACAGGAAGTGAGAAATTCAGACAAAGAAAAAAAAATGAAGGGAAATCGAAGGAAAAGGTAAGTGAACCAACAATGCACTAGCTTAAAGGAACCTGTTTAGAAAATAAACAAACCTTTACAACCCCTTTAAGCTGCTATGGGCTGTTTTTTTTACTCAATGTATAATACTAAATACAAATAAGTAAAGTTAAAATAACAAGGCTTAATCAATTTAGTTGTACAAATTTGACAATTTATAAGGACTTTTTCTAAACATTTCACCAATATTTGCTGCCAACTGAGACCTGGCCAGCTGAAAACTTTTATTGTAATTGAAAGGAAGCTAACAAATAATTTACCTAAAAGTGGCCTATTTTTATTTTGCTGCACTTTGCTTTTCTTTTTTTGTTTCCTTACTAATTGTCTTTTTATCATTTGTTTTGACACTACCGATTTGTTTTTCAAAGCAATGTTTAGGCACATTGGATAAACAGGAAATTTCAAAGAGAAACATGGCATGTCAAAAAGATCATGTCAAAATCAATTATTTCGCTGATCTGTATATAAAGGCTCCTTAACATTCATAACTAGTTCATATAAATCAAACAAAATGCCCTATAACGCTAAATGTATGCATTATACATGAAAGCAATGACCCAATTCTAGGGTCACAGTTGTTTACAGCTACAGTGATTCAACAGAAAGTGACCTCCCAGCAGGTAATAACAAATGGTATTTTTAAGGTTAACTGCACTGCTGGCATTATGGAAGTGCACATTAGCTCATTTAGCCCTTGCTTTTCCTATCCTGCTGTGTCATGCAATTAAACTAAGGCTAGTGGCCTGCTTCTCCTTAGATCATGACTTGCTACAGTCACTGAGTAATAAGGATACATGCAGCCACACAGCATGGTATAGTTGGTGTTTTTGTTTAGGGCAAATGGAATCCCATGAAGTGGTCTTGCCAGCCTGACGAACATACGCTGTCCAAAAGGAAAGAAAAAACTTAATTGATTTTTGTGCCACTATCAACCAGATGGGTGTATGGTTAGCGAATAATAACCAGAGAGCAGATCCAGTTTTAATTTCTATATAATTATATTTTAAAGTTTTAATAACAGTTCAGCATTATTGGTTTATATCACACTTTTAAAAAATAAAATTATTTCTGAAATGCATTTAATTGCATAGTTCAATCTTTTTTAATTAGCGGTGGTACTAAGAGATCACAAAGTTTAGAAAAATAGCTTATTTTTTATTGTGCTGAAAAAAGTAATATTCTATTGCGTTTTAAAAGTACACTTATCTGAGATTATGAATGTCACTGTTTCTTTTGGTCAGTTTCACAGAGATATTATCCTCATATTTCTAGGATATAATAACAGCAGATGGAAAAAGGTGAAGGGTCATTGTGCTTTGTCTTTAAAATTAAGATGGCTGTCTTCATTCTTATAGCACACTCTTAATTCTGGAGACACATCTTAATAACTTCTAAATAGTTCCAACAAAAGAGCCATGTCAGAAGAATGAGCAGGCCCCAAGGTGTTTCAACTAGAGTGTTTTCATCTGCCTTTATTGCTCTATCCCTCTCCAGAATTAAGGCAATAACCTGTGATAAATTATTCAGGAATTGCTACAGGGATCAAAGTAAAATCATTCTGTTAAAGTGCTGTTTGCAACATTTGGCATTGGCACTTAGTGGAAAAAAAAAACTTTTAATGTGTGGATGCTGAAAATCCTGAATTTTAAATAATTCAGCATGATGGAGTTTTTATGAACTGACTAAAGGTAGCAAGTGGTGACTTAACCATTAAGGACTTGAAACCTCCTTATTATGAGCTATATTGGCATTCATATAACAGGAGGTGATAATGAACACTTATGCAGTGTATTATTAGTAAAATATAGGTTAAAAGCAGTGTTTGGTTTGTTTAGAGTGTTATGCAATGAGTGCATTATAATATTATTTTATTTCCCTTGAGCTAGAATGAACTGCATGACATTATTTACCAGTAATTCTGATGTACCTTATGTATAATGTATTTAAAGTGAAAACAATGTAGTGTTGGGTACATTTCAGAGAATTAATCCACTTGGTCTAAATGTAGCTTAATCTGAAAATATCGAGCTCATCAGTCAGTCTGCACTGTATAAATGTATGCAATTTTCTTGTAACTGCCATCATTTGAATGAGTTTGGCAGTGTCAAGTTATCATGTGTCTGATATTCTGACACCTCCACATCCCTGTGGAATGGAATACTAAACAGTTTGCTTAAGAATATCACAAATTGCTTTTTGTCTCTGTCACTTATGAAAACTCACAGACCTGGATATTAATTATCCATTGAACATGGGCAGTTAAGTCATCTTACCTAAAACATATGCTTAAAATAATTTAGATGAAAAGTTTCTATTGATGATGCAGCAAATGGTTTTGTTGTTTAGTGTGTAGCTTAAAGCACCATGCTAGCTTTATACAAAAGACAGATGGTGCTTACAGTAGAATTTACTAAAGGTCTGTCACAACAAATGCAGCCAAGATGCATATTTAATCACTGCAGAACCTTGTCTACCTGCAGCTGCCAACTGCTAATCCAATTTCCCTGATAAATGTGGCAAGAGACACAATCAGCAATAAAGAGCATCTAACTCCATTTTCCTGCAGGGCGTCTTTTGATGAACATTTAGAATGGAAGAACGGACTGCACTGTGTGGCCCAGGCTTGTGGCAGCTGTGTGCATATTGAAGGCACAGTTCTCAGGTTACTCACTTAATTCTGCCACTATCATTATGTTGGTATTGATCTCAGTTGTTGCCTATACAGCATTACTCTAGCTAAAGCTGAATCAGACAGTTATCATGCATCAAACTTGCTCAAAAGCTTCTAGGTTTTCCTTTAATTACTTGTGATTTTATTTGTAAATAACATTAAAGTGTAATCAAGCAGTCACTTTTCAGGATTATTACAGACGTGCAGGTAAGAAATACATCACTTAGCTATATAAAACAACTGTCTCTTCTATGCTCAAAACAAAAGTGGTTTCATTATAATACAACATTTAGCAATAGCAATTGTTCTATGGTGAAGACTTCTAAGAGCTGGTGATAATGAAAGACAATTTGCTATAGTTAAGCAGAATGATAAAAAAAATAGTGCTAAGGCAATCAACCCCATACATTTCCAAAACCTTTGACCAAAGTTGTTAGTGAAAAATTATAGAAAACAAGTGTGTTTTGCTAGTATGATTATTGCATTTTCTTTTCTGGGGTGTTTTAGGAACACTGAGCATAAATGTAAATATAATATTTTATTGTTGTTGCTGCATCAGCATTAGAACCAACAACATTGAGTGGGCAAGCAAGTAAAGAAAAAAATAATAATATGACATGCATTGCATATGAAAGACAAGTGGCTGATTCCACAATAGGCACGCACACATATCTACATGCTTTTCATGAAGTCTGGTCAGTCAAGTATGTTTCTGGGCTTTTTTTGCCCACTTTTATTTAACAGAAACTTCTAACCATTGCACCAATGGTTATCTTCGCAAGGATTGTCAATATTCCATTGCCATAACACACATTTTTTCAGCCCGATGGCTATAAAACAGCCCAACTTGAACTATATTAACTCTCAGCCTATTAGTGCATGGCCTCTCAGTCCAGAACACAACAGTTTTCACAAGCTACTCCTGCAGCAACTGTATTTCCTGGTGTCGGCCTGGTCAGTGCACACAGCCACACACCCCTAGTGTGTCCATGCATCTGATGCTTCCTTCCCATTATAGTGGTCTCCTCTGGAGCTATGAGCTATATTCAGCACCCATACTCAGGGCTGCTGACAATGGGGGACCAACAGCCCTCCTGTATCCCGCCTGGCCCTGCAGGGTGGCTCAGAGGCCGAGAGGGGACCCGCAAATTATAGATAATGATAAATACTATGCGCTCTTCAGCAGTTTTAGTAAGCATTTCCGAGAGTCCCATTTCTTAGTGTGTGCAGGGGTGGGGATGATGCAGAAACAGAACTATTTAACCACTTTCGTTAGTAATCTTGTCCCACGTATTGATATAGAAGAGATCAGAAATTAGTGGTTAAATAGTTCTGTTTTTGATATTCCATTAAAGAGTATTCCACAGTGGATCACTTTTCAGAGGGTGCTTGCCTGATTTAATCCCTAAAAACCTGCACCACTTTGCTGCAACTTTAATTGTATGGGTCATTTTTGAACATCAAATCTTAAATGTGGTGATAACTTTTGTATACCCCCATTTGTTGGCTTTGCCTGTTAACCCCTCCTGACCCTTGCATTCTGTGGTACCTTTGATGTCTTTGTAGTTTTTTTTACCTTTATTAGGGTCCATAGCTGGAGTGTTGTAGTCTTTTACGCATGGAATTTGTGATATGTGCACTAGTAGAACGTGGGCCTGTTTGGTGAGAAAAGAAAGAGGATAAAGAAGAATCAGATTCAACGTATTCTACATTGGGGTTATGAACATAGTTACTTCGACAATAAAGTTAGCCCAATTTTTTTTTTATATTGTGAAAGTAAATGTTACACCGAGTAAATTGATACCCAACGTGTCACGCTTCAAACTTGCACCCACTCTTGGAATGGTGACAAACTTTTACCCTTAAAAATCTCCATAGGCGACTTTTAAAAAAAACTACAGGTTGCATGTTTTGAGTTACAGAGGAGGTCTATGGCTAAAATTATTGCTCTCACTGTAATGATCGTGGCAATACCTCACATGTGTGGTTTGAACACCATTTTTATATGCTGGCATTGCTCACGTATGCGTTCGCTTCTGCAAACGAGCTCGGCGGGACTGAACGCGCTTAATTTGTTTATTTTTTCTTATTATTTATTTTACCTTTTTATTTTTTATTTTTACACCATTCTTTTAAAAAAAAGATCTATCACTACTACTACTACTATTACTATTAATGTAAACGTCCCTTGTAATAGAAAAAAGCATGACAGGACCTCTTAAATATCAGATCTGGGGTCAAAAATACCTCAGACCTCATATTTACACTAAACTGCAATACAAAAAAAAATGTAATGTCATTTAATTTTTTTTTTAATGGCCCTTTAACCTCCTTGGTGGTATTATTATTTCAGATTTTAGGTGCTGAATGTGGTACCATTATTTTGCAAGGAAAGTTGGTGTTTTACATTGTAGGCCTGTAATCCTTAGGAATAACTCACTTAAATCTGTCCAAACAAGAGTCTAGTAGGCATCCCGGGTATGAAAAAGTTTGAAAAACAAAATCATAAATTATAATATAATAAATAATTATAAATAATTATAACAAATAATAATATAATTATAATAAAAAAATATTCAATAATGTAATCAACTCAAAATCACTTTTATTTTTTTATGACAAATTTCCCCACAAATCGCTATCGCTCAATTCTGCAAGTGATTATAATTTATTATCGCTGTCTTCTAGCTGCTCTAAAACCACTTTTGACATAAAGGGACACTTTTTGGTTGCTATGGACAATCTCCAGTTTGCAGGCAGAAAGAACAGTTTTTATTATACAAAAGTACATGTATGCAGTGGATGCAGCAGCCAGATATATTGCAGGCTATGTTTTATTGTTCATTTTAAAATAAATATTTTTTGAACTTTTGATATACACTTTTTTGGCCATACGTTATTATACTATTGGAGCCCCTGGTCTTGTTTCCTTTGAGGAATCAACATAGCTAAGGAGCGGAGATACTGGATGTCTGGAATCTATAGGAAGGAAGGAGAAAAGTTGGAGCAGAGGAACGCCTAAATTACGTGCCTGTTACCCCAAGAGGGGACCTCTTTCTGGTGAGTGGGGAACCTGGAGGGGAGCACCGGGAGCACGTCGGAGTGTGGTATAGGAGCACCCCCCTCTTTTCACCATCCAGACCTCTACACTGGACTCCAACAAGATTCTCATATCCCGATATTGTCTCATTTCAGATTTTTATAGACATTATAGGCTATTAGCCAGCCGTTCATAGTTCCATCCAACATTGTCCTGTGTACATCACAGGGTGGACTGGTGTTGTTGGCTGACTACACCTTATTTGTGCATGTGTTATTTATGTCATTGTTTCCAATTATTGGTTTATTGTGGTTTCCTCATTCAAATATTTACAGCGACCATTTTGCATACATAATGTTTGTTGGAGACACATAGGGCATACCTACTGTAATCTGTGTATGTTTATTTATTGATGCCTATACACTGTGTTAGTGTCCATATTACAGAGGTATATTAGCCCATACATCTCACTGACCACCAGCTCACTATTGGAGCATAGCTGTAGGGTTCATTCCCTTTCTCCAGTACCCTAAGTGTAGCTGTAGGTCATGTAGCTCATGTCCCCTCAGTCTTCTGACCCTGCGGGACCCCTACCAATATAGACCTAGTCGGTTCAGTCAATAAGTGGAGTACACTTTCACCACTTTGGTCCAGGTAGACCCACACCGGGACTTTAAAGTGTAGCAATACACTTAGGCAGCGCCACCATTCCTAATCCTTTACATATTATACTCCCTCTGCCCCCTAGGGGACAGTTTCTCAGGAAGGCAGCAGCCTCTTAACCTCAGATATCCCAGCGCAGGTTTCTTTACACGTTTTTATTTACTTTTTTGAATTTGGCGCCGCTCTCCGCCCCCATGCGTCGTAACTTTGCAGGGAACGGAGATCGGCGGCACACAGGGACACTGTGTGAATCGAGCAAGGACGCCGCTCGTTCACACAGAGGGGAGGCATCGCAGGATCCAGGGACAAGGTAAGCAACTTTGTTTGTGGCTGCTGCGAGGCGATCCCGAGTCTGGCTCAGGGATACTGCTTTTGATACAGAAATCTTACCCCGAGCCAGACTCGGGAATACCGCCAGGGGGGGTTAAGAGTTATGGGCGGAAGTGACGTTTTGACATCACTTCCGCCCTGCAGTGGTATGGAGATGGATGGGGGCCATCTTCCCCTCACTCGTCTCCATTCCACTGAAGTGAAAGGATCCGATTGCCACCGCTACTGATGGCTCTGGTAAGCGCCGCCGATTAAAAGTGATCTCATGGCAAATTCGCAGCAGAGACCACTTTTATTTGTTCCAATCGATCCTTGACCTCTTTCCATTAAGCAGAAAAGGTTAGGATGTTACTAAGGTGCACATATTGGGGCCGATTTACTATAAGCAATGCGCTGCGACATTTCATGGCTTAATTGGTGCACCTGAATAATTCATTAATTGGGCGTATGAACCGGCGCAGCAGAGGGCGCAATGCAATAAATATGTAAAGCCTCCAAACTCCCTTTAGAAGTCTATGGGAGAAATCAAAAGTGTTCATTGTAAAGGTTAATATGCTAGTTTTTGTCTTAAAAAGTGTTTGGGGACCTGAGTCCTGCCCCAGGGGACATGTATCAATGCATTTTTTATTTTTTTAAACGGACGTTTTTTCGGGAGCAGTGAATTTAATAATGCTTAAAGTGCAACAATAAAAGTGAAATATTCCTTTTAATTTCGTACCTAGGAGGGGTGTATAATGTGCCTGTAAATTAGCGTGTGTTTCCTGTGGTTAGAACTGTCCCGGCACAAAATGGCATTCTGACGGAAAAAAAGTAATTTAAAAATGACTCGCGGCTATAATGGATTGTCGGCTCCCGGCAATTCAAAGAAAATTCATTCATAAAAAAAAAAAAAGTGTGGGGTCCCCCCAAATTTAATTACCAGGCCCTTCAAGTCTGGTATGGATATTAAGATGAACCCCGCCGTCAAATTAAAAAAAAATGACGTGGGGTTCCTCCCAAATATCCATACCAGGCCCTTCAGGTCTGGTATGGATTGTAAGGGGAACTCCACCCCAAATAAAAAAAAATGGCGTGGAGTTCCCCCAAAAATCCACACCAGACCCCTTATCCAAGCATGCAACCTGGCCGGCCGCAGGAAAAGAGGGGGGACGAGAGAGCGCCCCCTCCTAAACCGTACCGGGCCACATGCCCTCAACATGGGGAGGATGCTTTGGGGTCCCCCCCAAAGCACCTTGTCCCCATGTTGATGGGGACAAGGGCCTCATCCCCACAACCCTGGCCGGTGGTTGTGGGGGTCTGCGGGCGGGGGGCTTATCAGAATCTGGAAGACCCCTTTAACAAAGGGGACCCCCAGATCCCGGCCCCCCCGTGTGAAATGGTAATAGGGTACATTTCACCAAAAAAAAGCTGGTTTTTGACAATTCCTTTATTAATGTCTTCTTTCCGCGCTTCTTCTTTTTCTCCTATCTTCTTTTCTGCTTTCATTCGGGTTTCTTCCTCCATCTTCTTCTTCTTCCTCTGCTTCTTTCTTGGGTCTGCTCGTCTGCATCTTGCACCGGCTTCTTCTTCCCCGGATGATCCGCTTGCAATTAAAGTTCCCACTGTGTGAAGCTCCTGCTCTTCTGACAGTACTTTTATCACTCAGGACGCGGCGTCATCTGGTGACCCCACCCCCCTCTGACACACATGTACTACACGGGGACTTCCATATGGCTTTCCTCGTTGCGTCAGAGGGGGCGGGGTCACTGGATGATGCCGCATCCTCAGTAATAAAAGAACTGTCAGAAGAACAGGAGCGTCACACAGCGGGAACTTCAATTGCAAGCGGATCGTCCTGGGAAGAAGAAGCCGGTGCAAGATGTGGACGAGAAGACCCAAGAAAGAAGCAGAGGAAGAAGAAGATGGAGGAAGAAACCCAAATGAATGCAGAAAAGAAGATGGGAGAATAAGAAGGAGTGCGGAAAGAAGACATTATTAAAGAATTGTCAAAAACCGGCTATTGTCTTTTTTTACATTTTTGACACTTTTTTTGGTGAAATTGTAGAGATACAATGTACCCCATTACCATTTTTAAACAGGGGGGCGGGATCCGGGGGTCCCCTTTGTTAAAGGAGTCTTCCAGATTCCAATAAGCCCCCCGCCCGCAGACCCCCACAACCACCGGCCAGGGTTGTGGGGATGAGGCCCCTGTCCCCATCAACATGGGGACAAGGTGCTTTGGAGGGGACCCCAAAGCATCCTCCCCATGTTGAGGGCATGTGGCCTGGTACGGTTCAGGAGGGGGGGGCGCTCTCTCGTCCCCCCTCTTTTCCTGTGGCCGGCCAGGTTGCGTGCTCGGATAAGGGGTCTGGTGTGGATTTTTTGGGGAACTCCAAGCCATTTTTTTTTTAATTTGGGGTGGAGTTCCCCTTAAAATCCATACCAGACCTGAAGAGCCTGGTATGGATATTTAGGGGGGATCCACGCTTTTTTTTTAAATTTGATGGCGGGGTTCCCCTTAATATCCATACCAGACCCGAAGGGCCTGGTAATTGAATTTGGGGGGACCCCCACGCTTTTTTTTTGAGCAATGACTGTTCTCTGTATTCTTTATAGCCACGAGTACTTTTAAATTACTTTTTTTTCCTTCAGAAATGACATCTTGTACAGGGACAGTTCTAAGCACGGGAAACATGCACTACTTCACAGGCATACTATAACCCCCCCCCTCGATGTTACACCAAGTAAATAGATACCTAACTTGTCACGCTTTAACATTGAACACACTCATGGAATGGCGCCAAACTTTGGGACTTAAAAATCTCCATAGGCGACGCTTGAATTTTTTTTACAGGTTACCAGTTTAGAGTTACAGAGGAGGTCTAGTGCTAGAATTATTGCTCTCGCTCTAATGCACGCGTCAATACCTCACATGTGTGGTTTAAACGGCGTTTACATATGTGGGTGGGACTTACATGCGCGTTCGCTTCTGAGTGCGCGCTACTAGGGACAGGGGCGTTTTTTTATATATATATTTTTTTTACGTAATTTTTTTTAATTTTGCACCTTTTTTTTCCTTTTTTTTTTTTTAATCCCTTTTATTCCTATTACAAGGAACGTAAACATCCCTTGTAATAGGAATAGTGTGTGACAGGTCCTCTTTATGGAGAGAGGCGGGGTTAATAAGACCCCACATCTGTCCTCCAGGCTGGAAAGCATGAGATCGGAAAAAAAAACACTGATCTCATGCTTTCAGCCGCAATCATGTTCGTTCAGCACAGTGGTGTAGTGGATAGCACTTTCACCTAGCAGCAAAAAGGGTCGCTGGATCAAATCCCGCCCGTGACACCATCTGCCTGGAGTTTGCATGTTCTCCCTGTGCCTGCGTGGGTTTCCTCCCACAATCTAAAAACATGATGTAAATCGGATCCAGTCTAAATAAGCCCTAATATGCAGTAGTATATTTAGGTTTTGTGCTGCCCTAGGCCTGACTAAACGTCTGCACCTCCTAATAGAAAAATTACCCACCCCTTCCTGTCAAGACCACACCCTGTTTTTTTATGACCGGCCCAGAAATATTCAGGGGGACACACACACACTAGTTCTGGGGGGGGGGTCATTGGATTCCCTTAATTTGCATAGTTTTTCTCTTACTTCCTGTTTGGCTATGGGGCAGGAAGTGAAGGGAAATCTCCACAATTGGACAGGGATGGTACAAAATAAACTGACAGGGGCTATAATCCTCCCTTACTCTATCCAAAATGAAAAAAAAAAAGTATTGATTATAGTTCTACTTTAAGCACAAATTTCTGATAATTTTATTGAGAGGCCTAAGAAAATATAACCATGCCAATAGGCCAGGATACAGAGTTGCTAATATGTATGAATGTGTGTTACGGACCCCCACAAACACCACCCAATGTTAAATAAACTATTTTCTTCATTTGCAAATAA
The DNA here is from genome assembly GCF_905171775.1 of Rana temporaria. Taxonomy (NCBI): domain Eukaryota; kingdom Metazoa; phylum Chordata; class Amphibia; order Anura; family Ranidae; genus Rana; species Rana temporaria. The sequence continues at coordinate 279,788,514 of NC_053491.1, forward strand.
GTATCATCCCTTCCTCAGAGACCTTAGCAGCAGTACAAGCAACTTCCTGCAGGGGCGTGATGTCCTGTGTGCTGGCCACCGCTTTCCGAGAACCACATATGCGCATATCCAATACAGGGTGGTCGCGCATCTACGTGCAGGAATCCAATTTTTAGGGAAAGTGATAGTAAAGCAGATGCAGATCTCCAGGATTGGACTAACAAAGGTTTCTAGTGACAGGCAACTGGTGTTTTCTATTAAACAAGGGCTAAATGGGCCATTGACATGCATCACAGTTGATCTGAGGAATGTGTCTTTAAATTTAAACTAAATGAAAAATGTTCTTCTTTTTACTTGGGGCTAGAGTGCAGAGGAATTAAAAGTCTGCTCATTTTTTGGGGATGTCTGCACCCCTGATAGGGTGAAGACACCTCTCAAAATTTGGCACTTTCTACTTCAAATTCATTCACTTCCTATCACATAGCCAAACAGGAAGTGAGGGTCAACCCTTACTAATGTCTTTTCTTGGGGACACACAGATAAATCTAAATAGTTTCCCATTATGTAAAGTGCACTCTAGCATTTTGCTGTGTACACCCCAAATTAGTAGGGATCTTGGACTTTGAGGTCCATTTACTAAAGACAAATCCGCTTTGCACTACAAGTGGACAAGCAAGGAAGAAAAGAACAAAAAAAAATCTTTGCTTCTACATGATTGGATGTTAAAATCATCAGTGCTTCCCCTCAGATTTTCAGCGACTACACTTGTACTGCAGAGTGGTTTAGCCTTTACTAAACCCAAAACTAACTAATCATTTGGGGTGTACACTGCAAAGTGCTGGAGTGCAATTTGCTTAATGGGGACACTAGTTAGATTGACCTGTGTGTCCCCAAGAAAAGACATTGGTGGGGTTTTAACCTCACTTCCTGTTCAGCTGTGTGACAGAAAGTGAAGCCAATTTTAAGAAAAGGGACACAAAGCCCAACCCAAAAAACACAAGCAGGGGTTCTAACACTCACTTGGTTTCCCTCAAACACCCACAATTAGAATAGGATTGCCTTGCGGTAGATTTAAGCACAGTGCTGTAAAAAAGCACTTCAAGCCTGTCCGCCAATACTCCCCCCCCCCCCCCCAACAGGCCATGTTTGCAGGTTTTCCTTCATCTTGCACATGTGCTTTAAAAGACAGTCTGGACAGCAATTCTTGATAAGATAAACCCACAAAACGTGTCCTGTCGGGGGTACTTGAGGACTACGGCTGAAAACCATTGCAGTAAAAAGGAAAAAATAAATACTTACCGCTCTGTATTTTTCCTTTCCTGGTGACTATCCATGGCAGCACACAATCCATGCATATGCTATCATGAAGGCACCATGAAAAGAGGTTTGAGACAAAATCACACCTGTTTTGTTAGGCCAATCAGCCTATTACAGCTGCAGCTGTCAAAATCTGTAGCATGAAAAAGTAACAAAAACACTTCAAAATTTGAAAGTAATTTTATTGGTCAACAAAACAGGACTTTGAAAAAAGAGCAAGGAAAGCAAAAACAAACACAAAATCAAACAAAAATAAATAAATATAAAAAATAAAAATAAACATAGGTTCATTTGAGACAGTAAACAGAATATGGTTTATGCAATGGAAATTAACAGGAGATTAAAAGACCCACAGACATCTATTAAGGATTGAAACATTAATTAGTCACAACATCTTGAGAAAGATTTAGCAAAATAATGCAGCACAGACAATTACATCAAAGTGAACACCCTAAAAGCAACATACATTGACAACCTCACAAATATTTCAGGCGAATATAGCCCCCACCCAAAATAAATAAATAAACCAGTCAAAAAACCCTTGATCAAAAACATACCTGTTTTGCAAAGACATAAATAAAATAGACATTCGATAAGGACACTAGGGATGAGCCGAACACCCCCCCGTTCGGTTCGCACCAGAACCGTCGAACAGACCTATCGTTCGTGCAAACTTTTAGAACCCCATTGAAGTCTATGAGCCTCGAACGTTTGAATTCAAAAGTGCTAATTTTAAAGGCTAATATACAAGTTATTGTCGTAAAACGGGTTTGAGAACGTGGGTCTTGCCCCAAGGAACATGTATCAATGGAAAAAAAAGTTTTAAAAACGGTTGTTCTTTCTGGAGCAGTGATTTTAATGATGATTAAAGTGAATTTTTTTTTCCTTTAACTATAAGAAAAAAGTCATTTAAAACTGCTTGCGGCTTTAATGTAATGTCTGGTCCCTGCAATATGGATGAAAATCATTGAGAAAACCAGCATGGGTTTCCCCGCCCCCCTCCCCCAGGTCATTACCAGCCCCTTTGGCCCTATATACTTTGAACAGCAGTATACAGGCAGTGCAAACAAGACAGGGACTATACAGTAGGTGTTTGTGATATTGTGTTTTTAGCATGACAGCATCGCGATGATTCTCGGCGACATGGTGCCGAGATCTCGCCGACATCTCGCACTCACTGGAAAAGTGACAGCACATCCCAGCAAGCGCGTCATAGAAGCGACGGGAGATCCGACTTGGATTCCCGCCAATTCTACACGTGTGCGGCGTTTGTTATGAATCCTGAGGGAGAAGTCACCGCCGGATTTTAAATAAAAATCCGGCATGGGTTCCCCCCTCAGGAGCATACCGGGCGCTTAGGTCTGTTATGGGTTGTAAGGAGAGCCTGGTATGACATGGGTAGGTACAGAGCATGATGGGACTGTGAGGCCTATATAGGTCCGATGCAAGGCGCGCATCCGTCATTTCAGCGAGAAGAACCGCTGTGTCAACATCGGGAGAAGAAGAGAAGTGAAGAACATGACGTCACAGCACGGAAGAAGAACTCACAGCACGGAAGGAGAAGACGACGTACAGCACGGAAGAAGGCACCGGACAGCGAGACGAAGAACCGGGGTGCGCCGAGTCAACAGCGGAGAGCGGCGAACATAGAAGGAGACCCCCCGGATAGCGGAGAAGACCCGTCGGGATAGCGGAAGAAGAAGCCCCCCCGCCGAAGACGCCGGAGGAAACCCGCCGGGGGGTGGGGGCTTTTTTAAAAGCGACCCCCCCCCGGCGGTGGAAGAGAACCAGACGGCGGCCCCCACCCACCCGAAGACGTCAAAGAAGAAGCTCCCCCTGGTAAAAGAGCTAATAAAGAAGACAGGGGGGCCTCCGGAGCAGACTAATAAAATATTTTAATACCCTGTGTGGTTTATTTGTGTTGTTACCACTTTTCTTGCAGGTGAATGGGTAGGGGTACGATGTACCCCATACTCATTCACTTAGGGTGGGGGGCCGGTATCTGGGGGCCCCCTTATTAAAGGGGGCTCCCAGATTCCGATAAGCCTCCCGCCCGCATACCCCGACAATCAACGGCCAGGGTTGTCGGGAAGGGGCCCTGTCCTCATCAACATGGGGACAGGGTGCTCTGAGGTGGGGGGGCCGCAGTGCGCCCCCCTGCCCCAGAGCACCCAACCCCCCCATGTTGAGGGCATGCAGCCTGGTATGGCTCAGGAGGGGGGGGGGGGCGCTCGCTCGTCCCCACTCCCTTCCTGGCTGGCCGGGTAGCATGCTTTGGATACGGGTCTGGTATGGATTGTAGGGGGACCCCCTACGCCGTTTTTTTCGGCGTAGGGGGGCTCTCCTTACAACCCATAACAGACCTAAGGGCCCGGTATGCTCCTGAGGGGGGAACCCATGCCGGATTTTTATTTAAAATCCGGCGGGGACTTCCCCCTCAGGATTCATAACAAACGCCGCACACGTGTAGAATTGGCGGGAATCCAAGTCGGATCTCCCGTCGCTTCTATGACGGCTCTGTCTCCATCGCGGCAAGCCAGCTCCGCGCTGGCTCCCGCGATGGGGCTCGTAGGTGCTTAATCTCGCCGAGAAAGAGAGCGAGATTGACACAATATCGGGTTCACCTACTGTAGGTTTGTTGTTAAGTAGAATCGTTTTGTAATTTTGAACTGGTACTTTTTTAAAGTGTAGCTCCAGCCCAAAAAAATCTATTTTTTACGTTTTTGGGAAAACATAGAGTAGCGAGTGCGCAGTAAGGTAGGGTAGTACTGTAGTAAAGTTGTACAAAACAGCCATGCTGCTATCACTGCTGCTATCACTGCCTCGGCCTCCTGACTGTGTTTTAAAGGTTCAACTTTACATCTATGCGATGCATCAGAGTGTGCCTTGCTGCAGAACAGCCTATTAATTTGAGAATGAACTGCCTGCCACCCCTCAATAGCACCAAAGTGCATGGGCCTTTTTTTTTTTTTTAATGCCGCTGCACCAAAATGCATGGTGCTTTTGTTAGCATGTATTTTTATTTTTGTGATTTTTTTTATTTACACACACACACACACATATATATATATATATATATATATATTATGTGTGTGTAAATAAATAAAAAAAAAAACAATGCATGCTAACAAAAGCACCATGCATTTTTTTTGAGAATCATGAGAGAATCATGATCTTCGTTCTAAGATTCTTTGTGATTCTCATTTTTTCATTTTTCCCAGAATCGTGCAGCTCTACTGCCTTTAGGAATTAATATGAGAAACACCAGCAAATCTATTGACGTAGCTTTCGGTGCACACTGTACAGAGGACACAGATAGTACACCACATGAAAATACTGCAGCTAGCACAATCACATGCCTGCCAGTATAGTAGGAAGAGCGGTTCTATCTAAACTCAATACAGTGTATAAATATATATACAACATCTGGGATGCATATACTGTATTTCCTCTACACATTGTAACTCTAACTGACTAGCCTTCTCTATCTAACTCCAAAAAACTGACTCTCTCTCTGTCTCTCTCTGTAAACCACCAACACACTACACAAGGCCGACTTCCAGGCAGCATTATATAGTGTGGGGCGTGTACTAAACCCCCTGAGCCATGGGGTTGGCTATTTATGTGGGCAAAAGGTCTATGGCTCATTGCCTATTGGTGTATAGGTAACTGTCTATGTCTCATTGGTTATGGTTAACAGGAATAATAAGGGTATGTTATTAATGACCTGGAATGTTAGGGGCCTGGGGGATAAGGTCAAAATAAATGTGATGTTTAAATATTTTGATAAAATGAAACCTCAGGTAATATGTCTGCAGGAAACACACATGCGGCCCGACTCTGTTCACCTGTTGAATTTGCGAAAATATCCAATACAATACCTACACACACCTCCTATTCTAGGGGGGTAAGTGTGATGGTTTCAGCCAATGTCACTTTTGAGTGTATTCAACAGCAGGTGGACAGAGAGGGTAGATATGTTTTTTTGCTCTGTAAAATGAATGGTTTAATGTGTATTATTGCCTCAATATATGTCCCTCCACCATTTGCAGCAGCGCCATTAAGAAATTTAGGGCAATTTATGGCCTCATTCCCAGATGTACCGGTACTAGCCCTGGGTGACTTTAATAATACTTTGGATGGGGGTTGGACAGAATATCCTTTTCACCCAGAGTAGCAAGGTGGACAATTGGTAAAACGACCTTTGCCTCCCTGCTCTCGGAAATAGGACTTTATGATGTATGGCGTGAGAGACATGTAGATGATAGATGCTACTCATGCCATACTACCACGTATGATGGTCTCTCTCGTATAGATTTAGGTCTGGGAAATGAGGGGTTAATGCAGCGGGTAGAGGATTCGGCTTATGAACCACACTTAATATCAGACCACTCACCATTTTGGGTACGGCTAGATGTCTCGGTTACATCGGACCGCCCGCTGTGGAAAGTGAACCCGTACTGGCTGACCTTGTTTCCTCCATCGGATGGAATAGGAGAGGCAGTACGAGAGTTTTTACATTTTAATAAAGGATCCACCAGTCCAGGGATGGTTCTGAGGGGATGCCTTATTTCTGAGGGGATGCCTTATTAAAGAGATATCTGGTATCAAAATACGTTCCAGGGAATGGGAGAACAAGGTACGGGATGAATTGAAGGTTAGAGAACAAGCATTGGTAGCAGACCCCCCTCAAGCTAAACATGACTCCTGGATAGAGGCACAATCCTTGTATAACTCTGTCCTGCTGTCCGCAGCAGAGAAGAATAGATATTTAAAACAGCAAAGCTATTTTGAGGAGGGGGAAATATAGATTGGCTTCTCGCCCTTATAGCAAGGGAGCAACGAGTATCGTCTAATATTCTAGCAATAAAGGTCAAAACTGGGGAGATGCATACTCCCGGGGCTGATATTTTAAAGGACTTTCAACAATTTTATAAGGACTTATACTCCTCTAAAGCCAGTCATAGTCCATTGACAAACCTGCCCGTTCCCACAGTTATCGGAGGTAGATAGGGAAATGTTGAATTCACCCATAACCATGACTGAGCTGAAGGAAGCCCTGGACATGGCCTCACTTCATAAATCCCCAGGATCGGATGGTGTACCGGTAGAGGTATATTCCCACTATGGGGAGATCCTCTTGACTCCTTTGATACAGGCCTTGCAGGAGGCAGCTGAAATGGGTGTTCTGCCAGATAGTATGCAGGAGGCGATAATTATAGTACTATTAAAACCGGGAAAAGATAGGCTCCTGCTGTACTCTTATTGTCCGATTTTCATTATTTAATGCGGATGTTAAGCTCCTGGCTAAAATTCTGGCCATGAGGTTATCACGGGTAATAGATAAACTGATTCATCCGGACCAGTCCGGTTTTGTATCCAATCGCTCTATGGCGGATAATATCAGGCGATAATATATGAATATGCAGGTGCCGGTGGACAATCCGGGAGGTAGGGCTATTCTGTCACTGGACACTGCAAAGGCGTTCAATAGTGTAGAGTGGCCCTACCTCCCAGCCTCCTGGCCAGATTTGGACTGGGGAGTAAGTTCATAAAATGGGTAAAGGTACTGTACTCTAAACCCAGAGCCAGACTTTCGTATTAATAATAAACTCTCGCGAGCCTCTGGCCATCCTAATCCGTACTGCCACAGAGGTGGTGGGGTTTCGTAGGGGCCAGAGGGAAGACAAAATATCATTGTACGCGGATGACATGCTTATTTACTTAGGTGATTCGGTCGATTCGTTGCGGGCAGTGATGGGGATAATAGGGGTCTTTGGAAGCTTTTCAGGTTTTGTCATTAACTGGTCTAAATCAACCTTGATGCCTATAGACAAGCTAAGGAAACCCCTGCCAGTTGGAGCAGAACAGATTATGATATCTAATAGTTTAAAGTATCTGGGAGTGGTGGTATCCCCAGACCCGGTCGAGTATCTCCGGTTGAACCTGGGCCCTCTGCTAGATAGACAGTAAGAGAAATGTAATAGTTGGTGTAAGCTCCCATTGTCAGTGGTAGGACGGGCAAATTTAATAAAAATGGTATGGGCGCCACAGCTTTTATACGTCTTGCATAACTCACCCATATGGATTACAAACAAATGGTTTAAACAAATTGATACATTAATGAGGGATCTAATCTCGAAGAAGGTAGCCAGGATAAGTTTAGCTACCCTTCAGTATAGAAAAGACAGAGGAGGCCTGGCAGTCCTCCACCCTAAAATGTACTTTTTGGCCTCTCAGCTTCAGCAGTTGGCAGGAAATGAGTGAGGACTAGTGTTGCTCACGAATATTCGTATTGCGAATATTCGGCTCGAATATGGCATATTCGAGTATTCGCGATATATTTCGAATTTCGCGGTGAATATTCGCAATTCCGAATATTCGCATTTTTTCAATTTGATTTTTAAAACAGATCACATCCTATTGACGTCTAAAAGCATTGCTGGTATGATTAGAGACCCTGGGCCGAGTAGCTAAGCTGAGGCGATCCTTTTATGTTGCCAAATTGAAAAAAAAAAAATTGCGATTTTTCGCTATTGCGAATGCGAAAATGATTGCGAATTTTCGATAACTGTGGTAGGAGAACTCTGATTGTCTCTGATGCAAAAGGGGGGGGGGGGCTTTGTGTATGTTTCTGTTATGAATATTTGTATGTTTGATATTATTTTTTTTTGTAAGAAGGAAAAAATTGCGCATACCTTAAAAAAAGGGGAGAATACAGCAGCAACTCAAAAATGTTATACAACATAAATTAATACAAGACAGAAAATGGAGTCGCTCTACAAGAATAAAAAATATGTCTAGTGACAAGACATGTGGGCAAATTATAAAATAAGCAAGCGCAAATAACTTGTGAAATACACAGTGAAACAAATATATAAAGAAATATAGTCCCAATAATAGAAAAATAATCTTTCATAAAAATGTCTTTGATATGTGAAGTGAAAAAAAGTCCAAAGCATGCAGCATGAACGTGTTCAATCTTCAAGGTGTTTGATTGACAAACGGCTGTGACAGATGGATAGAGTAAAGAATCACCACCAATGCAAAACACTTTTTATTTTCTATTGTAAAATATCACGAATATTCTGAGCCAATCAGAGTGCTCCTTCCGCATTTGCCGAATATTCGCAATTATTTTGTACTGTAAAATATCAAGAATATTCTGAGCCAATCAGAGTGCTCCTTCCGCATTTGCCGAATATTCGCAATTATTTTGTATTGTAAAATATCAAGAATATTCTGAGCCAATCAGAGTGCTCCTTCCGCATTTGCCGAATATTCGCAATTATTTTGTATTGTAAAATATCAAGAATATTCTGAGCCAATCAGAGTGCTCCTACAGCATTTGTCGAAATTGCGCAGTAAATATCGCATTCGCATGTTGCGATATTTCGATAAAATATCACGAATATTCTGAGCCAATCAGAGTGCTCCTACCGCAGTTATCAAAAAATCGCAATTATTTTCGCATTCGCAATAGCGAAAAATCGCAATCATTTAATTTCGATAAAATATCACGAATATTCGAATTTAGCGAATATATCTCGAATATTCGAATATATATTCGAGATATATCGCGAAATCGAATATGGCATATTCTGCTCAACACTAGTGAGGACCCCATATGCAAGTTGGTGACTATATCTATTCCCTTATTAGAGGCAGCATCACATCTGGAGATTGAGCTGCCTAGTATACCGTATTCTGCCCGTATTCTGCCCCGATATTCACTCTTCTTAAAAGGGTATGGGGGGAGATCCGGAAAGTCCTGGGGGTAACTGGTTTGTTGCCCTTTACGCCAATATTGCATAACCCAAGATACCCAGAGCTACAGGAATTAGGGGGATTTACCCTATGGAAAGAGAAAGGGATATATTTTTTTGCACAACTGTATGAGGGAGAGGTATTAAAAACATACGAACAGCTGTGTCAGGAATTCCAGCTAAACCCAAGGGGGTTTTATCAATACCTCCAAGTTCGACATGCCTTGCAGACACAACAAAAAACGAAATCATTAGCAATAGTGTCACCATCCCTGATAGAGGAAATCCTTAGAACGGATGACCGGAGAGGATTAATATCAAAAATGTATATGAAACTGTTATCGATGGTGCAGGATCATACCTCTCTGAGAAATGCCGTAAAAAATGGGTAGAAGATATAGGGGATATAGATGAGAACCAGTGGGACAGAGCTTTAGAATCTATTCCGGTAGTATCGTTATCTGCGTCACATAGATTATCACAATTATTTATACTTCATAGGGCATATAGAACACCACTACAGATGTATAGATGGGGAGGAAGAGACTCCCCCGATGTCCAAAGTGTAAAGTACATCAGGAGGATTTTATACACTTAATATGGAGATGCCCAAAATTACATCGATACTGGGGAGAAGTCTCCCAGTGTATAATTAGACTGGCTCAGGTACCAGTCCCTTTAGACCCCCTGGTGTACTTACTGAGGGCTATAGATGTCGAGCAGTTTCCAAGAGGAATGTACCTCATGATAACCAGATTGCTATATCTATCGAGAAAACTGATTGCACGACATTGGATGGCACCGGGGGTACCCACAGGGAGGCAGTGGATCCAATACGTAAATTCCCTTCTTCTGAGAGAGAGATTGTCATATGGTCGTAGGGGGGGAAACGAGTACATTTTAACTTATTTGGCAACCATGGCTGGAGGATGCCAGCCTTGCATTGCCACAATTGGTAATAGATAGACTCCGGAGATAGGGAGCTTAGTGGGGTAAAGAGGGGGAAGGGTGGAAGGGAGTAGAGAGAGGGGAAAGAAAGAAGGAAGGGAAAGGGGAAGAAAGGATAATTTAAAGGCGAAAAAGCACATGAATTAGACCCTAGAGAAGCCTGGGGAAGAAGGAAAAATGGAAGTTAGACACAATAGGGCACTAAAAAGGTGATGGCTGAGGGGGGGGGGGAGTGGGGAAGGGAAGGGAAAAAGGAAAAAGAAAAATAGATAATATACACAAAAGATCACATGGTTGATGATAAAAATAAGGTTTTATGGAAATGTAACTAAATGTATTTTAATATATATTTTTGTATAAGATTGTAAGCACAGAGTGTATCATAAGAGGAAAACGTTCAATAAAAAAAAAGGAATAAAAAAAACAAAACCCTAAGCCATAATTGGCCAAAGCCACCCTGGCTTTGGCCAATTATGGCTCACCTATTTTTGCGCGCTGTGATTGGCCAAGCATGCGTGTCATAGTGCATGCTTGGCCAATCATCAGCCAGCAATGCACTGCGACGCCGCAGTGAATTATGGGCCAAGACACGCCACTCGAAAACGTTCGTAATTCGACGAACGATCGAACATACGATGTTCGAGTCGAACATGGGTTCGACTCGAATATGAAGCTCATCCTTAAAGGACACACAAATATAATCTTGCGGGCCCCCACACACACAATCTTGCCTCTTTTCAGGGCAAAGTAACAACTGCTCTCTGCAAGCTTTATATAACATAGGCTTGTGTGCTAATGAGGCAATTGAAAACACATGCACAGCCCATGAAACACACAAAACACAAGTTCACCCAATGAACTTTAATATCTGATGCCTCCGTTCCCCGTTGATGCCCAATAGGGAGAAATGCTCCCAGCTGATCGGCCTGAGCCGAAGCTGGTTGAAAATGTTTTGCCCAGGACTTTTAAACTTTGTTCGCCAAAGCTTTTTAGATGTCAGTTTGTCATTTCCTTGGAGTGGAATAAAACGATCCCTGTTTTAAACAAGATACTGCACCATGAAGCTTTTTCTTTCCCTTTCACCCACACGTGTTTATATTATCCTCTGACGTGGATAACATCCCCCGAGAGATTTGTCCGAGACAGCAGTGTCCCTGAAATCATTAGTGGAGGAGTGGACCAGGACTGAGCATCTGGAACCAGCTGAGGATATGCGTTTGTGCAGAGCCCTTGTGATCTCTCTGGGGTCCTACTGATCTGGTAAGCGCCCATTTACTTACCTTTGATGGTGGTTGTGTATTGGAAGATACCTGTATTGCCCCTGTTGGTGGATGGAAGATTGACCCTCCATAGAAGTGATTTACACTCGTGGGAAATTCCAAAGGACTGTATGCACACATTTTCTATGCAACATATCACTTAGTTGATTTGCCTATTTATTTTTTAAGGAACAAGGACACTTGCATTTAATACTATTATATTTTTTTGGTTGCGCACTTATTTGTTTTATTTTTTCAGTCCTAATTGTACGCCCAACATATTGCCTTTTAACAGGCAAGTCAAAAGGTAAACTATGTATTGTGTTGCACATGTAGTGAAACGCTTCATTTGATATACCCGTAGTGTAGTTGTTGACTGAAAAGTCTCACTTTTACATCTACCACTGGTATTATGCAAACAAACATTGCACTTTGCAAATAGCCTTTGCAGTCTTGAAAGAAAGAAACCTGTTTGGGGGGTCTATGATGTTGGGCGCTATCTGTCCCCGAATGGACCTAGAACCCCTGAAGATAACCCCAGCCTGTTCTGGCAGTACCGGTCCAAGGAACCTATCGCTCCAGAGGACTCCCCAATGTCTTTTAAGAATTTCTTTGACTTGTCTGGATTGGACTGAATAAGTGTGAAAAAAGACCATCTGAATTTGTCATCATTGATCTTTTTTGGACCCACCTGTAATAGTGAATTCCGATCGATCTGTACGATCCGATCAATTTCAATATCCAAATCCTTGGGTGCATAACCCTTTTTAACAAATCGATCTTTTAGGATAGTCGCCTATGAAACAAATTCCCCCACTCTAGTACAGTTTCTCTGCAGTCGGAGAAACTGACTATGTGGTACAGACTTCAACCACTGTGGATGGTGGCAACTGTCCACAGGGATGTACCTGTTACAGTCAGTTGGTTAAAATAGGTGGTGAAATCCAACTGATGGTCTACCACCTTAATTTCAAGGTCCAAAAATTGGATAGACGTATGGCTAGCATCATGGCTCAGCCATATGCCCCATCATTGGAATTGAGTGAGAGCATATAGTCATCCAGAAATTCCTGGTCACCTTTCCATAGGAGGAGGATGTCGTCTATATATCTGGCCCACAGGACCAGCTCTGGTCTCCTGTGAGCATAGACGACATCCTACTCCCACTTGGTCATAAAGAGGTTGGCCAGACTGGGGGCAAATTGAGCCCCCATGGCCACTCCTCTTGTCTGCAAGTAAAAAAACACTCTGAAACCAGAAATAGTTATGTGTAGTTGCAAACTTGAGGAGCTGCATGATGAAATTATGCTGAATGACCAGCAAAGTAGTGCTCTGAGATAGATAATAGTCAACTGCCTCAAAACCTAACTCATGGGGTATGCACATATAAAGTGAGGCAACATCTGCCGTGACTAAAATCGTGCCTTCCTGAAAATTGACTGATTTTAACAGTCTGATGGTGTCCCCTGTGTCTTTCAAATATGAAGGCACCAGTCTTGACTAGGGCTTGAAGGTGGAAATCTACATATTTCCCTATCCTCATGGTGACAGAGTCAATCCCACTGACTATAGGGCAGCCAGGGGGATTGACTGGGTCCTTGTGGACCTTAGGGAGATAATAGATGGCCGGGATCCTGGGTGCCACAGGCACAAGAAAACTTTTTTGTCTAGGATCCCCAAAGAAAAGCCTTCATCCACCAACCCCACAAGAGCCTTCTTGTAACGAACAGTAGGGTCTGTATAAATCGGGGGTGTGAGTGTCAGAATCACTCCAAATTCTATCCATTTCTTTGACATAATCAACTTTGTCCAGCACGACAATGGTGCCACTTTTGTCGGCTGGACGAATGATTAAATCTTTCTGTTCGCAAAGCTGCTTTAATCCTACTTTGATTTTGGGATTCATGTGCATCTTTTTAGTGGGAAACATTTCCAAGTCTTGTAAAACTAAATTACGAAAAACACTGATAGATGGTGCCATAAAGCTGGGAGGGTTGAACAAAGAAGGGTTAGCCAACCCGGTATGCACGTTAGTATCTTGTGATGTAAAAGTAGTAGACACTTCCTTAGAGGGATTAAGAAAGTGTCTTTGAATATTGAGCTTAGGGATAAACTTTTGGACATCAATAAACGTGAAAAACTTGTTTATGGTCCTGGGAGGGACATATTTCAAACCTTTTATCAAGAACAAGTCTCTCCTCATCCATTAAGTTGACCGAACTCAAATTGAAGACACCCGAACCTATCAAGTTCTTGGTCTTTTTGCTCTAAACCCTCCACCCACCTCAGACACCTCTTTTCCTTCTATACTTCCTGGGTACTCTTGAGTGGCCCTGTGAAAGCCCAATGGTGGGAAGGACCCAGAGGTTTCTGATTATAATTATATGGAGACCTGGTAAACAGATCTTCATCTCTCCCCCGATCACCATAAAAATTCTGATAGTTCTCCCTCATGTTTTCATGTGGGGGAAACAATTTTTTTATAAAAACGGGTGGGGGTCCCATATTTGTTCTCATGTCCATCATGGCGATAATCGTCATGATAATCATGCCAACTAGAGGATGGTCTCCTGGGACTTTCATAGTAATGGGGGTCTCTAGAGTACCCCTGTTCAAGATAATGAGGATCTCTGGAAAATCCCCGTTGTGAGCTCTTCCTCTATTCCTAGGACCTCTACCCCTGGTTGGGGAGGGTGAGCCGTATGGGCACTAGGAATATGAGGTTTAGGTCTGGGTTCAGAACTCCTCAAAGGTCCCCCCCTGGGGAGTTGAGAACTCACGGATGACCGTACAGGAACATCTTTAACCATGGGCTCAAATGTAAGTGTCCTGTTGGGATTCCTAATATCCGGTTGCGTAACCTCCATCTCTGAATTCTCATTGCCAGAAGACAGAGGGAGATTAATTTTCTTTTGCCAACTGAAGACATGATTGGACTTATAATCAGTAGTGTCCCGGTTATACTTTTTCGTTTTTTGAGTCTCTGCTCTTTCTCCAAGTGATTTTTCAAACTTGTTGAAAAGGAGATGTATTCCAAGGACATTTTATACGAGTCCATTTTTCTTTCAGATCCTTGATCTCCTTATCGATAAGTGTCAATCTCGACTGTTTTTTATCGACCAAGAAAGCCAGGAGCTTAATATCTACTTCGTTAAAATAACAAAACCAGGATTCAATGTCAGACTCTCCTTGTTGGGGAGAAACATCCCAAAGGAGGCCCCTTGGAACAATATTTTCATTTACATACTGCTCGAAAAAGGCCGCATCCCACTGGAGATGTACTTCATCAAATTTTTGAGTGTAAGAAACATGCCACTGATTTCAGTGTCAGGTCCGGTGGTGGTGAACACACCCTCTATATTGAATGACCTGAATGTTCTATAATCCAATACGTCCATTGTAACACAATGAAAGAAAAATAAGTAACAGCAGCAATATACAAAAAGTCAAGGTACAAATTTACCTGCACTCGGAGCACCTCGTTTTTTCCCCTTTCTTCCATGTTGTGGTTGATTGAGTTGCTGTTTGGAGATTTTTTCCATCATGCCATCCTTCAGTCCTGAAAAGGATTTCTAGATTGGAGGTCACTTCATCATCATCTGAGGACCACAGGGATATCCAGTGAACCCAGAGTCCCTTCGAGGCCGGGATTTCCTTTAAGCAAGTTGTCATCTGCGATTTGTCTGGTCTGGATTTATGGTCTGGATTTATCCAGTCTTCATACCAGTTGATGCGAAATGCCATTGGGATTTCACACGCTCTAACGATCTGCCTAATAAGTAGATCCACCGGTTACGGTAAGAGTATTCTCCCTTACTCCTTTGCAAGAAGGCTTATGAAGGCTTATGAGATGACCCTTATTGTTACACTGTCTGATTTGATTATCACCTTCCATGGTCTTTTGATTGGAGTTTATGTGGACTTATTTATTTATGTCTCACTTTTTGCACATTGAGGCGTTGAATAGCCATTTACCTTCAGGCTTATCTTCTTATATATGGAATGAACAACAAACTAGTTCAGGAATCCAACACACTCTGCATAATGTGCAGCTATTATAGCGACCTTTTGAGGTATGCCTTTAATTAACCATGTTTGCATTTTTGATATCATTAGGCCATTGATCACAGCCGTGTGTGTATGCACACATGCACACATGCCCTATAGTTGTGTGCATGTGTGTATGCACATGCCTGGGGTTTTTGGTAATTGTTTTAATTTCCTTTACCTTAAGTGTCGCTTTTCCGACCCTATCTAAATGTATGTATAATGCTTATTTTTTTATTATTTTTTATACTATTACTATTACTATAACTGCATATCGTCCAGACTATCCTTGAAGAAGGAGTCCTATGTATTCTGTAACGCGTAGGAATTATGATTGCAAATTAGTATTTTGTGTTTACACTATGGATGCTTATATTTTGGACATTTCCATGTATTATGTGCATCTGATGGTGTATGTATGATGATCCAATATTATATATTTTTAACGTTTTGTGTATATGATTGTTACTCTCTATGATACTCTTTTTTTATACTTAAATAAAATTGAATAACGTTTTTTATAACTTTTATCGTTTCACAATCTGTGCCTACAAAGTCCTATTCCCAAGGGGAAATCTGTATTTACATAAAATTCAGAGATGTTGGCCTCTAAACAGCAGATATAACCCACCTCCATTTTTTATATTTGATTATGTTTACCACTCCAACCTGCTTATAAATCAAAAATAATAAAATATAATTTGTCTAATTATATGCTTCATAAAGGCCATCCATATATATTTTGTCAGCCAATTCCAACAGGGTTACCATTTTGTACCTTAACTAGTGGGTATGGCATTAATAAAAAATAAAAAAAATGTTGCAGCTTCATCTATCCTGTGCTTTTGAAAATGTCTGGAAAATGTCTGGTGCATACACTGTTGATTCCTATGGGAAATAATGTCAGTGCCTCAAAAGTCAACAACACATTGAGGAACAACTCCCACAGTACAGGATGTAAACTAAAGCTATGACTACAAGCAAACCAATCTTATCAGCTTTGGGTAAGCATTATCTTCCTTTCCTTTTGAAATACATATGGAACCTAGATCAATATTAATTGAAAGCTGCACTCTACATACATTCTAAAAATAACCATTTACTGTAAACCAATCATGGCTTTTTCAAGCACATAGCTTTTAATTCTTACACCTTGTAAATGCATACAGTGCAGGAGTATACATAAATGGCTTCAACAGTGTTCTGCTCTTCACCACTATCAATTCAGCAGGCAGGAATGAGTAATAGATCAAATTGTATTTCTTTAATCTAAATGAAAGAAGTAAGGTTGTAGACCCGGCTCTACTGTTTAGCAGTCATAACTGGAGCAAAAGAATAACTAAAGTATTTTGGCAAGTAAAACTTTTTAAATATGTATCATGTATTTTACAATCAAAATCTATATCTTATTTACTTAACCTAAATTAAGCAAAACATATGTCTTCCTTTTCGTTTTCTTTTTTTTTGTGCTGAAAACAATTTTTGTGAATAAGAAATCCACACATTAAATGCTTACTTTATTTTTTTATTTGTGTCTGCAAATAGATGTTGAATGCTTTTTCATTCCACTGAATACTTTTATCTTTGTTCTGTGGGATAGTAAATTGTATTATGTTATTATACACTATTTACAATTACCATTTGTGGAGCTTTTATCATTAATCATCTAGACAGCAAAGTCATCAATGAAACAAGTCACTTATTATACAATTATGTCATATACAAAAAGACAAGTTGCAAGTTTAATAACTGGAGAAACAATAAAAAAAAACTAACAAATGTATAAATAGAACCTAACACTATCCATGTAAATTTGTGTATTATTATCGGTGTTGCATTTTTACAAATCAAACTTCAAATCAAACACAGTGCCTATGGACCCAGAGTGCCAAATCTGTATTAATGAATTCAGATTCATCACAATCATCACAGATTGTTTTAAGAGATACAAAATAACTGCACATCAAAAGATGACTATCAGACAAGATTATATCTGTCATACAAACATTGCCGCATATTAACAAGGGCCTACCTGATATTGCAATGTTTCAATACAAATATAATCCAATGTTTAAATATTATAAGAGCATAAAGTTGGCTTGCCAGAACAGATTTAAATGTCAACATGGTAGCTCCAATACATTTCAATGCCCACTCAGAAGAGTGATAATTACTAGGCCTAAATGATATATACTTTTTTTTATTGACACCAAAAGGTTCCACTTTTCAATCAATACCATAAATAGACACTACATATATCAGCTATCGTATGTGGTTAATGCCTCACATGCCCCTGTAGATTAATATACATAGGAAGTTAACACATTGAATTGGGGCCAGAGTGGCACAGCACTGATAAGATAAGACAAAAAAAAGATTTTGTCAATATCAAAGCATTTTGTGCAAATGTCACACCTGAGTACAGATTTTTGAATGTCATTTTAGATGCATACCAAAACCACATAGAGGAAAGAATTGTGTATCACTTTTAATAAATGAGGTGTGGTGAATTAACTGAGTGTCTTCACTGTTTCCTGATGGTGTATATAAAGATTTTCTTTGTTTATTATAACAGATCTTGACATTATGCTTTGGATGATTCCACTTCTAGTTTGCTGCAGTGAATGAACTCCAAGTCTTCTACGGGTAGAAGGGTGAGTGCCCTGGGTGTTCTTTAGAATATACAGTATGTGCCATCATCTCAAGTATAATCCTGTAGACAAGAATATTTTAATCTTAGGCTGCTTTTCTGCCGCTAGTGGGGCACTTTTAACCCTAGCTGCCGGAAAAGGGTTAAAAGTGCCCACTACAGCAGCGCTTTGCAGGCGGTTCGGAGGCACTGCCCATTGATTTCAATGGGCAGGGGTGCTTTAGGGGCGGCGAGTTTGCTTCTCCTAATGTGCTGCAAAGAAGCTGCTGGCAGGACTTTTTCTGATGCCCTGCCCGCGTACCACTCCACATCACTCAGGCTTTCACACTGGAGTGAAAGGAGCCGCTCTTTCAGGGCACTTTGCATGTGCTATTTTTAGCGATAAAGCGCCTCAGTGTGAAAGAGGTTTAATGCCGCATACACACTATCGGAAATTCTGAAATCAAATGTTCGATGTGAGCTTTTGGTTGGAAATTCCGACTGTGTGTAGGCTCCATCGGACATTTGCTGCCGGAATTTCCGACTGCAAAAATTTGAGAGATGGCTCTCAAATATTCCGACAACAAAAGTTCATTAGCATTAGCCTCCCGAATGAGGTCTAGCGCTGCCTCCTCCACGTTCCTTCCCTTCCTGGGCCTTTTGGTTAGAAGGCATGGGGAGGCACCTGGGATTCTGTGAAGCTACTGGGCCCGGCCACCTCCTGGCTGACACTTACCCCCGCCACCTCCTGGCTGCCACTTTCCCCTGTTGTGCTTTTTAAGGACAGTTTTCCCGTACAGTATTTATTATTGAGTAATATTTAATGAGAATATCTTTAAAATACAAAATCAATCTATATGACAGTCTATACATATGGAACTTATTCATGGAGATCTGTAATCATACAAAATAGTTACATTTATTGGTTGACAAAATATTTACATGAAATTAAAATACAGATTGCGTTACATGGACGTCTTGAAAATCCATAGAAACACCCGCAAAATGGGCGTGTAGTACCTTTGACTTAATAAATAAGGGGGAGGGCAATGGCGCTTGCTAATATTGAAAATAGCAAATAACTAAATGAACTTCTAAAATCCTGCTGTAGTCACAATCCAAATGTTCAAACAATAGAGGCAGAACATTTGTGTCACTCCTGATCACTGTCACCCACCATCAATCAACAGGATGAAAAAGGAGGGTAAACTTGAGTGATGTTGTTGTAAATATGAACCACTTGTGTGGTATAAAGGATATCACCAAATAAGTGATGATAAATAAATTAACGTGAAAAAGTGTTAAATAATTAAATAATATGATGTCATCCATAAAAATTGAATAAATAAATATGAGACATGCAAATAATGAAATGCTAGAATTAAAATATGAATAAAAAACTTGAGTCTCTGTGCACAATCCACACTCCAAAATATGTGCAAAAATAAAACGCATATCAATCCAGTGTCCAAGAATAGTCACAGTAAAGTGCTTCAATCGACAATACTTTTCCAAATTGCATATGTGTTCCAATAAAAGTGCTTGACTTCACAATAGGTCCCACAGTGCATAACTTGCAAAGCAAGTCATCCGTTTGCCCAAGCCTCTCACCTCAAGAAGGCTTGTAAAAAGCCTGTAGATCTCCAAATGCTGCTGGATTAATAGCAAATTTGGCCTGTGATAGGAAGCTCCCGGTCAGCCCGGTCAGCCCGTTTAGCCCTTGTCACACTAATCCCTCTGGTCAGTGATCCACAGATCCACAGGCTCCAGCAATAAGTACACAGATGGGATGGCTCTCAATCAAACAAATAAGAACATAGTGTAAAACTGATAAAAAGATTTAATATATAAAAGCAAATACACTTACAAAATGATCGTATTCAGACAGCATGTAGCGTGTAGTTTACAATGTCTCTGCTCTCGGCCGCGAGCAAAGATGACGTCACCACCGGCTCTTCCTCCATGCACCCCCGCAAATTTTCTGCGCTACCCGCGATTCACGGAGTAGCTCCGTAAATTGCGTGGGCGCTCCGGCAAAATGCCCAGTGTAAGCGCGCGCAATTTAAATGATCCCGTAGGGGGCGGGAATCATTTAAATTAGGCGCGTTCCCACACCGATCGTAGCGCGCATGCTCCATCGGGAAACTTTCCCGACGTGCATTGTGGCAAATGACGTCGCAAGGACGTCATTTGCTTCAAAGTGAACGCAAACTACGTAAAGTTAAAATTTCGCGACGCAGGAATGACGGGTATACGTAACATTGTAACATCGTAACATTGCGAAAACCGCCGTACGCAAACGACGTAAACTGCGTACGCAGGGCTCGCATAACGTTGTGAATCGGCATTAGTATGCAATTTGCATACTATACGCTGAGCACAACGGGAATGCCACCTAGCGGCCATCGCAAGAATGCAGCCTAAGATATGCGGGCATAAGAGCCTTATGCCACGAATATCTTAGGCTGCAGTCGGCGTAACAAGGTTCCTGAATCAGGAGCATTCGTTACGCCGGCGCAAGTAAGCAATTGCGCTGCGTAACTATGGTTACGCAGGCGCAATTGCTCTCTGAATCCGGGCCACTGGCATCTGGCGCTCAATGATAATTTATTAAAGGAGGTTCTCCCTGAGAAACCTAGAGTAATTTTTAGAGGGGCACAACCCCTAAGGTCTCAGATAGCTGTCAATGTCCTCAATCCCCCCACGGGAGGCATGGGATTTTTTGAACAGCTAATGGGGTACTACAAATGTAGAAAATGTAGAGTATGCTCTCTGAATTCTTGTGCTCAGAGACGTATCACCACATTTACCTCCACAGTTACAGGACAGGAGCATACTATAAAACCCTGTATTACTTGTGCCTCTACAGGGGTTGTCTACTTGTTGCAGGGCCCATGTGG
Organism: Rana temporaria; assembly: GCF_905171775.1. Classification (NCBI taxonomy): domain Eukaryota; kingdom Metazoa; phylum Chordata; class Amphibia; order Anura; family Ranidae; genus Rana; species Rana temporaria. The sequence continues at coordinate 279,809,359 of NC_053491.1, forward strand.
CCTGCAATACGTAGGACGAACCAAACAGGGTTTACAAGTCCGGCTTAATGAGCATATAACTAATATACTAAGTGGCTTCAAAAATCATTCTGTCTCCAAGCATTATCTTCTCAAACATGATAAAAATCCAGCCAACACTTTGTTTTTGGGGATTGATAAATTTAAACCCAACTGGAGGGGGAGCCATCTAATTAGGTCCATCTCTAAGATGGAGATGAGTTGGATTTACAGTTTGAAATCTTATGCCCCATATTGTTTAAATATCGAAACAGACGTTAATGCGTTCATCAATAACGCCTAGAGTGCACTATACTCTGTGTCCGTCAGCTTCTCCGATCTATTGATATCGATTTTTTCTTTGTTATGTAAAACCTACGGTGATGTGTGGCAATTCCTACAGCTGGTGCCTAAGGGGGAGGAGTTAGGACAGTATTATATTGCCTTCTTAATTTAGAGGCCTCTCATTATGAGCCCCTCACTATTAGGCCCTTTATTTTTAAATGTTTTCTGTATGAAGTTACTGATACTTCCTTACATATATATTTACATTCACAATTTTTATTTTTTTTTCACATTTTGAGTTGACCTTCAGGTGGTGTAGATATATGCATGGAGTAGTCTCTCAATTCTATATATTTTTCTCCTTTACTGTTATAAATATTTTATTAATTTTTATAGTAGTTCTATCGAACATATGACTATAAAAACTTTCTGCACACGATCAACTATCAAGTAAATTTCCACATAAGTATTGTCATTTGTTATAATATTTTTTATAGTAGTTCTATTGAACATATAACTATAAAAACTTTCTTTACATGATCAACCATTAAGTAATCTTGCACATAAGTATTGTCATTATTAATTCTGGCTCCAGAGATTGGCAGCTATCAATCACCCTGTGAACCGTGGTTATCTATATACAAGCTTTAAAATCATTTTCTTTCGTTTTAAGAATTTCCTGGGTGAAGTTCTTTCATTTAACCTCTAGATGTCACCATAGAGAGGCATTAGTCAGGTCAATGCATCTATTGCTGTTGACCCGTTTTCTTAAAAAATTGAAATATATTTCTTAATTTTAAATTATCCCCCCTGTATGTACACATTCATGCAGTATAACATGATAGTGCCTGTCCGTTATACATTATTAGTGCTTTTAATACATTTTTTATATAATTTTATACATCGATTTAGTTAGATATCTAATGATGGTCGAGTATTGGCATTTTTGCCCTCGACCAAGATGGCGTCTGCAGTATGGCGAGGTCTGAGCCTATATAATGGATGATTCACCGCAACGCCCTATCCCATTGACAACGTCCAATGACCAAACGTGTCTGGGAGGACGTGCGGTGACGTCATCACGTTAGGAGGAAGGGCTCCGCTCTGTGTGTTTGCCGGCCGGCAACAAATATTTTTAAAAATGCTCGTTTGTGTCTTCAACCATGTGAGTAATTTTCGATTACCTTTTAAATAAACTCAATATCCTTGCGGAATTACACTATGTCTGCCATTCTTTATATGTGATCATGCGGTGGTGTTTCTGTCACGCCTGTGGGAGCCAAGTGCTGATTCTGATCCAGGGAGTGGGATCTCTCCCCAAAGGCCGCGGCTGGGTTACAGCCGACTGCTGTCTATTATTATCCATCTGGTAAGCTGCTTGACATTAGTGGTGGTGGGCTCTCCCTGCAAGAAGTGTGCTGTGGAATCACGTTGGTGACTGGATTATCTCGTGTATGGCAGGACCATGATCATGTTGGAAGGAATATTGTCAGGGTACTAGCTCCATCTCTGACAGATTCCCGCACATGCCCAGTAGAATGACATTTCGGCGCATGCCTGTTCGTGGTTTGCGCGCACGCATGCGCGGTACGGCAGCGCGCCGTGTGCGTGGAAGCGCGCATGTGCACGTATGCGGCAACCCTGGGGCCAATCAGAGGCCGGACATTCCTATTTAAACCAGCAGCCTTCCCTGAACAGGTTGCTGGTTTGTCTTCAGCTCCTATGTGTTTACCTGTTGCCGTACCTGCCTGTTTTGACCCGGAATTCCTGACGACTCTCCTCTCACCTGGAACCTCTGACCCTTTGGCTAACGTTACCTGGATTGCTGTTGTCTCCTGCCCCTTGACCTTGGCTTGCTCTCATGGACTCCCTCTGAACTCTCCTGCCCTTGACCCTCGGCTTGTGACTCGGATTTGCCCTCATCTCCTGTGGACCCTACCAGACTCACCTACCAGTTCCTGCCTGACCAACGCTTGTCTCCAGTCTTCTGCACCTGCCCTGCTTCTGTCAGCTGCACCAAGTCTTCCTGCCAGCTCCCGGCGCCGGTGCCTCCTTGTGCCGTCCCTCCTCTGTCCCAACTCCAGGGAGTGGTCTGCACAGGGTTCGCAAAGGTGAGCCGCCCTCAGCATCTCGGTCTCGGTGAGTACAGGTTCTGACAAATATAGACTTTTTCTATCTATCATTATAGCCCCCATTGAGGGTTAAGATATTCTTTTGTATTGACTTTTGTATCACACTGAGTTCGGGTGCTATGGCGCAGTTCTAAGCCCCTCTTTTTTCCCTTATGTCTTTTAGTGCATCTGCACTAGAACTGCTGCCTCCCTATTATTCATGTCTAAGTAATATGTTAATTGATTGCTATTGACCACTACTTGTTGACAAGCGCAATTTTTTCTGTTTATAAAATATTGTATAATGGCCCCAGGGCAAAAATTAGAGTTAACAACGAATATTCAGCTAAAGTAAAGTTGGAGAGAGGCACGAGACAGGGTTGTCCTTTGTCACCCCTACTCTTCGCCCTGGCAATGGAACCGCTAGCCACCGCCATAAGAAGAGATAGGATAATGCAGGGATTCGTGAGACCAACTGGGGAAGAGAGAATTGCTCTGTATGCGGACGATGTCCTCATTTTCCTGGGTGATATGGGTCACTCTATTAGGCAGGCAATGAGTATTTTTGGTGAGTTCGGTAGTATATCCAGACTGGTAATAAATTGGGAGAAATCTGCTTTAATGCCGATAGACCAAATGAGGAACCAGAGCCTGGCCGAGATTCCACAGCTGGAGACAGTGGGGAAAATGAAGTACCTAGGAATAGTTATCACACAGGATCTCAATAAATACATAGAGAATAATCTGGCTCCACTGTTGTTTAAATTTAAAAAAAAAATGGTATCTGGCGACACCTCCCATTGTCGGTTGCAGGGAGGTGTAACCTGAATAAAATTATGTGGATGCCTCAATTATTATATGTATTACACAATGCGCCAATATGGATACACAAAAAATGGTTCAGGAATATAGATACTCTGTTTAGAGAACTAATTTGGAAGGGAGGACAAGCCAGAATAGGGCTACAGACTCTGCAGCTGCCAACGAGGGAGGGGGGAATGGCGGTACCACATCCACGATGCTATTTTCTGGCAGCACAATTGCAGCATCTCGGAGTAAAAATAGAACCAGAAGGAGATATAAACGGAAACCTAATGATTCACGGGGCTCCACATAAAACAATTATAGAGGTGCTGGAGGCGAACTCATTCATTAATTTGACCCCTACAATTAAGATGGCAGTTAAAGTATGGAAAGCCGCAACGACAGCCGAAGGACAGGTGGGAGTAACAGAGAACGCACCATTGTGGAACAATAGGAACCTCCGGGAACTGGAGATAGTGGGAGAAATCAAAGAGTGGGCAGAAAAGGGGATAGATAGATTGGCTCAGTTATATGAGGGAAGTACTTTAAAAATGTTCGCTACCCTAAGAGAGGAATATGAAATTCCTAATTTCACGTTCTACAAGTATCTCCAAATTAGGCACGCGTTAAATGCACAGTTTGATAGCGAGGGTCCAAACTGGATTAGGAACCGAGTCTCTCAAAAACTAGGCAGGGGGATAGAAAAGAAAGGATTTATCTTTGAAATCTATCCATATATACGTGAAGAGAATATTAAGGGACCAGAGCAGCTTAAATGTAGGAAGAAATGGGAGGAAGAACTGGGAGCCATAACGGGCGACCAATCGAGGAAGGTGTTGGAGAGAGGGCATATGGCTACAGTTTTGCCCGCTCAGAAGATATCATTTTTAAAGATGATACATAGGACGTACTATACCCCAAAAAAACGATTTAGATTCGGTTGGAAAGCAGATGCGGGATGCCCCAGATGTCAGGATACGGGGGACTTAATGCATATGTTGTGGAGGTGTCCAAAATTATTTAGATATTGGCAAGGGATCAACGATACTATTAACATGACATACGGGACTTAGTTGGAGATGGACCCTAGAACGTGCATATTGGGAATATGGGAGGAAAGAGATGGGGGGGCGAGCACCATAAAAGCAGTGATAAGATGCCTCTTTCAGGCAAGAAAACTAAGTGCTCAAAGATGGCAAGCAGTAAATCCCCCAACAATAAGAGAGTGGACAAACGTAGTGACAGCAACAATATGGAAAGCGAAAGCAGTTTATGTTAAGAGAAGAAACCTTAAGAAATTTGATAAAATCTGGAAACCGTGGCTGCTTAGGATAGGTTACTCTGTGTAAAGGGATGTTTATTAAATGGGTGAATAGGGGTGGGAGGAGGGAGGGGGAGGATAGATAGATAATAATACATTTGGGAAGGAAAACTATAAGGTTATGACATGCAGGGAAAGTGCAATATTTTGTAAAAGGAATATTAAGAATGTAACCTGTTTTTATATCTGATGAAAAAACTTAATAAAGAAAATTAAACAAAAAAAAAAGATAAATATGCAATTTAGCAGTGCTAACAGTCCAAAAAGCGTACAAGTGGTTTAGCTGCAGAGCTCTTTATGCAGTTCTTATCGTATGCCAACCTGTACCTGGGGGAGTGGGAGCACTCCTTCCTTTCCAGCAGGGGTGCTAGGCCGTGGATTCATCATGTATCGGCTTGGTTCCGATACATTGATGATATTCTTATGCTGTGGGAGGGATCTGCTGCTGAGCTGGATTTGTTTATGTCTACTATGAACTCTAACGACTTCAACTTGAAGTTCACAGTATCTAGTAGCAACTCCGAAATTGCATTCCTGGACGTGCTCCTATCCAAAAACCCTGAAGGTGGCCTTTCTACTGGTCTATACAGAAAACCCACAGCGGGTAACACAGTGCTACACGCTACCAGTGCACACCCGGCAGCACTAATTAAATCAATTCCCTACAGTCAGAACCTGCGCCTCAAGCGCAACTGCTCAAACCAAGATGTCTTTCTATCGGAAGCTGCTGCATTGAGAGACAGACTCCTACTAAGAGGATATTCCATGAAATCTTTGAAAAAATCTTTTAAACGCGCAGATGGACAAACCAGAACTAGCCTGTTATTTAAGCCCAACCAACAAAAAAAGACCACGAGTGATATTCTTAGGATTATCACTAAATACCACGGCCAGCACCAACAAGTCAGGTCAATCATTAAAAAATTCTGGCACCTCCTATCTATTGATCCTAACCTGAGTCCATTTGTACCAACAGAACCTGCGATCACGTATCGACGAGCATCCTCCCTCAGGGACCAGTTGGTCTCCAGCGAATTCAGGGGTACCTTCAGAAAGGACCCTTGTAAACGCTGTGGAACCTTCTCCTGCGGGGGATGTTCCATCTGTCGATACATGAACACTAAAGCTAACGTCACCCTACCCAATGGTCGATCATACCGGCCTTGACATTTTGCTAATTGCAAAACTGCAGGGGTGGTATACCTACTCACCTGCAGCTGTGACAGATTTTACATCGGTAAAACCAAATTATCATTTCACATACGTGCCCTAAGACACATTCACTCAATGAAAACAGCTAACCCAGATCTGCCTCTAGGCAGGCACATTTTGTTGCACCATGGAGGCATGTTCTCGGGAGCTAATTTTCTTATTCTGGACAGAATCCACCCAAACGCCAGGGGTGGCGACTGGAACAAAATATTACTTCAACATGAAACCCGTTGGATCGCTAACCTTGGTGCGAATATCCCCCCAGGTCTTAATGATCTGATTAGCTTCAGACCGTTCCTGGAGGGTTTTTCATCCGGTGGCTGTGAAAAAGATTAAGATCTCCTGATCCTTGACAGTACCTAGGTATCTTTTCATTTTGTCCATATTATGGGCGTTCGTTTTTGGATTTTTTAGATGTTGTGATTTTACATGCTTTGTTCAATCATGTTTAGGGGTGCTTACTGGTGTTCACTGCTCATGTGTTGTTATTTTGGGACCTTGTCGCTGCTCACGCTAAGTGTCCCCTCTATTTGTTGCTGTTTATTTCATGTGAATTGTCTCTTTTAATTTACATTTATTTTTGGATTGTCCCTGTCCTTTATTTATTATTTTTTTGTTCTTTGGAGATGGTAGGCACTCCCCCCCGGCCTCCGTGCTGTCTCCCTGCCCTTGTTGGGCGATCAGCTGCTCGGAGGGGCGTGGTGACGTCACACGCCGGGAACCGTCGTGTTCTGAGCCCCGCCCATTTCCTTCCCCATACATCTGCGTGTCTATACGACGCACACTGTACCCGGCGCCAATCAGATGCAGGGGGCGGTGTTTTCCCCTGTCCTTCCCTCATTACTGGACAACTATTTACCCACACGAGCGGCCGCACTAGTACAGCGCCGACTGCTGATTGTAAACTACCTCTATCCTCCCTGTCCTGGTAAGACTGCTACTATCTTCTGTTTGCTGTTCTTTTACAAGCTCTTATCACAGTAACTTGTTGGGCTCTTAACTCCCTAGCTCTGCCCTCAATGATTTTAATATTCATGTGTTCTCCACAGAGTTGGATAATCTGTGTTGTCACACTACTGACCTCCTGAACCCCTGGGATCGTCCCTGGCTTACCCCCTGCTCCATTGCAGGTATGCAGTAATTTCTGTGCTCACAGTGCAAGCCATCTTCAGTGTCTTCTTTTACATGCCAAATTAACTCTTTATTACCCATCTATACTTACATGTCTCTCCTTTGACTTTCTCAGGAGTCCCACTGATACTAATAATTCCTATTGGGGTAGCTCGTGTTTCTCTGCAGGTATGCTAATATCATGGGTTTTTAATGTTAAATACATTTTACGTGCAGCATCATTCGTTACGCACGGTAATTAACCCCTGACTTTCATTTCTTACCATCCTTTTCCTGCTTGATGCCTCTAGGAGCCCCACCAATACTAATATACTCCAGTTTGGATCTCTCCTTCCTTGATTGTTTGTTTATGCTTCAAACACTGGGATCACACCTTTTGCCCCTTGGCTGCTTTCCTGCTCTACTCCAAGCATTTTAAGTTTCATTACAGGTATATACCCCCATTATTCCTAAAAAACTTTTATACAATTGACATTTTTGTACATCGACATTAGTTATGTCCACCTTTATCATACTATATTCTCTTTTTTTCTACTCTGCAGGAGCCGTGTGGCTCTGTTCCACATCTCCTCCTGCTTGCCCAGGGTTTGTCTTCAGGAGTTCTGGGACACGATCCTGTGTCCCCTTGGTTGGCTCCCTATCCACCTTAGGGAATTGGTGCCTTGGTGCTCTTCGGTCCTTTTTGGTCTACACAAGTGGTGATGGGTACGTGTTTAATGTAACGTGTGGATTTTAAATTTTTGCCTTCCCTTCCGATATATGAATACATGTTAATCTGCTTTACGATATATGAATACATGTTAATTTGCTTTATCATAATCTTTTACTGCATACAGTATAACTGTCGCATGGACTCCGGCCCCTGAAGAAGGGACTAAAATCCTGAAACGCATAGGGCCTGAACTCATCCCTGCGGATATACGCACCACTTAGTGACGTACCTGGTTTTTACAATAATGTGTTGCTTATCATAATTTTTGCTTTGTATTCTTTCATAATAAATTTTACTATACCTTATACTTTTTCTTATCATTGTTACCGTTAAAGCCCCACCCTGGGGGAACCTCTCCTCTTTCCTAGCTTAACCAGGGGTGTTGGTAACGCAAAAGGGTCTTCCATTATAAAATACTTCTTCCTTTCAGTTTTATGCAGTTCTTAGGCTGTTTTGCTTTTCCCATGTACCTACAACCATTGTTTTTTTTTTAATTGGAGAGGGCAAGCTCAAGAAATTAGAATTCAATGCCAACATGTTTTAGAATTGGCATTTTTACTATTATTACATACATGTTGTTAATCTGGAGGTCTTTTTGCACATTGTAACCACTGAAAGTCAAGGTTGTTGGGACTACAGCCCACCTGAAATATTCGTGAATTTTGGTGCACCTAACATTTTGAAAATTATTTAGGTAAGAAAATAGTGTTCCAAACAGATATGTTGGTAAGAAAAATTATGTATTTAGCTCAACAATTGCATGAAAAAAAGTCTTTGGAATGGTTAGGAAAGCTATGGTTAAGAAAACCAAGAAAACTCTGGAATACAAACTTACTGTTACATTAATTGGTCTTTACTTTTCAGCTACCATTCAACCAGTTGTGTCCTCATTCTAGAAATGTAATTTGAGTATATAAGCCCCAGGTTATTTTTAATGAAAGGAGGAATGTTCTAAAATAATGTAGAACTGTAGTAAATCACAATCTGTTAAACATTTTAAGCCATGTATAATTAAATCAAAGAACCACTGATGTCAGTGTAATTTAGCATTATTTCCTTGTAATACTGAAGTACTTAAACATGTATCATGATGATCCCGACTCAATTCATATATATATATATATATATATATATATATATATATATATATATATAGTCTTTGCCCTATGACCGAGACAGATATGGATGACATAAACACACAACAAGACTTGCAACATAAATAGACCTGAAGTTTGCCTTGGTCATCTGGTTGGTATGCCAAGGAAAGGGGACATACCCAAGATAAGTAATGGATGATTGTGGAAAGAAATGTGCTGATAAGTGCCCTGAAAAAGGACAATAGGAGGGAAGGTATTGTGCACCAAAACCAACAAACAACACAGGTGACTGGTCTGTTTAAATACCCTCTGGGCTCCTCCCATGGATTCCGGCCACCATAGTAGCCTTCTTATTTATAGTCATGGCCATATGACCGAGACAGATATGGATCACATAAACACGCAACAAGACTTACAACATAAATAGACCTGAAGTGTGCCTTGGTGGTCTGGTTGGTTAATCAAGGAAAGAGGGCAAAAATACTCAGATAGGGGAGTGTGACAGAACCCACTGTCACTGTGTGTTTTGGAAGGGACTGTGCGCGTGCCTCCCACCGACAGACTATGGGCCAGAAAAGATACTGGAGACCTGGGACATGCTGGCATTGAGTTAATGTAATGTAATGTAATGCTACAGCCCTTCTCCCCCACCCCCCCCTCTTGTTGCTGTGTCTAATTGTGTTGATTCATGACACATAGACAATGGTCTGGACTGGAGACATCTCTCTGCAGGGGGTGTGTATTGAGAGGCTGCCTGTTTACCATAATCTCATTATGTACAAATGTTCAGTTCCCATTGGTTGTTCCTTGTCCCCTTCCCCTCTTTGGCAAGGCTAAGGGGAGTGTCCCTAACTGTGTGTAAAACTGTATGTCTTGGAAATTAATAAACAGTTTAAGCTCTGCATGTTAAACCCTCAACACCTGTGTGGATTGTCTCGTGATTGAGGGGTTAAGGGCTGGCTATGGCTAATCTGCAGGCTGTGGGTGCGTTTGGAGGACAGGAGACACAGGTCTGGCGGATATGCCCACCTGGGGTATCTGAGATCCGTTACAGTAGAGCGACAAGAGGAGCTGGAGATCGCCTACAGACAGCTGCTAGACTCTGCTCAGCAGCAGGAACAAGTTTGAAAGTGGTTGGCATTATATGGTGCTAACCCATCAGAGACCGCCATACAGAATGCCATTAGAGGCATCCAGCTGCAGGATGAGCGACAAGAGAGAGAACAAGAGCGACAAGAGGAGCTGGAGATGGCCTACAGACAGCTGCTAGACTCTGCTCAGCAGCAGGGTGGGGCTCCCTTTGCCTGGAAATATCAGCTGACAACTCTGAAATCCTGGCTGATGAATCGGCAGTGGAAAATCTGAAGATTGCCATCCCTGAAGCCGAAGCGGATGATATGGAGTTCCAGGGGGCTAGGGCAGTTGGCTCATCTCCCCAGCCACAGATTACAGAATGTATGGACTTAATGGACTGTTCAGAAGATGTTATTGATTATGCATCGCCAGCCCAAGTGCTGGCAACAGGGCAGAGTGCTACCAATCTCTGCCCAGTACCGGAAACAACTGTGGAGTTCCAGGGAGCCGGGGCAGTTGGCCCCTCTCTCCAGCAACAAGTTGAGGTTGTAAAGCTTTTACTTCCAGCTGAATCACTGAGACCGGAGGATGTCAGCCTTGCTTTGCAAGCACCGGGGGATTTTCACCTACCACAAGTGGATGGGACTTCAGTCTCCACTTGTATACCCCAGGGATGGGGGGCCAGATCCCCAACAGCATGATGAACTGAGCCCAGTCACCCTGTCTTCTCTCCAGCGGCTGAAAGTACTCCAGGGAGAAGGGCCAGTCCAGGCTTCTCCTCAGCGGCAGGCATGCTCTCTGAAAGATGCAGAGGTTGGCTGGGTGAGTAATGCTCGGTTTGGGACAATTTATTTGGGGTACTGTGTGGGTACCGGCATTGGGGTCTCCTCCTGTGTTAGTCTCCTGCCAAAGGCGGAAATGTGTGACAGACCTAGCTGGGACAGAGGTTTTTGGAGAGGACTGAATGCGAGCCTCTTGCCTTCCGATTATGGGCCAGGGCCTCAAAACAGGAAGGCGGATGGGTTATCCCAGCAGACAGACCTGGAACCTTAAGACTACTTTTCCAACATCCTCGAGTTGACCCGTTCGCGGTCCCACTGTGGCTGTTGGACTGTTTCCCAGGGGAAGTATTGTCATGGACCTTGGAATGCGGAAGTGTTCCTCCTTGAAATCTGTTACACAGTGGGGGGGTCTTCTGCTCTGTCTTAAGGCTCCAGACGGCTCCATTGTTCTGTATCTGGCTATTGTGTACATTGATTGCCCCCTGGGGCTTCTGTCTCATTACACATAGCAGTCCTTCTAATCAAGCTATCGGACCAATCCCTGCTGACTCATTTTCAAGTCATCATTTGCATGGTTAAGAGGACCTGAAGGAGGACTACATGTACTTTACAATTGACCAATAGGAAAGCGGTTGTTGGGGGCGGGATGTTCCAAATTCTGTATAAAAGTGTGTTGTGTGCTTCCAATAAAGGTCTTCCTGTTTGAACTTACATACAGCCTGCCTGGTGTTTGTTCTAATGGATTCCGAATGGCACATAGCTGTAGTTCGGATCCCGGAGCCTTGGATGACCGAACCATCAGACGTTGCAATCTGCAAGCTGACTCAATAGTAGCAGAGGAGCGTCGAGGGAGCGGAAGCGAGCGAGCAAGGGTCTCGTTACAGGGAGTAACTCTTCATTGGTTCTGTTGTTAATGAGCCAGCTTGGTGAAGGCCTGTACCATTTACACCTGGGGATGTGGGTGTATGTAACAAAGCAAGCAGACTTCCATCTGCCTGACTTCTTAATCACAAGGTCTGGTACTCCGTGCTGGGATTCAGCAGAGGCTGCTCCAATCTGGAAGGAATGTCCAGAGAACTGACAGGGGTCAAGGCCCAAATTGACTAGAAGGATCCTAACATGCCTAATAAACTGGCTGGCACTCAGGGGGTGAGTCGGAAAGGGTAACAATGGGCTACCATCTGCTTGGCTAGGTAGATGGGAAAGTAGTTGGTTGAGCATTGTTACTGGGCACCAGGCATTGTTAGTCTGAAAGAGGCTGATGTCAACCCTGGGACCAGTTTGTTGAGTTTGGAGACTGTAAGATGAAGGATGTAGTGGCGTCTGAGCAGTATCTGACTGTGGCGTTAAAGGTGATTTCACTAGGCCGAAAAACCGTAGCAGGCATAGTAGATGGCCACTTGGATGACTAAGCTGGCCAAAACCCCAAACAGAAAATGTGTAAGGATTGTAGACATGTCCCTAAAGATGGCACTCGTGATAAGTAGGCGTTTGCAGCTGGATACGGGCTGGTGCTTCTAGGTTGCCTTGTAGAAGAGATCTGACTGAATGGGCCGTGAACACTGACAGCTTTCCAGGGTCCTGTAAAGACAGAAAAATGCTGGACGCCTGATGGTATTGTGGGAAAGAGCCAGCAGAGTGTGGCAATACTAAATACAGTTTTTTATATAGAGGTATGAGTGAGCATGAAGGGATATAGACACCACATCCCTAATAACAATGGATATAGAGAGAGGGGTAAGAGGTCACAAACCTCGGGACTTTGGCGGTGTCAAATTATTATAATAAACAAAGTAAACCAGGTTATTACAAAATAAGTAGAAAAATAGAAAATTGATTTATTACAAAAATAAAGATAAAAACATGAGACAATTCATATTCAATATGTCTACTTAATCCTACACAGGTACATAAAGGGCCAAAAGTCTTGATATGTTTTGCTCTAGGTGGAGCTTCCTCAGGAGATGATTCAATGGCATTTAATTATGTACTGAAAGTGGAGAGAGAATATGAGTGCTCATGTAAAGCTTGAAAAAACATCTATATAGTTAAGGCTACAGCATCCATGACTACCTGTGGTGACAGAGCTGATGCTAACGGAATAAACATGCATACGCCATTCCAGTTTGCGGGAAGCTCATTCTACATCGTTAAATCCACTATAGCAACTGCGTCCCCCCTGAGAATTTGATCAGGGTCTTGTACCTAAAGGAGGAAAACCAAGAGGCGTGAAATGCAGGAACACCCCTGAGGAATAACCCTCACGTCAAAATTAAGCTTCTCTAATAGGGATCGTGACTGTCTCTTACTATGCCCTGCGAAAGGGTAAAGGCATGAATGACCAACCTGATTCGGGCCAATTGTCGGGAGGTGGGCTAGCTTGCCTAGGAAGGTGATGGTCTTCCACTTTATGCTTTGCTATGGGCATTTAGAGATCACATCTTCCATTAAGGCAGACCTGCAGAGCCTTGGAGCTTGCATGGATGCCATTGAACAAGCAGTGGGCAATTCTACCGCATGCACTAACCAGAATACAACATGTATCCAAACGCTGAAAGACCAACTTGAAATTGCATTCTCCAAATTAGATGATTTGGAGAATAGGAGCAGACGATACAACTTTCACATTAGAGGTATCCCTGAATCGGTTATGGATATCCACTGCACCATTAAATCATTTATAAAAGATATCATACCAGATATCCCAAACCACACTCTTGAACTGGACAGAGCCCACAGAGCACTACAACCCCCTCGCCAGTAAGGATGAGCCGAAACACCCCCCTGTTTGGTTCGCATCAGAACTTGCGAACACACCAAATGTTCGTGTGAACTTTAGAACCCCGTTAAAGTCTATGGGACTCGAACATTTGAAATCTAAAGTGTTAATTTTAAAGGCTAATATGCAAGTTATTGTCCTAAAAAGTGTTTGGGGACCTGGGTCCTGTCCCGGGAAACATGTATCAATGCAAAAAAAAGTTTTAAAAACGGCAGTTTTTTCAGGAGCAGTGAATTTAATAATGCTAAAAGTGAAACAATCAAAGTGTAATATTACTTTAAATTTCGTACCTAGGGAGGGTGTAAAGTCAGCATGTGAAAAAGCGCATGTTTCCCATACATAGAACTGTCCCTGCACAAAGTGTCATTTCTGAAAGAAAAAAAGGCATTTAAAACCGGCTTTGCAGCTCTAATGAATTGTCGACTCTGGCAATTACAGAGATGATTCATTCATAAAGAAAAAAAAATGTGTGGGGGTCCCCCAAATTAAATTACCAGGCCCTTCAGGTCTGGAATGGATATTAAGGGGAACCTCGCCGTAAAAAAAAAAAATTACGTAGGGTTCCCCGCAAATATCCATACCAGGCCCTTCAGGTGTGGCGTGGAGCCCCCCTAAAAATCGACACCAGACCCTTATCCGAGCACGTTAACTTGGCCGGCCGCAGAAAAGAGGGGGGGACAGAGTGCGGCCCCCCCTCTCCTGAACTGCACCAGGCCACATGCCCTCAACATGGGGAGGATGTCCCCATGTTGATGGGGACAAGGGCCTCATCCCCACAACCCTTGCCCGGTGGTTGTGGGGTTCTGCGGGCGGGGGGCTTATCAGAATCTGGAAGACCCCTTTAACAAAGGGGACCCCCAGATCCTGGCCCCCCCTATGTGAATTGGTAATGGGGTACACTGTACCTCTACCATTTCATGAAGGAAGTGTAAATAGTTAAAAAAAAACACAGACACCATAGAAAAAAATCCTTTATTAATAAAAAAAAATAAAAAATCCAGCGATGTGAATCCACTCTCGGCCCGGCCCCCCGCTCCAACGTTTTCTTCTATCCAGCGATGGATGATCTCTCCAGCGACGGATGATCAGCAGTCCGGTCCAGCGATGAGAAGATCCATCCGTCCAGAGCGCAGCAGGGGAGCTCCTCTCTCCGCTGGACACAGCCCAGCGGAATGACGCGCTGGAGCTGTGACATTTCTTATATAGGGGAAGCGGCCACCCGTCACGTGACCCCGCCCCCTCTGACGCACCCTCGTACGTCACTGGGAAAGCCCGGTCTTTCAGGGTCTTTCCCAGTGACGTACGAGGGTGCGTCAGAGGGGGCGGGGTCACGTGACGGTTGGCCGCTTCCCCTTTATAAGAAATGTCACAGCTCCAGCGCGTCATTCCGCTGGGCTGTGTCCAGCGGAGAGAGGAGCTCCCCTGCTGCGCTCTGGACAGATGGACCTTCTCATCGCTGGACCGGACCGCTGATCATCCGTCGCTGGAGAGATCATCCATCGCTGGATAGAAGAAAACGTTGGAGCGGGGGGCGCATCGAGAGTGGATTCACATCGCTGGATTTTATTTTATTTTTTATTAATAAAGGATTTATTTCTACGGTGTCTGTGTGTTTTTTTAACTATTTACACTTCCTTCGTGAAATGGTAGAGGTACAGTGTACCCCATTACCAATTCACATGGGGGGGGGCAGGAGAGTCTTCCAGATTCTGATAAGCCCCCCGCCCGCAGACCCCCACAACCACCGGGCAAGGGTTGTGGGGATGAGGCCCTTGTTCCCATCAACATGGGGACATCCTCCCCATGTTGAGGGCATGTGGCCTGGTGCGGTTCAGGAGAGGGGGGGCCACACTCTGTCCCCCCCTCTTTTCTGCGGCCGGCCAGGTTAACGTGCTCGGATAAGGGTCTGGTGTGGATTTTTAGGGGGACTCCACGCCATTTTTTTTTTATTTGGGGTGGAGTTCCCCTTAAAATCCACACCAGACCTGAAGGGCCTGGTATTGATATTTGCGGGGAACCCAACGTCATTTTTTTTTTTTTTTTTACGGCGGGGTTCCCCTTAATATCCATTCCAGACCTGAAGGGCCTGGTAATTTAATTTGGGGGAACCCCCACACATTTTTTTTTCTTCATGAATGAATCATCTCTGTAATTGCCAGAGCCGACAATTCATTAGAGCCGCAAAGCCGGTTTTAAATGCCTTTTTTTCTTTCAGAAATGACACTTTGTGCAGGGACAGTTCTATGTACGGGAAACATGCGCTTTTTCACATGCTGACTTTACACCCCCCCCTAGGTACGAAATTTAAAGTAATATTACACTTTTATTGTTTCACTTTTAGCATTATTAAATTCACTGCTCCTGAAAAAACAGCCGTTTTTAAAACTTTTTTTTGCATTGATACATGTTTCCTGGGACAGGACCCAGGTCCCCAAACACTTTTTAGGACAATAAATTGCATATTAGCCTTTAAAATTAACACTTTAGATTTCTTCCATAGACTTTAACAGGGTGTTCCGCGGCTTTTCGAATTTGCCGCGAACACCCCTAATTGTTCGTTGTTCGCCGAACAGGCAATGTTCGAGTCGAACATGAGTTCGACTCGAACTCGAAGCTCATCCCTACTCGCCAGGATGGGCTTCTGTGGGTTAAACCCCACTACTATGTGATGAAAGAGGAAATAATGACGAAATCTCGCAACCTAGACAACTTCTCTAAACAAGGAAATAAAATCCAAATGTTTGCAAACATTTCCCCTACCACAATCTAGAAGCAAAGATCACTTAAACCTTTCCTGGAAATACTATCCCAGAAATTGATAAAATACCCATGGTCCTATTTTTGCCTGCAGTTCCAGTACAAAGATAAATCATACGGCTTCATAAGCTTCCAGGACGGCGAGTGGTTGCTCCTCCAGCTTGGGTTCATTTCGCAGGAATTGTCCCCCCAACAGACAGTGAATCATCCAAACTCCTCCAAGAGGCCTCCACCAAGCAGCCCATTAACACCACTGTGGAGCAAACAGCGAACGAAAAGGCATCACAAATCCATCCCACCGAGATTAGCCCCGCGGTTGATCGACCCACCAGGGATTGTCGTCTCTCCTTCTTCGGATGGTCAAAACCTCTGACTGTGTAGTTAACTCCACTACACCTAATTGGTTTTCTGTTCAATCCATTGGACTGGTTATCCCACTCCACAAATAATCCTATACCTCCAATCCTTTATATATTATGCTCCTTCATAGGCTTGCTCCACACAAGCCAGTGAATGTGCTCAAATGGCTCAGCATACCTATGCACCTTGAAATTAGTCCCACCTTCCTGTATTACCCTTATCCCACCGTTTATCTCGTCAATGCGATTTTTAAGAAAAGAGGGGTAGCCATACTCGTTTCTAAACGAACCTCATTCACACACTCTCAAACCATTAGGAATAGGGAAGGCAAGGTGATAATGGGTGGCCACTCCAACATCGCCTTTGATCTTTTTCTGGACAAATAAGCACAAGGCATATCCCATTTGAAAATACTTTCCAAACAAAGTCTCCATATAGCCTGGCTCTTTCACTCCTTAGGACTAGATGCAGCCAGAATAGCCCTAAATTTGGCCCTTACTTCCAGTGCACAAAAACATTTAAGATGGGTGAGGGACTGGCTTTACCTTTACACAGATAAAATTGGTCCCCAACTAGCAGCTAAACTATCCCCTAAACATAGAATCAACTCCCTACCCAAAATTAAATCATTAAACGGTACTTTTACCCAGAACCCCAAACGGATTCTAGAAGTCTTTCACTCTTTCTACTCTAAACTTTACTCTGAGACCAGCCCTAGTACACCTCATACACTTAATAACTTCCTAGATGACATTCCCCTCCCTAAACTCTCAGATCCTCATCGTTCCATGTTAGACTCCCCATTCATCAGAGATGAAGTCCGCACAGTCATTAAAGACCATAAAAAGGACTCAACGGCTTTTCTACACAATACTATAAGACATTTGTTGATGTCCTCTCTCCTTATAAGGTCTGATTTTTCAACTCTTTCGGTAAGGGTTCTCCCAAGGACTCTGCAGTGAACCTAGCATATATTTGTGTAATCCCAAAACCTGGCAAAGACCAGAGTGAAGTAGGTAATTATAGACCAATCTCATTAATCAATAATGACCTGAAGATAATGACAACAATTCTTTCCAATAGTCTAGCATCCTTTATAGGGTCATATGTACATAAAGACCAGGTGGGCTTTATTCCGGGGAGACAGGGCCCGGACCAGATAAGGAGGGCAGAAGACATTGTTTCCCTCCTGAAGTCAGGATGGGACAGTTGACTTCCACAAGAAGGCTACCTCTTGTCCATAGACCTTCAAAAGGCCTTCAACACAGTCACCTGGCCCTACCTGTTTGCTACACTGGAAAGGTGGGGTTTTGGTACTAACTTTCTCAATATCTTGGGTGCCCTTTACTCTCACTCTAAGGCACAAATTAGACTCCATGGACACTACTCTGACCTCTTCCCTATCACTAAAGGAACACGGCAGGGATGCCCTCTATCCCCTATCCTTTTTCGCAATAGTAATAGAAACTCTTGCTATAGCTATCAGAAGACATCCCGACATCCAGAGAGTCCAATGTGGCAGGTAGGGATGAGCCTGATGTTCGAGTCGAACATAAGTTTGAATAGGGAACAATTTGGGGTGTTCGCGGTAAATTCGAAAGCCGCGGAACACCCTTTAAAAAGTCTATGGGCGAAATCAAAAGTGCTAATTTTAAAGGTTAATATGCAAGTTATTGTCATAAAAAGTGCACCCCAGGAGACATGTATCAATGCAAAAGAAGTTTTAAAACTACAGTTTTTTCGGAAGCAGTGATTTTAATAATGCTTAAAGGGAAACAATAAAAGTGAAATATTCCTTTAAATTTCGTACCTGGGGGGTCTATATATGCCTGTATAGTAGTGCATGTTTAGAACAGTCCCTGCACAAAATGAGATTTCTAAAGGAAAAAAGTAATTGCGGCTATATTGAATTGTCGGGTCCCGGCAATACAGATAAAAGTAATTGAAAAAAACGGCACGGATTCCCCCAGTCCATTACCAGACCCTTTGGGTCTAGTATGAATATTAAGGGGAACCCCAAACAAAAAAAAACAAAAAATGCGTGGGGGTCCTCCCAAATTCTATACCAGGCCCTCCAGGTCTGGTATGGACATTAAGGGGAACCCTGCGCCAAATAAAAAAATGGTGTAGGGGTCCCCCTCAAAATCCATACCAGACCCTTCAGGATTTTAAGGGGAACCCTGCGCCAAAATAAAAAATATAGCGTGGGGTTCCCCCCAAAAATTAATACCAGACCCTTATCCAAGCATGCAACCTGGCAGGCCGCAGGAAAAGAGGGGGGATGAGAGAGCACCCCTCTGCTGGACTGTATCAGGCCACATGCCCTCAACATGGGGAGGATGTCCCCATGTTGATGGGGATAAGGGCCTTATCCCCACAAACCTTGCCCGGTGATTGTAGGGGTCTGCGGGAGGGGGGCTTATTGGAATCTGGAAGCCCCCTTTAACAAAGGGGACCCCCAGATCCCCCCCATGTGAATTGGTAACTGGGTTGTACCCCTATCATTTCACAAACAAAAATGTCAAAAATGTTAAAAACCACAGTACACAGCTTGGGACAAGTCCTTTATTAAAAAGAAAGAAAAAGAAAAAAAATTGCAGCGATGTAAATCCATTCTCGATCTCCAGCGATGTAAATCCATTCTCAATCTCCAGCGAGGATACGAAGAAGAAGAAAAAAAAAGCCAACTCGATCCTGCCTCCATGTGAGGCACTCACGGAATGACAGCTCATATATAGTTGAGGGCGGGCCACCCATCACGTGCAAGGATGCAACGGGAAAACCCCGGGGTTACCCAGTGACATGTGCGGGTGACCCCGCCCACCTCTGATGCAACACAGGTTTTTTTTTCTTATTCGTATCCTCGCTGGAGATCGAGAATGGATTTACATCGCTGGAGATTGAGAATGGATTTATATCGCTGGAGATCGATAATGGATTTACATTGCTGGATTTTTTTTTCTTTTTAATAAAGGACTTGTCCCATGTTGTGTACTGTGGTTTTTAACATTTTTGACACTTTTTTTGTGAAATGGTAGGGGTACAATGTACCCTGTTACCAATTCACATGGGGGGCCGGGATCTGGGGGTCCCCTTTGTTAAAGGGGGCTTCCAGATTCCGATAAGCCCCTCGCCCACAGACCCCCACAACCACCGGGCAAGGGTTGTGGGGATGAGGCCCTTGTCCCCATCAACATGGGGACATCCTCCCCATGTTGAGGGCATGTGGCCTGGTACGGTTCAGGAGGGGGGGCGCTCTCTTATACCCCCCTCTTTTTCCTGCGGCCAGCCAGGTTGCGTGCTCGGATAAGGGTCTTGTATGGATTTTTGGGGGAACCCCACACAATTGTTTTTTAATATTAGCACGGGGTTCCCCTTAAAATCCATACCAGACCTAATGGGTCTGGTATGGATTATGAGGGGAGACCCCTACGCCGTTTTTTTTTAAAAATTGGTGCAGGGTTCCCCTTAATATTCATACCAGACCCAAAGGGCCTGGTAATGGACTGGGGGGAACCCATGCCATTTTCTTTCAATGACTGTATTGCCGGGACCCAACAATTATAGGCGCGAGTAGTTTTAAATTACTTTTTTTCCTTTAGAATTTAAATTTTGTGCAGGGACTATTTTAAACATGGGAAACATTCACTACTGTACAGGCATACTATAGACACCCTCCAGGTACGAAATTTAAAGGAATATTTTACTTCTATTGTTTCCCTTTAAGCATTATTAAAATCACTGCTCCCAAAAAAAATTCATTTTTTTTATTTTTGCATTGATACATGTCTCCTGGAGCAGGACCCAGGTCCCCAAACAATTTATTGACAATAACTTGCATATTAACCTTTAAAATTAGCACTTTTGATTTTTCATGTTTGTGTCCCATAGACTATAACGGTGTTTGCGTGTTCAAACATATTTTTTACCTGCTCAAATGTTCTGATGCAAACCGAACCTAGCGGTGTTCGGCTTATTCCTAGTGGCCAGTCGACACATAAATGTGTGCTTTTTACAGACAATGTCCTTTTTTTTTATTAGTATTTAACATATCCATTAAAATCCACATTATATCACATTTTTATTTTTATTTTTTTTATTTATTTTTTAAGTGTATTTTGTGCGTGTACTCGAGAGAGGAGCCGGACTTCAGGAGTCGGGCTTCAGGAGTCGGGAGTAGGCAGGCCTCCCCCAGAGGCAATCTGCCACCTTTCTCCATGCCCCGGGTGGCAATGGTGGGTGTGTGAGGGGGTCCTCCCACACAGCCCGCCCTACCTGCTCCGCTTTGAAGCCCAACGGGGCAGAGGGACTCCCTATAAGGGAGTGAGAGGATCTAGCCCGCTCAACCAGCCCCGTTAGTCCTTCGCCTCTCTTTTTAGAGACAGCGTGGTCAAAGTACGTGCATGTTAACCCAATTTTGAGTGCGTGTAAGTGTGGTGGTTTTTGTGGGAGGGGGGTGGGCGTACTAAGCGCAGGCTTACCTCGCATAGCACACCCACCGGGAGCCGGGCTGAGACCACCAAACTCAATTCACATGTAGCTGAGACCGGGATCCGAACCCCTAGCTGCAGAGGTGAATGGCTTGTCAGCGGTTTGGGACAATGGCACCAACCTCCTCTCCACCCCCCGACAGGGACAACTGACCCATGTGACCTGTTTAGCTCACGTCCTTAACTTGGTGGTGCAACAGTTCTTGGGCAAGTACCCAGGCTTACAGGATGTCGTGAAGCAGGCCAGGAAACTCTGTGTGCATTTCCAACGGTCATATAATGCCAGTGCCCAAGAACTGCCTAATCTGTGACATGCCCACCAGGTGGAACTCTACGTTAGCCATGCACACACAGCAGAGGGCCATCAATGAGTATCTGTGCCAATATGGCACCAGGACAGGGTCAGGGCACCAGTGCCTAAGGCCCAATTCTCCTGCCACTGTTTAACAGAGACGTGTAATTATAATTTTTGATGCAATACTTTGAAGCAGGGCTCATTCCTGCGCTCCAACTAGAGTATCTGTGAGGGGTTGAAGTGTTGTGGCACCAGCACCAGTGCCTAAGGCCCAATTTTTCTGCCCCTGTTTAACAAGGGCGTGTAATTGCATTTTTTTGATGCAATACTTTGCATCAGGGCTCATTAGTGCACTCCAACTAAAGTATCTAGGGTGGGGGGGTTGCTGCCCATCAAGAGTAATTGTGAGGACTTACAGTGTTGTGGCACCAGCACCAAAGGCCCAATTTTTCTAACACTGTTCAACAATGGCATGTAATTACAATTCTTGATATAATACTTCACAGCAGGGCGTTTCAGCGCCCATCAAGACTAACTGTGAGGGCTTACAGTGTTGTGGCAACACCAACACCTAGGGTCCAAATTCCTGCAGAGTATATACGGCAGGCCCCAACTTTCAAACATCCAACTTACAAACGACTCCTACTTGCAAACGGAAGGAGACAATGGGAAATGAGAGGAAATCTACCCCTAGGAAGGGAAATTCTCTTCTGTAAGAGGTGTCTCCTGTCCACTGATGCTTTATCACCAATCCTTGTTTCACTAAAAAAAAAAAAAAAAAAAATTTGTCATTGGGACAGAAAGTGAGGTGAAATCTTCTGAACAGATGCACAGACAGCAAAACAAATGTTACAGGGGTGATAACCCTTCTCTATGTTTTCCAAAAAGCTTAAAAATCGATTTTTTGGCTGGAGCTACACTTTAAAAATTTACCAGTTCAAAATTACAAACAGATTCTACTTAACAACAAACATACAGTCCCTGTCTTGTTTGCACCAAATGTATACTGCTGTTCAAAGTATATAGGGCCAAAGGGGCTGGTAATGACCTGGGGGGAGGGGGGCAGGGAAACCCATGCTATTTTTCCCAATGCTTTTCATCCATATTGCAGGGACCAGACATTACATTAAAGCTGCAAGCAGTTTTAAATGACTTTTTTCCTATAGAAATGTTATTTTGTGCGGGGTCAGTTCTAAACACGGAAAACATGTGCCACTTCACAGGCATACTATAGACACCTAGCAGGTGCGATATTTAAAGGAATATTTCACATTTTTTTTTTCACTTTAACCACTTAAGGACTGCCTCCTGCACTTATACGTCGGCAGAATGGCACGGCTGGGCACAAGCACGTGCAGGTACGTCCTCTTTAAGTGCCCAGCCATGGGTCACGGGCGCGCGCCCGCGGCACACTCCAGCAACCCTATCCGAAGCTCAGTGACCGTGACCACGGGACCCGCTGCTGGAGTCCCGCGATCGGTCCCCGGAGCTGAAGAACGGGGAGAGCTGTGTGTAAACACAGCTTCCCTGTTCTTCACTGTGGCGCCGTCATCGATCGTGTGTTTCCTTATATAGGGAATCACAATCAATGATGTCACACCTACAGCCACACCCCCTACAGTTAAAAACACAGATGAGGTCATACATAACCCATTCAGCGCCCCCTTGTGGTTAACTCCTAAACTGCAATTGTCATTTTCACAGTAAACAATGCATTTTAAATAAAAGAATGGGGAAAAAATTGCGCTACTAATAAAGAAACAAATATATATATATATATAGGATAGCAGCCTGCACCAACAATAGAACAATATTGTGTACAAAAATAGAAAAACAACAAATGCGGCGCTAAAAGGAAAATAATAAACACTGTGATCCACTGACATGTGGAAGTGTAAAAAAATGCCACTGGGTGCATACAAAATATGTAATTTAAACGTAGAAAAACGTGCAAATGTACATAGATAACCATATACAGTGATGAACTAAATAAAGTGCTGAAGTCCAAAATCACCACAGTGACACTGTGAGAGATTGTATCATAAATGGTTCTGTGATGCGACTATGTTGAACATGTGAGATGAGTCGCAACACTCCTGAATTTCCAGGCTCAAATGGAAAATCCCCCATAAACTCCAAAGCCATAAAAGATGTATAAAGAGAATGGGTACTCTTACCGGACGTAGTGGACACACTCACCAGCGGTGGTGTGTCAATCAAGCATATACGAGATCCTCGAGCTGGTACCCTCCATAGAAGGAACACCAAAGGCAACTAGGGGAATCCAGGGTCCTCGATCTTATGCGTCCAGGGTATGGTGGATGAAAGAAAGGCTCCTCATGGAAGTGAATTCACATGGAAGGACATGCAAAAAAATGAAGGGAGGCTCCACATGCAATTAAACCCAATGAGGGATAAAGCAGCTTTATTTGCAAAAAGCAAAGTATAAAAAATGTCATAAAAACATTAAACAATATATAAAAAACAACAGGGTACTAGCCACAGTGAAGAGGCAGGTACAGGTCATCACAGAGAGCAAAGCGTGGTGGACTGTAAGAGAAGACCGTTGGTGCACGCACGTGCGCATGCGCGCACTGTCAGAACGCAGCAAACCGTTCGGAATTCCGGCGCGCATGCGCGCGCAAAGAATACGCCAGCCGCCTCAGCGCGCTTCTGCGCATGTGCGGGCACAACGGACGGTGTGCACGCGCAAACGACACTCCTGACTCCTCCCGTTGGCTATTTAAAGGGGGCTCTGACAGCCTGGCGGTGCTGACTGGTCTTCAGCAAGTGCCCCGATTTCTGACACCTGTTTATGCTTCCAGATCTCCGTTGCTGACTTGGCTTTCCTGACTCTCCTTTGGATTCTGCTATTTACCTGATTGTTTGGTTCCTGATCCCGGCTTCCTATTGGACTTCGCCTCTGCTGTTTCCCTGATTACCACGCTGCCTGTCTGTTACCAAACCCGGCTTTCCTCTGACCTTGTTCCTGTTGATGATTTTGTACTCCGCTGTCCGTTTGTGCTCCGACCCGGCTAGTCTACTAACCTCTGCATCCCGGAAGTTCCTGCAAGCTCCTTGTCCTGATCCTGCGAGAGAGTTAGAGTTCCCCTTTATGCCAACTGGTTCCTTCAACTTCGCCTGTGCTCTGTACCTGCTGGCCCTTCAGCATCTGCAAGTCTTCACCTGCTTCCGGACACTCTACAAGCAACGGGCATAAACCTGCTGACCTGCACCACGCAAATATATATTAAACGTAATTGACACATTAAAGTTAAAACATCAAACAGCTGATGGGTTTTTGAAAAAACTCCTGTGCATACAGCTGATTATACCATGAGACACTCCCATCTCCCTTGAGAGCCAACCAACTACGGCGGGGCATGTTACCCATATGTCCCGCATACGTCAGGGGAACTGTCACTCAGGTCTGCGTCAGAGAGGCGTCACCACGCTCACCCGCGGTGACGCATTGACGCTACAGGACCTCCCCTCGAAGTGTTCCGACCTGGTAACAGACATCCAGGACGAGGATAGACGCAGGGTACGCACCCGCGTCATCACGATGGTGCCCGCTGATGTCATCACGCAGCGCATGTCTGCATTCCAATTGGCAAACCACCGGGCTAATCCAGTCACTGGACAGCACGGGGACAGGGCAATCACTGTGAGACGGTAATGGTAGGATCAAGACTGGGATGAGGATGGCATATTCAAAAAGAAGGGCAAAACAGAAACATCCAAACATATGTTATATGTATACATCTGACATACACACATAGGGCCAGATCCACGTAGATCGGCGTAATTTTAAGCAGGCGTAGAGTATCGTAGTTACGCTACGCCGCCGCTACTTTGAGAGGCAAGTGCTGTATTCACAAAGCACTTGCGTCTAAAGTTACGGCAACGTAAATGTGTCAGCGTAAGGGCACGGAATTCAAATGACAAAGATGTGAGCGTGTTTTATGTTAATTCAACTTGACCCCACGTTTTTTTTAACGGCGCATGCGCCGTCCGTGGGAGTATCCCAGTGCGCATGCTCGAAATCACGTCGCAAATAGTCAATGCTTTTGACGTGAACGTAATTTACGCAAAGCCCTATTCGCAAACGTTTTACGCAAACAACGGAAAATTTTACGCTGTCCCGACGTCCATACTTAACATTGCGTATGCCTCATAGACCCAGGGGTAACGTTACGCCGAAAAAAGCCTTACGTAAACGAGGTAAAAAAATGCGCCGGCCGGACGTACATTCTGAGAATCGGCGTATATAACGAATTTGCATACTCTGCAGGGAAATCAACGGAAGTGCCACCTAGCGGCCAGCGTAAATATGCACCTAAGATCCGACGGCGTACTAAGACGTACGTCAGTCGGATCTAGCCCCCATTCAGTCGTATCTTGTTTTGTGGATACAAAACAAAGATACAACGGGGCATCCTAGAAGTTACGCGGCGTATAAATAGATACGCCAACATAACTTCTTTGTGGATCTGGCCCATAGACATTAAATGAAATAAAAAATATATTATAACACACCCGAATCTTAGCATCATATGAATGAAGAAGGTCATATGAGAAATGGCCTATGACAGAACTGAGGGAACGTTGACACCAAAAAATGGAAAAGGAATGAGAGATGGACACCTATACTCTTAGGCCTTGTACACTCGATCAGTCCAAACTGATGAAAACGGACTGAAGGCTGAAGTCTGATGGTCTGATAGACTGATGGTCTGATGTGCCTACACACCATCAGTTCAAAATCCAAACGAGTCCAACGCGGTGATGTAAAACACAACGACGTGCTAAAAAAACGAAGTGCAATGCTTCCAAGCATGCGTCGACTTGATTCTGAGCATGCGCAGGTTTTGAACCGATACTTTTGCATACTAACCATCGGTTTTGACCGATCAGTCATCAGTCCATCAGTCCGATTTTAAAGCAAGTTTTAAAACTTTGGTCTGAAGGACAAAAGTCTGATGGGCCATACACACGGTAGGTTTGGACTGATGAAACTGAACTTCAGTCTGTTTTCATCAGTTTGGACCTCAGAGGGCCTCAAAGTAATCATATAGCAACAATCTAAATCCTATAAAGAAGAGATATAAATCCAAAGGTGTATGGGTATTGGTATTAGGGTGCATATAAAAAACCCAAATTAAATAAATCAATGAAGGACCTTAGGCTTTATTAATGAAAGCATTGATATCCCAGTCAATGTTTAACCCATGAGGGGAAAAACATCTTAACTGGTATATCCAATAAATTTCGAGTTGGGAGACACCTCTAAGGCCTCGTACAGACGAGCAAACATGTACGATGAAAACGGTCCGCCGGACCGTTTTCAGCGTACATGTCTGCCCGGAGATTTCTGTATGATGGCTGTACTCACCACCATACAGAAATCCGTGCATACTCGATACGCGGCGACGAGGCCGTGCCGTCGCCGCGACGATGACGCGGCGACGTGCGCGGCCCTGGCAGTTCAATGCTTCCACGCATTCGTCAAAGTCATTCGACGCATGCGAGGGATGGCGGCCGCTCGGACATGTACGGTAGGTCTGTACAGACGACCGAACATATCCGACGGACAGGATTCCAGCGGGCATGTTTCTAAACATGTTTAGAAATATTTGCCCACTCGAAAAAGGCCCGGCGGGCAAATGTACGGTGGAATCCTGTCCGCTCGGCTGTACAGACGACCGAACATGTCTGCTGAAACTGGTCCGCGGACCAGTTTCAGCAGACATGTTCGGTCGTCTGTATGGGGCCTTACACAAGATTCACCCCTCCAATGGGGGGTGAATTTGTCAATCACCTGGAAACTAGTGCCTGCCGGGTTTTTGTGATGATACTGTAAGTAGTGTCTGGGTACGCTATGATTAGTCTTTCCTTTTTTTATACTTATGATATGCTCATTAACCCTGATAGAAAAGGTACGTATAGTCCCGCCAACGTACTGCTTTTTGCACGGCAGGTTAGGAGATATACAACATAGCGCGTTCGCACAGGAGACAAATTCTTTCATATGGTAAATGGTAGAGGTCACTGTGGACATGAAACTATCTATCGTTCTTTGTCAGAGTATTATGAAGACATACATTGCATCTCCGACAGGCATGGAAACCTTTTATTTCAGGGAAAAAGGTAGGTTTGATTGGAGGGTCTGATACATTGGGGGCCAGTTTATTTCTCAAAGACATGGCACTCCTAAACACAATACCAGCTTTGTCAGGGAGTGCTGGACCCAAAAGAGGGTCATTCTGAAGTATATTCCAGTGACGGTTGAAAATGTTTTTAATTTGTTTGTGTTGGACAGAATATTGAGTGGTAAATTACCACTTAAACTTAGTATCAGGAATGTGTTTAGGTTGTTCTGAAATAATGGTATTTCTATCAAGTTTGGAAACGCAATCAATTTCCTCATCTATAGTAGCTGGCGTGTAACCTTTCTCAATGAATCTTGCAAATTTAGCCCCCATGGCTACACCCTTGGGTTTAATTGCACTATGTGGAGCCTCCCTTCATTTTTTTGCATGTCCTTCCATGTGAATTCACTTCCATGAGGAGCCTTTCTTTCATCCACCATACCCTGGACGCATAAAATCGAGGACTCTGGATTCCCCTGGTTGCCTTTGGTGTTCCTTCTATGGACGGTACCAGCTTGAGGATCTCGTATATGCTTGATTGACACACCACCGCTGGTGAGTGTGTCCACTACGTCCGATAAGAGTACCCATTCTCTTTATACATCTTTTATGGCTTTGGAGTTTATGGTGGATTTTCCTTTTGAGCCTTGAAATCTCACATGTTCAACATAGTCGCATCACAGAACCATTTATGATACAATCTCTCACAGTGTCACTGTGGTGATTTTGGACTTCAGCACTTTATTCAGTTCATCACTGTATATGGTTATCTATGTACATTTGCATGTTTTTATACGTTTATATTACCGTATTTATCGGGCGTATACCACGCAGGGGAAAATCATGGGTGCGCGATATATGCTGATACCCGCTTCCCGCACTGAGTTTGAACAGTGCCGCCGACATATACCGAGCGCAGTACACTCGGGTACATTCGGCCAGGCTCGCTCGCGGTCACGCTCTGTGACGCCTCCTAGCCTTTATGCGCAAGAAGCCGAGCGTGCCCGAGCGTGCCCGAGTGTACTGCGCTTGGTATATGTCGGCGGCGGCGTTCAAACACAGTGCGGGGAGCGGGGATTCGACTCAGAGACAGCGCGGGAGGACACCACCGAGGCCGCAAACGAACGCCGGACCGGACAAGGCCGCCGATGGACGCCGGGCAAGACACCGACGAGGGGCATTCAAACTGTAAGTATTTTTTTTTTCTGAAATTTCCCTTCCAGGTTGGGGGTGCGCGCTATACGCGGGTGAGTGCAATACCCCGATAAATACGGTACACATTTTGTATGCACCCAGTGGCATTTTTTTACACTTCCACATGTTACTGGATCACAGTGTTTATTATTTTCTTTTTAGCGCTGCATTTGTTGTTTTTCTATTTTTGTACACAATATTGTTCTATTGTTGGTGCAGGCTGCTATCCTATATATATATTTGGTTCTTTATTAGTAGCGCAATTTTTTCCCCATTCTTTTATCTTTTCTTGACACTATTGTTGCAGCCACTATACTCGATACATCCCTACATTGTTCTTCCCAATAACAATATCACACTGGATGTCTTTGAATACAGAACTACCCGTTCTCTAAATATAGATGGAGTGTTTGTTCCTGCAAACACTAATACAGAAATTAGTGGTCTCTTCATGCGACTTAAAAATCTCATGACTACAGAGATCCCCTTAGAATGGGATATAGCTTTTTTGGATTAGTATCATAAAGAAAAACTAGTCCCTAGAGGTTTGAGGTGGGATGTACATCCCCAACAAGGAGATGCAGAGACACAGACATGATTCCATTATTTTAATGAGGCTGGTCTTAATCTCTTGAATTTTCTAGCAGGTAGAAAAAGGGCTAAACTAATAGCTATTGACTCTGAAATTAAAACAATCAGGGAACAATTACTTCCACATAAACCTACATCAGAGTATACATCCCTTTCCTCTAATCTCCAAAGTCTATTGGAAAAAGAGGAAAGAGAACAACGTTCTAAAAAACAAAAAAAGTATACTCGAGATAGCAATGACTATAAGACCAACATAGGGCCAGATTCACGTAGAGCGGCGCATATTTAGATCGGCGTAACGCATCTCTGTTACGTTACGCCGGCTCAATTTTGTGACGTAAGTACCGTATCCACAGAGTATTTGCGCCCAAATTTGTGCCAGCGTAACGTAAATTCCGAGGCGTAAGGCGTTCGGCATCTCGTTTTGAGGATACGGCGCAGAGATACGCACGGCACATTTTTATAAGTACGCCGCGCATCTCTAGATACGCCGGCGTAAGTGCTTTGTGAATCTGGCCCATAGTTTTTAGTTGGCAAAAAAAAGAGCCTTCACCCTCAGATCCTAATCGTATGGATACATCAGCCCCAATTGTTACCGGGGATATATCTAATACTGTGGGACATTTTCCTCTTAGTTCTACATCAAGGAGAACTGAGGCCCCTCGGAATCTTGTGGTTCAACAGGGTAAAACTCCAACTCAGAATTATCCATCTAGAGGTGGTTCTAGGGGGAGAGGTGGGAGAAGTAGAGGTGGAGGTTCTCAACCTGTACGCAATGAGGGTCCCAGACACTCGGATTACCATATCCGGGATAGATCACCACGTGATCCCTATGTGGACCATAGTGGCTATTACCATGAACAACACTACTCTAACCATACCCCAGTTAGAACACATAATAGATTCTCACCTCTTAGGGAGACCTATTCACGTGACGGATATAATAACCATCACTCTTATATGGAGAGATATTATGATCCCTATGATAGATCTCCATATACTTACAACCGTCCCCATCCTGAACCTTCTTATGGAGGGGATTATCCCAGAGTCCCTACAGGCCCCAAACGAGGTGCATAAACAAAAAAGGCACCCGAGGGGGGAGGCGGGCCAGGAAAAAAAAGGAAACTCTAAAATGCAGTGGCATTTTTAATCTCAGTCAGGGCACATTTTCTGAAGCTGAACTCAGGACCCTAGACAAGGGTCTTAAGTTCGTTCCATCCAAACAGCTTAATAAATTCGAGACTTTTGTAGACGTTCACAAGTTCGTCCGCAAACTGAACATACAAAGGCACTTTATGGCCAATCCCTATCAACCTAAAGTGACGAATACATAATCTGATAATATTGTTCATACAGGTTTATCAAACCCCTCCCTCTTTAATCCTTCCAGTGCTACTGCACCTTCAATCAAAGTATTTCGGGATTTAGTGTTGAACGACCTAGATTCACTCCCCAAAAAACGCACTTATGACCACCCTGATATTAAAGCAGGACTCAAGTCCCTGTGTGAACGCAGGGACTTGATTATTCGCCCTACAGATAAGGGTGGGGGAGTGGTCATTCTGAATAAAAGAGACTAATACTTGGAAATGTGTCGGATTCTGGGGGATGTAGGTACCTATACTGCTCTCTTCCAGGACCCTACCAGAAAACTTCAAAAGGCGTTATTGACTTTGGTAAATAAAGAAATTCAGGATGGTATTTTGGATAAGAAAGAGAGGGAATACCTGGTACCAGTGGTTCCTAGAATCCCGGTCATGTATTACCTCCCCAAAATCCATAAAAGTATTACACAACCCCCAGGCAGACCCATTGTGAGTGGGATCAACTCTGTAACCTCCAGAATTGGCAGATACATAGATTTCCATCTCCAGCCGTTAGTACATACAGTCCCGTCTTTTCTCAAAGACACAGGTGGCACTATACGTCGACTCCAGTCTGTTGATTATCAGGATGGATGTATATTGGTGACAGTGGATGTTACATCCCTTTATACCTCCATCCCACACAGAATGGGGTTTAAAGCTGTTGAATATTTTCTATCCACTAAGAGTTCTATTCCAGAGGGTCAACAACAGTTCATCATGATAACAGAAGCAGAAGGAACAATGTACGCATAAAGGGGATGCCTGAAAATCTAGACGGGCTGGCGTTGAGGGAAGCTGTGTTGTGTATTTTCAATAAAATTCTAAAAAAAAGCCCCGACTCGCCATTGGAGTTGGACAGGGTGCATAAGGTCCCTACAATTCGTAACCCAGATCAGACTAGTTCTCGAGATGTGCTATGTCGGATACATTTCTTTCGAATAAAAGAAGAAATACTAAGAGCAGCATGGAAAGAGGGAACGGTGATGTGGGAGGGGGAGAACATACAGATATTCCCTGATCTGTGTTGGCAAACTAAAGCCCGACGACGTCTGTTAAGACCGTTATTAGAACACATACGCAGTCAAGGTGCTATGTACAGATGGGGGTTCCCGCTGGCTATAACGGTGAAAAAGGAAGGAACTTTAATTTAAGAGAGCCATCTCAGCTACATGCGCTTTTTGAATTTTTGGGCTCAGTGCCAATAGATGTCCCTAATTGGCTGGAATTGCCATTAGCAACAGAGAGAGATTTTAGATAAATGGACAGGAATATCTACAGGAATATCTACAAAAGGACAAAGACAGACCTAGGAGATACAGTGCTACAAGCTATATAGAAGAATGCCCCCCTCTTAGTGGATATTAAAAATTAACCCCTGCAAGAGGGGACCCCTTATATTAACTATGTGTGGAAACCCAACCCTCCTTTTTTTTTTCTGGGCACCCTCTTTTTTTTTTGGAAGAAGTTTGGAAATTATCCTGGACTCTGGCGAGTAGGGGCATAGTATAGTCTACAGTGACAACTGTTTGTTTTCTCTTTTTTACCCCCTTCTACATGTTTAGCGGTGTATATGTTTTCTTTTTTTTTATTTTATTATTATGACTGCCTAGTAGGGGTTAAAGAGGAGAAAAAATTGTAAAGGATGGTAAAATGTAAAGGAGATTTTGGGGAGAGGGGGATACCCGCGTCTAAATTAAGTTAGAGGTGACATTCAAAAATGCCCGGTATGCCATGACTACTTGTCCTCTCCTTCTTAGGGGAAGGGTAGGGGGGGAGGTTTTGGGGAGTGTGGGGGGAGCGTGGGGGGCGGTGGGGCGGGGGGTGGGGGGTGTAGGGGGGGGAGAGGGGTGAGGAAGAGGGGGGTAAGATTTTTTTTTTTTTACTAGCTTTAAGGTATAATATGGCACAAGACAATATATATTAAATATAGAATGGGGGGAGGTAGGGATGGGATAATATAAAAATATATAATCACATAGTATAACTTAGAGTTTGCACTGTTAGGGTACACTTAAATTTTCCGTTATTTAGGGAATGGAACCAATATAACACTTAAATAATATAATCAATGACACACATAATTTGATATACACACTAGGTATTATGGCCCATATTCTCTGTAAATGTCCGCGGGCTGCGCGTAAGGCATTTACACTCCGCCGCCCCAAACTACAGGAGCAAGTGCTGTATTCCCCAAACACTTGCTCCGTAGTTTGGAGTGTAAATGGCCCGGCGTAGCCACGCGTATCTTCAAGGGGGCGGCTTCTATTCAAATTAAGCGCACCCCCGATTCTAAGTAACTGAGCATGCGTCAGGCTTAAAAAAGCCCAGTGCGCATGCTCCAGTTCTCGGCGGAAAATGTCAATGACGCCGACGTGTGCGTCATTGACATAAGGTCGTATTCAAGAACTACTTAGGGAAACGACGTAGCCGACGGAAAAACACGACGCGGACCCGACGTTATCCGTAACATGGCCTACGTGGGACATGCGGAAACTTACTCCTCATATAGCAGGAGTAAGTTTCCGCTTACGCAAACGACGTTAGCGACGGGTACGCAACGCGAAATCGTTCGGGAATCGGCGTAGGAGGCTCATTTGCATAAACAAATGAGACCTTCACGTAAATGCCATCTAGCGGTGGGTGGCGTAATTACATTTAAGATCCGACAGTGTAAGTGACTTACACATGGCGGATCTTAAGTGTATCTATGCGAAAATGATTCTAACAATCAGTCGCATAGATACACGGGCCAAAAAAGAGAGATACGATGGAGTATCCTGAGATACTCCATCGTAACTTCTCTCAGAATATGGCCCTATATGCCTAGGGACACCTATTGACACATCGGCACGATACACATAGGCCATTGACACTTGAGGAGAGTGCAAGGAAGGGAGTAAGGGGTTTGAAAGGGGGCGTTCTTTGTTTGTTGATGCATTTTTTTTGTTTTTTTTGTTGTGGGGGGAGGGGGGGTGAAGGGAGGGGGGGGGGGGGGGGAGGGGGAGGGCAGTTGTGGGGTGCGGGGTGATAAGAGGAAGGAGATAGGGAAGGTAATACAGGAGGAATTTGGGAGGAAAATGGCAGAGGTTGGTTGGGTAACGGTGGGGCCTTGGGGGTGGGGCGAATAGGAAAACTGGAAAGATAAGGAATAAGGAAGGACTGGGAGAACGGACGAGGGGGAATGTAACAAACTAATATCATAAAGATAGTTAGAAGAAGCACAGGAGGGAGGGGGAAATGACTGAATGTTGATCATTGTATCTAGGTAGCAGGAATAATGCCTTGGTATTAAATTGTCTTTCATATGTCTATACGTTCATGTAGGAGGGATATCTCATTTTATTTACACTACCTCCCTTTCTTGTAATTTGGGGGGGGGGGGAAGGAATAGATTAAAAGAAATAATTTGCGGGGTGCACCCGGACTAGCATGAGGGCATGACTCTCCTCGATGCTCATACACTTAACCCCATTAAAGCGCCTCTCCTCCGTGTGGAGGGAAGTCGGAGAAGCTAAAAAAGTTTTTTTTTTTCTTTTTTATCTTCCCCGGGTTCCTAGGGGACTAACCGGATTGGAAGATAGGGAATAGAGTCACATTAAGCGACGTCTATAAAAAATTATATATATTTTTTTTTCTCTCTCTCCCCTCTCCCTCTCCCCGCTCTCTCTCTCTCTTTCTTCCTGACCCTCCTCCATTTTCTCTCGGAGCCATTGGGGATAACCCAATTGAAATACCAAAATGACAAGGATTACTTTGACCTCTTATAATGTAAAAGGGTTAAATAACCCAGAAAAACGGTCTAAATTGCTGGCAGAATTATGGAGATTAAAGGCGCAGGTAGTATTCCTCCAGGAGACACATTTCAGGAAAAATAAAATCCCAAAACTAGGAAATCACAGATTCCCGACTGTGTATCACAGTGCTTCACTGACAACAAAGACAAAAGGGGTATCAATTATTTTTTCAAAAACGATCTCATGGAAATAATCAAATATAATTCAAGATGAGGAAGGACGTCTACTTATTGTAAAAGGGCATATAAATGATCAGAAGGTGACTTTGATAAATATATACCTACCTAACGAAGGGCAGATAGCAGCACTTGAGAAATACATAAACATGATACATCAGAATATGGAAGGGATTGTAATGCTGGCAGGGGATCTAAACATGGCTTTGGATCCTATTCTAGACACATCTAAGGGGACTTCGCATATATCGTATAGCAAATTAAGTAAAGCAAACAGATTATTACAAGAGATACAGGTGGTAGATAGCTGGAGGACCACACATACCCATGAGAGATTTTTTTTCCGCAAAACATAAAACATATTCCAGAATAGATTATATATTTATATCTCAAAATTGCGTACAGGGGATAGTGGAGGCCTCCATTGGATCATGTTCAATATCAGATCATTCACCAATAAATTGTACACTGGAATGGGGGGAACCTGTAGTACGAGAGTGGCACTGGAGAATGAACGAGTCCCTCTTAAAAGACCCAGAATGCGAGGAAAAGATAGCACAGGAACTGGAGATGTTCTTTTCCAATAATGAGGTAGGGGAGGTTACCCCAACCTGCATTTGGGAAACGCATAAGTGCTACATTAAAGGTATCTTAATATCATTGGGAACACGTAGGAAACGTCAGATAGGAGCACAGATTGAAGCATTATTGGGAGAAATTCGTAGACTGGAAAAAATACATAAAAAATCATTGGCAATACAGATAGAGGAGAAACTGAGGAATGCGCGGGATGAATTAAACTTGTTACTATCGGATAAAGCAAAAGCATCATTAAGACGATGTAAACAAGCTTTTTATGAACATGGCAATAAACCTAGCAGGATGTTAGCGAGAGCATTAACCACTTGACAACTGGGCACTTAAACCCACTTAATAACCAGACCAATTTTCAGCTTTCGGTGCTCTCACATTTTGAATGACAATAACTCAGTCATACAACACTGTAACCAAATGAAATTTTTGTCCTTTTTTTCCCACAAATAGAGATTTCTTTTGGTGGTATTTGATCACCTCTGCGGTTTTTATTTTTTTCGCTATAAATGAAAAAAGAACGAAAATTTTGTAAAAAAATGAATTTTTCTTCATTTCTATTATAAAATTTTGCAAAAAAAGAATTTTTCTTCATAAATTTGGCCTAAAATGTATACTGCTACATATCTTTGGTTAAAAAAAAAAATTTGGATATTATTTAGTCTGGGTGAAAGTTATAAGGTCTACAAGCTATGGTACCAATTACTGAAAATTGATCAATTTGATCACATCTGATGTACTGACAGCCTCTCTCATTTCTTGAGACCCTAACATGCCAGAAAAGTACAAATACCCCCTAAATGACCCCTTTTTGGAAAGAAGACATTCCAAGGTATTTAGAAAGAGGCATGGTGAGTTTTTTGAAGTTGTCATTTTTTCCCACAATTCTTTGCAAAATCAAGTTTTTTTTTATTTTTATTTTTTTCCCACAAAAGTTTCATATTAGCAGGTTATTTCTCACACACAGCATATGCATACCACAAATTACACCCCAAAACACATTCTGCTATTCCTCCCGAGTATGGCGATACCACATGTGTGAGACTTTTACACAGCGTGGCCACATACAGAGGCCTGACATGCAGGGAGCACCATCAGGCGTTCTGGAGCACCCAGACCAGTTCTGACATTTCTCTCCTACATGTAAAAATCATCATTTATTTGCTAGAAAATTACATAGAACCCCAAAACATTATATATGCTTTTTTAGCAAAGACCCTAGAGAATACAATGGCGGTCGTTGCAACTTTTTATCGCGCATGGTATTTGCACAGCAATTTTTCGAACGCATTTTTTTGGGAAATAAAACAGTTTTGTGCTTTTTAAAAAAAAAAACATTAAAGTTAGCCCAATGTTTTTGCATAATATGAAAGATGAAGTTACGCCGAGTAAATAGATACCCAACATGTCACCCTTCAATATTGCACACGCTTGTGGAATGGCGCCAAACTTCGCTACTTAAAAATCCCCATAGGTGATGTTTTAAATGTTTTTACTGGTTACATGTTTTTAGCTACAGAGGAGGTCTGGGGCCAAAATGATTGCTCTCGCTCTAACGTTCGCAGCGATACCCCACATGTGTGGTTTGAACACCGTTTTCATATGTGGGCGGGACTTACGTACACATTCGCTTCTGTATACGAGCACACGGGAACAGGGGCGCTTTAAATATTTATTTTTTATTTTTATTGTTCATTTTACTTTATTTATTTTAGTTTGACACGTTTTTCCCCAAAAATAAATGTTTTGATCACTTTTATTCCAATTACAAGGAATGGAAACATCCCTTGTAATAGGAATATAGCATGACAGGTCCTCTTTACAGTGAGATATGGGGTCAATAAGACCCCACATCTCACCTCTAGGCTGGGAAGCCTGAAAAAAAACAAGAAAAAAAACGATCCTGGCTTTGATCGCAGCAGTGAGTCAGAAGAAGCACCGGAGGGCGAAGGGAGTGGGGATGTCCCTTTTTGCCTCCTGTAAGAACGATCAAGAGGCGGAACAGCCGCCATGATCATTCTTATGGTGTAGAGAATCGCCGGCTGAAAAAAATGATATCTGAATGATGCCTGTAGCTGCAGGCATCATTTAGATATCCCTGCACAAAGTCAAGGACCTCATATGACGTGGGCGGGAAGTGGTTAAAACACATTTTTTTCCCCAGAGTATTTTCTGGGTATTGCAGAGTATTGGCCGGGGTATTGCAAAGTATTGGCCGGGGTATTGCAAAGTATTGGTGCGGGGGTATTGCAGAGTATTGGTGCGGGGGTATTGCAGAGTATTGGTGCGGGGGTATTGCAGAGTATGGTGCGGGGGTATTGCAGAGTATTGGTGCGGGGGTATTGCAGAGTATTGGTGCGGGGGTATTGCAGAGTATTGGTGCGGGGGTATTGCAGAGTATTGGTGCGGGGGTATTGCAGAGTATTGTGTGGGGGGTATTGCAGAGTATTGTGTGGGGGGTATTGCAGAGTATTGTGTGGGGGGTATTGCAGAGTATTGTGTGGGGGTATTGCAGAGTATGGTGCGGGGGTATTGCAGAGTATTGTGTGGGGGGTATTGCAGAGTATTGTGCGGGGGGTATTGCAGAGTATTGTGCGGGGGTACTGCAGAGTATTGCGCAAGGGGTACTGCAGAGTACTGGCAGGGGGTACTGCAGAGTATTGCGCGGGGGTATTGCAGAGTATTGCGCGGGGGTATTGCAGAGTATTGCGCGGGGGTATTGCAGAGTATTGCGCGGGGGTACTGCAGAGTATCGCGCGGGGGTATTGCAGAGTATTGGTGCGGGGGTATTGCAGAGTATTGCGCGGGGGTATTGCAGAGTATTGCGCGGGGGTATTGCAGAGTATTGCGCGGGGGTACTGCAGAGTATCGCGCGGGGGTATTGCAGAGTATCGCGCGTGGGTATTGCAGAGTATTGCGCGTGGGTATTGCAGAGTATTGCGCGTGGGTATTGCAGAGTATTGCACGGGGGTATTGCAGAGTATTGCGCGGGGGTATTGCAGAGTATTGCGCGGGGGTATTGCAGAGTATTGCGCGGGGGTATTGCAGAGTATTGCGCGGGGGTTTTGCAGAGTATTGCGCGGGGGTTTTGCAGAGTATTGCGCAGGGGGTATTGCAGAGTAATTGCGCAGGGAAAGGAAGAGCATTGCAGAGTATTGCGCAGGAAAGGCAGAGTATTGCAGGGGTTAATGCAGGGATGGCTGAGCAGGGATGGATGGATCTGTGACTGCAATAGTCACAGATCCATCCCACACTGCTGCTGCCATCCGCGCTCTCCTCTCACACTGTACCGATCGGTACAGCGAGAGGAGGGAGGAACGGCGTCATCAAATGACGCCGGTTTGTTTACCTGTGATCGCGCCGTCATAGACCCGGCGCGCACAGAATTTTCTGTGTGCGCGCCCGAGGCGGCGCGCATTACTGCTTCTGATGGGCGCCGTTTCAGAACGGCGACCCCCAGTTAAGCA
The DNA here is from genome assembly GCF_905171775.1 of Rana temporaria. NCBI lineage: Eukaryota > Metazoa > Chordata > Amphibia > Anura > Ranidae > Rana > Rana temporaria. The sequence goes on from NC_053491.1 coordinate 279,847,904, forward strand.
ACCACCTTGCCGCCGTTTTTGGACGGCGGCTGGTGGTTAAGTGGTTAAGAGAAACGAAGGCCCAAAATCATATAGGGGGTATTAAAACAACCGGCGATAAGATAGTTAAATCCTCACAAGATATTGCAAAAGTATTCAGAAACTATTATATGAGCTTATATCAATTGAAAGAAGAGCAAAATACAGTAAATACATTGTTGCGGGAGGAAAAATCAAAGGAATATATAGAGAGGTCAGGAATGCCGAAACTATCAGAGGAAATTGGGAGTAGTATAGAAGGACCGATTACAGCAGAAGAATTTACAAATACCCTTAAAATGCTAAAACCAGGTAAAGCTCCGGGTCCGGATGGATTTACCCTATTATACTATAAGATCTATGCAAAAAAATTGATGCCAAGATTTTTAGACGCATTTAATTCGATAAGAGAAGGACAGGAGATCTCCGAGGAAGCACTTATGGCACACATAGCGGTCATACCTAAGGAGGGAAAAGACCCAGCACAGTGCTCAAATTATCGCCCAATATCACTATTAAATGTTGATTTGAAGATTTTTACAAACATTTTAGCAAATAGACTTTTACCATATATCCCTGATCTGATACATCAGGATCAAGTTGGATTTACTCCAGAGAGGGAAGGTAGAGAAAATACGCAGCGAGTGATAAATGCTATCCACTTCTCACAGTCCTATAAAAAACCTTTAGTACTTGTATCTACCTACGCTGAAAAAGCATTTGATAGGGTGGATTGGAAGTTCTTAAAAGCAATCATACAATATATAGGACTGCGAGAAGGGATGCAAAGATGGATAATGAGTTTATACTCCCAACCGAAAGCTAGAATAAAGATAAATGAAATCATATCTGACCCCTTTGATATACATAATGGGACACGTCAAGGTTGCCCTCTTTCACCAATTATTTTTATCCTGACGTTGGAACCCTTTTTAAGGACAATAAGGTTAAACACAGATATCAGGGGTATCAGGGTAAAAGGGGGGGAGCATAAACTCGCAGCTTTTGCGGACGATCTGATGTTCTTTCTAACTATGCCAGCTCTATCTCTTCCCCCATTGCTATCAGAGATTGATAAATATGGGGCACTTTCAAACTTTAAGGTAAACTACGACAAATCGGAAGCAATGGGGGTGGAGATGAGTATGACACAACAACAACAATTAACTACCTATTTCCCATTTAAATGGTCAAACTCACATATGGGATATTTGGGGACTAAAATTCCGAAGAAGTTAAACAGAATTCTAAAGTTAAATTTGGCACCGTTGGCAAGGCAAATCAAACAGGATCTGCATAAATGGGATAAAGAGTAAGGAGAGATATCCTAACGCTACCAAAGGAAAAGGGGGGGGGGGGTAGGATTCCCTGACCCACTCGCATATTATGAGGCAGTGCATTTATCAAGAGTATTAGATTGGTGTGTTACACCGAAGGTTAAACCGTGGATCTGTCTAGAGCAGGCAATGTCGGAATTACCAGTAGAGGGGCTAATCTGGCTTTCTCAATCTGATATACCACAGACAGTTAAAAGACACCCAACGATAGGGACGACTATTATGGTGGTTAAAAAAATATTTAAAAATTCAGATAAACAAATGGAAGCAAGTCCGATGACACCAATCTTAGGTAATCCGGCATTTGGGCCTGGTCTGAGAGATTTGGGCTTTTTAAACCTAAAAAGAAGGGGCAAATTCCGACTGATACATTTCCTGAAGGATAATCGTGTAATGTCAATTGAGGAAGTAGATAGGGAACTATCGGAGGATTTGGATCCATATAGGAGAAGACAGTTAAGGGGATTTCTACAATCAATTCAGGGATAGACAATGGTCAGATTAAACTTGTCGGAATATGAGAAATTATGTCTCAAGGGAGACCCAGTGAGACATTCGCTATCCTTGTTCTATACGTTAGTAAATGAATTAAAAGCTCCACAAGAATTAGGTTTTGTAAAGGCCTGGGAGAGAGATTTAGGAGTAACTTTTACCGAAAATCAGAAGAACAAAATATTTGAATTTACCCATAAGGCGTCAATAGCATCCAAATACCAGGAGGGAGGGTATACGATTTTGAGCAGGTGGTATAGGACCCCGGAGGTTTTAAATCAGATTTTCCCCCAAGTGTCGAACCTTTGTTGGCGTTGTCAAAAAGAAGAGGGAACCCTGTTACACATTTTTTGGAATTGTGAAGGAGTCAAAGATTTTTGGAAGATGGTATCGGAAGTGGTTGAAGAAATAACTGAAATGTCTCTTGGAGAGAATCCGGCAACCTTTTTGTTAATGGATATTCCGATATCAGTAGAAAAATATAAAAAATCTCTGGTAAGGCACTTGCTTATAACAGCTAAAGCGTGTATTCCGGCTCTTTGGAAGAGTACTAGCCCACCAAGTAGACCACAATGGTTTGCAAAAATCACGGAAATTCAGTATATGGAGAATCTTTCAATGGCTCTGAGGGAACAGGAGGATAAGTTCAGGGAGATCTGGGCCCCCTATGTTAGATATAGGGAACGAAGAGAGTGGCATGGGGGGGATAGGGGGGAGGAGGGAGAGCGGAGAAAGGGGGAGAAACCGCTTGATTTGGCTTGTTTTGTTTTTTTTTTTTTAGTTGTTTTTTGACGTTTTGGACAAAGGGTCCTGACACAGGGGGGGGGGGGGTAAGATATGGAGAGAATTCATGTTATCAACTCCTTAGACAGGGAGAGATCACGTCAAGGGGTGTGAGAAAGGGAAGATAGAGAAAGGGAAGGTGAATCATTATTTGGTTTTTGTATATATAGGAAGATGTTAATATTGTTAAGATAATGGACACATAAGAAGTTTGAAAACTTGCATCAGGTAGAGATTTATGATGTTTATTTTGGATGATGTGATAACATTTCTGTTGGAGGAATTGTGAAATTAGGAAAAATGGAAAAATAAAGAATTAAAAAAAAAAAAAAACAACAACAGTTCATCATGGAACTACTCTAGTTTGTCACTCAGGGCAATTACTTTAGGTACAATAATGATTTTTTTCTCCAAACCAAGGGTGTAGCCATGGGGGCTAAATTTGCCCCCAGCCTGGCTAACCTTTTTATGGCCCAATGGGAGGAGGATGTCGTCTATCCCCTTCAATGACCTGAACTGGCGCTGTGGGCTCGTTACATAGACGACATCCTCCTCCTATGGCATGGTGATGAGGAATCACTACATGAGTTCATAGTTACCTTAAATGACAATGAGATGGGTATTGTTTTGACGTACGAGATGAGCCATACCATGATTCATTTTTTTGATCTAGAGATATCTGTTGCTGATCGACGGCTTGTGACTTAGACCTTCTTCAAGCCGACCGATCGCAACGGATATATTCCAACAGATAGTTGTCATTACAGTTCATGGCTTAAATCTGTACCATATAGTCAACTACTACGTATCAGGAGAAATTATACCAACATAGCTGATTTCCATCAACAAGTGATCATTCTTAAAACAAGATTCATTGAGAAAGGTTACACGCCAGCTACTATAGATGAGGAAATTGATCGCGTTTCCAAACTTGATAGAAATATCATTATTTCAGAACAACCTAAACACATTCCTGATACTAAGTTTAAGTGGTCATTTACCACTCAATATTTTTTCCAACACAAACAAATTAAAAACATTTTCAACTGCCACTGGAATATACTTCAGAATGACCCTCTTTTGGGTCCAGCACTCCCTGACAAAGCTGGTATTGTGTTTAGGGGTGCCATGTCTTTGAGAAATAAACTGGCCCACAATGTATCAGACCCTCCAATCAAACCTACTTTTTTCCCTGAAATAAAAGGTTTCCATGCCTGTCGGAGATGCAATGTATGTCTTCATAATACTCTGACAAAGAGAAAGATAGATAGTTTCATGTCCACGGTGACCTTTACTATTTACCATATGAAAGAATTTGTCTCCTGTGCTACGCGCTATGTTGTATATCTCCTAACCTGCCCGTGCAAAAAGCAGTACGTTGGCAGGACTATACGTACATTTTCTATCACGGTTAATGAGCATATCATAAGTATAAAATAAGGAAAGACTAATCATAGCGTACCCAGACACTACTTACAGTATCATCACAAAAACCCGGCAGGCACTAGTTTCCAGGTGATTGACAAATTCACCCCTCATTGGAGGGGTGAATCTCGTGTTAGAGGTGTCTCCCAACTCGAAATGTATTGGATATACCAGTTAAGATGTTTTTCCTCTCATGGGTTAAACATTGACTGGGATATCAATGCTTTCGTTAATAAAGCCTAAGGTCCTTTGTTGATTTATTTAATTTGGGGTTTTTATATGCACCCTAATACCAATACACCTTTGGATTTATATCTCTTCTTTATAGGATTTAGATTGTTGCTATATGATTGTCATGCCTTCATTAACAAGGCTTATAATCTTTACATTGACTTTGGTTTAACTAAATGAAATCGATGCTGCCATCTAATAGACAGTGGGGTGGATTCAGGTAGGGGCGCGCACTACTACGGAGGCGCAGCGTACCGTTTTTACGCTACGCCTCCGTAAATTACTTGAGCTACGCTTCATTCACGAAGCATTTGCTCCGTAATTTGCGGGGGCGTTGCGTAAAAGTGGCCGGCGTAAGCGAGCGTAATTTAAATGATCCCGTAGGGGGCGTGGATCATTTAAATTAGGGGCGTTCCCGCGCCGAACATCTTTCCCGACGTGCATTGCAGTAAATGACGTCACAAGGACGTCATTTGCTTCGACAGGAACGTAAATGGCGTCCAGCGCCATTCACGATCCACTTACGCAAACGACGCAAATTTCGAAAAACGTGACGCGGGAACGACGTCCATACTTAGCATTGGCTGCGCCTCCTAATAGCAGGAGCAGCCTTACGACGGCAGCACCGTATGCAAACGACGTAAAACTCGAACGCCGGGCGCGCGTACGTTTGTGAATCGGTGTGAGTATGCAATTTGCATACTCTACGCTGACCACTACGGGAACGCCACCTAGCGGCCAGCGGCAGAATGCAGCCTAAGATACGACGGCATAAGAGCCTTATGCCAGTCATATCTTAGGCTACAGTCGGCATATCAAGCTTTCTGAATACAGAGAAGAGAAGGAGTCAGCGGCTGCTGCAGCCGAGGCAGATATTCTAGAAGAACTTGCAAAGCCCACCAGTGAGCGGCTCAGCAACATGCTTGGGGAAAAATCCGTCCCTCATGACAGTACAGAGCGTACCCCAGAATATGTGTGGCGACACGCCAAACCAGACAACTGCCCGCTTACAGCGCCAAGAGCGGAATCAACTTCCACCATTCACACGCCTTATATCAAGCAAGAAAGTAAACCTGCAGTCAGTTTTCAGCACATTCTGCATCCAGGCTCAAAACACTACGTCACAGTTGACCAAATCGAAAATGAAGAACAACAGGTAAAAAGACACAGCGACAGCATCTCTGATGACCACATCTACTCCACAAGTTCCTGGCACAACAAAGCGCCCCCTGGCTACTCACACAATGATCAAGGTATGTCAGATCTCTTCAAGTTCTTAGCACGACGTGATGTTAGTTGTTAGCAAAGGGACTTGCAAAGTTTAACGATCGCCCTGAAAGTTACAGAGCATGGCGTTCATCCTTCAGAAATGCAATTAGGGATCTTGGTTTTAAAGCAAGCAATGAAGCCGATCTCTTAGTGCAATACCTGGGGAATGAGTCATCAGAGCATGCAAGGAGAATCAGAGACATTAACATTAATTACCCAACCAAAGGGCTGAGCACGATATGGGAGAGGATTGATGAATGTTACGGTTCCCCAGAAGTTCTAGAAAACTCTCTTTTTAAAAGAATAGAGGACTTTCCCAAGATTCCTAACAAAGGATACCAGAAGCTGAGAGAATTGAGTGACCTAGTGACAGAACTCCAAATAGCCAAATCAGAAGGAGACTTGCCAGGCCTTGCCTTTCTGGACACAGCCCGTGGCGTTAACCCTATAGTGCAAAAGCTACCTTACAGCCTTCAAGAAACCTGGATTACACGAGGCTCCAACTATAAGCAAAGGCACAACGTCCCCTTCCCACCATTCTCTTATTTTGTGGACTTTATCCGTCATCAAGCAAAGGTTAAAAATGATCCTAGTTTTGAAATCTCATCATCTGACTCTGCTCTCCCTAGGTCAAGTAAGCCTGCTCTAACCCGCAACTTCAAAGTCACACCTGTTGCAGTACGCAAAACAAGTGTATCTCCAGCTGAGAATCAAAGCAGAGAGTGCCCTCTTTACAAGAAGCCTCATCCATTGTTAAAGTGCAGAGGTTTTAGAGAAAAGACTCTCCAAGATCGCAGAACCTTCCTCAAAGAAAACAGAATTTGTTACAGGTGCTGCGCATCAACTTCTCACATCAGTAAAGACTGTAAGGTGGGTGGGCGTGGCCAGGCAGCGGATGTAGCCAGACGCACTTTCAGCTCCTCTCCGCCAAATCTCCTGTAATCCATCCTGCAAACCACCCGTCTTACCTGCTTTTCACGCCTGCTGGCTGCGGGAAGGTCCCCCGGTCACTCCGGTTACCTTCTGTTCCCCGGATCGAGACGAATGTTGGCTGCTAGGAAACAATCTGCGACCCGGTCCGCAGACAGCATGGCTCACCAAGATGGCGCTCAGGCCCAGTGCACGGCCAAGGAGAAGCATAGGGAGGGGAAAAGCTCTTCTCCAGAACACTGGCTGCGGACACTAATACTCACCCAGGGGTGCATGGCGAGATGCCTGGTGGATCGTCAGATGCGGATGACACAGTCCCCCTGGAGGATGGCGGAGGCCCGGATTATCCCTGGAGCGCAGTGAGTACTCCTGATGGCAGCTCCACTAGGCCGCAAACCCTCACCAGCCCTGCCACTGATAGTGAACCCTCACTGAGAGACATATTTGCAGCCATTACCACATGTAATACCTCCCTAGCTGCCCTGATAGCTGATATTAAGGGCGTTATAGCTGAGATGTCCTTTATGAGGCAAGATGCACAAAAGCTGAAGGAGAGGACCTCTGCTGCGGAGGTGAGGGTGAGCTCCATAGAAGATGACATGGCCCCCATGCAGAGGGATCTTACATACAACAACCATCTTCTTACACAACACTCATCTCGTTTAGAGGAATTGGAGAATAGGATGAGAAGAAACAACGTGAGGCTGGTTGGATTACCTGAAAGAGCTGAGGGGAAGAATCCTGTAGAATTTATTGAGAACTGGCTGGTGTTTGCATTTGGCAAAGAGGCATTCACTCCATTATTCTCGGTAGAAAGGGCACATAGGGTGCCTGCTAGGCCTCCTCAGCCAGGGGCTCCCCCGAGACCTTTCCTCTTCATACTTCTCCATTATAAAGATAGAGATGCCATACTACGCAATGCCAGGATTAAACCAGAAGCCATGAAAGTTGACAACGCCAAAATCTCTTGTTTCCCTGATTTTTCTGCTGAGCTGCAAAAGCAATGCGCAAAGTTCCTGGATGTTAAACGCCGCCTCAGAGCCCTGGATGTGAAATATGCTATGCTGTACCCTTCCAGGCTAAGAGTAGAAGCGTTGGGCTCCATTCATTTCTTTGACCTTCCGTCTGCGGCCGCACAATGGATGGACAGAGAGGAACAGTCGATCCGCGAGGGTCGCAACCGACACCGTGCTCAACAAGACGGATTATGTACCGATTAAATCATTCAGATACTGTATGTACCTACTATACCCACTTGCCAAGGCGGAGAAGCTGCTGATGTTTGGTCCATGTTTTACTATCAGGGCTATTTGATCTAGCTATTGAGAAGTTCAGATGCTTATGTGCGCTTCCACTGTTGCCCCCAGGTTGGCCGCAGGCCTCCCCTTGCCTGCGGGCGCACAAGTTTGGCCATGTTGGCATGTTATTCTCTGACTTTATTTTCATTTTTGCTGTTTTTACTTTTTTTCTGAAATCCCTGCTGTGGGACCACCGCCTCTAACATTCCAATTGTTCATTAGGGCCATTGGCCCCCCCCGTGACTGTCTTGCCTGCCCACTGTGAGATGCACCTTACTTTGAACCTGTCACCAATATTATACTGCCTTATTTTACTTTTCCTCTTTTTACACTTATTTGATGGTTTTCTGCTAATTTTCCCTTTCAGGGTATTTTGCTGTCTTGCTTTAAAGTGTGAAGATGCCAAAGATATCATATGCCAAAGATATCCTTATTTTGCCTATTTCTAGAATGCAATGTCTAAGATAACCAGATTTATGTCCTGGAATGTGCGGGGATTGAGTAATCCTGTCAAGCGCTTGGCTGTACTTCGTGCAGTCAAGCGAATAGCTGCTGATATCGTTTGTTTACAGGAAACTCACCTCCCCCCGACCTCTACACCCCAATTTGCAGTGAGGCAATTTAGCCACCAATACCATGCTACCCCTGGACCCCTTGCCGGGTCCTCTGCCTGACTGCGCGAGAGACATTGCTGTGGTTGATAAATTCCGATACTTAGGCATACAGGTTACCCCGGACCCTACTCAATACCTTGACAAGAATCTGTCCCCAATGTTGCAGAAGCTTCGGCTGAAATGTTCCGCCTGGAGGAAACTGCCACTCTCTGTTACCGGAAGAGTTAATTTAATTAAGATGATATGGGCCCCTCAACTTCTCTATATCTTTCACAATACCCAGATTTGGATGAGCCACAGGTGGTTCACCCGAATAGATACCCAGTTTAGGGAGTTGATCTGGGGGCGGTGGGCCGGCTCGTATCAGTTTGTGCTCTTTGCAACTTGCGAAGGACCAGGGTGGTATGGCGGTTCCACATTCTAGGTTCTACTTTATAGCGTCGCAGCTCAAGCATGTAGGTAATTGGGGGGTGGTGGATGACTCTGACCCGATTAGGTCCCTGATAGTCCCTGTGGATTCGGATCTCCCGGCTTTGGTATATCTAGAGGCAGGCCTCACTCAATTCCCTACTACCTTTCCTACCGTTAGTCTACTGAATAAATTATGGGAATATGTGAGATCCATTTTTAAAGTTAAAACACTCTGTCTGTTTACTCCAATTTGGAGGAATAAATATTTTAAGGAACTATTTAAACTAAGGGGTTTCGGCCCATGGGAGGCAGCGGGAATACACTATATCACTCAGTTATACTCTGGCATGGTATTCTTTTTGTTTTTATGGTATTTAAGTCATTTGCAGATATAAAAGAGGAATTTGGTTTACATAACTCCCAATTCTATCAGTACCTACAACTAAGGCATGATGTACAATGTGAAAGTAGACTGTCCCCATTTGTTCTGACGGCACACCCTCTAATGAGGGATGTACTCTCGACGGATGACAGGGCGGGCATGATATCAAGGGTTTATGCCAGATTACTCCAATCCACACATGATGCAAGTAAACTCCCCTGTAAAAGAGAACGTGACCTGGGGCCTATTGATGGGGAGGCCTGGGAGCTGTGCCTGACATCTGCTCCCTTGGTTTTAGTTTCTGCATCACAGAGGCTGTCCCATTTATATCTATTACATAGGGTGTACAGAACACCGGCCCGGTTACACAAGTGGGGCCTCAGGGACACCCTTCTGTGTCCAAAATGTAACGCACACACTGGAGATCTTCTGCACATGCTATGGAAGTGTCCAAAACGTTTTAGGTATTGGAAGTATGTCCTTGACACTATATCTCAAGTCTTTCAGATACCAGTCATACAGGACCCAGTTGTGTGCCTCCTTGGTGCCTTGGAGTTACCCGACTTATCGCCAAATGGTCATATTGCTGTGCTTCGCTCGCAATAGGAGATTGCAAGATTATTGATTACTCCGAGAGTACCAACGGGCGGACAATGGGTAAAGCAGGTCAATAGGCTATTGATTCGTGAAAAACTAACGTACCAGCACCGCAATGTTTTGAAGAAGTTTTATTCAATGTGGCAACCTTGGTTAGACATTCCAGGATTAGGCCCTCTCCAATTGGTGAGGGACTGACTATTACAGGGATAGAGTGCCTAGAGGGAGGGTGAAAGGCAAGGATGCAGAGTTGTGATTGGTGCTGATGGCGGGGTGCTGGGGGTGATGTGCTGTGCGATACTCCTCCACGGAGTTGGGGGGTGATGTGACTACATTGGTGGACTACAGCATTATTACTCTAATTTTTTTTTCATCTCTCTCTTTTTTTTTTCTTTTCTATTTTATTTATTTTCCTTTTCTCTCCTCTTTTAGTTTGTTTAATTCTTCTACTCACTGAGGTTACTGGTTGATATTATGGAACACAGTCAGATCCCACCTATTAGACTATGATCTATAAAGTGCAGTGCTTTATGTTACAACATCTTTTCCTCCATGCTTCAATAAGTGACTTAGGATCCGTTTTTCTACTATGTGTGTATGTATTGATTGTAAAGTTGCTTTATACCAGTGTATAGTTGTACTCTGATACTTTCCCCCTGTAACTGCATTCATTTTTGATCTGCCTGTGTATGTCTATTAGTGTTGCTCACGAATATTCGCATTGCGAATATTCGACTCGAATATAGCATATTCGAGAAATCGCGCTATATTTCGAAATTCGCGGTGAATATTCGCAATTCCGAATATTCGATTTTTTACAATTTTTTTTTTAAAACAGATCACATCCTAGATATCTCCATCGACGTCTAAAAGCATTGCTGGTATCATTAGAGACCCTGGGCCGAGTAGCTGAAGCGTTCATTGAATTTTCCAGAAAGATCGCAATGCGATTATTCGGCAAACGCAATATCGCGCGATTACTTTCCTCGCCCCGATCTTCCGCATCAGAGCGATTTTTACAGTTTCATTTTTAAAACAGATCACATCCTAGTGATCTCCATAGACGTCTAAAAGCATTGCTGGTATGATTAGAGACCTTGGGCCGAGTAGCTGAAGCGATCATTTTATATTGCCGAATATTCGCAATGCGAATATTCGGCAATAGGAATATTGCGCGATTATTTGCTCCGCCCTTTTGCATCAGAGCCAATCAGAGTTCTCCTTCCACACTCGTCAGAGGTTAGCAACCAATAGGAACCTGCCTGCATGGACATTATATAAGCTCACTCCCAGCACCATTTCATTGCAGATTCAGAAGCTGGCTATAGAGTGTGGAGGCTGTTTCTGTGTTCCTGTGTCTTTGTTCCTGATTGATTTATATCATCACCAGCATTGCTATTTAGTGATTCCAGTGGATCTTTTCCAGTATATCAACTGCTTTTTTCAAAGCAATAGACCCAAGAGCTTTTTTCAAAGCTACGTTTTGTGCTGTTTTGTGCTGTTTTGTTCATTTGTGTTACTGTTTGATCCTGCATCCTCGCTGTTCAGTGATATTTGCTAGAGATTTCAGTGCACATTTTGCTGAGCTTTATAAAAGAGCTTTTCTAAAAGCTAAGTTTTGTTCATCTTGTGTTACTGTTAGATCTTGCAGGTTCGCTGTTCAGTGATATTTGCTAGGCATTTCAGTTCACATTTTGTTTAGTTTTTCCTAAAGAGCTTTTCTAAAAGCTAAGTTTTGTGTTCAGTTTAGTTAAATTTTGTGTAGTAAGTGTACACACTGTTAGTGTACATTTATTTCATCTAGCTTAGCTTAGTGTGTGTTTAGTGTCTGTGTTTTGTGTTTAAAAAAAAAAAAAAAAAAAAAAAAAAAAGTTAGTGTTTGTTTAGTGCTTTTTTTTTTTCTTTAATTTTGTAGTCCTTGTCTTTGGTGTACTACTTTTCTTATAGTTTAGTAGCTGTCTGTGTACGTCTTTGTCTGCGTGCCTGTCTTGTAAAAAAAACACAAAAACACATTTTGTTCACATTCCCCCCCCCCAATAAAGTTTACCCCCCCCACACACATATCAGCAATAATGAGCGGCATCCGTGGCCGTGGCAGCAGGGGTAGGGGAGTTACTCCCAGTGCTGGATCGCTGCCAGCACGGGGTACCTCTCGTGCCCCTACTAGTGTTAGAGGATCGGGTGCAAGGGGAGTACGCCTGATCCGGGAGTTCTTCCCATCGGGCAGCCGCCCGATATTGCCATCTCAGGCTGAAGTAGTGGTGGACTACATGGGGCACAGCAGTGCCACTGAGTCGTCGGTCCCGACTCACAGTAGTACCACCATTACACCGGTGCCTGTAGTACCCCCCCCAGCCCCCAAGAGTCCAGCATCTTACTGTTCGACAGCGACAGTGATAGGGATATCTTGGGGGAGGCCATGCATCAGGCAGACCTTCAGCTCTGTCCTGATGGTCAGGACCTTTTTGAAGGGATGGATGAGGAGGATGGGATACCTGCTGGCAGTATCCCAGAGACATCCCTTCAAACTGGTGCTGCTGTTTTGGTGCAGGAAACAGCAGCACCTAGTCAGACCCAGGCGTGGGTGAGGGGACAGCGGAGCCAGGCTAGAGGCTCCATGTCAGTTGGTTCCCTCAGACCAACACATTTCAGCCCTTGGTCTGACATCTCTGGGGGCGAAGAGGGTGACCCATCATGGTTGCCATCTGACGCGTCAGCTCACTACGTCAGTGACGACGGGGAAGGTAGGCACCCTGGTGAAACGGTGCGCCAGGTCACCACCAGGGAGACCATCGTCAGGGTCTCCACTGGTGATGGCAGCAGGAGGCGTCAGGAGGAGCAGCAGCAGCAGCAGCAGCAGCAGCAGGCAGCTCCACCTGTGCGCACCGAGTCCCAGCAGGTGCAAGTAAGCGTCACCCCATCTGACAGGAGGGCGGTGCTGAAGTCACCTGTCTGGAATTAATTTACCCTGGTGGCAGACAACCCTACCGTGGCCATCTGCCGGATTTGTAAAGTGAGGGTGAAGAGAGGGAAGTGTTTGGCTCGGGTGGGTACCACAGCCCTGAACCAGCACCTGAGGATAAACCACTGGGCGGTGTTTGACGAGATGAAGCGTGGTGGTGGTAGCAGCGCCACCACCACAAGTGAGCAGGGTACAGCAGCCCCTGCCACATCTTCATCTCTTTCCAGCAGGTCATGCCCCCCCGCTCCCTCGAGTAGAGGTACTGGTACCGGCAGCCAGACCTCTACTTCCACAGCACCCTCCACGTCTGTGTCCCGCACTGCCGTCCGGCGCCAGGCGTCGATTTCAGACGCCTTTGACCGCACCACTCCCTTCCCCCCTGGAGACCGACGTGTGCGTTCCCTCAATGGGCTCCTGGCAAGGGTTATTGCCCAACATCTGCTGCCCTTCAACATAGTTGACAGCAACCCCTTCAGGCAGATGTTGGAGCAGGCCCAACCCCAATGGCGTGTCCCCAGCCGCCATTTCTTTGCCAGGACTGGTGTCCCTGCCCTACACCAGCACATTGTGCAGAATGTAACCCTGTCGCTGGATCACGCTGTCAGCGACAGGGTTCATCTGACAATGGATGGCTGGACCAGCAGGCATGGGCAGGGACGCTACATCAGCTTCACGGCCCATTGGGTTTCCCTCCGAGGCGTCGGTGAGGGATCGGCGGCAACCGATCTTGTGGTGCCGCCCCGGGGTGTCCAGGGGAGAACTGCTGGTCTCCCTCAAGCCACTGTCTCCGCAGCTGCTGAGCCTCCCAGCAAGCGCCCCCGTAGCTACTCAAGTGTGGGGCACGTGCGCTGTCAGGCCGTGCTCCAGCTTGTTAGTTTAGGGGACCGGAGACACACTGGAGAAGAAGTGCTGAAAGCACTTCAGGCTCAGGTCCAGAAGTGGCTGACACCCCGAAGGCTCCAGGCAGGTATGGTTGTCTGCGATAACGGCAGCAACCTACTCGCCGCCCTTAGTGCTGGCAGTCTGACCCACGTGCCCTGTCTGGCACATGTCCTCAACCTGGTGGTGCAGAAGTTCCTGCGCACTTATCCAGGGTTGAGTGACATTGTGGCAAAGGCGCGTAGGATTGCCAGCCACTTCAGGCGCTCCCCAACCGCTACCGCGTCCCTGTCCAAGTTGCAGCGGAATTACAGTCTGCCCCTTCACAGGCTGATTGTGGACAGTGTGACGCGGTGGAACTCCACCCTCCACATGCTGAAGAGGTTGTGGGAGCAGCAAAGGGCGGTGAGGGAGTACCTGATGGAACTAGGCACTGAGAGGGCTTCACCACAACTCCCTTTCATCGCCTGTGCGGAGTGGGGGCAGATAAACCAGGTCTGCCAAGTGTTGTCCTCCTTCGAGCAGGCGACCAAGATGGTCAGCAGTGAGCACATCGGCCTCAATAGCGTGCTGCCAATAGTGTTCATGCTGGAGAGGACACTAGATCGCCTGCTCGAAGCTGGGGAGAGTGCCTTGGTGGAGCAGGAGGAGTCAGCAATGCTCGACCGAGACCAGGGCCAGGACGAGGAGGAGGAGGAGGATGATGATGATGAGGAGGAGGTGGTTGCTGGTGTCGTCCCGGAGTCAGGGCCTGGTCAGGAGGGAGAGCCGGTGTTGGGGGCACCGATAGTCCGGGGGTTGGGCATCTCTGAGTTTGACCAGCAGCGCCTCAGGGATGAAGAGTCGCACCTCATTCACCTGGCCAGCATTGAGGAGTCACAGCGGGCTGTGCTCTTCCCCATGGCTGCCCACATGCTGAGATGCCTCAGGAGGGACCCCCGGGTTAAGACCATCAAGGCGAGGGATGATTTCTGGATGGCCACCCTTTTGGATCCCAGGTGCAAGGGGAAACTGGAGCAGTTCATCCCAGCCAGCCGGAGGCAGCACCGGATGGAGGAACTGCAGGCAGGCATTGTCAGACGGTTGGAGCAGGCAACTCCCCGGCCTCCAGTTGTCCCCCCTCATCTCACCCAGCAGGTGGCTGCACCCAGCAGCAGCCGAGCAGGGGACCTAATGGAAGAGATGAGGATGTTCTTCCAAACCGAGCGACCCAGTACCAGCACCAGCAGCAGCAGCAGTCACCACCAGCGGCTGGCCCACATGGTGGCAGACTACATGGCGTCCGTCGGTGCTTCTGACAGTATGAGCACCGACGACCCCATGGAGTACTGGGTTGTCAGATTGGACACCTGCCGCGAGCTCGCTCAGTATGCGCTGGAGTTATTGTCTTGCCCCCCATCCAGCGTACTATCTGAGCGGACATTCAGCGCGGCAGGTGGGGTGGTCACGGACAAGAGGACCCGTCTGTCCACAGACTCCGTGGACAGACTCACATTCATAAAGATGAATGAGTCCTGGATCGGCGGTGACTTTCTGGCACCCGTCATCGGTTCAGGGCGCTGAAGGGTCCCTTGTCATGCATTCCCTGATGAAGCCCCGGACCTGATGTATTTACAGTGCTGAATATAACTATTTTAACATCAGAGAAAATCAATGTTAATATTTGGTACAGTAGGCTTTCTTTGCAATTACAGCGGTCAAACCTTTCTTGTAGTTTTACACCAGCTTTGCACACACTGGAGGAGGGATTTTGGCCCACTCCTCCACACAGATCTTCTCTACATCAGTCATGTTTCTGGGCTCTCGCTGAGAAACACGGAGTTTGAGCTCCCTCCAAAGATTCTCTATTGGGTTTAGGTCTGGAGACTGGCTAGGCCACGCCAGAACCTTGATATGCTCCTTACAGAGCCAATCCTTGGTTATCCTGGCTGTGTGCTTTGGGTCATTGTCATGTTGGAAGACCCAGCCTCGACCCATCTTCAAAGCTCTAACTCAGGGAAGGAGGTTGTTGCCCAAAATCTCGCAATACATGGCCACGGTCATCCTCTCCTTAATACAGTGCAGTCACCCTGTCCCATGTGCAGAAAAACACCACCAAAGCATGATGCTACCACCCCCATGCTTCACATTAGGGATGGCGTTCTTGGCATGGTACTCATCATTATTCTTCCTCCGAACACGGTTAGTGAAATTATGATCAAAAAGTTATATTATGGTCTCATCTGACCACATGATTTTCTCCCATGACTCCTCTGGATCAGTCAAGACACCTATGTCAGCAGTTATTTCACACCCTATATACTCTTATTAATACTGCTGTTCATCATGGCACCTCCTGCCCAAATGATATGACTCTGTATCAACTACTACTGCTAATACTACTACTGCTGCTTCTGCTGCTGCTGCCCAGTCAAGACACCTATGTCAGCAGTTATTTCACACTCTATATACTTCTATTCCTACTGCTGTTCATCATGGCACCTCCTGCCCATGTGATATGACTCTGTATCAACTACTACTGTTAATACTACTACTGCTGCTTCTGCTGCTGCTGCCGCCCAGTCAATACACCTATGTCAGCAGTTATTTGACACTCTATATACTCCTATTCCTACTGCTGTTCATCATGGCACCTCCTGCCCATGTGATATGACTCTGTATCAACTACTACTGTTAATACTACTACTGCTGCTTCTGCTGCTGCTGCCGCCCAGTCAATACACCTATGTCAGCAGTTATTTCACACTCTATATACTCCTATTCCTACTGCTGTTCATCATGGCACCTCCTGCCCATCTGATATGACTCTGTATCAACTACTACTGGTAATACTACTACTGCTGCTTCTGCTGCTGCTGCTGCCCAGTCAATACACCTATGTCAGCAGTTATTTCACACTCTATATACTCCTATTCCTACTGCTGTTCATCATGGCACCTCCTGCCCAAGTGATATGACTCTGTGTCAACTACTACTGTTAATACTACTACTGCTGCTTCTGCTGCTGCTGCCCAGTCAAGACACCTATGTCAGCAGTTATTTCACACTCTATATACTCCTATTCCTACTGCTGTTCATCATGGCACCTCCTGCCCAAGTGATATGACTCTGTGTCAACTACTACTGTTAATACTACTACTGCTGCTTCTGCTGCTGCTGCCCAGTCAATACACCTATGTCAGCAGTTATTTCACACTCTATATACTCCTATTACCACTGCTGTTCATCATGGCACCTCCTGCCCAAGTGATATGACTCCGTATCAACTACTACTGCTAATAGTACTACTGCTGCTGCTCAGTCAAGACACCTATGTCAACAGTTATTTACCACTCTATACTACTATTACAATGCTGTTCATCATGGCACCTCCTGGCCAAGGGATTTGACACTGTATTGTCAATGTCTACTACTACTACTACTACTACTACTACTGCTGCTCAGTCAAAACACCTATGTCAGAAGTTATTTACCACTCTATACTACTATTTTCACTGCTGTTCATCATGGCACCTCCTGCCCAAGTGATTTGACTCTCTATTGTCACTGTCTGCTACTACTACTGCTGCTCAGTCAAGACACCTATGTCACAAGTTAATTGCCACTCTATACTACTATTACCACTGCTGCTGCTGCTGCTGTTCATGGCACCTCTTTCCCGAGTGATTTGACACTATATTGTCTACTGTTACTAATACTGCTGCTGCTCACGACACCTATGTCACAAGTTATTTGACACTATTGACTACTATGGTCATTACTGATGTTGTAAAGTCCTGCCCACGTGTTTAGATGCTATCTAGTAATATTACCAATACTCCTTGTAAATGATGCCTGTGTGAGAGTAAAGTGGTCTTGCATAGCAAGAGCACTTATTGTTATCTCACATATATATTATTCTTATTATAGCCAACTTTTAAACGGTATCTCCTCCCACAGTTTTTACACTACATAGACAAGTAATATATCGAAACGTGTGGATTGTTCCAGAATGGTGTGCTATTACTTTGTGGAACGTTTCGCTTAATCATTCATGAAATATCGTCATTTTTGCGGCGAAATTTTCCCATAGGAGTGAATGAGGAGAGCTAGAGTGTGGAATGTGAACACCGGAAAAATCAGCACATGATTTGTAAACTGCGACCACTCCCTCATTTTCAAGCCGACCTACACAAATTTACGGCTAAGCGAATGATCAAACGGTATTCACAATATGATGATTTGTTTGCAACCAACGACATCCATTATTTCAATGGAAGTCAATGGAGGTCAAAGTTTATAAAACTAAAATCTGCTGTTGAATTTGTAAACTTCGACTGTGCCTTAAATTTTATTATTTCAGAGACATACTATACATCAAAATGTAGGTCTGGGTCTTGTGATTCGTAAACTATAAAGATATTCACTGTGAGATTTATAGTTTTTAAGATCGAACAATGTAAAGGACAAGTATTCAAAAAACATTCCTCAATTTCTGCTGTGTTTACAGAGAGCCTGCAAACCCAAAAATTGGTTTCCTAGGAAAAGCTGAGGAGTTTAATAACACCTCACAAACAGTTGTGAGGTGAGTTGTTTCCTCCCACACAAGGTTGAGGGAACTTTCCTCTGTTAAGCAAGGGTCTCAAACTGGTGGCCCTCCAGCTGTTGTAAAACTACAGTTACCATCATGCCTCTGCCTGTGGGAGTCATGCTGGTAACTGTCATTCTTGCAATGCCTCATTGGACTTGTAGTTTTGCAACATCTCCCCGATGGGCGGTGCCGAGCCGCACGAGGAGCTGAGAGACAGAGGCATACAGATCATGACTGCACGGAGCTGTTGTAACATCCGTGCGATGAGCCATAAATTTGGCTTCTGCAAACTACAAACGAGCTGAGAGGAGGGGGGGATGGAAGTGCTCCGGAGGTGAGAGATAAGCCTGTCATGCTTGATATATGGGTGAGTGTAGAGAGGTGGCAGCATCCCCCCCATTCCTGCTGCAGCGATCCTCTGTGTGTGTGTGTACTGTTTGTGCAGCCCCCAATGTGTAAGGCAAACTCTTTTACTGTCTAATTTCTTGCTGTGATTTCCCAAACATCTCTCCCCTCTGGAACCATCTACTGATCTGCAAGCAGTATATTTCTTGCTGATTGGAATGTCTCCCTTTTTTTTATTTGTGCAGTGATGTTGACCTGTTTACTATGCAAGTTGCTGCCAAAAGACTCAATGGCTTTGTTAAAGTGATACTAAAGGGTATTATTTTCTTCTTTAAAATTAAAATAAAAATAAAAATCATACTTACCTACTGATCTTCTGCATAATTTCCGCAGTCTCTGACCATTTCCTGTAGCATGTCCGCATTCTCTGATCATCTTGTGTAGCATGCACGCAGTCTCTTATCTCGTGTAGCATGTCCCCAGTCTCTGACCATCTCCTGTAGCATGCACGCAGTCTCTTATCTCGTGTAGCATGTCCCCAGTCTCTGACCATCTCCTGTACTATGTCTGCAGTCTCTGACCATCTCCTGTACTATGTCTGCAGTCTCTGACCATCTACTGTACTATGTCTGCAGTCTCTGACCATCTGCTGTACTATGTCTGCAGTCTCTGATAATCTCCTTTAGTATTTTGGGGGGAGAGACATGCGCACTTGCGCTGCAATCGTGATGCATCGTGATGCATTGCGGAATCGAATCGAATCGTGGACTTGATAATCGTAATCGCATCGAATTGTGAGACGGGTGAAGCTGCGCAGCACTAGTTTTGATGGTGCAGTTTTGATGGGCTAGTTTTGGATGGAGCAGTTTTTGATGGGGCAATGGACCGAACTGGATCCACACACGGTTGGATCACATTTACATCTCCAGGGGCACCGTCTCCAGTCAGTAGTATTGGTGGAGGCAAGACCACGCATCACAATTTACCCTGAAATTGTATCTTTTATAGTTACATTACATTTTAATACTACTGCTGCTGCCTCCATGCTGAGTAATGCTTCATGACCTCTCTGGCACAGCGGATCCACCAACAGCCTCCGCTACAAGCTACCAGACCGGATCGTAACAGCAAGTGTAACTAAAACAATGAACTTTATGTTAAAGCCTGGTTTGCGGCCTTTATACTGCAACCATTAGCCTGTCTGCAAGAGCAAAACTGCATTTTCTCTCTCTTTCTTGCTCTCTCTCTGTATATATATATATATATTGTTGCTTTTGTTATGTTAATTTTTCAACAGTTTAGTTTGTGTTCGTCGTGTCTGTGTCCGCGAACTTTAGTTTGTCCCTGGTTTGTGTTACATAAAATAATAGTATAACATTTTTTTTGCTTATTAGGAAGTTAGATGTGTTGATGTTGATGTGTTAGATGTGAAGTTAGATGTGTTGAAAAACCTAAAAATTTATCTCAAAAAGAAAGGAAACATTTCAAAAAAATAACATTTTTTATTAACATAAAAAAAATTAAACGTAATTAAGCATGCGCTGCTGAAGCTCTGACATCTTTGAATAATTTATTAATTGCTGCTGCTCCAGCTGCCGATTCTGCTGGTCCAGGTAACGAATTTTTTCCTGATTCGAGAGGATCTTGTCATTAGTTTTTTGGATCAAAGCCTGCCTCTGCAGCATTTTTTTTGCAACTGTTAGGATATAAGAAAAAAACATTGTGATTTCAAAGACCGTTACCAAATAAATAAAATATTTATGTTGCTTATTAAACAATCATTATCATGTCTATACACTTGTTATGTGTCTAGCACATACAGGGAGTGAAGAATTATTGGGCAAATTAGTATTTTGACCACATCATCCTCTTTATGCATGTTGTCTTACAAGCTGTATAGGCTCGAAAGCCTACTACCAATTTGGCATATTAGGTAATGTACATCTCTGTAATGAGAAGGTGTGTGGTCTAATGACATCAACACTCTATATCAGGTGTGCATAATTATTAGTCAACTTCCTTTCCTTTTGCAAAATGGGCCAAGAGAAGGACTTGACAGGCTCTGAAAAGTCAAAAATAGTGAGATATCTTGCAGAGGGATGCAGCACTCTTAAAATTGTAAAGCTTCTGAAGCGTGATCATCGAACAATCAAGCGTTTCATTCAAAATAGTCAACAGGGTCGCAAGAAGCGTGTGGAAAAACCAAGGCGCAAAATAACTGCCCATGAACTGAGAAAAGTCAAGCGTGCAGCTGCCAAGATGCCACTTGCCACCAGTTTGGCTATATTTCAGAGCTGCAACATCACTGGAGTGCCCAAAAGCACAAGGTGTTCCATACTCAGAGACATGGCCAAGGTAAGAAAGGCTGAAAAACGACGACCACTGAACAAGACACACAAGCTGAAACGTCAAGACTGGGCCTAGAAATATCTCAAGAATGATTTTTCAAAAGTTTTATGGACTGCTGAAATGAGAGTGAGTCTTGATCGGCCAGATGGATGGGCCCGTGGCTGGAATGGTAAAGGGCAGAGAGCTCCAGTCCGACTCAGACGCCAGCAAGGTGGAGGTGGAGTACTGGTTTGGGCTGGTATCATCAAAGATGAGCTTGTGGGGCCTTTTCGGGTTGAGGATGGAGTCAAGCTCAACTCCCAGTCCTACTGCCAGTTTCTGGAAGACACCTTCTTCAAGCAGTGGTACAGGAAGAAGTCTGCATCCTTCAAGAAAAACATGATTTTCATGCAGGACAATGCTCCATCACACGCGTCCAAGTACTCCACAGCGTGGCTGGCAAGAAAGGGTATAAAAGAAGAAAAACTAATGACATGGCCTCCTTGTTCACCTGATCTGAACCCCATTGAGAACCTGTGGTCCATCATCAAATGTGAGATTTACAAGGAGGGAAAACAGTACACCTCTCTGAACAGTGTCTGGGAGGCTGCGGTTGCTACTGCACGAAATGTTGATGGTGAACAGATCAAAACACTGACAGAATCCATGGATGGCAGGCTTTTGAGTGTCCATGCAAAGAAAGGTGGCTATATTGGTCACTTATTTGTTTTGGTTTTGTTTTTGAATGTCAGAAATGTATATTTTAGAATGTTCAGATGTTATATTGGTTTCACTGGTAAAAATAATTAATTGAAATGGGTATATATTTTTTTTTTGTTAAGTTGCCTAATAATTATGCACAGTAATAGTAGTCACCTGCACACACAGATATCACCCTAAAATTGGTAAAACTAAAAAAAACTACTTCAAAAAATATTCAGCTTTGATATTAATGAGTTTTTTGGGTTCATTGAGAACATGGTTGTTGTTCAATAATAAAATGAATCCTCAAAAATACAACTTGCCCAATAATTCTGCACTACCTGTATACTTCTATCATAAATACCATATTATGGTTCTGAAATCTGACGGGTGCGCTTTAAATGTTGTCAATTTTTATATCTACATGTTATTGTTAAAATGTTATTAAGCTTTGTGCACATAATTACCCTCCTGACCGAGGCTCACAGCAACGGTCTCTTCCACCTCCTCGACCTCCCCTGCAGCCGCGATTTGACCAGAAATTTGGGGGGAGGGGGTAAGCTCTGCATCAGGCACCTCAACTTGAGCAGGAGCTGGGGTTGGCGAGTGGGAGGGCCCTGGCTGCTCCTCCTCATCCCTCTCCTCCTCTGACGCATCCTCCTCTGCCGCATCCTCCCCTGCCGCATCCTCCTCCTCTGCGGCCTGTCGCCTTGTGCGCTTGGGGCGCACAGTTGGTAGCGGAGCTCCTATAATAACACAATGTTCATAGATTATAAAAATGTTTTCTAATGACGTATGCAAATTCTGTGTACTCTGCTGTATTGTATATGAATACAAAGTTAATTTATCTAGACAGTTAACCAATGGGACAATGTTATATTAAAGGGTCTTGTGGGCACTACAGGGGACTGAGCGTGAGCTGGGCTGCCACCATGGTAAAATGAGCTGTTTTTGTCTCCTTTGTTTTGTTCAGACGATCTCATGTTAAAAAAAGGGCTTGATGGAGTACACGGGATTACTATAACAACCCCACGCCTAAAACAGGAATTTAGTGGGAATCTATATATATAAAACTCAACGTGTGTGTGCATGCATGTATGTATGTATGTTCCACCATCACGTCAAAACGGCTAAAGATATTTACATGAAACTTGGCACACAGGTTACTTATATGTCAGCCACAAACATAGGATAGGTGGTTTAACCCTTACCCACCCCCATTTGCCTTGGTCAGGGTTTTTCTTTAAAGTCCCATTCAACTCTATGGGAAATACATGTTACTTCATAACAGCTGTAGATATTTCGATAACACTTGGTCACATGTTATCTATACGTCCACTTAAAGTATAGGATCGTTAATTTATCCCTTAACTTACCCCATTGGTGAGGGTCGGGCTTTTTGTTTAAAGTCCCATGCAAAGCAATGGGAAAAGTATGTTCCCACATAACTTCTGTGTTCCTGTCTGCTGTCCCATGTTTTTTTCCAACAGTACTATGAATACCTTGGCTGGTGGTGATATATGTTACAACAACATGGCGTCTTGGTTAACAACATCTGACCTTACATTAATTACATATGACCTTACATAACTGTCCCCAAGGGACCCGGGCTGGCTCAACGCGATTGCCACTGCGCTGACAAGCCATTCACCTCTGCAGCTAGGGGTTCGGATCCCGCTCTCGGCTACATGTGAATTGAGTTTGGTGGTCTCAGCTCGGCCCCCGGTGGGTGTGCTATGCGAGGTAAGCCTGCGCTTAGTATGCCCACCTCCCTCCCACAAAAACCACCACACTTACACACGCACTCGCAATTGGGTTAACATGCACGCACTCTGACCATGCGGTCTCTAAAAAGAGAGGCGAAGGACTAACGGGGCTGGTTGAGCGGGCAAATCCTCTCACTCCCTTATAGGGAGTCCCTCTGCCCCGTTGGGCTTCGAAGCGGAGCAGGTAGGACGGTCTGTGTGGGAGGACCCCCTCACACCCGCCATTGCCACCCGGGGCATGGAGAAAGGTGGCACATTACCTCTGGGGGAGGCCTGCCTACTCCCAACTCCTGCAGTCCGGCTCCTCTCTCGAGTACACGCACAAAATACACTTTAGGGGAAAAAAAACATAACTGTGACCAATAACTTACCAGGATGATATTTATTCCGGATACGCCTGACCCGGTTCATCTGGCGCCTCTTCAGGTCGGACCACTTTTTGAGGATCGCCATGCGAGTGTGTTCTTCGCCGTTTTGGGCGCCTAGTTCCTCAATCAGGGAGCTTATAACTCCCTGTTTTTCTTGCTGCCTCCGCAGCTCATCGTATCCTGTTTCCAGGAACTTCTGCAAGATGAAGAACAAAGTATATTGTAATACTTTTGTTGACAGCCTTATGGATATATGACGTAAATGTATGCTATTCAACAATTGGAAGCATTCTCGCCTTATTAATCAATGACAGGGGTAACATGACAGATTTTATATCCTGCCATTTCGGTCGCCACCTTTTTTACATAAATATAGCAGCCATTATCATTTGCATAATTATGAATATATTATTAACAACACAGGATACACGTATAGGGGAGATATGCGTTGCTAACTCTTTTCCCTGTCAGGAGCCTAACGCCCCGGGGGGTCAGAGACTGGACCTTTTCGGAGGACCACTGACGTATGCAACCGTCGCAGTTTTTTGTGATGTCACTCTTTAGGTGTGTGCAAATTTTTCCTTGCACCGGGTGGAGTTTTTGGCCCAGATTCACGAAGCTCAGTGCATCAATAGGCGGGCGTATCGCAAAGCAGATACACTAGACCGTCGAAACTTAGAGAGGCAAGCAGCCTATTCAGCAAGCAAATGCGCGCTGCGTTGCGCCATCGTAATGTAATTTTGATGGCGTAACCCGACGTAATTCAAAGTGGGAAGGAGGTGGGCGTGATCCATTTAAATGAAGCGTGACCCCATGCAAATTAAGGTCCGAACGAACGGCGCATGCGCCGTCACGTGATCGCATCCCCCGCGTCCCACTGCGCATGCGCCCCAATTCGCCTCTCGTATTCCCCCCCACGATAACCCAGCCCACCGTTTCCGCCCAGGGCATAAATCCGCACGGACATGCGCCAGTCAAGTGCAAAAGTACACCTGCAGGTTTTGGTCGTTTGGTGTGGCTACTTTTGCTTTGTTCAGATCAAAAAAGATGTCTGAGGCTGGCTCGAAAGATAGGAGGGAAAAAAACTTTATTATTGAGGAGAAGGCGGTGATTATTGATGCCATGAGAAAATATAACAAGTTCCTCCACGGCAAGGAAAGTGGCTCGACCAGCAAGGTCCGTAAGGATCAAATCTTGGCACAGATTGCAGCGGAGGTGAGTGCCCTTGGCTATGCCAACCGGACCCCAGACAAGATCGCCAAGAAGATCAACGACCTGCGGCGTCTTGTGAAGGAGAAGGTGGCCAAGATAAAAAAAACACAGTAGGGGCACCGGAGGTGGACCAGCCCTGAAACTAAGACTGACACCTGATGAGGAGGTCATTGCCAGGTGCCTGGAGAAGGAGCAGGTGGAGGGCCTGGAGGGCTTCGAGTCAGTTGATCAGCCCTTGAGGACAGGTGAGTGTGTTTTATCTTTTATCTGGTGTATAGCATGTGTGTGGGGGGGGAGTGAATATGTGACAAGTGTGTGGGTCCACCAACATGTTACTGTTTTGTGTCATCCACAGATATGCAGGATGAAGCGGGCCCATCCTCGGCTGCTGGCCAACCAAGCCCATCCCAGGATACCAGTGTCCACACCTCTTCATTAGAGGAAGTGGAGGAGGAGCACGGGCACCTGGATGATGGCATATATCTGGGGGATGAGACCACCGTCGCTGGACCCTCCCATACCTCCACCTCCATAGGGGATACCCCCCCAAGGGACTCAAACTTCATTCTAACCCCCCCAAGGCCCTCAAATGTGGGATCCCCCCTAAGGGCCTCCACCCTTTTGGGAAGCCCCCTAAGGGCCTCCGACCTTTTGGGAAGCCCATCCTCCCTAAGGGAAGTTCCCTCAGGGTCCTCCCCATACATTCGTCCCCAAGCCTCACCTGCACCCAGGAAGGCAATTAGGAAGACGAGGGGTGATCCTGATGCCTTAGAAGCCACTTTGGCTATGGACCTGGCCAGGCAGACCCAACATGTGGGTTCTGTTGCATGTGATATGCGCCGGGTGGCAGCCAGCCTGGCCTCCATGCAGCAGACCCAGGCTGCTTTCACTGCCACCATTAGTGAAAATGTGCAGGAGGTCAGTGCCAACAGCACTGCATTGGTGACCTGCGTTAGGGACCTGGATGACACTAATTCAGGCCTTGTGGCAGAGGTGAGGAGCCTGGGAGTGGCCATACAGGCCAATACAGCAGCCATTGAGGCGGTGGGGAATCAGACCACTGCGGTCCTTACCCGCATAGCCCTGGCTTTAGAGGGTATCCAGGCAGCCAGGGAGAGACCGGGGGATGTTCCTCCTCCCAATGACCCACCCCCCCCACCCGCGGCTGCCCCCAGGCAACAGAGGGCACGGAGCCTTGGCACTAGGCGTAGTACACGTCGGGCCAGATGAGTGCCATTTAGATTATTTTATTTTTATATTCAATTTGATTTTTGGTTATTAATTGATACTCATGATATGAGTGATATTTTGTTATTATGATACTCGATTGGAGTTGTATTTATTTTATTATTATTTTGGATATATATATTGACAATTATTTTCAGAGAAACATACAGCAACATAATTGGAGCCTTGACGTGGCGTTGCTGCTCCCAAGTACCGCACGGTGTACTTCGGTCTAATCCAATTTATTTGTGTTTGGGGGGGGTGTGTTAGGGACCACAGTGGGGTGCATGCGTGCATTAGCATTGTGACATGTTTCATGTGCGTGTTGCACGTGAAAATAAGCCTTCCACGAGGCATCTCCTGACTGCTCTTCCCTCAGCAGACGGGGGACCCTCGGTTGGGGGGGGAATGTCTGGTTCGGGGGTCAGGTCATGACGGACTTCAACCTGCAGGCCCCTTCTCATGGCGAAATTGTGCAAAATGCAACATGCACCGATAATCTGGCACACAAAGTCTGGGGCATACAACAGGGTACCCCCAGACCTATCTAGGCATCGGAACCGTGACTTCAGGAGGCCAAACGTGCGCTCCACCACTCCCCGGGTACGTATATGAGCCTCGTTGTAGCTTCTTTCTCCTGGTGTTTGTGGGTTCCGGAATGGGGTCATCAGGTGGGGTCCCAGGGCATATCCAGAGTCACCTGGAAGGGAAAAGACAGGAGGATGTTAGTCATGCATGTGCCCCTCGTGATGTCTGCATCATGGGGGGGGGACAATCAAACCTGACACCCATGTCACTCACCAACCAGCCAGCTGTCCCCATACACGTTCTCTTCAAATTGTCTTGGGATGTCGCTTTGCCGGTAGATAAAGCTGTCATGGGTGGCCCCAGGGTGTTTAGCACATACGTGCCATATGAGGCCTTGAGCATCGGTTATTACTTGTACATTAATGGAATGCCAATTCTTCCTGTTACGGTACATATGTTCAGCGTCACGGGGGGCCTGGAGTGCCACATGAGAACAATCAATGGCCCCCACAGTGCGTGGAAATCTGGCTATTTTATAGAAATCGGTTCTTGCCTTTGCCTGCTGGACCTCCTGGGTGGGTCTCACAATGTGGTGGGACATCCGTCTCAGGATAGCGGGTACAACCTGGTGCACGCACCTACTCATTGTGGATTGGGACATCCCAGCCAAATTTCCACTGGTTCTTTGAAATGATCCACTGGCTAAAAAATGCAGGGTTGCCATGACCTTGAGCAGTGGCGGCACTGCTTGTGATCGATGTGTTGGGCTGGTGAGGTCATCCTGCAGGGATCGTACTATTTCCATGATGGCTTCAGTGTCAAATCTCAACAAGCGAAACACCTCCGATTCCACCATGCCAAAGAGGTCCATGCGATCTCGGGGTACCCTCTCCTGTGCCCTCCTCCTCCTCCTGCGTGCGCGTAGACGCCGTAGTAGTATGACCACGGCTGCCCCTGACATGTTGGCACACAGATGTGTTGTCCTGCAAGTGTTGTTGCTCAGCTCCTCTGTCACGCTGCTGCTGTTGCTGCTCTCCAGCTGATCTGTGCAAGTCCGTTGCAAAGTTACCCCTGCTTTTATGAAGGGTAACTTTAGATCGGGCTAGCAGCTTACGCGCACCGCGCGTAGCCTACGACGGACAATCGTACGCATGTGAATCGGCATTTCTCCCTCATTTGCATAATTGAATAGCTAATCAATGGGAACGAAGAATACGCCTAGCCTAAATATGCGCCTAAGTTTCGCCGGCGGAGGACAGTTGCGTTGGACGGGTGAAGCCTAAGTTCACGTGTATGTGCTTCTGTGGGTACCGCGCATCGATACGACGGCGCACATCTACACTTACGCCGCGTATCTCGAGATACACCGGAGTATGTCTTTGTGAATCTGGCCCTGTGGGTTTTGTTTTGCACGCCACAGGCTTTTCAACAGAAAAAAACCAGCTGGAGGCAGAATGGTTGCAAAACACTACGGGTTTGTTACCTAACTCTGGGTTTCAAGACCAGTCCACCTCCAGCTGTTGCAAAACTACTACTCCCATCAGCCACGGTCTGTCAGTGCATGCTAAGAATTTTACTTTTGCTGCATCTAGGGTGCCACAGTTTAGAGACCCGTGCATAAAGGCCTGAAAAATGGGGGCCTGCAGAACTTACAATACTAGAAGTGCCAGCATTCCCAGGCATGCTGGAAGTTGTAGTTCTGCAACATCTAAAGGGCAATATGTATTCGAACGTCCTTGGGCCTTGAGGACACTGAAGTCAGGACGTTCGCATACGTCCTATGTCCAAAAAAATGTTAAATTCATTATGCTAAATAACAAGGAAAAGTGCCTAAATACACATTTGCCAACCAGGGTGTCTGCAGCTGTCCAGGCATGCTGGGACTTGTAGTTTTGTAAAAGCAGGAGACACATTTTTTGTGAAATACTAATATCTGATCATATATACTAACTTTTAAACTAGACTAAAATGCAGTTGAAGATAATGAAATAACAGTGGTCAAAATACTTACACAAATCAGCAACTTTTCGTCAGATACAGTGAAATTACTTCCAACCATCTTGCTCTGCGATTGCGTTGCGATCATAAAGTTGGAAACTGGCAAGGGTCCAGGAAATGGTCGCGTGTTGTTCGCGTGTTGATTGCGCTGCTTGGACCGAGATGGGTCCATATGGCTTCGGCTGTATGGACCACAGTAACTCTTTTCCCTGTCAGGAGCCTAACGCCCCGGGGGGTCAGAGACGGGACCTTTTCGGAGGACCACTGACGTATGCAACCGTCGCAGTTTTTTGTGATGTCACTCTTTAGGTGTGTGCAAATTTTTCCTTGCACCGGGTGGAGTTTTTGGGTTGTGTTTTGCACGCCACAGGCTTTTCAACAGAAAAAAACCAGCTGGAGGCAGAATGGTTGCAAAACACTACGGGTTTGTTACCTAACTCTGGGTTTCAAGACCAGTCCACCTCCAGCTGTTGCAAAACTACTACTCCCATCAGCCACGGTCTGTCAGTGCATGCTAAGAATTTTACTTTTGCTGCATCTAGGGTGCCACAGTTTAGAGACCCATGCATAAAGGCCTGAAAAATGGGGGCCTGCAGAACTTACAATACTAGAAGTGCCAGCATTCCCAGGCATGCTGGAAGTTGTAGTTCTGCAACATCTAAAGGGCAATATGTATTCGAACGTCCTTGGGCCTTGAGGACACTGAAGTCAGGACGTTCGCATACGTCCTATGTCCAAAAAAATGTTAAATTCATTATGCTAAATAACAAGGAAAAGTGCCTAAATACACATTTGCCAACCAGGGTGTCTGCAGCTGTCCAGGCATGCTGGGACTTGTAGTTTTGTAAAAGCAGGAGACACATTTTTTGTGAAATACTAATATCTGATCATATATACTAACTTTTAAACTAGACTAAAATGCAGTTGAAGATGATGAAATAACAGTGGTCAAAATACTTACACAAATCAGCAACTTTTCCTCAGACTTAGTGAAATTGCTTCCAACCATGTTGCTGTGTGATTGCGCTGCGATCATAAGTTGGAAACTGGCAAGGCTCCAGGAAATGGTCGCGTGTTGTTCGCGCAATTGCGCATGCGCGATCGAAAAATCGCAATCGCAATATGTTTTTTGGTTAAAATATCATACATATTCGATTTCAGAGTGCTGCTACAGCAGTTTTCGAAATATCTGCAATCAATTTCGCATTCGCATTTTGTGAAATTGCTTTAAAATATCTCGAATATTCGATTTCAGAGTGAGCCAATCAGAGCGCTCCTCCAGCATTTCTCGAAATTGCGCAATAAATATCGCATTCGCATGTTGCGATATTTCGATAAAATATCACTAATATTCTGAGCCAATCAGAGCGCTCCTCCAGCATTTCTCGAAATTGCGCAATAAATATCGCATTCGCATGTTGCGATATTTCGATAAAATATCAGGAATATTCTGAGCCAATCAGAGCGCTCCTCCAGCATATCTCGAAATTGCGCAATAAATATCGCATTCGCATGTTGCGATATTTCGATAAAATATCACGAATATTCTGAGCCAATCAGAGCGCTCCTCCAGCATATCTCGAAATTGCGTAATAAATATCGCATTCGCATGTTGCGATATTTCGATAAAATATCACGAATATTCTGAGCCAATCAGAGCGCTCCTCCAGCATATCTCGAAATTGCGCAATAAATATCGCATTCGCATGTTGCGATATTTCGATAAAATATCACGAATATTCTGAGCCAATCAGAGCGCTCCTACCGCAGTTATTAAAAAATCGCAATTATTTTCGCATTCGCAATAGCGAAAAATCGCAATCAATTAATTTCGATAAAATATCACGAATATTCGAATTTAGCGAATATATCTCGAATATTCGAATATATATTCGAGATATATCGCGAAATCGAATATGGCATATTCTGCTCAACACTAATGTCTATGTTACTGAATTTTTATTTTTTGTACAATAAACTTATTTCTGATTTAAAAAAAAAAAGACTGTAAGGTGAGCATCAACTGCTCCTAGTGTAACAGCACAGAGCACAACACAGCTCTACATCCAGGGCCAGCGCCATGGACTCTTACCCCCTCACTCCAGGTGGAAGAGCACGGCGGGGAGCAACAAGACACAGTACCTCCTGTAGTTACACCCCAGTGCACCCAAGTATGTGGAGAAGGTTCGTCTAACAAATCCTGCTATAAGATTTGTCTTGTTAGGCCCCATACACACGGGAGTATTTATCCGCGGATACGGTCCAGCGGACCGTTTCCGCGGATAAATCCTCTCGAGGATTTCAGCAGATTTTAATGCGATGGAGTGTACTCACCATCGCATTGAAATCCGCGCCGAAATCCTCTGGCGATGACGTGTCGCGCCGTCGCCGCGATTCTGACGCGGCGACGTGCGCGACGCTGTCATATAAGGAATTCCACGCATGCGTTGAATCATTGCGACGCATGCGGGGGATCCCTTCGGACGGATGGATTCGGTGAGTCTGTACAGACCAGCGGATCCATCCGTTGGGATGGATTCCAGCAGATGGATTTGTTCTGCATGTCAGCGAATATCCGATCTGCTGGAATCCATCCCAGGGGAGATATATCCGCGGATAAAGATCCGCTGGCGTGTACACACCATAGGATCTATCCGCTGAAACCCATTTGCTGGGATTTATCTGCGGATGGATTCTATGGTGTGTATGGGGCCTCACAGTTTACCCCACAGCTCATAGAGAAAAAGCAGTGAAGCTATACGTGATCCTGGACGATCCAAGCAACAGATCACTCGCCAGCTCAACCTTCTTTGACACCTTCAAAATCAAGGAAGCAAACTCTTCATACTTACTCAAGACTTGTACAGGGGTAAGTGAAGAAACTGGTAGAAGAACTGTTGGTTACCAAATCGAATTCTTTGATGGTCAGACAATCCTGTCTCTGCCAACTCTAATCGAGTGCAATCAGTTCCCAACTGAAAGAGAGGAGATCCCTACACCAGAGGTGGCACTTCACCACAGACATCTGAAGGGCATAGCACACCTCATCCCTGAACGGGATCCCCAGGCTGAGATAGCGCTTCTCCTCGGGAGGGACATCATCAGAGTTCACAAGGTGAGAAAACAAATCAATGGTCCCCACAACTCCCCCTATGCCCAGAAGCTAGATCTCAGATGGGTCATAATAGGCAACGTATGCCTATTATGAGTGTTCACAAACCAACCAGCGTGAACTCTCTCTTTACAAAGACACTAGAGGGTGGGCGTCCATCCTTGTTTCAGCCTTGCACCAACAGATTCCTCGTAAGAGAGAAGCCTGCCAGTGTAATTCATTCCAACCCTTACACTGCTAATCTTCTTTGTGATGAAGACAGAGATCATTTAGGATGCTCAGTTTTCCAAAGGACTAAAGAAGATCACAAACTTGCCCCATCTATTGAAGATCATATCTTCTTGGAAATAATGAGACAGGGATTCCACAAAAACAACGAAAACAGCTGGGTAGCACCCCTGCCTTTTAAAGCACAGAGACCCTGTCTTGCTAACAACAGAGAACAAGCTTTAAAGCGTTTTTCTTCCCTTAAACACAATCTTCAAAGGAAGCCAGAAATGAAAGGGCATTTCTTCTCATTCATGAGTAAGGTGTTTGAGGATGACCATGCTGAGATAGCCCCACCTTTAAAATACAATGAAAAGTGCTGGTACCTACCAATCTTCGGTGTCTACCACCCCAAGAAGCCAGGTAAAATCCGGGTAGTGTTTGACTCCAGCTCTCAGCACGAAGGGGTCTCACTAAATGATGTCCTCCTAAAGGGACCAGATCTCAACAACACTTCTTGGTGTTCTCATCAGGTTCCGCAAGGAAGCAGTTGCCATAGTTGCAGACAAACAGCAAATGTTTCACAGCTTCCAAGTCAAGGAAGAACACAGGAACTTCTTGAGATTCCTATGGTTCAAAGACACTGACCCTACTAAAGACATTACAGAATACCGCATGAAAGTGCACATTTTTGGTAACAGTCCATCCCCTGCTGTTGCCATCTAAGGACTTAAGCTATCCGCCCAAGAAGGTGAGAAAGACATTACACAGTTTATTGAAAGAGACTTTTATGTAGATGATGGTCTGAAATCACTTTCTTTACCCGAAGCTGCAATAAGTCTACTCAAGAGGACTCAAAGCACGCTTGCCTCTTCCAATCTTAGACTGCATAAGATAGCATCAAACAGCAAGGTTATCATGGAGGCCTTCCCTTCTCAAGATTATGCCAGTGACTTCAAAGATCTAGACTTAGCTACAGACTCCCTTCCTAGGCAACGCAGCCTAGGACTCAACTGGGACCTCAAGACTGACACCCTTACCTTTCAGGTTGACCAAGAGCCAAAACCCTTCACTTGGCGAGGTGTCCTATCCACCATCAACAGCCTGTATGATCCACTCAGGTTTGCAGCACCGGTGACCCTCCAAGGTAAGATTCTGCTTAGAGAGCTTACTGCAGACACATGTGATTGGGATTCTCCACTACCTCCTGAGAAAGAGACATTATGGGTAACATGGAGAGACTCTTTAAAGACTTTACCTAACCTACACATACATAGACCATACACCCACTTTCCTCCTGAAAGGGTTCAGTCTAGAAAGTTATGTGTATTCTGCGATGCTTCAGTCAAGGCAATAGGAGCAGTAACCTAGCTCTAGTCAGTAGTCATCGAGGTCCAAATTCATATTGGGTTTGTTATAGGCAAGGCCAAGCTAGCACCATGTCCTGAAACCACCATTCCAAGATTGGAACTGTGTGCTGCTGTACTAGCAGTAGAACTAGCAGAACTTATTACATCTGAGATGGATATAGAACTCGAGGATACAGAGTTTTACACAGACAGCAAGGTAGTGTTGGGCTACATTTACAACGAAAGTAGGAGATTCTATGTCTACGTACACAACAGAGTCCTAAGAATCAGAAAGTCTACACAGCCCACCCAGTGGCGTTACCTCTCAACTGATCATAACCCAGCAGATCATGCCACAAGGTCTGTGCCAGCATCCCGTCTCAAAGACACTACATGGCTCACAGGACCACCCTTCCTGTACAAGTCAGTGCCTACCACTCCAGAAAAGGATGTAGAAAAAAGTGCAGCGCCAAAGAACCGAGGTCCCCCTAAGTAGGGGATCCCCAAGTAGTATATAAACGTCATCCTAAATTGGGCCTAGATATCACATCTGGTCCACAATAAATATAAATCAAAAAACATATATAAATAGTGAAATAAATATATAAATTAATGAGGGAACAATTGTACCCCCCAAGTGGGCCGGAATATGACTTCCAGTCCACAATGTGTATACAGTGACAAATCAATATCAAAAGGTGTATACCGTATTCTGAATACAATAACTGTGTAATCACAAAGTGAAGAAACAAATCAATGCAACCACATAAGTAAAAATGTATAGTCCAAATCCAGCACACAGGAATGGTGTTTTATATTCTGATGGGTGGGTGGGAAAACATTATCCCCTCTGTAGTCCACTTTAAACACACAGGAATTGTGTTTGTATTCACCTAGGTGGGTAGTAGGACGCTATCCCCTCTATCAAATATCAGCACATCTCCAGGAAATTGATCGTTTAGAGTAAGAATGAATGAATGAATGAATGAAAAACTTATATAGCGCGGCACATGCGAACTGAATCGCCTCTGGGCGCTTGATGTTTCGTGTCTCATGACATCAGAAGAGCAAAGTTTTGATCTGTCTTCTGAAAGTCAGGTGGTTTTCCTCCAACCGAACGCTGGTTGGTAAAGCGTTCCATAGTCTCGGACCTTGAAAAGCAAACCTTCTTTCTCCTTTGGACTTGTATTTGGTTTTTGGCACCTTGACCAGATTTTGGTCAGTGGATCGCAGAACGCGATTAGAATTGTAAGGTTCTATCTTGTCGCAAAGATATTGCGGCGCCTTCCCATGGATGCACTTATGTGTCAGGCAGAGTGCTTTAAATACAATTCTGTCTTTTACTGGCAACCAGTGAAGGGTTCTCAGCGAAGGTGAGATTGATTCCCATGTCCTTTTGCCAGTCACCAGTCTGGCGGCCGTATTCTGTACGACTTGCAGACGAGCGATTTGGTACTTTGGGAGCCCGAGGTAAAGGGCATTTGCATAGTCCAGTCTGGAATTCACGATTGTTCCCACCACGACTGCTACGTCTTCTTTGGGGATAAATGGAATAAGTCTGCGTAGTAGGCGCAACAAATGGTGCGATCCGCTGACTACTGACCCTATTTGTGCGTCCATTGTCATGAAGGTGTCAAAAATGACTCCTAGACTTTTGACTTTGGAGCTAGGGGTGATGCTTTGGCCCAGAATGGGCGGCATTGTCCAGGTTGTTGCCAGTTGACTCTTTCGGCTGGTGTGAAACATAAGGAGTTCTGTTTTGGAACTGTTGAGTTTAAGATAACTCTTAGTCATCCAGTTTTCTATCGAAGAGAGACATTTCTCTAAACTGAGATGATGATCCTTTTTGTTGCAGATGCGAAAATACAATTGCACATCGTCTGCATAAGAGTGATAAAGTAGTTCTTGGCTACTGATAATATCAAAGAGAGGGCGAAGATAGATGTTGAACAGTACCGGTGACAGGGGGGATCCTTGGGGGACTCCACATGTCACCGTGCGTTTTTCCGACGTGAAAGATCCCAGTTTCACTGTTTGTGATCGGTTTTCAAGAAAGGAGGAAAACCATGGTAAATCACCTTCTGCGATTCTGGCTACCTCGGCCAGTCGTATCAGTAACATTTTGTGGTCTACTGTGTCAAAGGCTGCGCTTAGGTCCAGCAGAACCAGGAGACAGGATTCTCCCTCGTCTGCGGCCTCGAGGGCATCGTCCCATATTTTGAGTAAGGCCGTTTCTGTCCCGTGTCCGGGACGGAAACCTGATTGAAATGGATCGAGTAGATTGTGGGTATCCAGATGCTGTTGCAGTTGTTGTACCATTATTTTCTCCATTATCTTGGAGAGAATATTTAGGCCTGTTATGGGGCGGCGGTGAGTTGGGTCCTTGGGATCCAAGTTAGGTTTTTTCAAGATGGGCTGGATTGTGCCCTCTTTCAGCAGGGATGGCACTATGCCTTCCTTAAATGACTGATTTATAAGCTGTGTGATGGGAGGTGCCAGAATTTCGGCGCATTCCTTCAGCAGCTTGGTGGGAATGATGTCATTAGGTGCTGTGCTGTTCCGCAACGCACCAATGATATTTTTGGTGGTATCGATGGAGATGGGTTCCAGAGTGAACTTAGTTGATTGTAGAAGGTTTCTGTTGGTGTTTTGTGGTTGATTGAAGAGGGGGCTGAGGGGGGTATTATTTTGCAGAATACTTACCCGGATTCTTTCGATTTTGTCGATGAAGAAATCCGATAGTTCATTACAGAACTCTTGGGTGTCTGAATTGGGGACTTCAAGACATCCCGGATTCATGGTCTGGGTGACCATCTTGAAGAGTTCTCGGGGGCGGTTCATGGCGCTGTTAATCGTCATAGAAAAATGATGTTTCTTGGCTTTGAAGATTTCTTTATGATATTGTGTTGTTATTGCCTTGTAGATGATGAGGTGATCTTCTGAAGGGCTTCTTTTCCAGGCGGCTTCCGCCCTTCTGCGCTCTTGCTTCAGTAGGGACAGCTGGTTGTTGAACCAGCCGGACTTTTTTTTTCCGGATGCGGACTTTGCGTTTCGGTGCTACTAAGTCGGCTGATTGTAGCAGAGCTGCATTTATGGCATCCAGTGTATCTGAGGCTGTTAACTGAGGATGAATAGTTTCGATTCGGTTTCCCAAGGTAGATTTGAAGAGTTCCGAATGGAGCTTCTTCTGAGATCTAGCCCAGTGTGTTGTCACCGGCTTGGGTGCTTTTATAACTGGTGGAATTTTGGAAATTATGAAACTAATTGCATGGTGGTCTGTCCATGGCAAAGGTTCATTTCCCAAAATGTTTATTTTCAGATTTTGTCTGAAAATTAGGTCGAGTGTGTGACCTGAAGCATGCGTGGGTCCGCATATAAGTTGCTGTAGTCCTAATCCTTCCAGGTGATCGATGCAGGCATCCGCAATGGGATCCTGTGAGGAGTTGGCCCACAGATTGAAGTCCCCGAGCAGCAAAAGATGTTTGCTGTTAAGGGTATAAGTGGATATGAACTCCGTTAATGATGGTAGAAGCTGCGATTTTGGCCCAGGTGGCCTATAGCAGAAGAGAATGTGAACAGTCTCCTGGGGGGAAGTTTGAAGTTGAAGAGTAAGGGTTTTCATAAATGGAAGAGGATTTTGAAGAACCGGCTTAGTGATTGCAATATGAAACTTATGGATCACCGCCAGGCCTCCTCCTCTTTGCCCTATTCTGTTTTCCATTATAATTCGATAATTTTCTGGCACCAATTCTCCAAGAATGGTGTTGCAGTCGTCTGAAAGCCAGCTCTCTGTAATAAAGAGGCAGTCTAGATCGTTTTGTAGTAAGAAATCGTGGATTTCTGATCGGTGTTTTACTGCCGATCTTGTGTTGATCAAAGCACATGATATGTGCTTGAGCTGGGTTAAATGGTTGAAATTTTTGATGGTCGATCGTTGATCGAATCTCAAAGTTGGTCTATTTTTAAGGCCTTTTTGGTGACGGCTGGTAATACTGTTGCGAATTGTCTCAGACCCCAAATCGTTTCTGCAGAGTATCGCAGTTTAACCATTGTTGCCAGTCACCAGGGGGGGGGGGATTGATTGCAATAGAGGGAAGATTCGCTGAATCCTCTCGCTTGGCCTTGGTCCAGAGGAAGGCAAAAAAACCCTGGCAGTGCTAAGCCAATTTGCTGCCGCAGGGAAAAAAAATTCCTTCCTGATCCCTGAAAGGCGATCGGACGAAACCCTGGATCAAGTACTGTTTGGAATGGGGGGGGGGAAGGGGGGGAAGAAGGGTGTCACTGTAGCTGAGGAGTACCAAGATGGCCGCCGACCGGGCCACAGGCCTCAGGTTTGGGGGCTGTTTGGCTTGGTGGGTATGAGCTGGTTGTTAATCCAGGGGAGGATGGGATCCTCCAGGGATAGGGGGATGATCCCTGACAATTCCAGGAAAATTCCAGGCCATCAGTGCTCCTTTTTGCGGCGCGCCGCTAGGCCGCGGCTGAAGCCGCAGTCTTTCCTAATTGCGGCGGCCGCGAATAAGGCCTGGTCTGGCGCGGATGCGGGAAAGAGCCGCAGATCGCCAGAAAAAAGTGCTGCTATGCGCGGCGGGTGATTATGGGTGACTGATTGGGGTGCATGCGGCTCTAAGAGAAGGTAAACAGCCGCAATTTGGATTGCTGGAGTGGCTGTCCTGAAAAGGACGGTCACTAGCGATTCCTGGGGGTGGAAAGATGGCCCTGAAAGACAGGGTCTTACCTGAAGAGAGGGGCCCACGAAGGGAAGGAAGGAGCCGGTCCTATGGGCTGCAAGTTGATTCATGCAGCAAAGATTGTAGGAGCCTGCCTGCCTGTCTGCGGTGTCTAAGGGTAGATTAAATACGCTTACCAGCTGATGTAGACCCGCAGCTCACCATACAGTGGGGGGTCCTCAAAGCGTGTGTGGGCCGACTGCCCTCCCTGGTCTCTGTCTCGGATATGTGTCCTTGTGCAGGCAGTCCAGACGAGTTCTTGGTGAGGTCACAGAGGAATGGCCAAAACGAAATTTCCAATGATGTATATCTTGTAATGGGTAATACTCATACAGGATTCAATCAAGGAGAAGGCAAAAAAGAAAAAGAAAGAGGGGAAACAACTCCTCATAGCGTAAAAAGTTGTAATTAAAAATCCAAAAAGTACACTTTAAAAAGTTCCAAAACAGGAAATCCAAAGGTCACACGTGTAAATAATCCACATAGGTAAAAAAGTTATTCACCAACTCACAGCAATACTCCACATCAAGGAACAAAAATCTATGTAAAGGAGTCCAATTGCGCAGTGGGAACAAATAAGATCCAGTAAAACCAGACCGGTTTCGTCTTATCAGACTTCAACTGGGGTGTATATACATATACAATTCCTGTGTGTTCGAATGGGACTACAGAGGGGATAACGTTTTCCCACCCACCCATGAGAATATAAAACACCATTCCTGTGTTCTGGATTTGGACTATACATTTTCACTTATGTGGTTGCATTGATTTGTTTCTTCACTTTGTGATTACACAGTTATTGTATTCAGAATATACACCTTTTGATATTGATTTGTCACTGTATACACATTGTGGACTGGAAGTCATATTCCGGCCCACTTGGGGGGTACAATTGTTCCCTCATTAATTTATATATTTATTTCACTATTTATATATGTTTTTTGATTTATATTTATTGTGGACCAGATGTGATATCTAGGCCCAATTTAGGATCACGTTTATATACTACTTGGGGATCCCCTACTTAGGGAGACCTCGGTTCTTTGGCGCTGCACTTTTTTCTATATTTATTTCACAATTTTCCATTGTTGTGTTGGCTGCCTCACTATTTGTAGTATTTATCCATTTATTCGTTTTCACTTAACCTTTGTAGTTTAGCGCAATATATTTTTTATAATGTGAGAGTGGGTATTACCGCGCTATCAAGGGGAGGGTGGGGAGGGGGGGGAGGTACAGCTGCGGCACTGGAAGGTGTATCAGACCATAAGTATTAATAATGGGGAAGGTAGTGCTGCGCTATAAGTGGAGGATGGAAAGGTGAAAAGGAAGTGAAGGGTGGTCTGACTGTGACAGTACAAACAAAAATGGCATCAAAAAGAACTGATCAGTGAGCGGGCTGACAAAATTATAACCATTCTAAGCAAAGGTGCAAATAACATAACTTCATAAGTTCTTCTTAGTAAAATGGGATACACAATCGATAAGGTGATGAGAAGTGCAAATAAAGATATACAATCTGTGTAACACAACACCCAAATAACTATGATGGGCTCAGTGATAAGCTTGTGAAAAAAGGTCCATAAAGCAGTAAACTTGTGATAAAGATCGATAAAGCAAAACTTTAACAATAACAACAGAAATCTAAATAATAATTGAAAGTCCAAAATTAGGAAGTGCTGGTGTGGGTCCGAATAAATAATGTGAAGAAAAGGTGGATATCCAGTGATCCTTTTAAGGTGACTGAGGGTGTCCCCTTACCTTACTGCTGTAAGGTAACAGCATATAAATCCAACCACATATGGTTATCCAAATGGGCTCTGGTCCAGGGAAACTGGGTCCTCCTTGGAAGTCGCGTACTTACTGAAGAAGTCACGTTCGTGACGAATACGCGTAAGAGTCCACTGAGAGGTACCGGAGGTGACGTTGGCGAACGATTGCCCCTCTTTTTATATGCCTGATTTAATTTTAACCATGTGAGTACCCTCGTTTATATTTTTATGCTGATTAAAAGTTTTAAAACGATATCACACTATTGGTGGTTTTATCCCTCTGGGCGCGAGATATTAGCCATCCTGGGACGCGACTTCCAAGGAGGACCCAGTTTCCCTGGACCAGAGCTCATTTGGATAACCATATGTGATTGGATTTATATGCTGTTACCTTACAACAGTAAGGTAAGGGGACACCCTCAGTCACCTTAAAAGGATCACTGGATATCCACCTTTTCTTCACATTATTTATTCGGACCCACACCAGCACTTCCTAATTTTGGACTTTCAATTATTATTTAGATTTCTGTTGTTATTGTTAAAGTTTTGCTTTATCGATCTTTATCACAAGTTTACTGCTTTATGGACCTTTTTGCACAAGCTTATCACTGAGCCCATCATAGTTATTTGGGTGTTGTGTTACACAGATTGTATATCTTTATTTGCACTTCGCATCACCTTATCGATTGTGTATCCCATTTTACTAAGAAGAACTTATGAAGTTATGTTATTTGCACCTTTGCTTAGAATGGTTATAATTTTGTCAGCCCGCTCACTGATCAGTTCTTTTTGATGCCATTTTTGTTTGTACTGTCACAGTCAGACCACCCTTCACTTCCTTTTCACCTTTCCATCCTCCACTTATAGCGCAGCACTACCTTCCCCATTATATTTTTTATAATACTCCAGAAAAGGAGACATATGAACTGTAATGCCGCGTACACACCATCGCTTTCTGCGATGTAAAAATGCGACGCTTTATGTGCTTTAAAAAAACGTCATTTTTCAAACTTCAATTTGAACAGCGACGTAGCATACACACCTTCACTTTTTCACAACGCTCTAGCACAGCGCAGTTCCGTCAATCACGCACGACGTCACTATAAAGGGTCGTTTCCATGCGGAAGACGGCCTCTTTTGCTGATATCGTGTTGCTGCGTGTTAGTAAAAGTTTGGTGAGATACGATTCGTGATTTTCAGTGACTGTGCTTTAAATTTCGTTTTCTGTCGTACAGTTTGTCTATTTGTTGTCGGATCTGTGATACAGTGCTACTACTAAGGACGTATTTGTTTTGGCATTACGTTTTGTGTGCACTGTGCTGTTTAGCAGGTCGTTCTTCAAAGGCCATTCTGTACTTCAGGGCGTAATTTTTAGTCTGATCTGATTTGACGACCGTTTTCTAGCCATGTTGCGGGTACGAACTCGTCGCCGAGATCGTGCTGTGCTTGTTGTTAGGATGTGTGCTGCATCCCAGCGACGGTCCATGAACAGGGTGAGGAGGAGGTTGTGGACCAAGAACTGGTTGCTATGCAGGGACCAGTTCTCTCATATGCCTCTGCTGCGGGAGATCCGAGAAAATAACCCTGATGATTTCAGGAATTTTCTTAGGATGTCTGACCCCGTATTTCAGCAGCTTTTGGCTTCGGTGTCACCATATATCACCAGGCAGGACACTGTTATGCGGGAAGCCATCACTGCTGAGCAGAGGCTAGTTGCTACGTTGCGCTACCTTGCAACAGGGAGAAGTCTGCAGGACTTGAAGTTCTCGACGGGCATCTCCCCCCAGGCTCTGGGCCTCATAATCCCGGATACCTGTTCGGCCATCATTCAGGTTCTTCAGGAGGACTATGTTAAGGTAAGTGGTGTTCTTTCAATGGTCAAACTATGGCCCAAAAAAAGCAAAAAAAAAAATGTTTCTAATATGCTCAGAATGTTCACTTTTTCTCCATGTATGCTGTTCTACACAATTTGTAAAGCCCTACATGTTTATTTTATTTAGCCAACCTGTCCATCATTCTATGTTGTGGCCAAACCCACCTAGCATAGTCCCTATATCCCCGTTTATTTGTGGCCTCCATTGTAGTGCTGCATTTTGTGTGTCCCTATATCCCCGTTTATTTGTGGCCTCCATTGTAGTGCTGCATTTTGTGTGTCCCTATATCCCCGTTTATTTGTGGCCTCCATTGTCCAAACCCCCCCCCCCCCCCCTAGATTTTTGAACTACATACTAATAATTATTTTTATTCTTATTTTATCTTTTTTGTGGGGTTGTTTCTCAGGTGAGAAACTCATCTTGGGCCCCCACTCCCCCTAAATATATTTTTTTAACATCAGAGGGGGTGATTAATATGCTTAGTGTTCACATGTTATTTTTTAATACTAACCTTTTTTGTTTAAGTTTTGGTGGGATCCCTTGAAATTGTAGCTATATTCTGTTCACAATGTTTGTTTGAATGGATTTTTTATTTTCTTTCTATCCAGTTCCCCACCACGCCACAGGAATGGCAGACTGTGGCAGCGGACTTCTCCCAGCGTTGGAACTTTCCGAACTGCGGAGGAGCCATTGATGGCAAGCACATCCGCATTGTGCCCCCACCCCATAGTGGATCCCATTTCTACAACTACAAGGGGTTCCACAGCGTTGTTTTGATGGCGGTGGTCTCTGCCAATTATGAGTTCATGTACGTGGATGTTGGGAAAAATGGCCGGATGTCAGACGGCGGTGTCTTTGCGGAGACGGAGTTCGCCCAACGGCTTCAGTCGGAGGACCTAGGATTGCCACCTGCGGAGGAGAACGAAGAGGGTCTGCCCTTCGTGTTTGTTGCAGATGAGGCTTTTGGTTTGGGTCCCCACCTCATGAGGCCATTTCCCGTACGCACCCTCACCCATGAGAGGAGGGTTTTTAATTATCGGCTGGCCAGAGCAAGACGTGTGGTAGAGAATGCCTTTGGAATCATGGCCAGCCGATTCCGATTGTTTTTAACAGCAATAAACCTTGCGGAATACAAATGGAATCACATCATCCTATGTTGTTGCATTCTCCACAATTTTTTAAAGAGACATTCACAAACTTATCTCACGGTATTGCCTGATGAGGCTGATGTTGTGGCTCCGGAGCCGGGACATCAGGCTAGCCATAGAGGCTTGGCCCCCCAAACCGCACGTGCAGTGCGTCAATCCTATGTGGACTATTTTATGGGG
The DNA here is from genome assembly GCF_905171775.1 of Rana temporaria. Lineage (NCBI taxonomy): Eukaryota > Metazoa > Chordata > Amphibia > Anura > Ranidae > Rana > Rana temporaria. Next base: position 279,890,945 of record NC_053491.1, read on the forward strand.
AGGGGGGCCATTGCAATGCCCGATCTTGACTAAATAATAAAATTTACTTTTTGTTTGATTAAACAGTGTTTATTTTTTTGATTTTCTTGATTTTTAATTTTTGGGGGGTAATGTTTCTTTTTCCTAGGTTCTCATCCATCCATGTGTTTGGGATGTCATAAATTCACATGAGTGTTAAATCTTAATAACTCAACAAATATGCCTGAGTAATTTAATGAGTCAGCATTGATACCAATAACTACACACACATTTTTTTGAGTCCAAAATATTATTTTTTTTTCTTTTTTTTTTGATTATTACAAAATAGAATCATTTTTTGCTTTTTTTTGTCTTTTTTTTATTATTACAAAATAGATTCATTTTTTTCTTTTTTTTGTCTTTTTTTGATTATTACAAAATAGAATCATTTTTTGCTTTTTTTTGTCTTTTTTTTATTATTACAAAATAGATTCATTTTTTTCTTTTTTTTGTCTTTTTTTGATTATTACAAAATATATTTTTTTCTTTTTTTTGTCTTTTTTTGATTATTACAAAATATATTTTTTTAATTTTTTTGTCTTTTTTTTGATTAGTACAAAATATAATTTTTTAATTTTTTTGTCTTTTTTTTGATTAGTACAAAATATAATTTTTTTTTTTTTTTTTTTGGGTTTTTAAAATTCTTGGGAAATAAAATGAACACAAACAATTAAACCCTCCCCAAAACATTAATAAAATTTTTAAGCTGCCGTTCCAGCGTCTTCGCTTTGTGGCGAATTTCCCGGCAGGCCAGACGTATGTCCTCGACTTGGGCCCTGCAGGTGAGAACCTCGCCGATGAGGAGCTGGGCACTATACGTGTCCAGTCCCTGACCAGCCCGATTTCCTCCTGAAATGTGGAACCAAAACATGTGTTAAAAGATTGTATGCCTATATCTATATTCCCTGAAAATGTGGTATATGTTACTTTACCGGATGTTGTGGCAGGTTCCTCTTCATCTACATCCCTCGGGGGTGTGGCTTGGTTGGCTTGTGCCTCCTGCCTTGCTGCTTCATTGTGCCCTACAAGATTGAAGAAAGGGAAAACAGGAGGTTAAAACATTACGAGCGGCCTGAAATGACCCAAAAATATTCAAAAATTATAAAAAAGAGGGCAATATTGTTGATTTTTAAAAAATTAGCAAGAAAATAGACCAGTATTTAATCCATTCACAAAGTAATGTCAAATCTGGTGACAAAATTTTTTTTTTTCTATATGTAAGCTAACCAAGTCTCCCCTGGATCTGCTCACCCCTGTGTGTGACCCAACATAGGCTGTGATTGTGACAAACAATTGTGCTACTGAGTACACATGTTCAATAAAAAAAGGAGTAGCAAACGCTCCTTTTTGGGAATCTCAAGGTATTTACGTTTCTTCTAAAATAAGCTGAAACACATTTACATCAATACCAGAATTGAAGACACCTTTTAAGCCCCAAAAATGTCACAACTTTCATATTTGTGTCGAATAATTGGTCAGAGGAGTCGTCGTTCATTCGCCCACAATTCCTACATTTACGTTTTTAATTATGATACAGTGCTTCAACTCCCCTTTGCACATGCAAACTAGGCATGATGCCATTTCTCAGTAATATGGTATTGGATTATTGAAAGTCAGCGAATGAACGACGACTACGACGACTGCATCATGCGTCCACATTCATAATATTCATTATGGTCAACCTGCAAAAATACAAAACATGGCACAAAGAACACACCAAAATAATTAATACACATGGAAAAAACCTACTTCTTCTTCGAATCACCCTATTAATTTTGGCAAGTTGGTGGGGTTCCCTTTTTTTTTAAATCCGACCACCTTTTGCGCAGGTGCTCTCTGCTCCTGCTTTTTCCAAACTTCCGCTGGAGCCTACGGATGACCTTCTCCATAATTTTAGCTTTCACTTTATTTGGATGCATGTAGGGGCCATGCTTGGCATCATAGTCCTCCCTCCTCAATATGGTGACCATCTCCACCATTTCATTAAAACTCATGTTGGAGGCTCTGCATCGGAATCTGCGGCGTGGTTGGGCCTGGCCTGCCTCCTGGCTTGAGCTAGAATACACCTCCATGTTGTCCATCTTTTCTCCCTCACCAAACGACAGAGAAGGGGCGTGGAAAGGACGATACCGAACGTCAGGGGCGGGGTGTCGTGCGGAGCGTCACGCGTGCGTAGTGTAAAAAGGGATCGGACGTGTTTGTAAACGGCGTGCATAGTCTGTGGAAGAAGGCGTAAATCACGATCTTTCATAACGACGATACGTACGTTTTTTTTGTGCGACTTTATTATAGTGAAGAGGGAATGAGTTTGTGGGCTAGTTAGGGGAAGTAAGCTAATGGCTTTAATTACATTATGTTTTGGCTTCTGTTTCATGTGCAGAAAGAATGGATCCCTTCAAGGATGCTGATTTCCTCACCGAATTCATTCAAAAATGGAAGGAACATCCTGTTCTGTGGCAAACCAAAAACACAATAAATAAAAACAAAGATGCCAGGGAAAAAGCTAAAGAGAGCATGCTTGCTTTTCTGAAAACAAGGGTCCCCAACGCCACAAAAGACACAGTGAAAAGCAAAATTAATTCCATCAGGGGCACCTACAGGGCCCAACGGGTCCAAGTCCTGGCCTCAATGAGGTCTGGGGCTGCAGCTGACTCCATATACAAACCAACCCTGTGGTACTACAGTCAGCTGCAGTTCCTGGACGACCACATTGAGACCAGGGCATCCATGTCTACCCTTCCCCCAAGAGGTAGCTCCCAGCTTCCCAGCAGCCAATCCTCCAGTGTTCCCTGCAGACAAGAGCAGGCAAGCTCGGAGGAAGAGCAAGAGTTCCTGGAGGACCCCAATTGTGAGCCATGGAGCATGGTATGTGTTTTTTGTATTAATTTAGTTAGTATATGACGTGAATATATGAATGTATATGAAGTATAGTAATAATGTTAAATGTATGTTACTATTGTTCTAAATTCTAAGTGAATCTCCTAAGTTTAGGGATAAGATCAATAGTCAGTAGTGGCAAAACATGATGGGGACAAAATTGGCCAATTAATAATGTTTATGAAGGAGTGGGTGGCATTTTCAGATAGGCCAGTAGGGGGAGTAACGCAATACACCTGCAAGGGGTCCCAGATGGAAAACACCCTTTTTGAGTACTATCTAGTTGACACGAATTTTAATAATTAATTTTTGGGGGAAAAGGCCACTTATTTTCTAAATTAGGCATGCAACAACCCACATAATTCCAGGGGGACCATGTCTGAAGGTGTGTAAGGGGCCACATAATTAGGGATGGCGACCCTGTGTGTAATATATATTGACATTCAATTTGCATCACTCATGATTTTAAAAATGTGTGTGATTAATGACAAACACAAATAAAATATGTTCCTTTTTTTGATACACAGGCAGACCAAAGCCAGGAAGAGACAGGGCCCACAGGGAGCCAGGAAGAGACAGGGCCCACAGGGAGCCAGGAGGAGCCAGGGCCAACTGCAAGGCAGGAGGTGGCAGAGCCCACTGGGAGCCAGGAGGTGGCAGGCCCCAGTGGGACCCAGGAGGCACGCCGGCGGGATACCATCTCCCGGATCCCTCCATTCCGCAATCCCAATAAACGGCTCAGGAGTATGCGACAAATGGAGGAGGAGACCCAGGGCCTGCTTCGCCAAGCTACTGCAGCCATCCGAGAGCCACCCAGTGAAGTTGAGGGGTTCGCAGCGCTCATTGCAGCCAGGCTCTACAATCTGGAGCAGAGCCAGCGTGTGCGCTGCGAACAACTCATCTTCAAAGCCATAAGCATGGCATCCCTGGGGCAGCTCGATGACGACACCGACATTGTGCGGATTGCTCCTCCTGTCCTTGCTGCTCCTCCTGCTCCTGCTCCTGCTCCTGCTCCTCCTCTTCATGAGGCTGCTCTGGCTCCTGCCACCTCATCTCCTCCAGGAACCCAGCCCCCAAGGACTCGGGCTACAGGGAAGCCTGCAGGGAAGACTGCAGGGAAGGCTGCTGGGAAGAAAAAGCCCAAGAAATAATACGGTGCCCCTGATGGAATTTTAATGTGGACTCACAGGCTGTATTTGTGGCTTCGGGGACCCTTGTTTTCAGAAATATTCAAGCATGCTCTAAAGTGCTGCCTTCCTTGGCATCTTTGTTTTTATTAGGTTGTGTTTTTGGGTTGCCACCTTTATTTTTTGGAATTTTTATGAAGAATGAATGAATGAATGAATGAATGAATGAATGAAAAATGTATATAGCGCGGCACATGCGAACTGAATCGCCTCTGGGCGCTGGTTGTTTGTGTCTCATGCCATCAGAAAAGCAGGGTCTTGATCTGCCTTCTGAACGACAGGTGGTTTTGCTCCAACCGAATGCTGGTTGGTAAAGCATTCCAAAGCCTGGGGCCCTGGAAAGCAAACCTTCTTTCTCCTTTAGATTTGTATTTGGTTTTAGGAACCATGACCAATTTTTGGTCGGTGGAACGCAGAATGCGGTTGCAATTGTGCGGTTTGATCTTGTCGCATAGATATCTAGGAGCCTTCCCATGGATGCACTTATGTGTCAGGCAGAGTGCTTTGAATGCAATTCTGTCTTTCACTGGCAACCAGTGAAGGGATCTCAGTGAAGGTGAGATTGATTCCCAAGATTTTTTCCCAGTCACAAGTCTTGCGGCCGTATTCTGTACGACTTGAAGACGAGCGATTTGGTACTTGGGGAGCCCGAGGTAAAGGGCATTTGCATAGTCCAGTCTGGAATTCACGATTGTTCCCACCATGACTGCTACGTCTTCTTTGGGGATAAAAGGAATGAGTCTGCGTAGTAGGCGCATCAAGTGGTGGGCCCCGCTGACTACTGACCCTATTTGTGCATCCATAGTCATGAAGGTGTCAAACGTGACTCCTAGACTTTTGACTTTGGAGCTAGGGGCGATGATTTGTCCCAGAATGGGCGATGGTGTCCAGTTAGTTGCTGGTAGTTTCTTCCGACTGGCATCGAAGATGAACAGTTCTGTTTTAGCGCTATTGAGTTTGAGATAACTCTTAGTCATCCAGTTTTCTATTGAAGAGAGACATTTCTCTAATCTGAGATGATGATCCTTTTTGTGGCAGATGCGAAAATACAATTGCGTGTCGTCTGCATAAGAGTGATAAAGTAGTTCTTGGCTACTGATAATATCAAAGAGAGGACGAAGATAGATATTAAACAGCACCGGTGATAGGGGGGATCCTTGGGGGACCCCGCAAGGCACCGTGCGTTTTTCTGACGTGAAAGATCCCAGTTTCACTGTTTGTGATCGGTTTCCGAGAAAAGAGGAGAACCATGGTAAAGCGTCTTCTGTGACTCCGGCGACTTCTGTGAGTCGTCTCAGTAGCAATCTATGGTCTACTGTGTCAAAGGCTGCGCTTAGGTCCAGCAGAACCAGGAGACACGATTCTCCTTCGTCTGTGGCCTCGAGCGCATCGTCCCATATTTTCAGTAAGGCCGTTTCTGTCCCGTGTCCGGGGCGGAACCCGGACTGAAATGGATCAAGTAGGTTGTGGGTATCCAGATGCTGTTGCAGCTGATTTACCACCACTTTCTCCATTATCTTGGACAGAGCATTTAGACCTGTGATGGGACGGCGGTGAGTTGGGTCCGTAGGATCCAAATTAGGTTTTTTCAAGATCGGCAGGATTGTGCCCTCTTTCAGCAGGGAAGGCACTATGCCTTCCTTGAATGACTGATTTATAAGCTGAGTGATTGGAGGCGCCAGGATGTCGGCACATTCCTTCAGTAGCTTGGTGGGAATGATGTCGTTGGGTGCAGTGCTGTTCCGCAGCGCACCAATGAATTTTTTGGTGGTATCGATGGAGATGGGTTCCAAAGTGAACTTAGTTGATTGTAGAGGCGTTCCGTCGGTGTTTTGATTGAAGAGGGGACTGAGTGGAGTATTGTTTTGCCGAATACTTACCCGAATTTTTTCAATTTTGTTGATGAAGAAATCCGATAGTTCATTGCAGAACTCTTGGGAGTCTGAAGTGGGGACTTCAAGACATCCCGGATTCATGGTCTGGGTGACCATCCTGAAGAGTTCGCGTGGGCGATTCATTGCGCTGTTAATCATCATGGAAAAGTAAAGTTTTTTGGCTTTAAAAATTTCCTTGTGATATCGTGTTGTTACTGCTTTGTAGAAGTTGAGGCGGTCATCTGAAGGACTTCTTTTCCAGGCGGCTTCCGCCCTTCTGCGCTCTTGCTTCAGTAGTGACAGCTGGTTATTGAACCAGCTGGACTTTTTTGCCCGGCCGCGGACTTTGCGCTTTGGTGCTGCTATGTCGGCTGACTGTAGCAGAGCTGTATTTATGGCATCCAGTGTATCTGAGGCTGCTAGCTGAGGCGGAATACCCTCAATTCGGTTTACCAGGGTGGATCTGAAAAGTTCCGAGTGGAGCCTTTTCTGAGATCTAGCCCAGTGTATTGTAACCGGCTTGGGAACCTTCATAGCTAGTGGAATTCTGGGAATTGTGAAGCTTATTGCATGGTGGTCTGTCCATGGCAAAGGTTCATTGCCCACAATGTTTATTTTCAGATTTTGTCTGAAAATTAGGTCGAGTGTGTGACCTGAAGCATGCGTGGGTCCGCATATGAGTTGCTGAAGTCCTATCCCTTCCAGGTGGTTGATGCAGGCCTCCGCGATGGGATCCTGTGAGGAGTTGGCCCACAGATTGAAATCCCCGAGCAGCAAAAGATGATTGCTGTTAAGGGCGTAAGTGGATAAGAACTCAGTCAATGCTGGAAGCACCTGCGATTTGGGCCCAGGGGGCCTATAGCAGAGGAGAATGTGAACGGTCTCCTGAGAGTGAGCTTGAAGTTGAAGCGTAAGGGTTTCCATAAAGGGTAGAGGATTTTGAAGGACCGGTTTGGTGATTGCAATATGAGACTTATGAATCACCGCCAGGCCTCCTCCTCTTTGCCCTATTCTATTTTCCGTTAAGATGCGGTAGTTTGCTGGTACCAGTTCTCCGAGAATGGTGTTGCAATCGACCGACAGCCAACTTTCTGTAATAAAGAGGCAGTCGAGATCGTTTTGTAGTAAGAAATCATGGATTTCTGATCGGTGTTTAACTGCCGATCTAGTGTTAAGCAAAGCACAAGATATGTGCTTGAGCTGTGTTGAATGATTGAAATTTTTGATGATCGATCGATGATCGAATCTCAAAAGTTGATCTGATTTTAAGGCTATTGCGGTGACGGCAGGTAATATAGTTGCGAATTGTCTCAGACCCCAAATGGTTTCCGCAGAGTATCGCAACTTAACCATTGTTGCCAGTCACCGTGGGCGGGAGTGCGGGTGTTGGGTGAGAGAGGATTCACAGAATCCTTGCTCAAGGGAATTATGTTTTTGGTCCAGAGGAAGGCAAAAAAACCCTGGGCCAGCTGGCCAATGTGCTGCGGCAGGGAAAAAAATTCCTTCCTGATCCCAGAAGGCGATCGGCTCAAAACCCTGGATCAAAAGACTGACGGCTATGGAGGGGAAAAGGGGGGGGATGCTGGGTGTCACTGCTGCTGGGGTGCACCAAAAAAAATGGCCGCCAGGCAAAGCACAGGACCCAGGCTGGGGGGGGGCTGTCAGCTTGGTAAAAACAATAATTTACCGATGAGGTTGCTGAACAGGGGGCATCAGGGGGTGTGGGGGTGAAAATCCAGAGCAATCTGTGCTTTTGGAAGTATTAGTGCAGGGAGAAACGAACGGCGCGCCGGTAGGCCGCGGCTGAAGCCGCGGACTTTCCTAAGGTGCGGCGGCCGCGAAAAGAAGCAGGCTGGCGCGGGGGTGAAGAAACGCCAAACAACGCCGAAAAATACACCCGGGGGGGGTGCCTTGGGACCTCCACAAACGAGGGGTGGCCGTGCGGGCGGTGATGCCGGCGAGAGGATAGTGCAGAGAGCCGCAGTGTGGGGTCTGTGAGACGGCTGCCCTGATAAGGACGGCCGTCAGTGGTTCCCCAGGATGTCAGGCCCTGAGAGGCAGGGTCTTACCTGCGGAAGAAAAGAGGAGTCCTCGAGGAGAGAGAGGTGCTGGTTCCTGGTTCCAGGGAGCTGTTTCTTGGAGAGTCTGCCTAGCGTCTGCCTAGCATCTGACTGCCAGGTCTGGGTGAGAGCAGGCTCGTAAGCGGAAGGTCCGAAGCGCCCTACTCCACCGCTGACACTGACTGACTGACTGACTGACTGACTGACATATGGCTGGGCATTTTAGAATAAAGAATAAAGAAATAAAGAATAAAGAATAAAGAATAAAAAAAAATGTTAATTTTTCAGCCAAATTTCACCATGTTTCTTTATTGTAGATTTGAGAGATCATTATTGAGTGGGCAGACCCATTACAAAATAAATATTGCAAACATTAACAAGGTAAAAAAACATGCTTGTGGGTGAGTTAAAGAAAAAATTAGGTTGTTGCAGACACTTCACACACTCCCAAATCAACACAAAATAGAGATTACAAATAAAATTGGTGACAAAAAAAACAAACAAAAAAAAAAAAAGGTGGACCAATATATATATTTAAAATGTTTAAGATGGAAGATACAACTAAATAACAGAACACAAACATAAACATTATCAAACAAGAAAGAAACTAATTAAAAGCTTGTCATAACTATGTAACAAGATCAGCCGCAACAAACGTCCATTTCTGGGTAGCAGTTAAAAGCAGGGGTTAAAGAAGCGCTTTCTTTTCTTGTCTATAAGCTGAAAAAGACCTTAACGAATGTGCTGATTCCATTCTGAACAGTCGTTTTACATGAATGAGCGCTGCCGTCTCCTAACTTGCTTATGAGCATGCGCGGGCTTAAATCGACATTTTTACGTACACACGGTCAATGTTTAGAACACAGAAAACGACGTCGGCCAAAAACGACACATAAAATTGAAGCATGCTTCAATTTTTTTCTGTCGTTTTTTAGAAGACATAAAACAACGTTTTTGCCCACACACAGTCAATTAAATTGACGTTTTTCAAAATGTCGTTTTTTTTCATCGCAGAAAGCGATGGTGTGTACGCGGCATTAGAACCTGAATCTGACTCAGACATCCGTCCTCAGGTTTCCACACTACATACAACGATTTCTAACCAACTGTTGGGATCCAAGCGCTTTCATAAGTTCTCCACTTGGAAATCCTTACAAAGAGCTACAGCTTGCTTGGTTCACATAGCCAGATCCTTTACAGGCACCCCTACAAGACCAAGTTGTTGCAAAGATTGGCATTATTGGCACAAGCCATATACAGTAGATGAGCTCACAGAAGCGAAAAATGTAATCATCCGCTGTATCCAACAAGAGACTTATGCACTAACACTAGAATGTCTTTAAAATAACAAGAGCATTCCAAAGAACTGTCCTCTGAGGAAACTCAACCCCTTTATAGACAATGAAGGACTGTTAAGAGTAGGAGGGCACATCTCAAATGCAGGACTTGATAGTGGTGAAAGCAATCCTGTCATAATACCAAATAACCATGCTGCTTCTTTACTTGTGGAACACTATCACACACAGACAAAACATCAAGGACGTTTGTTCACGGAAGGAGTATGGCTGGACTCTGGATAGTGGGAGCCAAGAGACTTGTGAGTAAAACCATTTTCAAATGTATCACCTGTCGTAAACTTTGTGGTATTTTATAAACCCAGAAAATGGCCAACCTTTCTGCAGACCGTCTCAGTACAGAACCCCCTTTCACAAACGTCGGTCTTGATGTGTTTGGGCCTTGGGCTGTCATCAAACGTCAAACCAGAGGAGGCAGTGCCAACAGCAAACGCTGGGCTGTCATGTTTACTTGCATGTGCATCAGAGCTGTACACATAGAAGTAATTGAGTCCTTAGACACATCCAGCTTCATCAATGCCCTGAGACGTTTTATTTCTATTAGAGGCCCTGTCAAGCACATATGCTATGATAGAGGAACCAACGTTGTTGGAGCTTGCAAAGAATTGAATATCACTTCAAACCTTGACACAGAACATGTTGAAAGATACCTCTCAGAACAGGGTTGTACATGGACATTTAACCCCCCACACTCTTCTCACATGGGAGGTGCCTGGGAGCTTATGATTGGTATAGCTCGAAGAATCCTAGATTCAATGTTTCTACAACTGGGAACTTCAAAACTCACACATTAAACTCTGACAACCTTCATGGCTGAGGTATCAGCTATAATGAACGCCAGACCCTTGACATCTATACCCAATGATCCTGAAGATCCTTTCTTGCTTACACCTTCCACTTTGCTCACTCAGAAAGTCCAGGTGACCACAGCTCCTTCAGTCAATCTGGATCCAAAGGACTTATACAGATTCCAATGGAAAAGAGTACAAGTGTTAGCTGACATCTTTTGTAACAAGTGGAAGAAACAATACTTGTCTAATCTACAGACCAGGAACAGATGGCAAGTCAGCAAGCCCAACTTAGAGTCTGGTGCCATTGTTCTCATGAAAGACTCTCAATCCAGGAGAAATGAGTGGCCTTTGGGTCTGATAACCCAAGTGTTTCCCAGTGAAGATGGACATGTCAGGAAAGTTGAACTCAAAGTCATTAGGCAAGGTCAGCCTAAACTTTTCCTCAGACCTGTTTCTGAACTTATTCTGTTACTCTCCTCTGGAGTGCCATGATATGTGGTATCCTTGGGAAACCAGGCAGGGAGTGTCATGCCTTCATTAACAAGGCTTATAATCTTTACATTGACTTTGGTTTAACTAAATTAAATCGATGCTGCCATCTAATGGACATTTTGTTTAACTGCACTAGTTCTATCTTAATACAGTCAGTATAGAATAGTTGGTTAGATTTGGCCCATGCAAGCCTCCGTAATTCAATCCCATGAGGCTTTGCACCATCTTCAGGCCTTTCTTTTCCATTTTCTCCCTGGAAGCAAGCACATGTCTGCTGAGTTCTATCCCACGTTAGCCATACCGATCCATCTCCGGTACGTTTATCTTTGTGTCTCTAGCTAGATAGTTAGGGATGCTCTAATTGTGTGATTATTTACTAATTGTACTTGTTTGTATCTGTTTCAGTTTTACTCTATCTTGTACTAATAACATTTCAAAAGAATTCTGCGCCTACTGGAATGCATTGGTATGAGAAGAGTTAACAGTGTGCCCGAATACACCTCAGTCACGTGTAGTGAGGGGCATAACGATGATTATTTTAAGAGTATAGGTGTCCATCTCTTATTCCTTTTCCATTTTTTGGTGTCAACATTCCCTCAGTTCTGTCATAGGCCATTTCTCATATGACCTTCTTCATTGATATGATGCTAAGATTCGGGTGTGTTATAATATATTTTTTATTACATTTAATGTCTATGTGTGTATGTCAGATGTATACATATAACATATGTTTGGATGTTTCTGTTTTGCCCTTCTTTTTGAATGCGCCATCCTCATCCCAGTCTTGATCCTACCATTACTGTCTCACGGCGATTGCCCTGTCCCCGTGCTGTCCAGTGATTGGATTAGCCCGGTGGTTTGCCAATTGGAATGCAGACATGCGCTGCGTGATGACATCAGTGGGCACCATCATGATGATTCGGGTGCGTACCCTGCGTCTGGCTCCCAAACAAAATTGGCGTCCTTTTTTCCCCACAAATAGAGCTTTCTTTTGGTGGTATTTGATCACCTCTGCGGTTTTTATTTTTTGCGCTATAAACAAAAAAAAGGCAATATTTTTTACTTTTTGCTTTAATAAATATCCCCCAAAATTATTTAAAAAAAAAAAATTCCGCAGTTTAGGCCGATACGTATTCTTCTACCTATTTTTGGTAAAAAAAATCGCAATAACCGTTTATCGGTTGGTTTGCGCAAAATTTATAGCGTTTACAAAATAGGGGAAAGTTTTATTGCATTTTTATTCATTTTTTTTTTTTACTACTACTAATGGCGGCGATCCGCAATTTTTTTCGTGACTGTGACATTATGGTGGACACTTCGGACAATTTTGACACATTTATGGGACCATTGTCATTTTCACAGCAAAAAATGCATTTAAAATGCATTCCTGAATTTCAAGGCTCAAACGGAAAATCCACCATAAACTCCAAAGCCATAAAAGATGTATAAAGAGAATGGGTACTCTTACCGGACATAGTGGACACACTCACCAGCGGTGGTGTGTCAATCAAGCATATACGAGATCCTCGAGCTGGTACCCTTCATAGAAGGAACACCAAAGGCAACCAGGGGAATCCAGAGTCCCCGATCTTATGCGTTCAGGGTGTGGTGAATGAAAGAAAGGCTCTTCATGGAAGTGAATTCACATGGAAGGACATGCAAAAAAATGAAGGGAGGCTCCACATAGTGCAATTAAACCCAATGATGGATAAAGCAGCTTTATTTTCAAAAAGCAAAGTATAAAAAATGTCATAAAAACATTAAAAAATATATAAAAAACAACAGGGTACTAGCCACAGTGAAGAGGCAGGTACAGGTGATCACAGAGAGCAAAGCGTTGTGGACAAATAGCTGTGGCAGGCTATGTACCCTACATAGGCACCACTGGTTGACACAGAATATAAAAATTTTTATTGATACAAGCACAGAAAACTGGGTAATTGAATCAACAATTACAGTACAGAAAAACAATATATAAAAAAATGTACTACATTAAAAACATTGGTAAGCATAGAATATCTCTAAAATGCTAATAACCCAGAGGGGTTATACTGAAACCACAAACAGTCCACAAGGGACAGCAACAACAGTTGATGAACAAACGTAGACTTCGATTGGCGTTTTTTGATAAATAGGCTCTACATGTTTCGCAGGTTACTGCTTCTTCAGGAGCTTAAAAAAACTTTCTGGAAAGGAAAACATAGACTATTATTGGTTTCAGATTTTAATTTATCATTATATGTTTTGTAGATAGAAACAAATAGTATTCCTTGTGCATAAGAGCACTATAATATATGACCCAGGTTGCCACAAGTTGCCATGCGAACAGTGCGAAAAAGGTTCAAGTGAAGGAGGTGTAGGGACATGCCACATACCCGTGTGAATAGAACAGATGTGTCCATATAGTGACCCGTCTTCGCCAATATAGAAAGTTGGCAAGTAGTTACGGGTATAACTAAATAGTAAGGCAGGAGAAAAGAAGGATATATATATATATATTACCAGTGATAATAGAGGCAGGGAAAGATGATAGCGAAGCTCCACAAGCCACCAGTAGGGAGTGATAGTTAACCACTTTGTGTATAAACGAAAGCGAGATTATATCATAAGCTGTAGTGAACCTACCATCCACGATAATGGATAAGAAAAAGTAGAATTTCCAATGAAAACTCTGGATCAATGAAGTAACAAGTTCCAGGTTTCAAAGAGGATATAGATGTATGTTTTCGAGACAGATATAGGCTGGTGTATAAACCTAATAGAGTAAAAGGTAAAGAATACTAATAAGATGATAAGGCTATTCCATCGCATAAGTACAGATAAAGTCCCCAATCCAGAGACCCATATATACATACCCAGATGTATGAGATACAGCAAATGCAGGGCTAGTCCAGAATTAGGAAGAAATGCAGGATCATATGTATATGCTGCATATGTGTAAATGAGGGGGAAATGTTCCCATAAGAGTTAGGATAATATCCCAAGCTTGTGAGGACCAGACCATTTAGAGCACAGCTGTGGTGGTATGAAAGGGTATCTATTTAGAAAAAATAGACAAACAAGGGAGACATTCTGAGTGAGGGCCGGCCCAATACAGAGGATAATGCCAGTCACAGCTACCAGATAGAAACCTATAAAGGTACTCACCACGTCCGGGTTCACCTACTATCTCGCACGCCACTACGTATGGGAGCATTAAAAACATTGGTAAGCATAGAATATCTCTAAAATGCTAATAACCCAGAGGGGTTATACTGAAACCACAAACAGTCCACAAGGGACAGCAACAACAGTTGATGAACAAACGTAGACTTCGATTGGCGTTTTTTGATAAATAGGCTCTACATGTTTCGCAGGTTACTGCTTCTTCAGGAGCTTAAAAAAACTTTCTGGAAAGGAAAACATAGACTATTATTGGTTTCAGATTTTAATTTATCATTATATGTTTTGTAGATAGAAACAAATAGTATTCCTTGTGCATAAGAGCACTATAATATATGACCCAGGTTGCCACAAGTTGCCATGCGAACAGTGCGAAAAAGGTTCAAGTGAAGGAGGTGTAGGGACATGCCACATACCCGTGTGAATAGAACAGATGTGTCCATATAGTGACCCGTCTTTCGCCAATATAGAAAGTTGGCAAGTAGTTACGGGTATAACTAAATAGTAAGGCAGGAGAAAAGAAGGATATATTTATATATTACCAGTGATAATAGAGGCAGGGAAAGATGATAGCGAAGCTCCACAAGCCACCAGTAGGGAGTGATAGTTAACCACTTTGTGTATAAACGAAAGCGAGATTATATCATAAGCTGTAGTGAACCTACCATCCACGATAATGGATAAGAAAAAGTAGAATTTCCAATGAAAACTCTGGATCAATGAAGTAACAAGTTCCAGGTTTCAAAGAGGATATAGATGTATGTTTTCGAGACAGATATAGGCTGGTGTATAAACCTAATAGAGTAAAAGGTAAAGAATACTAATAAGATGATAAGGCTATTCCATCGCATAAGTACAGATAAAGTCCCCAATCCAGAGACCCATATATACATACCCAGATGTATGAGATACAGCAAATGCAGGGCTAGTCCAGAATTAGGAAGAAATGCAGGATCATATGTATATGCTGCATATGTGTAAATGAGGGGGAAATGTTCCCATAAGAGTTAGGATAATATCCCAAGCTTGTGAGGACCAGACCATTTAGAGCACAGCTGTGGTGGTATGAAAGGGTATCTATTTAGAAAAAATAGACAAACAAGGGAGACATTCTGTAGTGGCCGAAAAGCTTCATCCATCCCCTAATGTCCCACAGCATAAGGATATGTGTACGGCCAGATAACCACAGCATATCCTTATGCTGTGGGACATTAGGGGATGGATGAAGCTTTTCGGCCCGATCGGTATTCATATTGATGGCTTCGCCATCGGATGTGTGCGGTGTTGGTTCGACACGCCCCGTCTATTCCATTGGCGGGACGTGTGCTTGTACTCCTCCCCTTCCACGAAGAACGGCCCTGTTACTGTGACGCCTGTGGCAGGCGTCATCTGACGCCCATGGAGCGTCACAGACAGGTGATTGGCTCTCGTGATCTATGGCCGGAACACGTGATGCGGAAGTCCTATCCGCACACGTGATCGGAGACATGCACTTTTATAACGGAGCAGGATGCCCAGGAAGTCAGACGTTTGCTCCCATACGTAGTGGCGTGCGAGATAGTAGGTGAACCCGGACGTGGTGAGTACCTTTATAGGTTTCTATCTGGTAGCTGTGACTGGCATTATCCTCTGTATTGGGCCGGCCCTCACTCAGAATGTCTCCCTTGTTTGTCTATTTTTTCTAAATAGATACCCTTTCATACCACCACAGCTGTGCTCTAAATGGTCTGGTCCTCACAAGCTTGGGATATTATCCTAACTCTTATGGGAACATTTCCCCCTCATTTACACATACGCAGCATATACATATGATCCTGCATTTCTTCCTAATTCTGGACTAGCCCTGCATTTGCTGTGTCTCATACATCTGGGTATGTATATATGGGTCTCTGGATTGGGGACTTTATCTGTACTTATGCGATGGAATAGCCTTATCATCTTATTAGTATTTTTTACCTTTTACTCTATTATGTTTATACACCAGCCTATATCTGTCTCGAAAACATACATCTATATCCTCTTTGAAACCTGGAACTTGTTACTTCATTGATCCAGAGTTTTCATTGGAAATTCTACTTTTTCTTATCCATTATCGTGGATGGTAGGTTCACTACAGCTTATGATATAATCTCGCTTTCGTTTATACACAAAGTGGTTAACTATCACTCCCTACTGGTGGCTTGTGGAGCTTCGCTATCATCTTTCCCTGCCTCTATTATCACTGGTAATATATATATATATATATATCCTTCTTTTCTCCTGCCTTACTATTTAGTTATACCCGTAACTACTTGCCAACTTTCTATATTGGCGAAGACGGGTCACTATATGGACACATCTGTTCTATTCACACGGGTATGTGGCATGTCCCTACACCTCCTTCACTTGAACCTTTTTCGCACTGTTCGCATGGCAACTTGTGGCAACCTGGGTCATATATTATAGTGCTCTTATGCACAAGGAATACTATTTGTTTCTATCTACAAAACATATAATGATAAATTAAAATCTGAAACCAATAATAGTCTATGTTTTCCTTTCCAGAAAGTTTTTTTAAGCTCCTGAAGAAGCAGTAACCTGCGAAACATGTAGAGCCTATTTATCAAAAAACGCCAATCGAAGTCTACGTTTGTTCATCAACTGTTGTTGCTGTCCCTTGTGGACTGTTTGTGGTTTCAGTATAACCCCTCTGGGTTATTAGCATTTTAGAGATATTCTATGCTTACCAATGTTTTTAATGTAGTACATTTTTATATATTGTTTTTCTGTACTGTAATTGTTGATTCAATTACCCAGTTTTCTGTGCTTGTATCAATAAAAAATGTTATATTCTGTGTCAACCAGTGGTGCCTATGTAGGGTACATAGCCTGCCACAGCTATTTGTCCACAACGCTTTGCTCTCTGTGATCACCTGTACCTGCCTCTTCACTGTGGCTAGTACCCTGTTGTTTTTTATATATTTTTTAATGTTTTTATGACATTTTTTATACTTTGCTTTTTGAAAATAAAGCTGCTTTATCCATCATTGGGTTTAATTGCACTATGTGGAGCCTCCCTTCATTTTTTTGCATGTCCTTCCATGTGAATTCACTTCCATGAAGAGCCTTTCTTTCATTCACCACACCCTGAACGCATAAGATCGGGGACTCTGGATTCCCCTGGTTGCCTTTGGTGTTCCTTCTATGAAGGGTACCAGCTCGAGGATCTCGTATATGCTTGATTGACACACCACCGCTGGTGAGTGTGTCCACTATGTCCGGTAAGAGTACCCATTCTCTTTATACATCTTTTATGGCTTTGGAGTTTATGGTGGATTTTCCGTTTGAGCCTTGAAATTCAGGAATGCATTTTAAATGCATTTTTTGCTGTGAAAATGACAATGGTCCCATAAATGTGTCAAAATTGTCCGAAGTGTCCGCCATAATGTCGCAGTCATGGAAAAAATTTCGGATCGCCGCCATTAGTAGTAGTAAAAAAAAAAATGAATAAAAATGCAATAAAACTTTCCCCTATTTTGTAAACGCTATAAATTTTGCGCAAACCAACCGATAAACGGTTATTGCGATTTTTTTTACCAAAAATAGGTAGAAGAATACGTATCGGCCTAAACTGCGGAAATTTTTTTTTTTAAATAATTTTGGGGGATATTTATTAAAGCAAAAAGTAAAAAATATTGCCTTTTTTTTTTGTTTATAGCGCAAAAAATAAAAACCGCAGAGGTGATCAAATACCACCAAAAGAAAGCTCTATTTGTGGGGAAAAAAGGACGCCAATTTTGTTTGGGAGCCACGTCGCACGACCGCGCAGTTTTCAGTTAAAGCGACGCAGTGCCGAATCGCAGAAACTGGCTGGGTCCTTTAGCTGCCTAAAGGTCCGGGTCTTAAGTGGTTAAGCATCATTAAAATCATTGCTCCAGAATAAACGACCATTTTTAAAACTTTTTTTGCATTGATACATGTTCCCTTGGGCAAGACCCGGGTCCCCAAACCCGTTTTAGGACAATAACTTGCATATTAGCCTTTAACCACTTGCTTACTGGGCACATATACCCCCCTCCTGCCCAGGTGAAATTTCAGCTTTCGGCACTGCGTCGCTTTAACTAACAATTGCGGCGACGTGTCTCCCAAACAAAATTGACGTCCTTTTTTCCCCACAAATAGAGCTTTCTTTTGGTGGTATTTGATCGCCTGTGCGTTTTTTTTTTGTGCTATAAACAAAAAAGAGCGACAATTTTGAAAAAAATACAATATTGTTTACTTTTTGCTATAATAAATATCCCAAAAAAAAAAAAAGGGAGTAATTTTTGACATAATTCGTTCAGCCCATCATTTGCATGGGGTCAAGCTTCATTTAAATGTATCACGCCCACTTACTTCCTACTTTTAATTAGGCAGGCTTACACCAGCCAATTTACGTTACGCTGGCGCAACGTAGGGAGCGAGTGCTTTGTGAATACTGCTCTTGCCTCTCAGAGTTACGTCGGCGTAGCTCATATGAGATTTGCTACGCCCACACAAATATATGCCGCTCTACGTGAATCCGGGCCATTGTGTATGGACCTAGAAAAATTAAGGAGGAGGAGCCGAGGATGTCAATAGACGTCCTCCCGGCGTTGTAGAGCCACCTTGTGGCCGTCAATGTACAATGCCGGGGCTCCTAGTGATTAAAGGCACAAAGATTTAAGCCACATATTGAAAAAATATAAATTGTATTTATTATACATATACAAAACAATGTACATTAAAAATGAGCTGTGTATGGAATGAATACAGTACGGAATGAGAATTACAAGCCACATATTGAAAAAATATAAATGTAATTTATTATACATATACAAAACCATGTACATTAAAAATTAGCTGTGTATGGAATGAATACAGTACGGAATGAGAATTACAACCAAATGTAGATAGGTATGTAGGACATAATTATCCAAAATTGCACCCAACGTTTCGGAGAGACAACTCTCTTTCCTCAGGGGAATGGTGGAAAATCAGCCAACTATCTATAATGTGTACAATAATAGATTAACATACGATATCTGTGACAGACTCACCAGGGACATCACCGGACCCTCCTATGTCTAAAATCATCCTATGTCCACTAGGGGCATAGGATGACTGAGGAATGATATCTTGGACTACCTGAGATGGTATTATTATGTAATTATTATCCACAATATATTCCAGCATATCTGTAAAGAACTATTTACTGTTTGTTGATTCTGAACTCAACAGGTTAATTGTAAGAGTGACTCATTCATACTGTTGGGACACATACTGTTAGATGCTAATGCCATCACCTCCAACCATCTGTCTGTTCTCTGTGCTAATTGACCCTGCTATTGTGTGAAGATGTCCTGTGTTTACACTTATGATAATGTGTATTGTATAGCAGGTGAGCGGAGATGTGACGTCTACTCTGAAAGGTCATATCTGAGTCGCTTAGTCTGGGTAAATGATTAGTTAATTAGCTCATGTTAATTTATGTTCTGGTTACCTCCTCTTTAAACTGTATATAAGGTTGCCTTATTGGTTCTAATAAACACTCCATGTTTAGCACACAAACAAGTCTCGTCTCGTTGTGTGTTGAGAGCAGCTGGAATATCGGATATCTATATTCAGACTGATAGGAAGCGGTATATGCCGGAAACACTCAAGCGGAGTGTGGGACGTTCCATTACAATATCAAAAATATCAAACAATTGTATTAGCAACAAGTAATTAATATAATATAAATACTCATATTTGGAGCTATTCTACATGCATATCATTCCATCAAAGCGTTTAAAAACAGAGAAAAATTAAGCAGCATTGCGTCCTGGAGCTACTGGTGCATCTGATGGTTAATAAATACAACTGGATTGTTGCTTGGTACCCGTAAGAGTCCCCATCCAACACTACTGGAGTCAGCCCAAGCTAGGCCCTATAATATGGTATATTAGATTTAGTATATATGGCCACAAGGATATTTGTGGAAATGTAAGTTTAAATTATTAGCGAGAGATGATACCGCTCTAAAAACTGCTGATCCCTTGGCTTTGCTTCCGTCCCACTAAACCAAAAAGGTGCTGGCTATGCACAGGTGCATTGGAAAGAAGAAGATGCTGGACTACTGCACTCCTTAAAACGATGTCTTTATTGTACAAATGAAATCCAAAAAAACAACCAAAGAAATGCAGTCAAATTGAAGTGAACAACAGGAAAAAGGTGGCTAACATGTTTCACATCATGTGATGCTTACTCGTAGCTCTTAGCATACCTTCCAAAAGTAAGTTGCACTGAATAAACTGTGCTGCTGCAGTCAATACCCGCTGCAAGAAAAATAAATGCGATGCAGGGGTGTCGCAAACTACGGTGAACAAGAGTGAACCACAACTGCGGTTAGGGAAAAGATTTCAATGCACTTCTTTATGTTATGTGATTTTCAGTACTGGACCCCAGGCGTCACTCTAATCAGAGAAAAAGAGTTTGAGGGTTCACTACATCATATCTCTCACATATAGGAATGTATTGAGATACTAAGGGAGAAGGAAATACAACATACCTTCAACCCCTAGCGTTAAAAAGGTATAGCGAACATCTTCGGTATTTACAGCCAGGAGGGCGTAACTTTTAAAGAACAAATGTCAAGTACGTAGTATATGAAAATACTGTATGCAGATAGGTTATACTTCAGGGAGGCAACTGTAGCTTAAATGGTTTAAGAGTGTATGTCCCTTTAAGATATTCCACAACTGTTACATGAAGACACAATAAGTAATCCCAAGCAGCACGATAGTATAAACTAGAGTCGGATTCAAATACAGTACTTAATAAAGCTACATGTGATCCGGGTAATTGTAGAGCAATAAATGTAAGGTAGTAATGGTACTTATCCGTTTGCAGAGGATGAGAGTTCTTCAGTAAGGAGAGTATTGTGGCAGCAATGGGATTCTTTCACGGAGGGTCTCCTGGTGGAAGATATCTTAGGGTGGCCCCAGCAACTTCAGTAAGGATGGCAGCGTGGATGCAGGTACTGGATATGTTAAAGGTGGCATGTATCCGGGCTGCAGTGATATCCAGTTGAGGGGATATTGCCAGTAGTTTATTTGTTGCGTGTTCCGGCTACGGCTGACAATAATAGAACAGCGTGTAGTAAACATGCTGTTCTGTTTATAGCAGAGAGACATGTGTGCCGAATAGAGCATTGATTACGCTTGGCACTTCCGTGTTCCACGTTGGAACGCACGTGGCGCCGGGTGATGACGTCAGTGCGCGGTCGCCGTATGCATTCCAGCGTGGAACGCAATACGGCAATGAGAAACGCCGATTACAAGGGGTTAACTGGGTGTAACATGAAGTATATATTGAAAGGCTGTAACCATGAGATGATGCCGGATCAGTTACAGGGAAACCTAGGTAGTATAATTAACTGACTGGAGTGTAAAAATTATATATAGAAGGGTAATAATAGATGACATTGGTTGAGTCAAATAAATAAGATAGAGTTAGGGCAAGCAACTCGATATAGCTGCATCAGAAATAATTGGAAGAATAAGCCTACTGGCATTTATGTCCTATTCACAATGTGTGATCTAAAAAGTAGCACCTGTATAATTAATAAACCAACACCAGGTGGCGTAAGTGTGCGTGACTCGAGTTCAATGTCATTGCTCTATATTGCTAACACGACCGAAGACAAAGCCTCCTCTAGAAATATTAATAACATCCGGCAAAGCATCTCAGGTTTAAACAGCTCTTAAAAGAATGTACTCTGAGGATGCCTGTAATTCAAATATTACCATGCGTGTAGCTAGACGTGGGGAGCCGTTGCAACATCCAGATCGTCTGCTGGATCGTAACTTGCTCCCCACATCACTGAAATAAATACCTCCCTCCTGCCAATCAGCGGACACAGCGCAGATGAATGCAGCTGTGTCTGCAAGGCATGGGGAAGAGATGGGACACTCAGGACGGGCGGCTTCTTGAGCCGAAGGTGCACGCCCCCCACCCCAACCATGCATGCGCAATGCCTCGCGGCGGAGTGACAGCCTACACCCAAGGCCCACCGGCACGTCAGCACAGGGCATGTGCAGAGAGGAAGCAAGATGGCGGCTGGGCAGCTGAGAGCCCGCACCAAGAACCGCCAAAGGGTGCCGCCACGAATTTATGAGTCCGGACTGCTGCATGTGCCAGACAGTGCAGGCAGGGGACCCCACATCGGGAAACAAGAAGCGAACTTGGAAATTTTGTAGAAATCTGTAATTTCTCTATGGGACGATGGCAAGATCGCCATCTGGTGGCTCACCATGGAGTTAGTCAAATTAGTTTTCAGGATGACCGGCGCAATCCAGTAAATAAACCAGAGCGCAAATGGTACTCGCTGCACAGCAAACCAGATATCTGTCAAGACAAACAAAATCATGGCGAACAAAATAATAAAAAACAAAAAACATAAAAAAAAGAAAATCCAAAAAAACTAAAAAACAGTCAGTAACTCTGCCTCTCAAGTGGAAGAATGGATGGACAGCCGCACTCCAAAAAGTCTTGTTGAAAAAAGACGTGCTCTTTATTGTAAAAAGGAAAAAATGCACAGCACACAACAGCATACAGTGGGATAGACAGCTGACGCGTTTCGCATTAACAACTAATGCTTAGTCATAGCTCATGACTAAGCATTAGTTGTTAATGCGAAACGCGTCTGATGTCTATCCCACTGTATTCTGTTGTGTGCTGTGCATTTTTTTCCTTTTTACAATAAAGAGCACGTCTTTTTTCAACAAGACTTTTTGGAGTGCGGCTGTCCATCCATTCTTCCACCTGCTTAATTCTATGCATTGCCAGCACCCGTGTGATTCCTGAGTGGACATTGATTACCTGCCTGTGCTCACCTGGAGCGGCGGTCTCCCTACCTATCAACTCTGCCTCTCAACCCTAATAACAGCCTCAGCCCCTCTGGCACATCTGGCAATAGTGTAATGAACAGGTTATGATAAAACACAGAAATTTGTCTTTACTGCAATATTTCTGTGGAAAGGAGTAACAAACAGTAACAATATATATTCAAAGTAATCAACTGGAGAGCAATAGCTGAGATGAAGAGCAATACAACTCTCAAACTGCTTTCAGAGGATTCCAAACACTAGAATTTCCCCAAGAGCAGAGGCACACTTGAATGATAAATAAAGCACAATATGGCACTTTAAATTAGATTGGTTAGCTTTACTCAGATGACCTCTGAGTCCAGGCAGGAGTAGAGCAGAGGAATGACTCCCTTTGTGTCAAGCCTCTCTCTACTGTCCCCTGACACCACAGGCCTAACTTTACACACTTATTCAAGTCAATAAACAATGGGTTAACTTTATAGATTAACTGTCCCACACACCCAATGCATATGCAGAGCCCTGAATATGTGTGTAGCGCTACCCCCGGAGGAGCCGCTGATTAGAATTGGGATCGGCGTATTTAAGGTACCTCTTTACTGTGTCTAGGGGTGATGGTAGTGTTGAGAGCAATAACAGAATGTCCAGGACTGTTGGTTGACATTTTCAAATGCTTTATTTTCCCGGTCAAACATGACCAACATGTGATCTTGAGGTAGACAGGATAGGTTGGTGAAAGAAGAGCAACTTCACAGTATCAGGCTATGAATAGTGAAGGCAGTCCTGCCCTTTAGCAATGGTATTTGTATTAATCGCCACTCCCGCCGGAGTGGGTGAAGTGCCCCTGGCAGCCAGAGCGCCACTTAAAGCTTCTGGGAGGAACAAGTCTCTGCCACCGACTTGGCTCTAATTAAATTAGGACGTTAGATGAGACCTCTGCCACAGGCCTAGTGCTGAAATTGCGAACGTTAGAGCGAATCCTCCCAGTATGTCCTTTTTGGGGTTACCGACTGAAAGGTTGAATGTAACTTGTCAATGTCCGTTCACCCAGATCCCCGATGGTTCGTTCAAGCCTTGTTGGATCACCTGCCTCCAGGTTCTCCTCAGACCGATTCCCCACCGAACAGCACTCAGCTTAGGATCTTCTCAATAGAAGAGGGGACCCAGTAAGTCACTGGGGCCCCTTTGCAGCATCTGTTGCTCCGGGCCATGAGAGCCCAGAGTCAGGAACTCCGCGTAGCACGCGACCCCGGCCTGGTAGGCCATAGTGGTGGGGCCCGTGATGTGTGCACACCCTGAAGGTGGGTGCCGCACCTGGAACCAGGAACCCGCGAAGAACCCCGAACAAAGGCCTCCGCCACAGAAATACCCCTCTCCAGCATGCCCCGCGAGGGAAAACTCCTCCAATTGGCTGCTGGGAAGAAGCGGCTCTGCCTTGACCCCTCTGGCGCCACCTGCCACCCAGAGATGATACCGCATCTCTGGGGCACAGACTGACCCACAGGACAATCCAGATTTGGCAACAGCCAAATTTAACCAATCAAAGAATGAGAGCAAAATAACTCTCTCATTCTCCCACTAAATTTAAGCATAGCACCTGTACGAAAGTACACAGGCGCTACATGTGTATGGATCCGTATGGCACTAACAGCTTCGGTCCTTTTGAAGCAAATATCACATTTGGTGTCTTCAGCTAGCCACTTTTGTTGGTGCGCTTTTACTCCTGGATAGCAGGGCAAACAACATAACTGGTCCAGATTATCAAGTGAAACAGACAGGATTTTTTTAAGAAGGAGAGAGGACAATGTTGTCTGTATACAATGTCCTAGAAATGGATAACCTTATCCTTTATCCCTGTAGTACTACAAGTGTCAGCAAGAGGATTACCAGCAATGATGTTTGTATACATTGTTCAAAAAACTCCTTCTGTAGTGCAGTGTCTCTGTTCCCTGCAGATGGGCAGAAATGCCCTCTCACCAATCCCTGCAAAAAGGGCCCAAGCGAACATCCTGGAACAGGCAGGCTTTTCCGGCGACCCGACTGGTCCCCTCACATTGGAACGGTTCACTGTTGGTGCAGATGCACCATGATATACACCTGGGATCCCCCTCTCTCAATAGGAAAAGAAAATGACACTCCAGGTGAGTGATGGAACCAGGTAAGCTGGGGAATGGACATGCATAAAAAAGTTTTAAAAACAGATGATTTTTTGGGAGCAGTGATTTTAATAATGCTTAAAGTGAAACAATAAGAGCGGGCCCACAGAGTGCCTTCCCGCCCACCGCCACAGGGGGCCCCCCCAGATCCATCCTGGCAAAATTACTTCATTACCGTGACAGGGAGGCGGTGCTACGCCAGGCTCGGGAGCGAGCGAATGTACAACATAATGGTGTCAGGGTGTCTTTCTACCCAGATTTCTCGCAGGAGGTTCAGAGGCGCAGGGCCAAATTCTTTGATGTGAAACGCCGTTTGAAACTTCTTCAACTTCCCTATGCCATGCTTTACCCTGCGAAGCTCCGAGTGGTGGTGCGGGGCCAGGCCCAGTTTTTTGAATCTGCTAAGGAGGCCATGTCCTGGCTGGATCGCAATGAACAATCCTTGCAACGACGAGCGCAGGAGGAAGGAGAGTGAGGCCTGATTTTCTGTTTGCCCTCGGGCACTTATTATACAATACTGGAAATTTTCCTGATTTTTTCCTGTTTAGGGGGGAACCCCTACTTTTTTCTTGTTTGATCTCTTTTTTTGGCCGGGGGGCATACTAATTGGCAGCGCAATGTGAGGAGAGCTGCTCTTATCAAGAAGTTCACTGAGCTGATGGTTCACTTGACTAGCATGAGATGACGATTAGTCGCACAAAGTGTTGTGGCCGCCCTGTTGGCGGTCTATGGAGATCCAGGATCCGTTCAATCTGAAGGTTGCACTAACTTTTGCTTTTTCAGCTACCATACATTGAAAGAGGTACATCGCAACAGACTTGGGCCTATGGCCCTTTTGCACACTATTGAACAGGTGTGGACAGTTCGGGGGGTGGGCCCTCCCTTCCAAACATGGTACCAGTGTGTGAATTTTTGCCCGCAATTATATGTTTATTTGATTTTAGAGGAGGACACTCATGGCTAAGGTTCCTATTGTTTCATGGAATGTGAGGGGTATGCATTCTCCCTTGAAACGTACAATGTTATTTATGTGCTTAAAGAAATTTCTACCAGGGGTGATTTGTTTCCAGGAGATGCACTTGACGGCGGAGACCGTGTGCTTTCTGAAATATGCATGGGTGGGTAAGGCATACCATTCTACACACACCTCCTTCTCTAGGGGGGTGAGTGTATTGGTGCACAATGCCCTGGATTTCCAGGAGATTGACAGTGTTATAGACTCAGAGGGGTGTTATGTGTTTATCCATTGCAAACTTGGTACATTGATCTGTGTATTGGCCTGTGTTTATATCCCCCCGCCGTTCACGGCAGCGGTGCTCCGGCTCCTCCTTGCTTTTCTGGACGGCAGGCCGGACGTCCCGTTGCTCGTGATTGGCGACTTTAATTGCTGCTTGGACCAGGTGGCAGATAGACATCCGGGCCCTAGACCATCTGCGCCTCGCTAAGAGTACTCGCCTGGCGCAGTTGCTGCAAGAGGTGGGCTGGGTGGATATCTGGAGGCACCGTAATCCCGGAGGCAGGCAGTTTACATGTTTCTCAAAGACTCATGGCTGTCTGTCCAGGATAGACCTGGGGGTGGGAAATCTGAGCATACTCCCGCTGATAGCGGACCTGTCGCATAGGCCCCGCAGTGTGTCGGATCACTCAGCTTTGGTGGTGCAGTAATGCGTAGCACCACCGGGGAACTTAGTTAAGGCACCCTGGAAACTTAACGCATTTTGTCTGAAACTATTCCGATCCCATGGAGAGATAGTGGAGGGTATGCGGGGGTACTTTGCTGCTGGGGAAGGAATGGAACTTAACGTGCTACACTGGCATACCTTCGGGGCCTCCTTATAAAGGAAGTGAATGGGGTCAAGAGGGCTTCTACTGCATTATTGATAGACGTAGGGGGTAGGGTTCAGGAATTGGAGCGGGCTTACATTGCAGATCCTTCTGATTTGACCAGGGAGGCCTGGAAGGCTGCTCAATCTGCCTACCAGCAATTGCTCTCCTCGTCGGCTGAGAAGAAGAGGTTCTTTGCTAAACAGGAGTTCTTTGAGGAGGGTGAGAAAACCGGCCGTATATTGGCGCGGATTGCGAACACCCACCAACGCTCGCCTGCTATAGAGGCTATTAGATCAAGATCGGGAGGTGTAGTTTCTCAACCAGAGCAGATTATGCAGGAACTGGCGGGTTTCTATGAGACCCTGTACAGTTCTGGCACGGCATATGCTCAGGAGGACCTGGAGTTGTATTTAGCCCAATTGGTCTTTCCTGGGCTATCCGATGACCAGCGCACCCTGTTGGAAAAACCAATCACTGTCGAGGAGTTACTAGAGGCAGTCAGTGCTTTCCCTAATTGTAAGGCTCCGGGGGAGGATGGTTTGCCCATGGAAGTGTACAAACAGTATTCTGAGGTGCTCTTACCACAGCTACTAAAGGTCTTCAACAGCGCCAGGGAGGGAGGGATTCTTCCCCCCTCAATGTCCAAGGCAAACATAGTACTGCTGCTTAAACCAGGCAAGGATCCCGTAGACCCGGGGGCGTATCGCCCCATCTCCCTATTACAAAGCGACGTGAAGATACTGGCCAAGGTGCTCGCCATTCGGCTAAATGGGGTGATCACTTCACTAGTGCATGGGGTCCAGGCTGGTTTCATGCCTAATAAATCCACGGTGGTTAATCTGAGAAGGTTGTTCCTTAATATGCAAGCAAGGGCAGATAATGTGGGCAGTAGGGCACTGCTGTCCCTAGACGCTACAAAGGCATTTGACAGCATAGATTGGAATTATCTTTGGACGGTGCTGCAGAAATTTGGGTTTGGTCCTGTTTATATTTCCTGGGTGAGGTTGCTGTACAGCCAACCGCGGGCTGCAATAAGGACCTTTGGCTCCTTGTCGGGGAGCTTTGCATTGAAGAGGGGGACGCGGCAGGGATGTCCCCTGACCCCCCTCCTTTTTGCTTTGGCTATCGAGCCACTGGCCATTAGTATAAGGGCAAACTCACGCATCACTGGATTCTGTTATGGTGACATGCAGGAAAAAGTGATGCTGTATGCTGACGATACGCTTCTTCTGCTTGGAGACACGGATTCCTCCCTCAGGGAGGCTATGTTGGCAATTTCAGACTTTGGAGGATTTTCTGGTTTGCTTATAAACTGGTCAAAATCAGCGTTGCTTTTGCTGGATGGCGATGACACGCAGGTGATTAACCCTGTATGCCCCATACCCATTACCTCATCCTTTAAGTACCTAGGGGTACAGATCACGGCTAGGCCACAAGACTTCATCCATCTCAATATCTCCCCCTTGCTACTAAGATTTAGAGATACAATTAAAACTTGGAAGGCCCTGCTCTTGTCGGTTGCAGGCCGGGTGAACCTAGTTAAAATGATCCTCATGCCGAAACTGTTGTACTTTCTTCATAACACCCCCATGGTTATCCCTCTAAAGGTTTTTCACACAGTAAACAGTATCTTTCGTAGTCTTATCTGGAAGGATAAGGCTCCTAGGATTAAGTTGGAGCACTTGCAAAGACCTAAAGATAGCGGGGGATTGGCTTTGCCAAATCCTTGGCTATACTACTTAGCGGCCCAGCTGCAGCAACTGATTGGTTTGTTTCGGCCAACGGTACGATCCTCTGCTCAGAAATTCCTGGAACATACCGTGGGCAGAAGTCCGATTCCTGAGGCGTTGGAGGCGCAAGCCTTTGCTAAACCACATAAAAAGTTTCCTACTTTTAGTTTAATCCAGAAAGTATGGAACAAGGTCAAATATGTCCAGAACGCGGAAGGCTATACGAAATACAGTCCTATATGGCACAATGGCACATACACTGAACTGGCCAAGCTACAATCTGGGGCCAGGTGGAAGCAGTATGGGATTACGCACCTCACACACATATTTCGCCATGGTGTACTACGCACGTTCTCTGCATTGCGGGAGGCGTTTGGCCTGCCACACTCAATGTACTTTTACTATTTACAGTTGATGCATGCAGTGGCGGCACAGGGTCACTCCTCGGAGTGGTGCCTGTCGCCAACTCCTGTTTTTGATCTTTTGGGGGATGCTGGGACGTCAAAAGGCTTTATATCCCAGTGCTATGCCATTTTGCTGCAGTCTGTGATGAAGCAGCATCCCCTGACGATAAGGGAAAGGTGGGAGACAGATGCGGGCGCGTTAGGCCCTGTACACACGAGCAGACATGTCCGATGAAAACGGTCCACGGACCGTTTTCATCGGACATGTCTGCTGGGAGCATTTGGTCTGATGTGTGTACACACCATCAGACCAAATTCCCCGCGGACAGAAAACGCGGTGACGTGACGGCGACGTGGCGGTGACGCAGCGACGTGCGCAAACCAGGAAGTTCAATGCTTCCACGCATGCGTTGAATCACTTCGACGCATGCAGGGGATTTCGGTCCGATGGTTAGGTGTACTAACCATCGGACATGTCCTACGGACAGGTTTCCACCGGACAAGTTTCTTAGCATGCTAAGAAACTTTTGTCCGCTGGAAATCTGTCCGCTAGGCCGGAAAAATGTCCGCTAGGCCCTACACACGGTCGGACATGTCCGCGAAAACTGGTCCGCGAACCAGTTTCAGCGGACATGTTCGGTCGTGTGTACGAGGCCTCAGATGGTGAGCAGTGGGAGGAAATTTTTCAGGCAGTGAGTAAGTGCTCGTTGAATGTTTCCCAAAGGCTCACTCAGTTGTATATTTTGCTACAAACTTATTATACCCCTCACAGGCTTCACAAGATGAATCCACAGCTTGACCCTACCTGTACAAGGTGTAAGAGAGACCACGGTGATCTGATTCATATGCTGTGGAGATGCCCAAAGCTCCATAAGTACTGGGCGGGTGTGGTGAGTACAGTTAACTCAGCATTTGGTGTGGCTCTTCCACAGGACCCGAGGGCGTGTCTCTTGGGGGCTCTGGAGGAGTACGAATGGGAGGAGGCGGACAGAGAAGCAATATACAGGGTTTTGTTTCAGGCAAGGAAGCTTATCATGGTACACTGGAAGGCTGAGGCTCCCCTGACCCTGGCTGAGTGGATTGCTAATATTGGGGCAGTGTTGAGAATGGAGAAAGTGATATATCAACACAGGGGTAATGCCCACAAGTTCCAGAAGCTGTGGGCAAAATGGTTGGATGTGCCGGGTCTGGCCCTGGTGGACCTGGTGATGGATAGGCTATTGGGCATCAATGTTGGGTGAGGTGTGGATTGTGATAAATGACAGGAGGGCGGAGCTTGAAATGTTTTTGGGGGGGTCTACCTTCTTATTGCATATGTTATGTGTGTATTTGACATTTTCTGTGTATTTGTCCCCGCAATGGCGAGGGGACTTTGTATGCCTTGTACCTCTGAAAACTAAATAACATTTTTTTGTTGGATTAAAAAAAAAAAAAGTGAAACAATAAAAGTGAAATATTCCTTTTAAATTTTGTACCTGAGGGTGTCTATAGTATGCCTGTAAATTAGCACACGTTTCTCGTATTTATAACAGTCCCTGCACAAAATTACATTTCTAAAGGAATATTTTTTTTTAAAACTACTCACTATAATGAATTGTCGGGTCAAGAGAAAGGCATAATGAGCTAGTATGCATAGCACGATTGCCTTCACTAATGGCACTCTCAGTGCGCCTGCGCCGTTGTCTAAGGCGCGCATGTGATGTAGACATTGGTGCAGTCTTTTCTGCAAATATCTCCTAAACCATGTAGGTTTAGGAGATATTTCTTGCACCTACAGGTAAGCCTTAATCTAGGCTTGCCTGTAGGTTAAAGTGGTCTGTAAGGGTTTACAACCACTTTCAGGTCTGGTATGGATATAAGGGGGGATCCCTGCGCCAAATTTAAAAAAAGAATGGCGTGGGGTTCCCCCCAAAAATCCATACCAGACCCTTATCCAAGCATGCAACCTAGCAGGCCGCAGGAAAAGAGGAGGCCCCTTCTGAATGGTACCAGGCCACATGCCCTCAACATTGGGAGGATGTCCCCATGTTGATGGGGACAAGTGCCTCATCCCCACAACCCTTGCCTGGTGGTTGGGGGGGTCTGCAGGCGGGGGGCTTATCATAGTCTGGAAGCCCCGTTTAACAAAGGGGACCCCCAGATCCCAGCCCCCCATGTGAATTGGTAATGTGGTACATTGAACCCCTACCATTTCTCAAAAAAAGTGTCAAAATGTTAAAAATAAACACACACACACACCAAGTTGGGACAAGTCCTTTAATAATAAAAAAACTCCTCCCATTGTTGAGGGCATGTGGCCGCTCTCTCGCCCCCCTCTTTTCCTGTGGCCTGCCAGGTTGCGTGTTCGAAAAAGAGGGTCTGGTATGGATTTTTGGGAGGAACCCCTACTTTATTTTTTTTTTTATTTGGCGCAGAATTCCCCTTAAAATCCATACCAGACCTGAATATGGTATAGTTTTTTTGGGGGAACCCCACGCCCTGCAGGGCCTGGTAATGGAATTTGGGGGGACCCCCACACATTTTTTTAATTTTTTTTTTCATGACTTTCAATGACTTTTATCTGTATTGCCAGGACCCCGACAATTCCTCAGTAGTTTTAAATTACTTTATTTCCTTTAGAAATAGTAATTTTGTGCAGAGACTGTTATCAACACTGGAAGCTTTATAGGCATACTATAGACTCCCCCAGGTACGAAACTTAAAGGAATAATTTACTTTTATTGTTTCACTTTAAGCATTATTAAAATCACTGCTCCCGAAAAAACGTCCGTTTTTAAAACTTTTTTTTGCATTGATACATGTCCCCTGGGGCAGGACCTAGGTCCCCAAACACTGTTTATGACAATAACTTGCATATTAACCTTTAAAATTAGCACTTTTGATTTTTCATGTTAATGTCCCATAGACTTTAACGGTGTTCACATGTTCGAACACATTTTTTGCCTGTTCGCATGTTCTGAACCGGGGGGGGGGAGGGGGGAGTGTTCGGCTCATCCATAAATTACACCACAGGACAGGCAAACAGGTCCAGGTGTGCATTTCACACAGCGACTCTGTGCCTATTCACTACCAATGAATGAATAAGCGCAGCGTCGCTGTGTGAAACACGTCTACCTATATCCTGTTTGCCTGTCCTGTGGTGTTATTCATGTTACAAATTTTACAATAAAGAGATTCATCACTACTATAGCGGATGGTTGCTACCAGTGCTTTAAGTGGGCCAAAAGAGGTGCCGGTACTCTATTAGGCGCGGGTGCTCCCCCCCCCCCAATACTGAACATGAAAATACCCTTGGCTGCGTGTGATGGGCACAGTGGCTGCATTTGATGGGCACAGTGGCTGCATTAGATCGGCACAGTGGCGACAATTGATGGTGGCACAGTGGCTGCGTGTGGTGGCACAGTGGCTGCGTGTGATGGCACAGTGGCTGCGTGTGATGGCACAGTGGCTGTGTGTGATGGCACAGTGGCTGCGTTTGATGGGCACAGTGGCTGCATGTGATGGCACAGTGGCGACAATTGATGGCACAGTGGCAGTGTGAGTTGGCACAGTGGCTGCATGTGATGGCACAGTGGCGACAATTGATGGCACTGTGGCTGCGTGTGTTCGCACAGTGGCTGCATGTGATGGCACAGTGGCTGCGTTTGGTGGCACAGTGGCTGCGTGTGATGGGCAGAGTGGCGACAATTGATGGCACAGTGGCTGCGTTTGATGGGCACAGTGGCTGCGTTTGATGGGCACAGTGGCTGCGTTTGGTGGCACAGTGAGGCTGCAATTAATGGGGGTTTTTTTTAGTTATAGAAGGCAAGCTCAAAATAACTCAAAAATATTTTTTTCTGCCATTTTTTTATTAAAAAGCTGATGGTCACCTCAGTCCAACCCCCCCCCCCTCCCTCCAATACAGTCAATTATTTTCTTACTTTCTTCTGTTGCAGTCCTGAGTCCAGGATCCAGACAGTAGCAGCACTAGGAACTGTAGACGCAGGCTGAGCTGAGGCTCCTCGTGACTTGGGCTTCTTTCCTTGCCGCCGACACAGCTCCCTGCGCGAGTCCTCCTCTCACCTCTCACCTCGCCTCCGGCGTGACGTCACGCGGCGCACGCCGGGGAATGAACCAACTCTCCTCCATGGGGGGGGGGTCGAGGAAACGCACAGGACAGGAGTGACAGGACAGAGGAAAGGGAGCCAGGAGCACACTCAGCAGCAGTGAGTCGGCTCCGGCGGGGCGGCATACTCGACAAGCCCACCGGCTGCGTTCCGGTACTGTAAACCCACGTACTGGGCGCACGGAGAGGTGCTGGTACTCTCCAGGGCCATTTTTGGAAGTGGCGGTACTGAGTACCGCCGCGTTCCGGCCCAGTTAAAGCACTGGTTGCTACTAGTAACTAACATCCACCATATCACCCTTCTACCAGACCTCCATATATCACTCTCAGATACAATGAACAGTCATTGTGCTTTGTTTTGTTTTTGTTTATTTGGGGGATATAACTTGGTTGGGGAAACGGATTATGGGATGCCCATAGAACAGATTACTTTGCCATCATAGTTAAAGAATTATTGAATGAACTGAGCTTTGAAAAACTGATGGACTATAATGCCGCGTACACACGATCACTTTTTGTGATGACATTTTTTTTAATTTTTTATCATGAAAAAAAAAAGACATTTTTCCAATTTCATCATTAAAAATAATGTTGCCTACACACCATCGTTTTTGAAAAATGATGAACAAAGCGACAGCACTCTATAGGGGAAGTTCTATTTGCCTTGAGGCTGCTTTTAGCTGGTTACTTGTTAGTAAAAGTCGATTCGTGCTTTTTTGTCTGTTACAGCGTGATGAATGTGCTTACTCCATTATGAATGGTAGTTTTACCTCCCGTCTCATAACTTGCTTCTGGGCATGTGCGGGTTTAAAACGTCATTTTTTCCCACACACGATCATTTTTTATGACACAAAAAATGACATTTTAAAAAATGACATAAAAAATTTAAGCATGTTCTAATTTTTTTTCATCACAAAAAGTGATCATGTGTACAGGGCATAACATTCACAGTCTCTTCCCCTGCATCAACTCCTGCAGTCTGTCACTCCTCCTCTGCACAAAACTCCTGCAGACTATTGCTCCCAGGACTCTTCTCCTGCACAAAATGTTACTGTGCAATGCTAGTTTCTGCATCCCATCATCTTCACTAGGGATGCGCGAACGGTATGGATCAAACATAAGTTTGGCAGTTTAACGCCATATTGTTTTACGTATGTTACTGCCAGTTTAACGCCATATAGTTTTGCATGCGTTACTGCCAGTTTAATGCCATAAAGTTTTGCATGCGTTACTGCCAGTTTAATGCCATAAAGTTTTGCGTGCGTTCAGGGCCGCTGATAAGCCAGTACAACTGGCCCTGTTGTGCCTGGCAAGGCCAGAAGGGGGGGGGGCCCAAGTAATCTGAGCAGAGAATAAAAGAGAACAAAAAAAAAGTATTTCTCCTGACAGCAGCCCCATCTAAACAACAACAGGCGAGGAGCGGCAGGTGAAGCAGCGCTAACCCAGAGGCTGGGGAGGAGGAGGAAAACACTTCCTGGATGGTAAAAAAAACTCAGGGCAGGGGCTGGCTTCAGTTCAGCAGCACAGACAGCAAGTAGCCTGCCTGCATGTGTGACTTGCTCACAATACACTTGCATCTCTACTCATGTCCCTTGTGTCAGTGCGGAGAACAGCACTGTGGAAGCCTCTCCTACACTGCTATCTACATATTGTTGCCTCCCAACAGGATATCTGACTGCTAATTCTCCCAAATGTAGATGGAAGCCGATTAGTGTGCTTCACTGTCACTCAGAGCTGCACCAGCCTCCTCATGATGTCCAGACTGTGTGGGAAATACAATGTGCAGCCTGGAGATTTAAATGTCTGCTGGAGCAAGCTGGTAAGAGCCAGTCGTCCCTATTGTTATAGTTGTACACTGAAGCCTTACTATCAATGGTGAACATGTAACGTGATGGAACATGTGTGCAGAGGTATTCTATGATGGAACATGTGTGCAGAGGTATACTGTGATGGAACATGTGTGCAGAGGTGTACTGTGATGGAACATGTGTGCAGCGGTATATTTTGATGGAACATGTGTGCAGAGGTATACTGTGATGGAACATGTGTGCAGAGGTGTACTGTGATGGAACATGTGTGCAGCGGTATACTTTGATGGAACATGTGTGCAGAGGTATACTGTGATGGAACATGTGTGCAGAGGTGTACTGTTCTTCGTATAATGTGGGGGCCCCTGTGTGCAGGGACAATGTACTCATAATGGGCGACCCCCTGTCATGTCATATCATGTGGATGGGGGAGGTAACTCCGTATATTGAGAGACCACTGTGTGTCCTGACTCACTGGGGAGGAGCCAGGGGTGGGGCTGAAGGAGGGACCATGGGCAGGGCTGAAGGGGGACCCGTCAGGTGGGCTGTAGGGGGCCCCATGATTTCTATCAGCGACCCTGCCTGCGTTACTGCCAGTTTAACGCCATATAATTTTGTTTGTCACTGTACGTTTGGCGCATTATATTGCAGTATATTATGTTGTATCCATGGAGTTTGTCTGTGTAGTGTGAATACCCAAATGAAAGGGCACCAAACACCTTTTTACATTGATAACCCACTTAAGACCCTGACCATTATGCAGGTTAAGGACCTTGTCCTTTTTTGCGGTTCGGCACTGCGTCGCTTTAACTGACAATTGCGCCAAACAAAATTGCGCCAAACAAAATTGGCATCCTTTTTTTCCCACAAATAGAGCTTTCTTTTGGTTGTATTTGATCACCTCTGCGGTTTTTATTTTTGCGCTATAAACAAAAATAGAGCAACAATTTTGAAAAAAATGCAAAATGTTTTACTTTTTGCTATAATAAATATCCCCCAAAAATATATAAAAAAACTATTTTTTTCCTCAGTTTAGGCTGATACGTATTCTTCTACCTATTTTTGGTTAAAAAAAAATCACAATAAGGGTTTATCTATTGGTTTGCGCAAAGTTAATAGCGTTTACAAAGTAGAGGATAGTTTTATTACATTTTTATTAATAATTTTATTTTTACTACTAATGGTGGCGATCAGCGTTTTTTTTTGTGACTGCGACATTATGGCAGATACATCTGACAATTTTGACACATTTTTGGGACCATTGTCATTTTCACAGCAAAAAGTGCTATAAAAATGCACTGAATACTGTGAAAATGACAATTGCCATTTAGTTAACCACCAGGGGGCACTGTAGGGGTTAAGTGTGACCTCATATGTGTTTCTAACTGTAGGGGGGCGGGGCTGGACGTGTGACGTCAGTGATCATCTTTCCCTATATCAGGGAACAGATGATCACTGAGACTGCCACAATGAAGAACGGGGAAGGTGTGTTTACACACACCTCTCCCCGTTCTTCAGCTCCGGTGACCGATCACGGGACACTGGTGGCGATCGGATCCGCGGGTCCCGCAGGCGCTGTCACGGAGCTTCGGACCGGGTCGGGAGCACGCTGCCATTCTGCCAACGTATATCGTCGATAGGGGGTCCTTAACCGCTTCCCGACCGCCGCATCTACATATACGTCGGCAGAATGGCACGTACAGGCACATTGGCGTACCTGTACGTCCCTGCCTTTCCGCGGGTCGGGGGTCCGATCGGGACCCCCCCCGCTACATGCGGCGGTCGGATTCCCTCGGGGAGCGATCCGGGACGAAGGCGCGGCTATTCGTTTATAGCCGCTCCGTCGCGATCGCTCCCCAGAGCTGAAGAACGGGGAGAGCCGTATGTATACACGGCTTCCCCGTGCTTCACTGTGGCGGCGTATCGATCAAGTGATCCCTTTTATAGGGAGACTCGATCGATGACGTCAGTCCTACAGCCACACCCCCCTACAGTTGTAAACACACACTAGGTGAACACTAAATCCTACAGCGCCACCTGTGGTTAACTCCCAAACTACAACTGTCATTTTCACAATAAACAATGCAATTTAAATGCATTTTTTGCTGTGAAAATGACAATTGTCCCAAAAATGTGTAAAAATTGTCCGAAGTGTCCGCCATAATGTCACAGTCACGAAAAAAAACGCTGATCGCCGACATTAGTAGTAAAAAAATAAAATAAAAAAAAAATGCAATAAAACTATCCCCTATTTTGTAAACGCTATACATTTTGCGCAAACCAACCGATAAACAATTATTGCGATTTTTTTAACCAAAAATAGGTAGAAGAATACGTATCGGCCTAAACTGAGGAAAAAAAATATATATATGTTTTTGGGGGATATTTATTATAGCAAAAAGTAAAAAATATTGCATTTTTTTCAAAATTGTCGCTCTATTTTTGTTTATAGCGCAAAAAATATGTCCACAGGCAAAGGTGGACGTAGTGGTGGTCAGTCCTCAGGCCGGGCATAATTTCCTCTGTTTAGTGAGTTTGCCCGTGCTATCCAGCCAAAGCATGCAGAGGAGGTGGTGGACTGGCTTACTAAACCTTCCTCATCCTCCTCATCCTCTGTTACACAAGCAGAGACAAGTGTGCAGTCCCCTGTAGGGATAAGCCGAACACCCCCCGGTTCAGTTCACATGAGAACCTTTGAACGGATCGAAAGTTTGTGCGAACTTTAGAAACCCCGTTAAAGTCTATGGGACTCGAACGTTCAAAATCAAAAGTGCTAATTTTAAAGGTTAATAAGTTATTGTCCTAAAAAGGGTTTGGGGACCCGGGTCCTGCCCCAGGGAACATGTATCAATGCAAAAAAAAAGTTTTAAAAACTGCCGTTTTTTCGGGAGCAGTGATTTTAATGAGACTTAAAGTGAAAAAAAAGTGAAATATTCCTTTAAATATCGTACCTGTTGGGTGTCTATAGTATGCCTGTAAAGTGGCACGTGTTTCCCGTGTTTAGGACTGTCCCTGCACAAAATGACATTTCTATAGGAAAAAAGTAATTTAAAACTGCTTGCGGCTTTAATGTAATGAAAACCATTGAGAAAATGGCATTCCCCCCCCTCTCAGACCATTACCAGCCTCTTTGGGTCTTGTATGGATAAGGGGAACCCCGCACCCAAATAAAAAAAAAGGAAAGGCGTGGGGCCCCAAGGCCCTATATACTCTGAACAGCAGTATACAGGCAGTGCAAACAAGGCAGGCACTGTAGGTTTGTTGTTAAGTAGAATCTGTTTGTAATTATGATCTGTTACATTTTTGTGTAGCTCCAGCCAAAAATCTATTTTTAAGCTTTTTGGAAAACATGGGGAATCACCCCTGTAACATTTGTTTTGCTGTCTGTGCACCTGTTCAGAAGATTTCACCTCACTTTCTGTCCCAATGACAACGTTTTTTTGAAAATGTTGGGTTTTTAGTGAAACAAGGATTGGTGATAAAGCAACAGTGGAGAGGAGACACCTTTTTCCCATATTAACTCTTACAGGAGAGAATTTCCCTTCCTAGGGGGAGATTTCCTCTCACGTCCTGTTGTCTCCTTCCGTTTGCAAGTAGGAGTTGTTTGTAAGTTGGATGTTTGAAAGTAGGGGCCTGCCGTATATACTCTGCAGAAATTTGGGCCTTAGGTGTTGGTGTTGCCACAACACTGTAAGCCCTCACAGTTAGTCTTGGTGGGTGCTGGAACGCCCTGCTGTAAACTATTATATTAATAATTGTAATTACATGCCATTGTTGATCAGTGGTATTATACAAATTGGGCCTTTGGTGGTGGTGGTGGTGCTGGTGCCACAACACTGTATGTCCTCACAGATACAATTGGTGGGTGCTGGAACGGGCCCTGCTGTAAAATATTAGATTGAGAATTGTAATTACATGCACCTGTTGAACAGGGGCAGAAAAATTGGGCCTTTGGTGGTGGTGGTGTTGCCACAACACTGCAAGCCCTCACAGTTACTCTTGGTGGGTGCAGAAATGGGCCCTGCTGTGAAATATTAGATCAAGAATTGTAATTACACGCGCCTGTTAAACAGGGGCTGGTGCCACAATACTGCAACCCCTCACAGATACTCTAGTTGGAGCGCAGAAATGATCCCTAATTCAAAGAATTGCATCAAAAATTGTAATTATATGCCCCTGTTAAACAGGGGCTGAAAAATTGGGCCTTAGCCACTGGTGGCAGTGCCCAGAACCAAAAATGTTCTTACAAGCTATCAGCAAGGTCATTGAGGAGGAAGAGTATAGTCACTCAGCATTACA
The DNA here is from genome assembly GCF_905171775.1 of Rana temporaria. Lineage (NCBI taxonomy): Eukaryota > Metazoa > Chordata > Amphibia > Anura > Ranidae > Rana > Rana temporaria. Next base: position 279,929,954 of record NC_053491.1, read on the forward strand.
GAATAGTCACTCAGCATTAGCATAGGCAGTCTTGAAGGGATCTGACATTTCAAAAAAAAATATTCGGTTACATTAGCATCAGGTGCTTGGTAGCTGGTGGTGATCCAAGATCCATTTTTATGAAGGTCAGTCGATCGACCGAGTCGGTAAAGAGGCGCACCCTGTGATAGGTTACAAAGCCTCCTGCAGCACTGAATATGCGTTCTGAAAGAACGCTGAATGCAGGACAGGCCAGTAGCTCAATTGCATATTGTGCAAGCTCTGGCCAGTGATGAATCCTTAGGACCCAGTAACCCAGAGGATTTTCAGTAAGAAAGGCCGGTGTCCAAATCTGATCTTGCCCCTAGGTATTCCTGCACCATGTAAAACAGACGCTGGCGATGGTTGCTGGAACTGATCATACCTTGGGGCTGCAGACTAAAAAATTGTCTGAACGCATCGGTCAGACGGCCACCTTCTCCACCTTCTTTGACTGACCAAAGCCTCAGCAACACATTGTCCAGGACCAGGATTTTGTAACCTCCCAGTCTCTGGGAACGCGTTGCAAAGACCTTTCTGCAAGGCCTCCCGAAGATGTTTCATCCTCTGCTTCCTCTGCAACGGCAAGATAAGGTCTGCAACCTTACCCTAGTAACGTGGATCAAGGAGGGTTGCCAGTCAGTAATGATCCCTCTCCTTGATAGCACAAATACGAGGATCCTTCCGCAGGCTTTGCAGGATCAGCAGCAAACCATGCAGCGTAGGTTTGCTGAGGCGTTCAGTGCAGAGTCCTCTGGGTCACTGAGGACGACAGGATCTGCAGCCACCTCCTCCCAGCCACGTACAAGTCCATGGGTTTCTTGGGACTGTAATTGATCCCTTGAAGATTGCTGCTGATGCTGAGTGCTAGGCTCCACCTCCATGCTGACACAATCCTCCTCCTCCTCCTCCTCTTCCTGTGTGATAGGCGGGCCAGCAGGAACACTGTCTGGATAAAGGGGGCCTTGAGAGGTAAGGAAGTCCTCCTCTTCCTCCCTCTGTTCTGCCTCAATTGGAGCGTGTGCTCCAACAGGTGGATTAGAGGGACAGTGTCACTGATGCATGCACCAGTTCTGGGACAAGGTCATTTGGTGCCCAGGGCGAAGATGGCAAACTGTGGAAAACTGCAACCCCCCTCCCAATTATCGTCACTGTTCATCATCACCGTTGTCATTGTTGCTGATACTAAGCATTTGCAAGAGTACTTTCAAATGCTCCAATATCTACAACCAATAATTTCTGTGTGATTTGAGCTCATACAAAATGAATAGGCTCAAATCGCACTGTAAAGAACCACATGTTATTTGAACAGGAATGTGGTGTGATTCTTGTCTGAATCACATGCTGTTTCTCACACCGCTCCTGTGTTAACCTAGGCTTGTCATAATGTCTTCAACTTGGGTTCACACAGGAGTGAGGCAGGGAAACTACATGCGATTCAGACAGGAATCGCACCACATTCCTGTTCAAATCACATGTGGATCTTTACAGTGCGATTTGAGCTCATTCATTTTGTATGGGCTCAAATCGCACCACAAAGGTATTGACAACTGGTATTAGCGAGTACTTGAGCACAAGTAGTGTGTACCCAGCTTTAGACGATGTGTCAAGGTGTTTAATGGACTCAAAAACAAACCTCCTGGGCAAATAAATCTACATAGGTGAGAATAAAGATAACGGAAAACATTTGTCACCGTTAGTACTCATGCACAAGAACACTATACTGTAGGTATAGCATACACTATACAATCTTATTGTACAATCTCTGCTTAATCTCTTTTAGATTTATGAAAACTTTGTAATATATGGACAACCTAAACAATTAATTTAAGTAGTATCCAATCAGGCAGGCCTTTGTACTACATAGTTGGTGGTAGATCCAAAAGATATTGTACAATCAGATTGTATAACGTATAGTAAGATGGAGGCTGGCCATAGATGGATTGTTTTTATTTTTTTATTTTCAATTCGTGTTTATTAAATTTTTCCAGTAAGAACAGAAAAGCAAAGAAGTAACACATTGTAATACAAAGAACACTGGGCCAGATTCACGTAGAATCGTGGCGGCGTAACGTATCGTAGATACGTTACATCGCTGCAAGTTTTCATCGCAAGTGCCTGATTCACAAAGCACTTGCGATGAAAACTACGCCCGCGGCCTCCGGCGCAAGGCGGGCCAATTCAAATGAGCGCGTGCCATTTAAATTAGGCGCACTCCCGCGCTGGACCTACTGCGCATGCTCCGTTTCCTAACTCCCGCCGTGCTTTGCGCGCCGTGACGTCATTTTTTCGAACGGCGACGCGCGTAGCGTACTTCCGTATTCCCGGACATGTTACGCAAACGACGTTAAATTTTAAATTTCGACGCGGGAACGACGGCCATACTTTAGACAGCAATACGATTGCTGACTAAAGTTAGGGCACCTAAAACGACGACTAACTTTGCGACGGGAAACTAGACTAGCGGCGACGTAGCGAACGCGAAAATCCGTCGGGGATCTGCCGTAACTCCTAATTTGCATACCCGACTCTGGTTTACGACGCAAACTCCCCCCAGCGGCGGCCGCGGTACTGCATCCTAAGATCCGACAGTGTAAAACTATTACACCTGTCGGATCTTAGGGATATCTATGCGTAACTGATTCTATGAATCGGTCGCATAGATAGAAACAGGGATACGACGGCGTATCAGGAGAAACGCCGTCGTATCCCTTTTGTGAATCTGGCCCACTGTTCAGAATAAGAGTATGTTGTAATGGTCTTTTACACCAGTTTGCAATACTCCACAATCTATCAGGAACCGCGCATCCTACTACACAATGTGGAGCCACGGCTCCCTACATAGGTAAGGTACTGGCGTCTAGCCTAGTCGGTTCAAAATAATAAAATAGAGAATAGAACATACATATGTCTAGTTCTAGGAAATTACAAAAGCGATCATTACATCATTACAAAGAGATCATTACATATAATGGGCCAGATTCACGAATAATTGCGGCCGTGTAACGTAACCCGTTTACGTTACACCGCCGCAAGTTTTTAGTGTAGTGCTTAGTGCATGATCCACAAAGCACTTACCTGTAAACTTGCGGCGGTGTATCGTAAACACGTCCGGCACAAGCCCGCCCAATTCAATTGGGGCGTGTACCATTTAAATTAGGCGCGCTCCCGCGCCGGATGTTCTGCGCATGCTCAGTTTAGAAATTCCTGCCGTGCTTTGCGCGATGTGACGTCATTTTTTAGAACGGCGACGTGCGTAGCGTCCATTCGTATTCCCGGACGTCTTACACCAAAACAAAAAAAATTTGAAATTCGACCGGGGAACGACGGCCATACTTTAACATGGCTCGACTAAAGTTAAGGCATGTTAAAGCATGACTAACTTTGCGACGGGGAAAAATTACTATCGACGACGTAACGAACGCGAAAACCGTCGTAAGTTTGAGCAGCAGGTCCTGTATTCACAAAGAACTTGCGCTGTAACTTACAGCGGCGCGTCCTGTATTCAGAAAGAAGTTGCGCTGTAACTTACGGCGGCGCAGTGTAACTGGGATGGCGTAAGCCCGCCTAATTAAAAATAGGCTGGTTAGGGGCGTGTTCTATGTAAAATACTAGTGACCCCACGTATTTTACGTTTTTAACGAACGGCGCATGCGCCGTCCATGGACGTATCCCAGTGCGCATGCTCCAAATGACATCGGCAAATCATCATGCTTTCGACGTGAACGTAAATTACGGCCAGCCCCATTCACGGACGAGTTACGCAAACAACGTAAAATTCGAAAAATTTGACGCGGTTCCGAAGTCCATACTTAAAGCGGGAGTTCACCCGAAAAACAATTTTTAACATTAGATTTATGCTCATTTTGTCAAGGGGAATCGGGTGTTTTTTTTTTTAAATCGAAGCAGTACTTACCGTTTTAGAGATAGATCTTCTCCGCCGCTTCCGGGTATGGTCTTCGGGACTGGGCGTTCCTATTTGATTGACAGGCTTCCGACATGCTTCCAACGGTCGCATACATCGCGTCACGAGTAGCCGAAAGAAGCCGAACGTCGGTGCGGCTCTATACGGCGCCTGCGCACCGACGTTCGGCTACTTTCGGAAAATCGTGACACGATGTATGCTTCCGTCGGAAGCCTGTCGGAAGCCTGTCAATCAAATAGGAACGCCCAGTCCCGCAGCCCATACCCGGAAGCGGCGGAGAAGATCTATCTCTAAAACGGTAAGTACTGCTTCGATTTAAAAAAAAACACCCGATTCCCCTTGACAATATGAGCATCAATCTAATGTTAAAAATTAAGTTTTTGGCTGAACCTCCACTTTAACATTGGCTGCGCCATGTTTTTGGTGGTTTATCTTTACGCCTGAAAACCCCTTACGTAAACGGCGTATCTTTACTGCGAAGGCCGGGCGTACGTTCGTGAATAGGCGTATCTAGCTGATTTACATATTCTAGGCGTAAATCAGCGTACACGCCCCTAGCTGCCAGCGTAAATATGCAGTTAAGATACAACGGTGTAGGAAACTTACGCCGGTCGTATCTTAGCAATATTTAAGCCTATCTCAGTTTGAGAATACGCTTAAATATACGACGGCGGGGATTCGGACTTACGACGGCGTATCTACTGAGTCTCCAACATAAATGAGTTTCTGATGGAAATATCAATGACATTCTGACTGGCATAAGATAATATCTATGAAGGATTTTCATCATGCTATCCCAATGATTGGTACAATGGGAGTATTTATATGTCGCCTGTATCGCAGATCTTCACTCGGTATGGGAGTGGGAAGAACCCCAATCTTTTTCCCAGTTAATAATATGTGAAGTTTTGGAAAAATCGTTTCTATTCTGCAGGAGGGAGGTAGTCCTTTAGGAAAGTCCTTTAGGTTTAAGATAGCAAGTGCGGAGATAATTCCACACATCTGTAGGTAAATCATACTTCATCTCTAATTGTGTGAGTTGAAAATGTTTTAGTTGAGTGAGGGAATATGCATGTATAAAAGGTTGTCTGGTAAGTGCCTCTTGGATCGTAGTTAAATTATCCTGTTTCCAGGAGGTTGTTAGCAGATCCGGGATCAGGTGTTCAAGAATTTGAAGATGAGTTATTGTTTGACTAGTTTTAGTTTTGGGGTCTATGTTTGGTTTAATATTGCTCCACACTAAAAGTGTTGCCTCAATAGATGGCAGGGTGGGGCCTGTTAACGGTAATTTAGTTAGCTTGGCTAATAGTAGAGAGGGTAGATCTTTGTTTTTCAGAACAAGCTTTTCTATTCTAACCCACAACTTAGTCGGCTCTGGTTCAAACCAAGCTTTCATCTGATCCAAGACAGCCACTCTATTTTTAAATCCACTTTATTTTTTTCTCTTTACTTGATTCATACATGAATATGCCTAATCGGCATCCGTTGCATTTCAATTGACATACATTATACAACATTTTTACATTCCTATAATATTCCAATGTACGTCTCTATATTTTTGTTGTTTCTGTAGAGCATGCCGGAGCTGGAGATACTGATAGAAGCCCCGTGGGGCTAATTGGTATTCTCTACACAGCTGCTCGTAGGTTTTTAGTACCTCACCCTCGTACAGCTGTGAAAAAAAACAGATTCCCCTCTTTTTCCAGGAAGTAAAGCCTACTAGATCCTGTAGCTCTTCATATCTAGGATTGTTCCATATTGGAGTGAATGGTAACACCCCCTCTGTCCCCAAAGTCTTCCGTAGCTCCCCCCATACCTTTCTGAGGAGGGTTCCTGTGGGGTGCTGCCTGTGGCATACTGGGCAAGCCCATCTCAAGATGGGAGGCTGCCTTTAATGAGGGAGCAGTACCAATTACCATATTTCTATTCAGATCCTCTTTCTTCCCATTCCCATCCCGCCAGCTGTTGTATCTGAGAGGCTAAAAAGTACATTTTGGGGTGAGGTACCGCCAATCCCCCCCTATCTTTTCCATATTGTAAAGTGGTTAAACTAATCCTGGCTACCTTTTTCTTCCATATCAACTCCCACATCTGGGTATCAATTCTTTTAAACTATTTGTTCGGTATCCATATCGGTGAATTATGGAAGATATATAGGAGTTGTGGAGCCCATACCATTTTAATTAGGTTAGCTCTCCCTACCACTGATAGGGGGAGTTTTCACCAGCTGTCACATTTCTCTCTTTGCTTTGCCAGCAGTGGGCCCAGGTTCAGCTGAAGATATTCAGCCGTATCCAGGGAAACCACCACACCCAGATAGCAAAAACTACTGGACATAGTAATCTGCTCTGCTCCTACAGGTAACTGCTCCCTCAATGGATCTATAGGCATTAATGTTGATTTGGACCAGTTTATGTTAAACCCAGAAAAGCTTCCAAATTCTCCTATTATCCCCATTGCTGTTCGCAGCGACGCTGCCGTATCACCTAAATATATAAGTATATCATCTGCATATAAGGAAATTCTTTCCTCCCTCTGGCCCCTGCAAAACCCGACCACCTTTCGATGTATTTCTAAGCAGTATCGCCAACGGCTCAACTGCCAGGGTGAACAGCAGTGGGGATAATGGGCATCCCTTCTCGGGTGCCTCTATGTAGCTCAAATGGGAGGGAAAGGTTATTATTAACTCGGAGTATAGCTCTAGGTTTGGAGTAAAGCACCTTTACCCATGTTATAAACCTGTCTCCCAATCCAAACCTAGTTAATACTTCCAAAAGGTAGGGCCACTCCACACTATCGAACGCTTTGGTAGCATCCAGTGACAAAATAGCCCTACCCCCTGGATTATCCACTGACACCTGCAAATTCATATATAGTCTTCTTATATTGTCGGCCGTTGAACGGTTAGGTATAAAACCAGACTGATCTTGATGCACCAGCCTGTCTATAACCTGCAATAACATTTTGGCCAGAATTTTAGCTAGAAGTTTAACATCCGTATTTAGTAAAGAAATTGGATGATATGAGTCTCGAGACAACTTATCTTTGCCTGCTTTAGGAAATAATATAATTATAGCCTCCTGCATACTGTCAGGTATAGTTCCCTTTTCCACTGCTTCAGATAATGCTTCCAGCAAGGGCTGCAATATAACCTCTCCATATTAAGAGTATACCTCCACTGGTAGTCCATCTGGACCTGGGGATTTGTGTTGCACAGCCCCTTCCAGGGCTTCCTTCAGTTCTACCAGTGTGATAGGGAGATTTAACACCTCCCTATCCTTCTCAGCCAGTTGGGGGATGGGGCAGCCCTGCAAAAACGAAGCTATCTCCGAATCTACAGTCTTAGTTCTGGAGGAATATAACTCCCTATAATACTCATAAAAATCATCTAAGATGTCAGAGCTACGAGTGTGCGTCTCCCCGGACCCCACTCTTATAGCCAAAATGTTTGGGGAAACCCTTTGCTCCCTGGCTACCAGTGCTAGAATGTGTCCCGTATTTTCCCCTTCCTCAAAGTGGCTCTGTTGGTGAAAATATCTCCTCTTCTTCGCTGCCGACAGCAGTACCGAGTTATACAAAGATTGCGCCTCAGCCCAGGAATCCTGATTACTCTGAGAGGGATCTAATACCAGCGCTTGTTCTCTGGTTTTCATTTCATCCCGGACTTTATCCTCCCATTCCCTAGAGTGGGTCTTAATGCCCGATATTTCCCTAATAAGGCACCCCCTCAAAAATGCTTTTAATGTATCCCATACCACCCCTGCATTTGCAGTGCCCCTATTAAGTTGCCAATACTCCTGTAGCAGGTCTACCGTCCCATCTGGGGATGGGAGTAAAGTCAGCCAAAATGGGTTTACTTTCCACAATGGGCAGCCCGTTGCAACCGTAGCATCCAGTCTAACCCAAAATGGAGAGTGATCCGACAATAATCTTGGCTCATAGGCCGAGTCCCTTACCCTTTGCATTAATATTTTGTTTCCCAGGCCCAGGTCTATTTGAGAGAGTCCGCCATGCGAGGCCGAGTGACACGAGTAGCATCTCTTGTTGCCATGTCTCTCCCTCCACGCATCACAGAGTCCCACTTCTGAAAGCAACAGAGCAAACATAGTTTTTCCAACCATCTGTCCTGTCGCCTTAGGTATCAAAGACATTCTATCTAGTCCCCGATCCAAAATATTATTGAAATCCCCCAATGCTAGCACAGGGGTATCTGGGTATAGAGCCATAAATTGTGCCAACCTTCTCAGGGGTACCACAGAAAACGGAGGGGGAATATAGATTGCAGCAATAATACATGTTAACTTATTGAGTTTGCATAACAGGAAAACATATCTGCCATCTTCGTCCACTTGTTGTTGAATACATTCAAACAAAACGTTTGCAGACACCATTACACTGACCCCCCTAGAATAGGAAGCGTATGTGGAGTGGTACTGCCTCGGATACTTGCGTGAACTCAGCCGGTGTGTAGAGTCAGACCGCAGGTGCGTCTCCTGTAAGCATATTATCTGAGGCTGCAGCCTATCAAAATATCTAAACATTGCGTTCCTTTTATCTCTATTCCCTAAACCCCTGATATTCCATGTCAAGTAGTACTCCCTTCTTTGTTACCTTATTCATTGAGACTTACAAAAACAAGTTATACTTAAAATTACTAAAACAACAAAGGAAGAAAAACTTACAGGATTTCCCTCTGCAATGGTGTGTAAAAACAATAAATCTGACAGTAGTCGTGTTCCTCTATTAGTACTCCTATACCGTCTAGTGCGTGCATAACTCATATCTCGCCACCTTACTGTTTGTGATTGTATTTGTAGATTAGTGTTTAGTGCTTTCTCTCCCCCCCCTTCCTGCCCCGACCCTCCCCCCTGGCCCATCTAGGCCTACCCCCAGGGTTGTACCTATGGCCACACTACAGCTCACACTCCTCCACTTTTCTCTCACATACCTCCCTACATCCGCCTCACCCATACCCATTCGCTCCTTCCTTCTACCATACATCTATACTCCTTTTATACCTTTCCTCCCCCTCCCCCCCCCATTATAAGTGACAGCCGCTCTATAGTAGTTGCGGAGTGTTGGAAAGCCTGTTCCCCCTGCAGATCTATGTCTCTGTATAGTGGAAAATGTGATTTTAGGCATTCTGCCCTGCCAGACAAACTTCCTAAAAAGTCTATCCGTAAGAGCAAAAAATGATTCTGGCATATTTATAGGGATAGGCCTAAAATAATAGATCATTTTGGGTAGAATGATCATTTTTAAAGCAGCTATCTTGCCCAGCCAAGATAGTTCAAAGGTAGCAATATGTGCCAAATCAGTTTGAATGATATCAAGAAGTGTGGAAAAATTGGTATCATAGGTATTGGCAGTAGGGGAAACTATCTTAATGCCTAAGTATGGAAGGGATTTGGCCACCCATTGAAACAGAAAACCCTCCTTAAGTCGAGATATCTTTGTCAAGATGGAGGTT